>NC_137895.1:139270173-139970173 GCF_963455335.1 Martes martes | reverse complement strand
ATAGGAAGGGACGGAAAAGAAGTAAGGGAGGGAGGGAGGGAGAGAATGGGACAGAGGGACAGAGGGAGGGAGCTGGAGGGCAGAAAAAGTGAATTCCATCCCTTAGGCCATTCCTAAATGACCGAACAAGCAAAGCAGGCAGAGTATCTTCCTCCTTGAAATATTTTTTGCGGCAAACTCCTGTCCCCATACCCCCGTTGTGGTTCACAATATGCCAGGTTATGCTCTAGAAACAAATTACCCCTGGGGTCTGCAAGGTGTGCACGAAGGGTTATTTCCTATTTGCTGTCTCAGAGAGGAGTAGTGGGGAGGGCTCTGCCCCGCGCTGTCCCTGGGGCTGCACTTGCTGGTGGCCACAGAGGGGTGGGGAGAGAGCCAAGGGTCCCATGGAAGCTTCCATACCTTTCTGCCCACTGGCCAGAATTAGCGGCAGGGTCCCGCCTAGCCGCAGGACGACGGTTGGGCACCCATCACAGCTGGGGAATAAGAGTATTAACGGAATGGAGTGTTAGTGGGGAACCGCAGCCTCTCTTAGGAATGATTTCTGTGGGAAGAGTGGACTTTTGATGAAAAAAGGTGTAAAAAACGAAAGCTCCAGAAAGCAAGATGCCTCAATGCAGAAATGTGACCAGACGTGGGTTTGTCCACCTGGCCGCGCGGACAGCACCGGGTGTCACGGGGACGTCCGGCCAGCCGTGCGCGCGTGAGACAGCTGTGTGGCCGCCACAGAGGGGCTGTCAAGAAGCGCGAGTCGAGGCGTGGTGCAAACAGGAAGCAGAAACCCCACTTCATGCCGCCCTATGGGTCAGGACCTCATCCTTTCGTGAACAGTAACCAAATAATTTACCCGGTACCTCTGTGAGCTATTAGTTATTAAGAGCTACGCAATTCATGTGCAGGAGAACGAAGGCATCCAGCCAAAGCCCAGGCAGCGTGAAATTAGGGACCACACAGAAGAGGCCTCCGGCCCCTAATCCTTCCCAGAAGGTTCTGCAGAAAGGCATCTGGGTTATCAAAGACCCAGAGGAGATGCTGCTGCTAATCTCCTAGGCATTCTGCTCCAGGAAAGCCCATTGAAGGTTAGAGATCATAAGAGAGGAAAGACCTCACGTGAAGAGCAGCGTGGAGCGTATCGTGTGCTTCTCCTGCTCCTTCCTCCTGAGGTTGAGCATCTCTGCTGCCCTGTGCTGAGACCCCACCCGCCCCACCCCCAGGAGGATGAGGACGCCCCCCAGTCAAGGAAACCTCAGCCTCGCCACCTGCCCTCTTTGAAGCCATCTCCCTTCTCCCTCTCTCTTTACCATCATGCTGGGCAGTGGCCTGGAGGTTTCCGACCCTTCCTGGTAACACTCCACACTCCACATAGTTCCCTCTGTGGACAGAGAGACACACCCACCAAGTGTAGTTAAGGGTCACGGGACACAGTGGAAGGTACGTGTGCGCACACACACTCACAGGGGTATCACTTATGCCCAGATGAGCAGTGACGAGCAGAGAAGGGTTTGATTTTTATGGCACAAGGAAGGGGAGCCGTTGAAGGTGCCAGGTCAGGAAGTGAGGTGGGTGGGTTTACGTTCCCAGGGTCCAGGGGCATGGAGGACCGAGGAGGGCCCCTGGAGAGAGGCTGCAGAGGCAGCTACATCTGAGGGGATAGGCTGGGGCCACAGCCTCCGGGTGTGTGTGCCCCGTGAACCTCCAGGGCCAGCGAGGGAAAGCCTGGGAGATTTCCTGGGCCAGGGGACACAGGGAGGGATGACAAGAGAAAGCCAGCTAGGGTCAGTTCCCACGTTCTCCCAACCTCCACCCATCAGACCTTCTTTCCCCCTCTGTCTACCTCTGAGCCCCTCATCCCCTGTCCCTGGGAGGCTGTTCACGGCTCCCACATTCCAAGGGGGCTGTGCTTCTACCTAGCGCTCACCCTCACTGCTCCTACGAGGGGCCACACGCAGGCCTCAGACAGTCCTCGGCAAGAAATGGCAAGTGCAGTGTGTGTGCTGGGCCGCCCGTGTGGTCACAGGCAGTCCCGGCCGGGTCCCAGCTCCAGAACCTGACCACCTCGGTGGGAAACACCCAGGTGCTCCTGTTAGTTACGGGAAACCCTCGGGAAATGACCCCAGCGGGCGGTTCCTACACTCGTTTACACAGTATCGATAATGTTGGTCATCTGTAACCATTAATAACTTCTGTTATCCACATCGTCTGCTGCTCGGCAGAATAGTCTGGGTCCTGGCTCGCGGGAAGGACAGGGCACGACCGACACTTGGGCCCAGAGCTCGATGGATAAGAACATAATTTTCCAATTAAGGGAGAACCTATCTTCCCCAGCCTGCTCACTTCACCACGCAGAAACCCGTGTCCGCAGCTCCATCGTGCGCTTGTGAGAGTGGCAAAGCAGTATTCCCAAAGTCCCACACACCGGAACCCTGCCTGCTGGCTGTAGAGGGACGCGTGGTCTAAACAGTTGCCTCACATCTTGAAGGTCTCCCTGGCATCCTCTCCAGAGACAGATCACAAACACCATTATTGTGATGGATCGTTTTAGAAACAGTCACGTAATGAAAGACGCGGGCAAACCCCGCCACTCATGGCACCCCCATCCCCCCCCCAAAAATCCATGAAGTGATGTGACGCGTCATGGGGGCCACGTTTAGGATCAAAGGAGCGTGGAGGGCGCACGAAGCTGTCGACAAAAAGGGATCTGTTGCCACAGGTCCAGCTGCCAGGAGCCTGCCTCCCGCAGAAGGCAGGGTGGGCCCGCCTGATCCGTCTCTACACAAAGAGGAAGACACGAGGACGTTTTTCCTCCTCAGTGGAACATGGGCCAGTCCGGGTGGCTGACCTGGAGCCGCGGCGAGAAATTTTGAAAAAATTCATCATTATCCTGACAAAATGCTACGCAGGTGTGCGCGATCCATTTGCTAACGGTGTTGTCCGGAGGGAGGGGGTCTCGGGGGGCGGTAGGCATCCCTGGGATGGTCATCACCACACACACGGTGGGACGCGCGGCTGGCGGGCTGCGCAGCTGGGGAGCCTGTCTCTGCTGGTTGCCCTTCTGCCTGGCCTACGTGCGAAATGCAGAACGGTGCTCTTCTGCCCTGTTTGTTTTCTTCCTCTGTTGTCCTTTCCCCTGTGTGTTGGCACTAATGCCCTCAGAGAAACCCCGGAACAGGCTCGTCTCAGGAGGGCTCCTTCTGGTAGAGCGTTTCCCTTCCTGTAGGAGAACCTCAACAGCCTTGCACACGGCCCCGTTCTAGGATGACGGAGAGCACGGGAAATCTCTATTTCAGCACATCTTCAGGGCTCCAGGCCGCTCTCCACGAGGACAGTGATATCCTCCTTATAATGCCGCCTGAGGGTTACAGATAATGTGTGTGAAACAGCTGACACAGACCCTTAGTGCAGGTAAGAACTCGGTACCCGGGAGTTCTTATTAGCAAGGATCACCTGAACATATCCGATGGCATGAAAACGTGTTAATTCAAATGCGCATTTGTAAAATCATCAAGTCACCTCCAGTGTGTAAGATAATTGAACTAGAGGGTCTGTTCAGAAACCCAGCTCTGTGTTGCAAAACAGAATGATTAGTTGTGAAATAATGATTAGTTGTGAAATAATAATGATGGGAACCATGCACTAAATGGAATAAAACACCAATGCTTCTCCCGATATTTTCAATAAGAGAGACGACGCACCAGTCGGCCAAGGCAACGCAGCTTACCCAGGAGACAGGTGGCTTGGGTTCAAATCCTCCGAGTCACTTGGGGATTTGGATACAAGTCTGTGCTGAAAGAGAGACCCTGGAATGTAAGAGGAAAAGAAGAGAGGAGGGAGGGGTGTGGGAGGAGGTCAATTAATTCAGAAAAACGAAGGAGAGGGAGGAGTGGTGCAGAGCCTGAGCCCTCCAGAGAACTACATTACTTCTGTGAATGTCCATGAAATAATCATAAAAACACGTGATGTGGAACAGTGGGTAAAAATAGAAAACACAACCTCGCTATCCGATCTACTCTCGCCCGCACTCTAGCTTGCGGTTGCTGGGGGCAAAAATCCCAAAATTACTTTCTGAATGAAATAAGAGACTCAAAGTCATCAAAGAAGATAAAGGTATTTGTCCCACAAGAAGTGATTAGAGAAAATGAAACACACTGGGTAAAAATACTTGGAATCCAGACAATGGACAGAAGATTAAACACAGTCTTCTACAAGCTAATAAATATGAGCAAATAACATAAACAGGAAAGATAGGATATTAACAATTTCCAGAGGAGAAAAATAAATGAGTGATAAGAATGAGAGAGGTGCGGTGATAACTCACTACTTAGCAAATGAACTAAAAGTCAATCATCGAATGCAGCTGTTCCCTTAGGAAGGTCACAGAAGTTTTTTAAAAGTCGTAACATCAGTAAAGACGAGGCTGTGATCAAAACGGTACTCTCATACTGGACGCGGTGAGGGGGAGAATCACTACAACCTTCTAGGAAAGTAATCGAGATAATTACTAAATTAAAAATGCGTGAATGCTTTTACCGAACAATCTCGATTTTGGTAAGCTCTCTTGAAAAAAAAAAAAAAAAAAGCTGCAGGTACGAGAATATATGTTTGCATTTTCTACTGTTACCTAGAGTAGCAAACGGAACCATCTGTCAATGGGGAAGTGGTAAAGTAAATTGAAACTTCTCCACCTGGAGAATATTCGACAGCTATTTCTAAATCGAGTTAGCTATTATTGACTTGGAGGGAGGCGGATGGATGGATGATGGACAGATGTATGGAGGGATGAATACTATACTATACTTCCGTGATGAAAGTGTGAATTAATGTGAGTGCCCACATTTTTGCAAAAGAAGCTGTAACGTAACCTATATCTATCTGTGTGTGTGTGTGTGTGTGTGTGTGTGTGTGTGTGTTTGACACACTACAGAGTGTTGGCTGGACATAAACCAGGCAAGTAAGCTTGGTTACATCACAAAAGTTGAACAATGACAAAAGTTGCCGAATAATAATCTTTTGCGTTTCCCCTCTAGTTCAGATGAGTTCATTACTTTAATAAGTTAAAATAATTAGCATAATAAAGAAATATATGTAAGTTCTTTCTTTCCCCAGGATTTTGTATGGTAAATTCTAAACTTCCAACAATGATGTGATCCAGGGCAAGGTTCCGGCCGCACCGTACAGTCCTACCTAAAACACTCGAATCAATGAGAGCCAGAAGAAATCAGGCGAGAGGATGCTCACATTCCCCCTCGTGGTGTGTAGGAAGACGAGAGAGCAGAGTGTCAGAAAGTAAACTGATTTGCCTAGAATTGCACAGGTGAGTCCATCTTCTTTCTGGTGAAGCAGGAACAAAGACTAAGAACCGAATTCTAGCTGGGACTACTGCAGGTAAGCTCCAAGGCAGCCCAGCCCTCGCCTCCCCAGGGGAAACCCCTCACCCGTGTGACGGGCACAGGTCAGAGAAGCACCAGCACCTTCTGGGAAATCCAAGAGACGATCTATAAAGTCAGCATCCGTCACTAACAGCTTAACACACTCAACACTCTGTGGGAGGCTTCCTTCTGCAAGAACCATCCTTCCGGGAGAAGCCAACGAGGGGAGAGATGCCTGTTGGGGGCGCTGGGAGGACCGGAAGAGGAAGGATTTGGTCGAGGACCCTCTGGAGACGTACAGATTGCTCTCCAGAAGGGAAGACGTGGAGATCGCCGCCCTATTTTGCTCAGACCTGTTTAGGTCCTGCAGATCTTCCAAGCAAACTCACTGCCCCAGCCAGACCCACCTCAAGGTCATCAGGACCATAGCTTCGACCTTCATCCCCAACGCCATCTCTCCTCTCTAGAGCTCTGCCTCTGCGGTGGGACGGCCCTGCGGTCAGAGCACTGTGCTGCCTCTGGCACATCACCGGACTCTCTGACCCCCTGTTTCTGCACCTGTGCCAGCAGCAACAGTCCCAGAAACCAGCTCCCCGGCTGACCGTGAGGACGAAGGAGGAAGGCTATATGAAGTGCAGCCCTCGGGCTGGCTACCTCTACACGCCCGCGGGCACGACCAATATTAGCGGGTGAGCGTCGCTGTTTCCAGGGCTGGGGGAGTGCTTAGTCCGCCTTGGTAGCTCCCGGCTCATCTTCGAACCCTGCCCACATCCAGCTTCTTCCCTGGTCACACGCTGCCCCACAGCTGCTGTCGAACCAACCCTGCTATCCAGACAGCTTCTCAGTGTTCCTGACACAGACTGATGTACTGCTTTCCCCTGAAAATTGTCAACACTGTGTGTGTGCACTTGTGTGTGCATGTGTTGCACGTGTGTGCACATGCATCCTATGAGTGCATGTGTGTGTATGTGTGTGCTCTTTTACATGTGTCTCAAGTGTATGCATGTGTGGGCATGTGTATGCACGTGTGCGCATGTGCATGCGTATGCGTGCATGTGTGTGCGTGTGTGTTTGTGTGATGTGCACATGTGCATGCGTGTTTGCGTGGATGTGTGCACGCATGTGTGAGTATGTGCATGTGAGTGTGTTTAAACACATATGTGTGTGTGCATGCCTATTGGTGTGTCTGTGCATGCACAGAGGGATCCCAAACTCCAGGAAGGCGTGCATCTTGGCTCACACCCCCGTCTTGGCCCTCACCTCACCCTTACACTCCCCGCAGGTGCCCAGTGCACAGCGGGGAATGAACCCACCATCACTGCTCTTTCTGACACATGAATCCTCCACAGGGTCTGTGCCTCCGGGTAAAGACCGAGCCTGTTTCTTTACAAGAAAGTTCAGATGAAATTGTTTCCAAATAGGATCAATTTTCACTCTATTTGTACTTCAAAATTAAAATACTACTTTCCTTGGTAGGGCTTTTATGCAGGCGTGTGGCTGACACATGCACACCCCAGGCCAGGCGGCAGGGAAGCCCTGGGCACCGGGCTCCAGTAGCCAACGCCAATGTTTTACAAAATAAAGTCTGTGATTTCCATTTTTATAGGGAAAACCTAAATGTCAGGTTCCCCTTTAAAAGTCAAATCTCACCGCAGGGAGCCCCTCTCCCCTCAAGGCTGAAGTCCGAGGGCTTGATTAGTGGCTCCAACGGGCTGTGCCCACCCCTGTCCCTGCAGCGCCCCCCCCCATCCCACGCACTCTCTGGCCTGATTTCCGTCACGGCTTCTGTGGGCACCTTGGGGCGGGGGGAGCTCCCCCGACACAGATGATTCTCAGCAGAGCGAAATATGCCTCCTTGCGCAGTCCGCGTCCCACAGACAGCTTCTAGGCGCCCCTTGGATGCCTACCATAGCTCTTGGAAACAGTTACATTGAATCATTTCCCGATATTTTTAACTTTTCTTCTGAATGTGGATAGTTAGCCTAAAAGTTGGTCACTAGCCCGCTGTACGTGTAAGTGGCTGCTTCCTAAAGTGGTACGCGGGCTCCAGAGTTCCCGGCAGGGTGACAATGGCGATTTAGCGGGAGCTCCCAGCATCCTGGGATCTCTGTGGTATTTCCAAAGGACGCTCATGCCGTAAAAGACATTACACAGCAATGCAATTCGCAATTTAAGACTTTAGGCAAAACAAGAATTTTGCCTGCAAGATCTATGCACCTTCTTCGGAACCGTATTCTCTCAACTTCCAGAAGGAATGAGTGCGCAAGTCTTAGAAGCACATCACCAGGATGGTGATTCAATTTTTCTTTACATGTTGATGCTTTTTTTTTTTTTAAAACCTAAGAGGTGAAAACTACATGGCTGTTCCCTGTGACAACAAAGCCCCATTTTTCTGAGAGTGTGTGTTCCCACATACAAGACCAGGGAAAGAGAGAACATTTGGGAGCTTATTTTAAGGAAAGAAGCAACGCCATGTAACAATTCGTATTTGGCAGTTTATGTTCTGTTAGGGAACTAGATCACAAGTTAAAAAATCATGACCGTAATTGATAATCTTATTTCCAAACTCCCCAGTCTTCCAGGTTGCTTGTGAGACCAACAAAGGGAAGGTTTGTGACACATAATCATTAAACAGGCGCCCAATCATTACAGAGAAATATTTCTGAAAAATGGATGGAAAGGGGGTTAACATATTGCCTCTGGCAACAGTTTTTATTTGGGGCTAGGTAGAAGAAAAGGTCTATTATAATGTACCAAAAGCTTTCAGCATACAAAAGAGTGACAGGAATTTTTTCTTAGCTATCGATCTAAATACATATTAATTTTAAAAATTACTCTTGTAAATGTCATTCCGTTTTTTCTACAAAGGATATTCCTTTAAGCAGGCTACAACTCAAATGTCAGCTAATAAATATAAATAAGGCTTAATTGTTAGAGAATATGTACATTTGGTTCACGTACAGATGATCGCCTGATATTGCAGTAGATTATTTATGGTCATTGTCTACTGTCAGCAACAGAAAATAGGGTTGAATGATACAAATAAAACGATTCACAGATAACACCACTTTCTAGGCTGAAGCCCGTTTTTTGAAGCATTTGCAAGGTGTGTGTCTCGGTTTGTTTCTCAGGGAAGAGTAACAAGAAAGGTGCCCGTGCAACTTCATTTTCTACCAAAGGAAAGAATTTCATTCTGTCCCTAGCTTTACTTCTTCTTCTCTAAGGATGGTCCCTTCTCTCGGGGTTAAAAGACATTACAAAACAAAATGCAATGTCTTCAAAATTGTAGTGAGAAAAAAGCTGAGGTGATTTTTGTAAAAATCATGTCCTAAACCAACACTTCATAAAACACATGCAACTGTAATAATTTGGTGAAGAAATAGTTCTTCAAGGAGCTAGAATCATGCACTTGACTTCCTGGCCAACAGATTTGGGACGGGAAGCTTACTTAGGATGAACTTGGAGGATCCAGAGAAAGGGGCCTTGAGCACAGGCCCCATTACTCCCTTGGGAAACCCAGAGTCTGTCTTGGGTCCTGAGAGAAGAGGCCGGCAAAGGGTCCAGTCAAATTTGCTGGAGCAAGTGTTTCAGGAGCTGTGAGTCAGTCTGTGGGATCAGGATGGCTAAGGGTGAGCCAGCCTCACATCTCCACCCACACACAGGGTGGAAACAGCTTTGTGGACACAGCGGTTTAGGGAAACCCCTAAACGAAGCCACAACTTTCCATGCGAAAAACGCTCTGGATGGATTCTCGTGTTCGAATTAACATCAGGTTGAACATGCAGTTCCTGACGGTATTCATGGCCGTGGCGACCTTCACCAGATGGGAGGAAAAACTTTCTTGTTAAATGTGTGCGTATTTGTAAGATAAATGCACGCTCGTTTAGCAAAACCTGAAATAAATACGTCTATGCATATGTTGTGTGTGTGTTTCTGTGTTCGCAAGTCTGAAAATAAATTTGTCTTATATCCCCACAACCCAGAAGTCACTAGTGTTATCTTTCTGGAGAGTTTCCCCTCCTGTTAAGAATAGTATGAATAAGACTCTTGTCCCTGAAGCATTGTACCTTTTCCTAATAATACTATATTAGAAACTTTACCCCATGCAGCTTGAAATTCTTCCAAATGACCACTGAGATTACATAATATGCAATCACACAGATTCACTACTTTTCACTGTCCCACCTTTTGTCGGACAGATTTTCCACGTTTAACTGAAATGAATGATTTCTCCATGAACCTCGTGGGACACAATTCCTGTACTGAATTTGAAAATATGTCCTTTTATTGAATACTGTAAAATTCTTGAGTCAAACCATGTCCCGAATGCTGAGAGAGGAAGCGGAAGGCGCGGTGCCCGTTGCCCTCGGAGGTAGCGTGCCTGCCGCCTTCCCCAGCGCTGAGCACTTCCCTGGGAGACAGACCGTTGTCTCCCAGCAGGACAGACGGCACCAGTTGGTCGTTACCTTAGGAAAATGGCCTTTGTGGACTTTCAGTGTTGGTAACGTCCTACGCGTGGAGCCGCGGGGGTGAGCAAAGCGAAACGCACCCACAGATGAGTGGGCGACCGGCATTGCTCGGGGAAGCCACCTGTCCCTGTTCCCAACCGTCCGCCTGGCGCCCACAAGCCCAGATCCAACAACCCACCAGCGCCGGGCACACCAACTTGCCACCTGGGCCGTCCCTTGAGAAAGAAACACGAGGCCATATTAGCACCAGGCAGAAGGGTGCTGCTTCTTAGGGTTTCCATCGCTCCCGGGGACAAAAATAATAGCTCAGTGATTCCAAGTGCCACATGGATGGGGCGGCCGGGCGAGGGGCTCGCAGGAAGGACACGTCGTGGGCAGGAGGCAGGGGAGAGCCTGGCCGGGGCCTGAGGAGCTGCTGTCCCGGTCTCTGCCGCGCACAAGGCCGCGTCCCTCAGCTCCCCTGCGTGGCCGGCCTGTTCCCCGTGCTGCTCGTGGGCACACACGCCAGCAGGCCGGCCCGCGTCAGCGGCACCTTCGGCGCAAATGCTTCCAAGCATCCTGACACGTGGTTTCAAGTCCCAGTTCTCCGAAGGGAGTGCGCAGTCCAGTCCTGCTTTCTTCGACGGCCCCGGGAAGGGACCGGACACGGGATCGGGCCACACAGCCACGCCTCCCAGAGATGCCTGGTGGGGACCATGAACCCTCCGTGTGTTTACAGAAAGGGGCCCAGGGTCCACAGATGTGGCCAGAAAGCAGGTGTCAGTGGCGTGATGAGGCCATCACATATAAACTGGGGGATGAGAGGGGGACGACGTGGCCTCGTACTCCAAGCCCGGGAACTTGCTTTTCCCGAACCGTACACAGTCAACCTCTGAATCTTAAGGTGATACTGTAGTGATGGCTCTGAAGGGACACTAAAAACTAGCAGGTATTTAAGTTAAATGTTAATTAAAATTCTGGGAGCGTGGCCTCCTTAATGGTCTGGCTTCTAAACACCCCCTCTCTGAACTAGCCCCAACTGATCACTTCACCAATAAATGCTGTGAACAATTTTAAGTTTTTCCTAGCCCTAGTCTCGACTAAGAAGTATGATACGCTGATAATAAGTAATAGGAACGATTTTCCTAAATCTTTCCTACTTTACTGGAGGATATTTGGTATGAAGGACTGTCGTCATGAAGAATAAAGCTGGCCTAAAATTTGAGGGAAACATTCCCATATATTAGCTACACTTTTGAGAAGAGAAGTGGAGTGTATCGGTAACTTATGTTCTCCTTGAGAAAATAGCTCTGAAGATTTTGAGGAAACACTCTTACAAGGGTGGGATTCATGTTTCAGGTCGTAAATTGGATAGTTCCCCTCCTAATCAGGAGCTGAAGAGAGGCTGGTCGACTCAGGGAAGCTCCTGAGACCTTGAACCAAATTGCAAAGCCTGGTAAATTTAAGAGACACATCCCCTCACCATTAAGGTCCCATAATTCCTTCCATCGAAACTTTGCCCAATGTCACCAGATTTTTTAAAGTTTTAGTTCACAATAGATGGTAGGACCAGGGCTCTCCACTCAGATCTCTAACTATTTAAACAGTGCTTTATAAAATATTTTATAGATTTTTATTTCTCAATAGTGCCTAAATGGTTATCTGTGCCAGAAAAAAACTGGTTGAGCCTGATTAACGATTCTGTCTAAAAGTCATCTGCATTCCCTCCGAACAGCCCGAGGGGCAAGTGTGCTCACCAAGTATTTTCTGTACACACGCACATGGTATGATGAGGCTTGGAAACACTCTCCATGGCCCCATATGTTATGTGGGGTGATATCACTTAACATGCATCACTTCCTATACAATTCTGCCTGTCTTGTGTCTTGTCTGTAATTACTCATTGGGCAGGAAATCAGTGTCTGATGCAGGGCAGTCCATCAGGAAAGTGTTGGTGGATCCCAAGAGAGGGCACAGACATCTTTGTTCATGCTGTTCATTTCCAAGTCCACAGGGAGACCCCAACAGCATTTTGGTTCCCCCAGGTCAGAAGCATCTGGGGACAAGGCTGTCCTCCAGTGACAGACCACCCCCCGACAGCCGTGAGACAGTGGTGGGTTCCTGGATCAAGACAGTCAGATCCACTTATCAAACAAACAAACAAACAAAAAAACACATGGGGTGCCCTGTTTTCAAAATTATTCCTGGGACTCCAGATTCCCTGTGTTCTTACTGGGGGGGGGGGCGGGAAACAACACAAGAAAGAGATCGTGGATTCAATAGACACTCTACTAAACCAAATGCACTTGTTTCCATACTAACCACAGACTTGGTCTCATGGGCTCTTCACACAATAACAGTCTGAAATTTTCTGTAGTTAATTGTTTTAAAAGGATCCAATCCAGGAAATCCAAAATAGGTCACTCACATATCAAGTGTCAGTATGTTGGGTAACCATTGACTGTATCAGGAAGGAGGACTTTGGCTGCCCCGGTTTTTCTGACAACCACTGTAGAGACAACCACAAAATCTTGGACGCGCTCATCATGTCACTTAGGAAACTTCTCCTCTAAGAGTGACAGCTTGTTCCCGACGTGCCCGCATGTGTAGATGGAGGTTACTTCCCTCTGGCCAGGCACGAGCACGGCATGCATCTGCCTGGTGGTTTCCCTAGACGGTTATTGGAAATGGTGAAGACGTTATGAGCCCTTCGAGGATTTAATAAACCTCCCGAGCCTGAGGATTGAACGCCCTTGACCGTCCTCATTCTTGACATGAAAAATGGTGCCTTCCGTCGCGGGCAGCCTGGCTCCTTTCTCTGCCTTGTCTTTCCGTCCCTCCTCTCACTCTTAGGAAACTTCTCCTGGGGTTACTTAGTTACAGGAGAGAGGTCAGCTCTAACAATCAAACACCACGAATGTCCACAGCACGCTGGGACGAAGGGAAGACTTACCATGTTTCGGGTGATTATCCTCTGAAGACAAAATTTTAATTTATGTAACATTACATGTTTGTTGTGACACTTGTCTGTGATGCTGACTTTGTTGCCAAGGACAATGACCAACATCCATAAGAACATGTTCTCTTCCGGGCCTTGTTCTTGGGGTTTTGCATGAATTGGTCCCTTGGCCCCCAGACTCACGTGCAGAGCTGGGTAATGGGAGATCCCCATGCTACACTTGAAGAAACCAAGGCACATTTGATCTCCCCGATCTTTTGATTCATACGCAGGCCCAGGGCTTCTGAACATCCGCTGGGAGAAGCGGGTTGGATTTTCGGGAGACTGGTGAACATTCCACTCCCAGGCATCAAGTATAGGATTCCCCTCCCACGCCAGACACTGGGTCTAAGGATGGCAGGTGGGATAGGGAACACAGAGATGCTCACAGGTCCTGTGGAAACTGCTGCTTTGCATTTTTGGTCCCCTAAGGAGACTTGTACAGATGCTATCCTGGCACAAAAACTATTCTGACATAATTTAGATGATGGATCTCCTAGGATATTGGTGATCTCTCTCTCTCTCTCCCTCTCTCTCTCTCTCTCTTTAAATTTCCTCCCAATTTAACTGTATTAATTTTAATTTTTAATTTTTTAATTTTTCTTTCCTACAGTTTACCGTTTATTTTCTACTCTCTTTAACAGTCCAGTGATTTAAAAACCAGGCCCAGGGGCGCCTGGTTGGCTCAGTGGGGTAAGCCTCTGCCTTCGGCTCGGGTCATGATCTCAGGCTCCTGGGATTGAGCCCCACATTGGGCTCTCTGCTCGGCGGGGGGCCTGCTTCCTCCTCTCTCTCTGCCTGCCTCTCTGCCTACTTGTGAGCTCTGTCTGTCAAATAAATAAATAAAATCTTTAAAAAAAATAATAAATAAAAACCAGGCCCAAATTCAGTGTGTGAGTGCCCCCACAACTCTCCAGCCCCCCATCCCTTCCTGCGTGAGCCCCCTACTCTGGTGCAGCCCCCCAACCCATGAGAGGAGCCTTGCGCTCCTGTACTTCCATGTCTTTGACAGAATTTTGCACTTGGAGCACTCACTGGCCTTCCTTGTCTGGATCCAGCCTTCAATTGCCAACATCTTGATGGACGGTCTTCTCCTCTGCAGACTCCTTCCTGACCGAGCAAGGTGGCCTCATTCCAGGACTGTGGCAAGAAGTGTTTGTCTCTTTTTGATGGTTTTCCCCCCTGGACAGATGCTTCCTTGGGAGCAAGGGCTTCCATTCACTTCAATTATCCCCAGCACAGAGGTAGAAAAACTCAGTAACTCGGTAAGTAGAAAAGCTCTGTTGGCTTCAATGAAACACCAACTCAGAGAGAAGAAAGTCTCTTAATACTCAGAAATCTCTTAAATAGCAGGTCAAATGCCGTGTTTCCGTGGCCAGAAAACCCAAGAATTATGGACAGAATTTTCAGTCCCCCTTCTAAAATCATAGTCCGAAACAATCCTGAATTGTCAGAACTAAAACAAGAAATCAGCGCACACTCTCAAGGGGACCTCAGGAAAGATCCTGAAACAAGACCATTTCCTCATGCCTCCTGCTTAACACGAAGGTACTGATGAGTGAAAACCGTGTTGTACAATGCGTGTGTGTTTGGACCTTGGCAAACCCTTCCTGTCTGAGACATGATGACGAAGTCTCTGGAGGAACCCCCATACAAATTCCCAGTTGTGAACCCATCATAATTTAATATTAAAATGTTATTTTCATGTTCGTGTGTATATTCTGCATATTACTATATATTTCCATAAGGCTTCAGAGAAGGAAATCCAATATGAAAACTCCATGCTCTGCTCTGTTTCTGAAATAAATCACCCACATCCATATGTATGTCTCCATCAGGACCTCATTCTTAGGCTTCTCCGATTGCACAATACTCTCCAATTGACTTCACTTATCAGGAAAACTATGGAGAATTTGACAAGCATCCATTTCATTTCCAAAAATGTCATAAGTGGCCAAATCCAAATCCCACTTTCTAAGGGACTGAATCACTAAGTATTTTAATGGCTAAGCATCCTTTCCTCTCCTGTACGGCAGTAGGGAAGCAAAATGCAAAGTTTCCATTGTGAAGACATTCCTTTGTGATTTCAGCAACATTTTATTTTAAAAGATGTGCTATTAAAAATCAGAGCCTCCTGTTCAGAGCTGTTTGGAGGTGATAGGAAGAGACAAGAATGTCACAGTAGATCTTCAAGTAGCCTCTCCTATGGGGAATGGTGTGCGAGACACCCAATTTGAGTGTAGAGACATAAGAGGATTTGGCCATGGAAAATTCACCTGATCTCAAAATTTTTGAGCTATTAATTCACAGATGACATCAGAGGGCAGTTGAATTAGTGCTTAGTGTTCCATTAAAAAAAAAGTGAGTGACTTTATGGGAGAAGGGGTCTTTCAAAAACGTTTTCCACATCAGATCACAATTTCAGAAAATAGCAGTATAGTTTTCACGAGAAAGCATGCTCTATTCAATTGTTGGGGAAATCATTTCACCCTTTCATTACAGCCAAAGTTTTCAGAGACTTTAAAATATTACTATGTATTACAAACCTACAAAACGGAGACATAATGCGTTGTTTTCCAGTTGTTACTGATCAGCTAATGAAGGTGATGGGCAGCCCAGTCCAGCAATGTTTGGGGGTTCCATGAGGAAGAGGCTTAATCCTCAAAAACAGAAGAAATCAACTGTAGGAAATTTCACCATGATAGATTAGGAAATAATAAAAAAAAAATTTAATGTCCTTCATGCCGCTTTTTTGTAACTTTCCAGGGCACGACATTTTTGTAAGCCAAGTCAATTTCTTTCCAGGTGGATAGGGAAGTTCTCGCAGCCCCAGATTGAAAACTGTCCTTATAAAATGTAGAAGCGCCAAAGTCAGAGGCAGCCTGTATTTCATTCTTTGCTTCCTTTGTACAAAGATATAAATCAAAGTAAGAAAAAGAAGGGGAGCCAACTACCTACAGTCACACACTCTGCACAGAAATCCCCGACCTATGAGCACAGTCAGCAGACTGGTTAAGTGACATGAACTTACAGCCCAAAGGTGCCGTGTCGCTGTGTCTCTTGTCACCTTGTTTCCTTGTCAGAATGAATTAGGAAATAATGTAGAGAACTTGCTAAGTCTTTAAGGAATTTGCAACCACTTGCTCCTAAGGGAAAACGAGGAATGTGGTATAAATATTCACAGCCGCTTCTGTGAGCGAGCTTCGGTGCCAGCCCAAGAACAATGTTCCCCCAACTACAGATTTTTCCACAGTAAGTCACTTTTATTGTACCAATTCAAGGCATTACAGCTATACACTGATATTCTTTAATTCAGTCTGCTAGGACTGCTGTGAAGTTGTTAATCTTCACTTAACCTATTGGTGAAATGAGCAAAGTGTAAATTCAATTCAATTCAATTCAATTAATATTTATTGAGAACCCATAGGGTGCACAGCACCGCACAAAGACCTGTAAGGTCAGGCAATGAATCAGACGTGGGCTTTGTGACAAGCGCTATATCCTTCATCTCTAGGGAACATTTACTCTGGCTTACAACAATGTGAACAATCAAAATTAGGGTCATGTCAGAAAAGAACTCCACTGCCTAAAACCAGGATAGGTTGACCTGGAGCCATTTACATGGAAAGAGAACCAGGGCAGGGGAGCTCTCTCTGCCCAACAGAGCTGGCCACACAGAGGTGCACGATCCGCAGAGGGCTGAGGACAGGAGTGGGAAGGATGTTCAGCAGGCTTCCCAACTGACCTGAAATCAGACAATTCCTTTTGAACCTTGAATGTCTTTGGTCTTGAAAGGCACCTGCTAAGTACACGCAGTCAGAAGAGTCTGGGAAAACAGTCGCTGCAGCCTGTCCCCAGGTCTCCCATAAAATGAGGGAACTAAAATACCCAACCTCACATCCATGGACAA
Organism: Martes martes; assembly: GCF_963455335.1. Classification (NCBI taxonomy): domain Eukaryota; kingdom Metazoa; phylum Chordata; class Mammalia; order Carnivora; family Mustelidae; genus Martes; species Martes martes. Next base: position 139,953,451 of record NC_137895.1, on the reverse strand, counting down.
CAGCTGCAACAGAACTAACTTCCACTCAAACCCTCATGTATACACAGATGGGGAAAGCATTGACAGAAACCCAAATGGTTTAGTGGCTATGTAGGGAAAGAAGACGGAAGACATGAGGCACCAGATGGAGCTCACAGTCCCCGAATTTCCAACCCGGGAAGCCTTGGAGAACCAATGTGAGAACCGGAACTGGAAATGGGGGCAGTTTTCAAACTCCTGTTGAAGCTGTCCCCGTAATACCTGAGTAAGGTCTGAAGAGGCTTGAGGAGTCTGGGTCTAGGAGTCCTAAAAATTTGATATCCTGGTTTTGGTTCCAATGTAGTGAGAGCTTAGACGTTATCATGATGGGGTGCCTGGTTGGCTTAGTTGGTAGAGCATGTGACTCTTGATCTCGGGGTTGTGAGTTCAAGCCCCACATTGGATATAGAGGTTACTTAAAAATAAAAATCTTAAAGGAAAAGAAGTTATCATAGTAGTCCTTATAAGAAAAGCTGGACAAATTAAAAGGCAGAGACTTTTTATGGACTCATCAGAAATCTTAGGTCCCAGAAGTCTAGATAGACAGGTACATTAAGAGAGACCCAGTCTTTTTCAAGGCTGAATAACATTCCACTATGTGTGGTTGTGTGTGTATACACCACCTTTTCTTTGTCCATTCAGCTGTTGACAGACTTGTGGGCTGTTTCCCATCTTGGTTGTTGTGAATAATGCTACAAGCAACATAGCAATGCAGATGTCTCTTGGAGATCCTGATTCCATTTCCTTTGGGTGTACACCCAGAAGTGTGACTAGAGGGCATTATGTTAATTCAAGTTAAGCAGACACAGAAAGGCAAATATTGCATGATCTCACTCATGTGTAGCATCTAAAAAAGACAGACTCATGGAAGGGGAGAGTAAGATAGTGTTTGCCAAGGACCTGGGGCAGGGGCGGGGGGAGTATGGGGAACAGCAGAAGTTGGTCAAAAGGTACAAAGTTTCAGCTGTAAGATCAGTAAGGTCTGGGGATCTGACATACTGCATGGTGACCATAGTGAATACTATTGAATTTCATACTTTAGATTTGCTAGGATGCATCTTAAGTGTTCTCACCACACACACTAAAGGTGACTGTGTGAAGTGAAGGATGTGTTAATTAGCTTGATTGTGGTGATCATTTCACAGTGTAAATGCATACCAAAACACCAAGTCATAGGCCTTAAATACATACAATTTTCACTTGCCAATTAGCATTCATATATAACAAAATGTTCAGATATGACACAGAGGTTGAATTTATTCTACAGGGAATTAGAAAAGGCAATGGAAGCAATGCTAGGAAAGCTCCAGGAAAGAGTTACAAGAAAATGCTACCGATGATTTCTCAAAATTAACCCATCAAAATCCCCTCCAGGACAAAGGCTCACACTAACAGAAAAAGAACTCACATTGAGTAGCACATCAACAGAGACCCTAGTCCAAAAATATCCATATCAAAATTAGGACACAAAAAGAGGGCCCAGAGAGCATTCAATCAGGTTTTGAAATTGCATGAATATACAGAAAAGGAAACTCTAGAGTCATGAAATTAGAAAAGATGTCCTCACTCTTGAATCCTTCCAAAATTTCAGGAAAAATTATTCACATAAAACAAGCAACAGAAACAATTGAGCACCAATCTCATGCAACATTCTTGAAAGAAGAAAGTGAGAACCTAATGAATGCCCTACGGTCAACAAAAGCACACCAGGAAGGCATGCCTATGAAGCAAAATTTACAAAAACATTAAGAGAAGAGTATGGGATCAAAAGAATATCATAAATCAGAATCAGAAACATTCAGGAATAAGAATCATAAGATCAGGAAAGAATTAGAAATAGAGGAGGAAATCATTTCAGAAATATTGACTAAACTGAAAGAAACGAAACAACAAATAAATATAACAGCTAATGCTTCTGCACAGCAAGGGAAACAGCCAACAAAACAAAGAGGCAACCCACGGAATGGGAAAAGATATTCGCAAATGACAATACAGACAAAGGGCTGATATCCAAGATTTAACTCAACACACAAAAGAGATAATCACATCAAAAAATGGGCAGAAGACATGAGCAGACACTTCTCCAAAGAAGACATACAAATGACTAACAGACACATGAAAAAATGTTCATCATCACTAGCCATCAGGGAGATTCGAATCAAAACCACACTGAGATACCACCTTACACCAGTTAGAATGGCCAAAATCAACAAGACAGGAAACAACGTGTGTTGGGGAGGATGTGGAGAAAGGGGAACCCTCTTACACTGTTGGTGGGAATGCAAGTTGGTGCAGCCACTTTGGAAGACAGTGTGGAGATTCCTTAATAAATTAAAAAACAGAGCTACACTATGACCCTGTGATTGCACTACTGGATATTTACCCCAAAGATACAGATGTAGTGAAAAGAAGGGCCATCCATACCCCAATGTTTATAGCAGCAATGGCCACGGTCGCCAAACTGTGGAAAGAACCAAGATGCCCTTCAACGGACGAAGGGATAAGGAAAATGTGGTCCATATACACTATGGAGTATTATGCCTCCATCAGAAAGGATGAATACCCAACTTTTGTAGCAACATGGACGGGACTGGAAGAGATTATGCTGAGTGAAATAAGTCAAGCAGAGAGAGTCAGTTATCATATGGTTTCACTTACTTGTGGAGCATAAGGAATAACATGGAGGACATTGGGAGATGGAGAGGAGAAGGGAGTGGGGGAAACTGGAGGGGGAGACGAACCATGAGAGACTGTGAACTCTGAGAAACAATCTGAGGGTTTTGGAAGGGAGGTGGGTGGGTGATTGGGTGAGCCTGGTCGTGGGTATTATGGAGGGCACGGATTGCATGGAGCACTGGGTATGGTGCATAAGCAATGAATTCTGGAACACTGACAATAAATAAAATAAAATAAAATGAATGAATAAATAAATAAATAACATAACAGCTAATGTCTTCAGATAATGAGGAGGATAAAAACAAGCAGAAAAATTTAAAATAGGAAAGAATTAAATGACGAGATAAAGGAAGTTCAGGAGCCACAGCCCATTTAACATATAAGCAAAGATGATTTAATATATCTATTAAAAGAATCCCCTAAGCAGAAACAAAATAAGATAAAGGAATAGTAGAAATACTAAAACCTTAATTTAATTGATCTTTCCTAAAACAATAAAAAATGAAGCTAAGTGTTGATGAGTCACACTAAAACCTGAGATGGTTGTCTCAGAATCAACACCAAAACATACTGTAGTAGAATGACTGAAATTTAAAACAAAATAAAACAAAACAAACAGTCCTTTGGAAATGTATGCAAGAAGACCAACAAACTCAAAATGAAGAGAAAACCTGATTGTTACCAGACTTGCCGCAGCATCATTTTAAACTACAGAAAGGAAGTCATTCTTTTTAACATATTCAGGAAAGAACATGTAAATCAAAGAGTTTTATATCCAGCCAAACTATTCCCAAGATAAAGGTCATAGAACAACTCTTAGTAATAGGCAGGAACTCAAACAATACTGTGCCCTCAAATTATACTTCCAAAGAATACAACAGAAATAGGCTTCAAATAACCAAATGACCACGCTGGCAGTAGGGTAAGGACTAGAGGTCAGCAGTGATGCAGACCTACAAACACCAGTGTTCCCAAGGGCTGCAAGAGTGGACAAGTCGTCTCGCATAGCTAGATGGTACGATGATGCTGAAACTGGAGAAGCTGAATTTGGGGAGAGCGTATGTAACAAACATTTAACTACTTTGAGGAACATACTGTTGATGGGAAAAAAAAAAAAAAGGGTCAGACGTTGTTTGTGGACTTCACGAGTGAATTCAATTACCTTGGCTGCTTCCCAGGTGACTTTTCTAGCATTCCACAAGGAGCTGATCCTACCCCTTCCTGTCGCCCCAGCTTCATCCTGCCCTTCTTCCTTAATCATACCCCCTTCTCTGCTCCTCAAAATCCACCAGTGTCCCCTTGCTGCCAAAAGAGTCAAGCTTGTCATCCTGGCAGTGCCTTCAAGAATCTATGCTCTTGGCTCTCACCTGCTTTTCTACACATACATCTGGGAGTTGCACCAGTTTTTCCTTGTTCTGTCTTATTTACAACCCTTCCTTCTTCCGTCCACATTTCCACCTATAAGGTCCTTCTGCCTAACTGCAGCTTACCTGAGTCTCATTCACGGCTCAGGGCCCAGCTCAACATCAGCCTCCTGATATGCTCCTTCCTTCCCCACCCACAACTGTATAATTTTTTGCTTATGCCTTCTTCCCTGAGTATGAATTCCCTGAGTGGGATCCCAGCACTGTCCTTCACTAGGTCTTGGATATCTTGATCATTCCCTTGCACACACCAGGCTTTTAGTTACTTTCTGTATCATAATCATTCCCTAAAAATGGCAGAATCAAAGTTCTACTGGATCCTAATTTTTAGTTGGTCATAAGCTCTGATAAATTTTGTGAAAGTTATAACCCTTATGCTCAGGAAAAGTAAAACACACACACACGCACGTGTGCGTGCACACACACACACACGGTACTTCCCATACAGTTACAAGATGGCACATTACACTTATCCTTAAATCTATGAGGTGTTTCCTTTTGCGTATATCCAGTTTCCCTCCAAGGAGCAGACATGCTGCCCCGCCCGTCTGGAGCAGACCCTATTCTGTCTTCACAGGTGCTGGTGCCTACGTCAACAGCACCAGGGACGTGATCTCTCCTACTTTGCAGAGCCACTGACTGACACCCCCATGAGATGTTTCAGCGCCGGCTGAGGAGAAAATTTTTGGTGCTAATTTCTCATCTCTACCCCTCTCTCCCACATCATCAATCACCCAATCACAGCTACCAAAAGGAGGATGGCAGAGATAGCAGCAAAGTATGAGAATGCATTGGATTTCTCCAGATAGGTGGCGTTTTTTTAGACTTCCATTATTTTCCCATTTTATCTCATTTTTTAAAAAATCAATAATTTTATTTTAGCAACCCAGAAAATCCTAGTATATATTGCTTGAACACAGGAGCAGTGTGGCATAATGCCTGGGCCTGGCATCAGAAGGAGGGACTCCAGTCCTTGCACTTGTGTTTCGCACCTGCTGGATGAGCTAAGCGGCATGTGGAGGCTTCTGAGACGCAGCTTCTTCCTTTGTGAAAACCAACAGTCTACTCTATGTCAAGACTTTGGAGAATGAAACGAAGCTGTAGAAGGGAATGTTTTATGTTAAGAATGACACAGAAGGCAAATGCTGACATGAGAGCTCTTAATAGAGAAAGTAAACTGGGTATATCCATGTGCAGGCCAGCAGGGTCAGCAAACACTCACGTGGACAGGTTGTGGAAGCTGATGAGACTGAAGAGGTCCGTCTTAGGACAAGCAATCCCCAATTTGTGCGAGGACATCACCATCCATTCAGGGAGATTGCCCGAGCACCCATTATGTGCCTGGTATCATTGTTGGCTCTGGCTGCCGTGGGAGTAATCCCATGAGGTCCCGCCGTCACCAGGCTCATGTTCTACCTGGAGTGGACAAGAAACAAGAGAGTATAGAGAGTTATCTCGATCATTTTGATACTGCAGGTGCTCTAAGGAAAATAGAGAGGTATCTGCCCAGAGTGGAGGGGAGGTTTTTCCCTCTGGTGGGACACGAGGAGAGGCTCTTCTGGGTGGCCCTGGAGGTTTGAAGCCACCAGGAGGGATAGGAGTTTCCAGAAGGAGCTCAGACAGAGTGAGTGACAAAGGCTTGCTGTGGGATTGAGGCTTGTGGCAAGACCAGAGCCTGTGGCTCAAGCAAGAGGGGCCAAAGCTGATAATTCAGGGAGAGAGACAGGCCCCCATGAGGATTGTAGATTCTATACTATTGTGAGGAAGGAGAACGTAAATCCCACAGAACGTTCTGTTCCACAGACAAGCAGAAAAAATTCCCAGAGAATGTAATTTGATTGCCTGGTTATTGTTCAATGAGCTAGTTAATATCCTTTGTATCATCTGAAGGAAAATTGCCCACTGAAGTCATTCTTCAATTACAAATTAAATATATACCTGTTTGATTATTCATTAAATATATGCTTATTTGATTATTAAATATATAACTTAAAATATAAATATATAAAAGTGTATGTAACCTTATGTATATATACATAATTATATCATTTTAATTAATGTAATTTTTTAAAGATTTTTTATTATTTATTTATTTGAGAGAGGGGAAGAGAGAGTGGGGAGAGAAGCAGAGGGGGAGGGAGAAGCAGATTCCCCACTGAACAGGGAGCCCGATCCAAGACGTGATCCCAGGACCCTGAGATCATGACCTGAGCTGAAGGCAGATACTTAACCAACTGAGCTACCCATCCACCCTAATTAATTTAATTTTTAATTAAAAACACCTTTGCTCATTGATAAGCACATGTTTTTCAAGTGACCAAAATGTCTAGAAATCACATCCATTATGCCATCCTTGCAGAGAGAAAAATGTGAGTGGCTGCTTCGAATGTTCACCGGTTGATAGTGGTGAGTCGAGCAGTTACGTCACCACAGAATGCTGTGGCCGATGGAAAATGTGCTCACTTTTGTCCTTTCACTTCTCTCTGTCTTCTCTTCCACCTCATGCACCTGACAGATGACCCCAACCACAAAACCGTGTGTGCACGTGTGAGTGTGTACCGGGTCTTATAAGAACCCTGGTCCTAAGGAGGAGGGCACCACCCTTCCAGCCTAACTCGATGTAATGTGCTCTCTACAGACTTCAAACACTTTCATGCTGAGGTGCTGGGGATGGGTCACAACATTTGAATTTTGAGGACGTGCACTTCAACCTGTAACATAGATGTATATATTTGGCAGCATTATTTAAAGGGGGAAAAGAAAGAAGAGAGAACGGTAAATACTGAATCCCGGGTGATCACCCCCATGGGGAGCCCCGGCGTGAGGAGGCAGGTGGGAGCCACACCAGGGGCTGGTACCTTTCTAGCGTTTCCTTTGTGTGGAATGTTCCAGGGGTTTATGACCGTGCCGCGTGACCACACACACACACACACACACGCACACGTGCACACACACACGTGCACCCACACACAGATGTTCACATGCTTGTGTTTGTAACACACGTCATGGGATCTCTAAAGCTATATTGCTTGAGGGACTGTCAAGTGTCTGAGCAGCCATTTTCAGGGGAAGCCGCTTCAATCCACAGAAGAGAGCTGCCCTTTACTACTAATATGTAGGGAAGTCATTAAACACTCAGGTTCCTTTCAGCCGCCACCATAGTCCCCTGTTTACTAGGAAATAGAATTACATTCCATAGGCAGGTGTCAAGCTTGTGAAAGGTAATTAAATTATTTCATGGTTTTAGCATCTCGAAACAATCCATGTTGATGGAAGAAAGGAAATGGGAGGGAGGGAGGAGGGAGAAACAGGGCCAGATGACGGGCTTCTTGTGAGGCTAAGTGACTGCTCATGACACACACCTCATGCTGGGCAGACACCATCTCGCGAGAATTTGGAACGAATTTCGGTTTTTCATGAGATGATTGTTTCTAACAAGGGGAGCTGAGAGCTTCCGGCTGCCTGTCTCCCCACCGCAGGTGAGACTGTGGGCATCGGTTTCCATCCCTGTCTGCGGCTTTGCTCCAGACTCTCCTCCTCTCTGTCTGTCTGTCTGTCTCTCTCTCTCTGCCTCCCTCCCCAAACACCCCCCACCCTGCCCTGCTCCAAGAAACAAGCCCAGCATTTCAATATCAGGTGTAAACAGTACCATTTGGAGAATTTTTCACAGCTTTCCTGCAAACTTGATCTGATGCTGTGTCTCCATGAAGGAACAGCATTCTGTGCCATTTTCTGAAATGTTACACTTTTAAAAACCTGGTTGTTTTCCAACTTGTAGAGAAAAAAGTAATATAATTACTATAATTGTAGAGAAAAAAATGTAATATAATTACTTGTTGATCTTTAAGTTTTGCTCCCATGATAGATATAGATATAGGTAATTTTCAATTTTTGGAAGCCGCTAACAGAAGTGAAAATTTAATTGTGAGATGTTATAGGCACAAAATATCACCAGTCCGTTGGGGTGACTAATCCTTCCCACTGAACATAAGGAGTTTGTGTCACTAGTCTTATTCTACCAAGGGAAGTCTTGATTTTAACAATTATATCATTAGCTTGTAAAGTTCAGTGACACGATCCTATTCTAGAGTCATCTTCTACAGACTGACGTGCTTCCCTTCTACGATACTATTATGTAACTCGACAGGTGGGTGTGTCCAGAGGACAGCTCACTACTTGCCCTTTTTTTTTTTTTTAAGAACTGGGAAGGAATTTTTTGTTGTTGTTAAGACTTTATTTTTTTAATTGTTTTTAAATACTGTATTTATTCATTTGAGAGAGAGAAAGCATGAGCAGGGGAAGCAGCAGTCTGAGGGAAAGGAAGAAGCAGACTCCCCGATGAGCAGGGAGCCCATGAGGGGCTCGATCCAGGACCCTGAGATCATGACCTGAGCCAAAGGCAGATGTCCAACCGACTGAGCCACCCAGGTGCCTTGAGGACTTTATTTTTAAAAGCAGTTTTAGATTCATAAAAATGAGAGGAAGGTACAGATTCCCCATATTCCCCTGGACCCCACAGGTGCACAAACTGCCCCACTGTCAGCACTCACACTAGATGGTACCTGTGTTACTGCCACCAGGCCACATTGACCCCAAGTCCAGGGTTTAGACCAGGGTCACACGTGGTGTCATACATTCTGTGGGTTTGGGCAGATGCGCGATGACATGTGTCCCCCATGGTGGTGTCACACGGAGTGTCTTCACTGTCCTAAAAACCCCTGTCCTCCACCATCCATCCCTCCCTTCCCCAACCCTCTACAGCCCCTTCTCTTCTTTCGTCTCCACAGTTGTGCCTTTTCCGGGATGTCATAGAGTGTGGACTTTCTAGATTGGCCTCTTTCACTTCCCAGTATGGATTCCAAGTTCCTCCAGGTCTCTTCATGGCTTGATGGCTCATTTCTTTTTATCACTGAATAATATTCCATTGTCTGGATGGACCACAGTTTATTTATCCCTCGCCATCTGAAGGACAGATGGTTGCTTCCAAGTTTTGACAATGATGAGTAAAGCTCCGGTAAATATCCGTGTGCAGGTTTTCGTGTGGACATACGTTTTCAGCTCCTTAGGGTAAATACCAAGGAGTTCGGTTGCTGGGTGGTGTGGTAAATGGCACCTTGCTTCATCAGAACAAGAGAGGGCAAGACAGAGTGTGGAGCGTGACTGAAGAGTCAATCTCAAATGTCACGTCCAGTCACTACGGCCTTTAACCACTCATTAGGATCAAATCAGTTGGTTCACCCCACGCTTGAGGGGATGATATAGGGAGCAAATTCCAGAAAGCAGGACCATTGGAGCCATTTTTGAAGCAGCCTGAAATGATAAACAAAAGTAAACAAATAAACTGCAAAAAATAATCAATCTTTGAAACTGTATGGTTGAATCGCTTATGATATCTTGTGATTTTCTTTTCAATGTCCATTATACTTTTTTTTGTATTAAATTTTAACAAGCATTAAGCATCCAAGCACTTGGAATTTTCTTGCTGACAACAAATAAGGAGGCAATCATTCTTATAGGTAGATAACAGTTACAAATGTAATTTTTTTTGCATATCCAGGTAATTATTATTTCAGAGCCAAAAACAACTTCAAGTAACGTTGCTTTCCTTCCCTCAATCTAAAGTAAAGTGTATCCTATTTATATCTGCAATTATCTCTGAATGGCCAATTTCTTAAGCTTTTCACTTCATTATAAGGCATTTGGAAGTTTTATAAAAATGATTAACTGATTAAGATACTACTTTTCTTCTCTTTATTCAACCCCTAAAAGAAGAAAACAAAATTTTATTGCTCCGTGAATCCACTACAATTATTGCAAGTCCACATCCTAATAAAGTTTATTTTTAAAAATCAAATGATAATGATGGCAATTTTAGTCCAAGAGCTGATTTTGAATGTATTGGATGAATGAATTGTGGAGTATAAGCAAGCTTACCTCTTATTTGTCCCTGTGACTCAATACATGGATAAAATGTATCCATTACCAAATTTCAAGAATTGGACTTTAGAAATAAAACCTATTCCTATATTCTCAACATACAAAACGTATACTTTAATTCTTCAAGAAGAACTCTGGAAAAAGAAATAGATGTTTTGCTGCCTGTGTATACCCTGCTTCTCTCTCTAAATGTAACCTAGATTACTAAAAGAAATATTTCACAAAGCTATCAAACCAAACAGAAACGGACACGGCAGCGAAAGGAAACAGATGAAAATCCAGAGTGGAGAGTAGCAAATAGAACGTGGGACAAAGGAAACGGGAGAAATAAGAGGGAAGGAGAGGAGAGGAGACCAGAAGAAAGGAAAGAAGCCAGGGAGGATGAGTTCACAAAAATGATGCTGCAGGTCGAAGGTGGAGGACTGAATGGTAACTTCTGAGAAAGCAGCTCCTCTGTAGAGACAGAGTCGCTCGGCCTGGTTTAACAACGTGGCCAGGGAAGAATGTTCTCTTTAGGACTGGTTGGAAATGCAGCTGGAACGCCCTGCGTGTCGGAAGCTTTCTTTTTACTGCTCATTCTCTTGTTCTGCGGCTCTTCAGAGAGACGACATGGCCACCCAGGCTCCAGCAACGGCACCGTTCCTTCCACCCCCAGGCACAAAAAGCCCCCTGAAGCCAGATCTGTGCATTCGGTCCTGCAGCGTTGGACTGACAAGCCCCTTGCCGCGGAGCAGACTTCGTGGTGACAGGCCATGGGTGACGGCTCCGGGGCTGGGCTGCCGTGATGGGACTGTTGCCCTCTCCCTGGCAATCATCACAGATAAGTGCATTTTCTTAAAGCCTTGGGAGTCCTTCTGCCATTACAGCGATGAGGTTATCACAGCCAAGAAACAGAGGCGGAGCCCGAAGCAGCAAGCTGGGCTCGGATTGTTCTTAGTAACACTGTTACTTTCCCTGCAGGATGCAACGACTGGTACGGAAACTTGTTTTCCTAATTTAAAGAATTATACCATTAATTTCCTCGTAAAAAATGAAGTCACAAAATACAAAATAAAAATCACTTGTTATTGTGCCACAAAAGGATAACTTAATCTTGATATTTTGCTGTCAAAGTCATTCATTTTTATTCTTTGCTTAGATTGGATGGATGGTTTTACAAAACCAAAATTGTGTCATTTTTATAAAGCTAATCCTCTCATTTAATGTATCACAAATATAGTAGAAAGTCAGGCCTCTTCAAAGAATTTAATACTTTCTGATGATTTTATCATTTTTGAGAAATTTAGATTATACCTGCTGTTTTGTTAGTAAGCGGCACTGCACAAAATGGCATTTCCTAGCCTCAAGTTTACGAGATTATGGACCGTAATATTACCGATTCCCAAATGCACCTTCAGCCGCTGTTTCTGTAACACAGGAGGAAAGAGAAATTTGGCTACAATAGATTAAACAAACGTTCTATTTATTAACCTGTATTTAATCATCACAGCCAAGCAAACAACTTTAATAAAAAAAAAGTGGAGCTGAAGTTCAATATTTAAACTGTGCATAAAAATATGGCATTTCATCTAATCGAGTTGGCCGACAGTGAGCACGCCACATTTCGTGTTTGCTCTTCAAATCTGGAACTCATTCCTTCTGTCACTCTAATTCCTGAACCCCATTTGGAAATGGTTTGCCTTATATGCTCTCTCCATGCTGTCTGTGTTTGCTCATCACACAGAATGTGTTTGAAGTCTCGGTCTTCCCCAATGTGACATTGTAACAATCAAAGGCGTCCAACAGTTACAGTAGCACTGAAACATGGGCAGTGTTTCTTTTTTTTTTTTTTTTTAAAGATTTTATTTATTTATTTGTCAGAGAGAGAGAGAGGGAGAGAGAGCGAACGAGTACAGGCAGGCAGAGTGGCAGGCAGAGGCAAAGGGAGAAGCAGGCTCCCTGCTGAGCAAGGAGCCCGATGCGGGACTCGATCGCAGGACGCTGGGATCATGACCTGAGCCGAAGGCAGCTGCTTAACCAACTGAGCCACCCAGGCGTCCCATGGGCAGTGTTTCTTAAATGGAACATAAAAGTGCACACGCATGGAAATAGGACTGATTCTTTCTCTGCTGAGTCAGGCTTTTAATAATTGAGATTTTTAAAAAAAGAAAATATATATTTTATATATAAAATTTTATATATATATAGATAGATAGATAGATAGATAGATATATTTCTACTAGGCTGATGGTACATCTAGATGATCATACTGGTAAGAGTTTATGTTGTCGTCTAAGTCCTCCTGACCAAAGCAAGGGTTTCCAGGTAGAGGAAATGTTTGGGGACAGAAACAACGGAGGTGAAAACAACACGGCCCCACAGCAGTTTTCTGGACAAACAGCGAAACAGGCAGTGTGGCCCTCAGGACTTTTCTCTTTAGTTTTCCCATCACATTATTAGTAATTTGTGAGTAAACCCCACAAAACAAGAACCACCTGGAGAGTCTGTCACCCGAGCTCAGGACGGCCCCTGGCAAGGTACAGGCAACAGTGGTGTGGAGACTTCCCCTGTGAGGGGGAACCTCCCGCCAGGGCTGTACTGTTTCCTCGAGGACAACGTGCAGCTTCTAGTCCATCCCCATCCAAAAACACTTAACTGTGGCTGATGGGATGATTGATTCTCTTTACGTTTTTAAGTTTACTTTTCTTGGGGCACCTGGTTGGCTCAGCCCGTTGAGCGGCCAACTCTTGATTTCGGCTCGGGTCATGAGATCGAGCCCCACATCAGGCTCCACGGTCAGTGAGGAGTCTGCTTGAGATTCTCCCGTCCCTCTGCCCTTCTCCCTCCCTAAAATAAATAAATAAAGCTAACTAAATAAATGAATAAATTACTTTTCTTCCCATTTTCCCCTTGAACACACAGAGCGCTCCTGATTTGAGCCTGGTGCTGCTCTAGGCTCTAGAACTCAGCAGTGACCAAACAGAAACCCAAAAACCCATACCCTCAGAGAGCTTTGATCTCAGCATGAAAGAGCAAAGGAGAAAAGTCATGGTACATAAGGAGGTGACCATTTCTACAAGCAAAATACTGCATGGGAGGAGACTCAGAGCCTCTCAGCCCACCTGCCAGGGAGCGCGAGCTGAGACGGATCTCCCGTGAGCAGCGTCTGAGGTCCGGAGAGAATCCGGAAAGAGCTTTTCAGCATGGACCATGCAAGCTCCAGTGTGGGATCCCGGCTGGTGGGCGGGCAGGGTGGACAGAAACTGGCCAGGAGCCCTGTGAGTTCCCATTCCAGGTGACCTAGGGATCCTGGGGGATCTAACACAGGAGTGCTGTGTGGACAGAACTGCAATTCAGGTGAGACAGGAGTGGGTTTCTGACAAGAGCCAGAACAGGCCATGGAGGAGGTGAGATGAGCCTGGGCTCTGGTGTCTGTTCGAGATACAGCCAAGAAGACCTCTCGGCAAGTTCAGGGCAGTCACACACAGCACTGCCCATCTCGGTGGAAGAAACGGGAAGACAGGTGCCCCGAACAGCCAAGCAAAGGAAGCGTGCAACCTGAGCGTGGTAGGGAGGTCAGAAGGTCCATGCAGGAAATGTCGGGTTTGAGATGTCTACTCTTCATCCGAGTGAGGCTCCAAGCAGGTGCGGGAATGGATGGTTCTAGAGACAGAGAGACGGTGGGCGAGACAGGCCCGAGACAGAGCAGGACATGTCTACTCGCGGGGAACTGCAGGAAATTCAGGCCAGAGAGAGCACGGCCCCAGGCCGAACCCGGCAAACCTATCGTGTGGACACGGGGAGGCACAGGGGCTGGGAGAGAGAACCCACGGGAGCCCGGGTCCCTGGAGTCTGGCGAGGGAAGGAGGGAGCTCCCAACGGCTCAGATGCAAACAGTGCCCAACACACAGAGCCTGGGGACGGAGACTCAGCTGTGGTGTGTGTAGATCTTAGGTGCATCACACTGGTCAGGGTGAGTGGGTAGTCAGAGCTCGTTTAAAAGAACTCAGGTAACACAAGAAGAGGCAGTACTCTTTTCAACAATTATTTTTATTTATAACTGTGATTTAAAAAAAAAAAAAAGCACCCAACATCAAACTTCTCATCATAACCACGTTGAAGTATGTGTTCCATAGTGGTAAGTGTTGTTGTGCAACAGATCTCCAGAAATTCTTCATCTTGCAAAACTAATGCTCTATCCGCATGAAGCCACAGCTCCCCATCTCTCCCTCCCCCAGGCCCTGTACCCAGTGTTCTGCTTGCTCTTTCTGTGAAAGATGGGCACGTCCTTCCCATGCTTCTGGTAAGAGCCGTGGGGTGAGGACGGGGATGGCAGCGTTGGCATTTCCAGCCTGTTGTGTTCCCAGGTGATGCTGCCACTGCTGGTCCAGCTGGACCCATGGTGGTGGCTCTCAATCTTGGTCGAACACTGGGGCTCTCAAGGAGCTTCTGCAAATGTTCTGAGGGCTGGAACCCACATCCGGGGGCTGATTTAATGGTCTCGGGGCATGGTTTGAATACTGGCCATTTTAGAAGCTCCCAGGTATTTCTGGTTTGCAGCCAAGTTGAGAAACAGAAATCTTAACCAAAAAGAAAGCAGAGGGCTGGGTGCAGAGCTTGGCAGTGGGCAGCAGTGGGAGGTGCGGCCTTAGAGAAATTCTCCTGATTCCCTCAATAATGCAAACAGAAAGGGAAGGCAGAAGATGGGAGAGGGAGGGAGGCGAGCTTTCCAAGTGCTGAAAAGAGTGAGAAAGGCTCTGAGGGTCCTGAGAGCAAGAGTAACCTGGAGAAATGTCTGTTGCGGGGTCTGTGGTTAGGACTCCAAGGCATTCAGTGTGCGTGGGTGCTTTTCTCCTTCACCATGTGCTGTGCAAGGGCAGGCCTGGAGTAGGCAAGCTTTACTTGACTTCTGTTGTGAATTTGCAAGACGTCCGGTATTGTGCAGAATGGGAGAAGGGCAAGGCGACGGCTGTCACGGTCAACCACAGAAAGGGAGGAACGTGGTAGAATCAGTAGTTTTAGTGCCCGAGGATCAGAGGGTGGCTGGTGCCACGGTACCACTGGACAGGGTGGTGGTCAGAAATTCGGGAACCTGAGACGCTGGCGGGAGTGGTCCTCGGGCCTGGGCACCACCATGCGTGCAGCCTCCGAGGAGGACCAGAGTCTGTGTCGGGCGCCCGCTGGCGGAGGAGGAGAAGTGGGAGGCGGACGGCCACGGCCCACAAGGGGCAGAGGGCACACAGGGCATTAGGGACTAGGGTAGGAGAGTCATGTGGGTTTAGAGCATGGAGCTGGGGGTGATCTGGGGTCCGGTCCTCCAGACGATGACACAAACAGGCCAAAAGGACATCAGGACCTGTTGTATTGATCTCACAAAGGATGGCGATGACCAGGGGGCGGGGAGTGAGACGCTGGTGTCCCCTTGGCCCCTCTGTTAACAAAGGCCTGGGGGGCTCTGTGCCAGCCGCTGTCTCTTGGCCCTTCCAGGAAAGAAGCCTTTCTCAAAGGCCTTACTCCACATACCCGCTCTGCACGCATGCTGGGCAAAATTTAAAGAAGATACTGTGCTTAAAAAAAAAAAAAAATACCCAATCCCCTGCCTCAAGATCCTTGCATCTACTGAAGTAAATAGGACAATTACACAAATGCTTCTACACAAGAGAGTTATTACACATTCCTTAAAAGAGGTTAGAACACAGTATTATGAAGTTTCAAAATCACAAAGGCACAGTCATTAGCAAGAAGTCAGAAGCGCCCGTGAGAAAGGTGGCGTGGGAGCCCCAGCTTAAATGATGCTTTGGATTTGGAGGGACAGAGACGGGAAGGTGGGAGACAGAGAAGGGACACATGTGTGGAGACCTGCTGTGACATTTGTCTGGGGTCACCACGCTGCCGGCTGTGCAATACGGTGTCTGTATCGTCAGGGACGCCGACGGGGACATCATCTGTTCGCCATTCCTGGAGCATTAACTTGGTTTTTGTCATCACTGACCCATTTGTGTCCTCAAGATGACCTCCATACCGCGGGGGCCGTCTCCACTGACCAGCTTGGGGCAAAGGAGGGAAGCAGGGATGGGATCATCCCAGAGATGTAACTTCTCGGTAAGGGAAGCAAAGAGCATCACCGTACTCCCTCACCAGGCTCCCCTCACCGGCCACGGCTGTGTGCGGTGGACAGTCCTTGCTGCAAGGGGCTGTTCAGTTGGTCACGTGGCCTCAAAGGTGTAGAAAAGCCAAGGAAGGAGGGATGGGAAGGGGTGTGGTGGGAGCCAACCAGGGTGTCTGTCACAACCCCAGCCTAAGTCTTGAGACCCGACGTGTGAGTGGACGGGCGGGGAGACCATGTTGGCGTGAGCACAGCTGTGTTTCGGAAACACGAGGCTGGCGACAGGTGCGGGGGAGGTTGAGGCACTGATGGATGCGAGGCTGGAGACCAGCTGGGCTTGTCCTGTGGACCAAGGAAGACGCAGCGGTCCTCAGGGTTAGGGGCTAGACCGGGAAGCAGGAGAAGTATCTGGATTGAGGGTGGGAAACCACTTGCCGCCGCGTGTGTTCCAGCTCTAGCTGAGCTCGGCTGGAAGGACTCAAACAGGAGGCTGGGGGAGCCCAACGTCCCCTTTTCCCGTGCTGTGCCAGGACCTTGCGAGTCTTCATTAAAAATACCGCCCATGGAATAGGTTTGAACATTTGTTAAGCGACGGACCTGGACATCAACCCTTTATAGCACATTCCCTCGGCCACAACCCGGCACTGTCCTTTTCATTCCAAAAATCAGAAAGAGAAAGCTCGGGGGGACAGGTCAAGGGAAGGAGGCAACGGTGCAGCGAGGTAAGGAACCCGGGCATCTGGGAGGCTGGCCCGAGGACCGACCCGTGGCTCCAGAAGGTGTCGTTGGGGACACCTCTGTGGACGCGCCCACCGAGGATCCCTGCAGTGCCACGGAGGAGAACAGTAACCCCAGCAGGAGCAGGGCGGTGGTCGGCGGTCGCGGGGCAAGTAGAAGCCCCGGGTCAGGAGTTGCAGTGACCATCACTGCCCGGCTTCTTTCTCACAGATGAAAAGCTATAGGCTCGGTCTTCATCTTCAGGACGAGCTCCCCAAACCCAGACTGCCCCCATCGGAGAGAAACCTTTAGGCTCAGAGAGCGATTGGCCTCGGGGGTCGTTCTCAGCATCCCCCAGTCACGCCCCCTGCGTGGTCCAGGCCACCGCATCCTGCGCTCCTGACGGGGCTTTTTTTTTCCCATCCTTATGGGGACCCAACCTTCTCTCCCCTCTGAGCGGAGGGAGCGCAGCACAAACAGGGTCGCACCTGCCGCTCTCCCTGTCCCTTCTCCCTTGTCATTATTTGCCATCAGCTTCTTTCTCGTGACTTTATGTTCTGGATGAAGAGACATTAAACGGGGTCCCCGATGCTCCTACAGCACGTGGTCGCCCCCAGGAAGGCACCCCCAACACAACGCCCTGTCCTGGACAGGACCCCTTGGCTCTCCTGACCCCTACCCTTGCTGGCCATCGCTGCTGCGAGGGACGATGTTGATAATTGCACAGTAAATCCTATGTGAACACTTGGAAGCTGTGTCTTCCTGGAAATTACATGGTAAATAATGACATTTGTAGGGAACAAATAATTCAACTATTGGTTACCATGTCAAATGCAATTTTAAGATCTGATGAGGCAAATCTTGTTTCAGAGATGAAAACAGAAGAGGTAAACCAGATAATTGCCAAGTGATTAAGCAGGAGGTGCCCCGCGTGCATGATTAATGCCGACGTGCAGATAGGCCCAGAGGCGGCTGGGCCGGGGATTGAGCCAAGTGTCCCCACGGCGGGGAATGCACCCGGTGGCCCCGGGGGCGGGCGACCGCTCGCGGACGGCACAGCCGGGCCCCTGGGCTGATTCTGCGTCCGTGCCTCTCTCTTCTCCCCAAGTATACGTCGTGTTTACCACGTCACTCTCTCTGCTTCTTAAAATCCCTGTGAATCTCCTCCCCACTATTCTGTGGTCCTACTATCCTTTCTCTCCGCTCCTTCTGGGGGTACTCCTGCTGAGAGCTCCTACCTTGTCATACATTTGAGAAAAGGGAATGCTTTCCTGCCGTTGTCCTGTCGTGAATGCCCTTTGGGACCTGCCCACCCGTCATCTTTCCTAACGGGTCTCTTGTCTGCCCCACTCCAGCCTGCTCTGGGGTGCAGTAGGGATGGCACAAGTACAAGCGGGTGCCCTCCCCCAGGTCTTGGCCTTGGTCCCCACCATCCTGCATGGGCAGCACAGATCCCAAGACCGCTCGGACTGGGTCCTCACTCCAGGGAGCATGACGTCAAACACAGAGGCCTGGAAGAAGCCAACAGTAAGGAGAACTAATGGGGAACTGGATCCCTGAGGAGGGAGTGACGTTAATGCACCGTCCAGAAAAGCCACAACTGTCCACTCACTGTACAATACAGCTCCGATCCTGGAAAATGGAGCTACAGGGCCGTGGGACACAGAGGACAGCACACATACCTGATGGCTTGTGAGTGGAAGGTGAGATGGGGGAGGTGAAAGCGGGCCGGGTTCTCGAAGGTGTCCTCGTGATGGGGGTGATGGGGAGAGAAAGGAGGACCTTCGGAGGGTGTGTGAAACATGGGTCTTTGCAGCCCCTTCCACGTGCTATTTCATTCTGCCATAATGGTGACCTTGAGGGAGGAGAAGGACACGTTTCCTGGCTGGGGGACATGGGGTGGTTAGCCAAGGCGGGGAAACACTTTTCATGTTGGCGTTAACTTTGTGCCGACCTGACTGCTCTGCTGGGTATATGCATATTTGGTCAAACATCCCTCTGGGAGGGTCTACAAGGGCACATACAGGTGACATCAAATTTGCCTTGGTGGAGTTAGTGAAAAAGATGTCCCCGGCCCCCGTGCGCCACCCTCCACCCCAGTGTGGGTGGGCCACGTCCAATCAGTCGAAGGGATACATAAACAAAAGGCCGACAGTCCCTCAAGTTAAGAAAGAACTGTCCTGTCTGGCAGCCTCTGAACTGGGACATTGGCTCTTTTCCTGCCTTTGACGTCAAGCTGAAACCCTCACTCCTCTTGGGTCTTGAGCTCACCGGCCTTCCAGAGAGAGCCACACCGCCGGCTCTCCTGAGTCAGAGCTCGGAGATGCCCCCCACAGATCTTGACTCGTCGGCCTCCACCAGCCTGTCAACTGATTCCTGGTAAGAAACCTGTCTTTCTCTGTCTGATAGGTACACAGAACGGTATTGCTAACTTTTGGTTCTGATCCACCGGGATCCCTGACTGATACGATAGCTAGACCATGGTGGTCAAGTCCCTTCATCTTTATTTGTCTCAGTCCAGAATATGGATTATATTACATTACTGTGATTTTTTAAACATGTAATGTTTATTTATTTTGAGATTGTGGGGGGGGCAGAGAGACAGAATCCCAAGCAGACTCCCCACTGAGCACAGAGCCCAACACGGGGCTCAATCTCATGCCACCAAGATCACGACCTGAGCCAAAACCAAGAGTTGGATTCTCAACCGACTGGGCCCCCCAGGCGCCCCTACGATGCTCTATTGCATGGTACAATGGTGCTGTCTCAGCATAGAACATGAATTATGTGAATTATTCTGCATCACCTATCCGAAGCTGGAGCTAAGAGGAGGCCGTGGTTCTATGAAACAAAGACCCACCTCACTTTTCTGTGGTGTCCAGCTCTGTGTTTGGACAGCGGGGGAGGTCTAGACCCAGGACAGGCTGGCCACAGGGCGTCGGTCACGGAGTCCCTTCCAGACAATGCTGCAGCTCGACCCACTGTTAGGACACCGAGAAACGTGCTACCGTGGGACGTCTGAGGATGGATGAGTGATGGGCTGCCCGCTGACGTGTGAGGGGGATGGCGTCTGAGAGCCACTAAGTGCTTTCTGAACCACCAGAGCGTGGCCTCAGAGCCGGGAAGGAGGCATCCCTGATGGGTCGTTAGCAGCACCCTGACTCTTTCCCGGACAATAATATTGACTTCCCCATTAGATAAACATGAATCTTTTAAACGGGGGTGAGCAGGCGGCAGCTGGCCCCCTCCCGCTCTGTGAAGGTAAAAGGCGATGGGACACAGTCCATAGACTGGGTTTTCCCTGTAATTACCTCTCCCAGTGAAGTGAGCTCAAGCAGCCGGCCAGGCCGCTCTGCAGTGAGGCTCTCGGGAGCAAACGAGGTCACTGCCTTTGCAGGATGAGTTTCTGATTTGAACAAAACCCATTATTAGCAAATCAGAGCCATTAGAGGAATCTCTTTATGTCTTTCCTTTATTGAAAAAAAATCAAAATGGTAGAGAGGTGGGTCAGTTGTGAGAACATTAAAGTGAATCCCAGTAATGAGCTAAAGCAGTGTTGAGTCAGGGTTAAGGGCACGCATGAAAACAGCAGAGACCTTCGCCCTCGGAGCCTCTGTGGCCATGACCGTGGGAGAGAAGGGGATCAGGGGAAGGCCGAGGGTTTCCCTACCTGTACTCTTCCCTGTTGAATCCTAGCCATTTTATCAAACCACATTTCACAGCTAATTTAAATCAGCCAAAATAAATCAGAGGTAAAGAGCAGTAGCTGGTCCAGTCTTCCCACGTGGACGTCTCTGAGCCACACAAAACAGTCACAAAGGCTAAGGTCAGGTCGTAGGGCGGTTCTCTACAGAGAAGCATGGGCTTCAAATAGGGAGGTGCCTGTGCGTATTTAAAATGAGCGAATTGACAGGAACTTGGTTTATACGCCATTTATCAAGGTCTCCAAGTGTAAAATCAACTTCTCTTATAATAAGCGATCTTAAAAGTGACAGTGGAAAAAAAAAAGTGACAGTGGATCCCCAAAATGCTGATAGTAATAATAGTGAATGTCATCGTAGGAGCCGATGACAGGGTGTCAGGACACTTCCTAAAGACGAATTCCTAATTAAGTCCCTAACTGATAATCAGCTACACCCGCCTTGTTCTCCCCACTCGGCAGCCCGGGGGAGAACACGCCCACGTGAACGTTCACCACAGCACAGGGCACGTCGGGAACCTCCCCGCACCATCCACAGTTTCTCTGCAACCCACGAAGGTTAACAGGGGTGACCCGCCACGTGGGGGTGTCGCTCTCCCAACAGAGAAGAGACGGCATGATAGAGAGATTTTCTTTTTTGGAGAAGGCATTCCTCTGAATTCCCTTTTGAAGGGTCGTCACATACAATGATTTAGCGCTGCCCTTTGCCATATAAATTAATTTAATCATGATCAAACGAACAATGAATTTAAAATTGGCTGTGACTTGTCTCTGAGCATGTTCCTGAAAAGATTTTATGAATTTAGGAGAGCAGTATGGGTGCGTGTGTTCCACATACGTGTGCGTGCCCGTGTCCATCCTACAGACGGGTAGGTATGCAGTGCCACCCCCACGCATGCTTCCAAGTCCCCACACTAGTCCCGAGCACAGGGGGCTCACAGATGGCCGGAACAGAAGCCAGGAAGAGCAGGCTGGCGCTCGGCCTCAGCTGGGACGCTCGTCTTCTCCTGGCCACAGACACCCTCGCCCCTGGTCCTCGGGTCCTCTGACAGGGACTGAGACTTCCCCCACAGGCCCTCCAGTCCTCAGGGCTTTGGGTTAGGACTGGAACCACAGGAACAACTTCCCAGAGCTTCCCACTTGCAGGCAGCGAATGGCGGGACTTCTTGGCCTCCATGATGGCAGGGGCCGCCCCTCGTGAAGATCTCTTTCCACCCATGTCTCTAAATGTCCTGTTGGTTCTGTTTCCCCAGAGAACCCCAGCTGGTGCAGATTTTGTTCATATATATATTTTTTTATATTATATTATATTATATTATATTATATTATATTATATATTATAAATAGATATATAAATAGATATATATATATGTTTGAATACATGAGGTATACAGAGGATAATGCTGACTTTCCCTCCAAAAGGAAAGACAGAAAACAGTATCATGTCGGCTATTAATTGTAAGATGGGGAACCTGTGAAGGAAATGGGAGGAAACACCCCGCAGGCAGCTGGTGTAGGCGGCAGGTCCAACATGGCAGGAGTGTCAGAAGCACTATCGTGCCGAATGGCGGGGCTAGCGGGGGACCGTGTGGGTGAGGCAGCCCGTGAGTCGCGACACGGGGCATCCGGGGGAAACAGGGGTGCGCTCCCAGGCGGGGGGAGGCGGGGAGGCAGCCTGTGCGCTCAGGGGGCAGAGGCTGGGCTGCGAGCCCCGACGGCAGCGTCTAGAAAGCGACAGTGGTCTGGGAAATCTGGGTCGCGGCAACCTGGATAACAGCAGCCCGTGTGGAGGGCAGACCGATGGCCTCCCCCGGGTGCCCCCGTCCGAACCCCCAGAACCCGGGAGGACGTTGGGGAACACGATCATGAGGAATGAACACGCAGATTAAGGCTAATGCACTGAATTGAATATGAACATGCCGGTTCCCCAGGAGGGCCAGGGTCGCCGCTAGGGTCCTGAAAGCTGGTGAGTGCGGAGGGGGAAGCGTGAGCTCCGCACCTGTGGCTGCTGGTGCTGCAGGTGGGGAAGTGGCCGTGAGCCTCTCCAGGCTGGGAGGACCAGAAACAGAGTCTCTTGAGGTAGTCCCAAAGGAGCCTGCCCTTGATTCTAATCCAGTGAGATGCGCGCTGGATTTCTGACCCACAGAGCAGTAAGATAATAACAGTCACCTGTTTCAAGCCACTAAGTCTGTGGTCATTGGCTACAATGGTTACATGGCAAATACAATTGGTTAAAAAAATATATATATACAATTAGCTACAGCAAACCAAATACAGTTCACTTAGCAACTGAGTTTCCAGAAAAGCACTCCCAGGGGGTCTAGAAATCAACATGTGGACCCCTCTGTGCCCACGGGTCTGATGGGAAAGACAAGTGAGCTTGGGTACTTTAAAGCCTGCGGAACAGAATTTCCAGATGAACTGCTTACAATTTCAAATGTTGATGAGGTGTCTTTGGTGTCAAACTCCCTATGGGACCACCCCCACCATCACAGTGAACTATCGTCACCTTGACAGGGAAGCCACCAGACCATGGGAAGTCATCGAGACTGACACTCTCACTCCTCCACACAGGGACACTGGATGGGTTTTTGGCCAAAGTGGAGCAGACCCCCTGCCCCAACGAAATGGAGTCTTGTCCCTCTCTCCACGGCGCCCCTCCTTTCCTGTGCCATGGTCCCGTGGGGAAACTCGCAGCACACACAGTGTAGGGAGCGTGAAGCTGTCCGATCACAGCCTCTGAGTAACCCCGGGCTCCCTCCCCCTCCTTCCCTAATTCAGTCCCATCTCCTCACTTCCTCCCTACATCCTCACCCTCTGCCTCTCTGTCCTCTCTGTCCTGCCCTAGTGTGAGACTTCTAGAACAGTTCATGGGACACCTTGATGACCACAGCCAATCTTTGCGTGCGAAACATTTGTGCTTTTTAAAATTCAGCACGCAACGGCTAGCATCTTTGAAAGAAAGCCTCACTTGACCAATATTGCTCAAACTACTTAAAAGTACTTAATAGTATTACATCAAGAACCGTCTTGGCTCTCTTCAGCTCAGGGAGGTGTAAACATCCTGACAAGCAGAGTAAAGCAAGAATAAGCGATGCGGGTAGCAGAGCCTTCAGGGTCCCCAGACACTTAGGACCTGCAGGAACTGTTTGCAGGGGGCGAGGGACAGTCCGCCAGCTGCGGTGCCGCCGTCCACATGCCTGCTCATGAACCCCATGCCTCTGTCCCCAAAACAGTGAGTTTGGGCATCTCTTACTGGCACGAGAGTTACCGTGTACAGGCCAGGCTGCAGGGGAGCTGAGAGCAGTGTGCTGGGGAGGGAGGGCACCCCTTCCCTGCCCCGAAGGAGCTCGCCAGGCCGATCTGCAGATAGTAAGTCAGCACGAGAAAGGGAGAAGAATGTAAACGGATTTGAGGAACTGCACAAGACAGGAACAGACCGACGTTATACTCTGCCCCCGAAATGCCAGCTTAACTTCGCAGATGAAAAGTTCAGTGCGAATAGAGACGTATCTCCCGGGACGTCAGAGGAGGCTGAAAGGGGCATGTGAGTCACCGTCTTTCCTGAAGCAAAGGTGGTGACTTCGGAGCATTGGTCCCTGCAGATCGGAAGGTGCCTGGCGTGACAGGGTGGGGTGTCTTGGTCCCGCTGGAGCTGTGCTCATGCCATCTGTAGGGCCAACCATGAGGAGGCTTGACAATGACCGTCACTAATATTTTGGAACATGATAGGCAAAGAAAAGGGGTCTGCTCGTTTATTTTGTTTTCGTGGCTCACTTCTCACCCTGTAAGACACATGATCTCTGATGTGTTTTCCTATCTGCTGAGACTCCAAACCATGCATGGGTCTCAGCATTGACCAACCGGGCTCGGGCCATGCTTCACACGCCCTGACATGCGGTGGCAGTAACATGGAGGGAGGACCGGGGATGGCGTGACTGTGACTTGCTGTCTACTCCAGTGTCTTAATTTCCTTTAATAATCTATCATGGATCTGCCATCCATGAACTTGTTTTTATTAGAATCTATGTTACTGTTATTTTAATTAGAACAGCACATTTGTGTTGCTGAAACTCCATGATGTCAATAGACTGGAGACTAGCAACACCACCCATCCCATCCTTGCCTTCCTTCTTGAGCCCACAAAATTCACACAGCTCACTGCCCGGTGGCTAACTGGAGCCGTGCCGCAGTTTCTGGTCTAAGGAGGTAAAGCCCTGTGCCTCTCCAGCTCTTTCTTCCATCCCCATTGAGGGGGCATGGCGCCATATTGAACTGGTGGAGACGCTCCGCCCTGAGGGGAGCTTCCCCAGAGAAGGGTCGTACCAGCAGAGGAATCCGAATGAGGAGTAAATTCAACTGTGCTGAATTGCTGAGATTTCGGGGTTCAGCTGTTCGTCCTCCTTGACTTCCACAAGGCGTACCATTGCCAGCACCGGCCCTCTACTCCCTCCCCCACCACCCACGCTGCAGACACTGTCACGGGGAAAGACTACTTTTATCTCGATTTCCTCTGTATTTACTTCACTTGTTTTGACCAAAATGCTCTATTTCCTCTGCAGTCGTGCCCTGCCACTCTGCCCTCCTCCTGGCAATGGCTCAGGCGACCGTCTTCAGTGAGAGCCACGTTTCCGAGTTTTTCTTAGATTAATAACTATCATTTTTGAAGGAAAGACTGCAGTCTTTTCTTCTTCACTACGAAAAAGTGAATGGAAAGAAAATTGGTGCGTCTTTGAAACATTGAAAAACCATCTCCCTCTCTCTTGGTTCAGTGGGAGTTACATGGGTAAAAACAACTTTTAGTGTTGAGTTGCTCAGTTATACCGTGGAGAATTAATTTTGAGCTATCCAGTTCCGTGGTGTTTCCTGTTTCTCCAACACTACGCTCTCCCTAGAAGGATATTCAACTCAACGTTGGAGTTCTCAAATTGTACAATTATTGACAATTACTGGGTTTCTTTTTCTTTCCCCACATGGAGCCCCCACGAGCCCTTTCAGGCTGGAAACTCAGGTTCCGGATTCTCAGATCTTACCCCACACTTCGTAATCTCCTCTCGATCCCTATTCTTGGTTCCTTTTGCTGGAATCACCATCAGTCAGGTCTCAGACCACGTGCTCTCCCTCTCGTTTTCACAAAGTTTCTGCTCTTTCTGTCTCTCCCGTGTCATGTGAGAGACGCGCAGTCCAGATCTTCCGACTTATATTGATTTTATTTTCCCTACCACTGTTTAAATTTCAAGAGATGTTTCTTATGTTCTGATCTTGCCTTCATTGTACAGCATCTTGTTCAACTCATTTCTCTAAACATAAAAATCAGAGTTCTCTTCTCTGTTGTCTCTGTTTCCTGCGGTGTTTCTTTCCCAGTTTTATTTAATCTTCATCTTTCATGTTCGCAAACTCTCTTTTCGTGTCTGATTATCGTTGGCTGTCAGCTCGCTATCAAGGGTTGACTAAAGTTCGGAGTATGTGGATGCCGGTTGCTGATCTCTGGGCTTCCCAGTGAGGCTGATGCACGTGAGCGGACTCGGTAGCTCCTGGAGTTTCCCCAAAGCTGCCCAGTCCCTCCTGATTCCAGTCTGGAGACAAATCTCTGTACTCTCCTGCTCTAGGCATATTCGCTCGGCCGCTGAGGTTCCAGAACCGGCATGGGGAGGGGGCTGGAGGTCCCAGCACGCGTCACGCAGGCACCATCTACAGTGACTCAGTGCACACCTCCCCGGACAACAGGGGGTGCGTTGGTGAAGTGCTTCTGTTCACTCTGACACTGCTCCCCTCCGGTTTGTGGGTACGGGGACCTCCCCTCCGGCAGCTCCCCGCTAAATTGCGCAGCTCGCATTGTCTGTCCTCGTGCATTTGAGCTTTGCTTGGCCTTTACCGTTACCTTCACAGGCCCCCAGGAAAGAGGGGGAGATGCGATCCCATGTGGAAATGATGAGTCCCAAAGGCTGTTTCTCACGTTGGAAAAGAGGACTATCGTTTGGCTGGGGCAGGGGGGAGGATTTAAATTCACATCTTTCACACTTAATAAGGTGACTCAAACATTAGCAAGCCCAGACTGAATGAGCTAGTCATATAAATTCAGACCACATTATTGTTTATTTTCCCAGAAATAGAGCAAGAAGCTACGAAAGTCTTAAATACCAGCCGATTTGGCTTATTTATTTCATAAGAGAAAAAATGAGAGTCCAAGACGTTAAATGTCGACTTCAGTCAAACGGCTGTTTACTTGGCAGCCTTCAGCCTTGAAGACACTGGTCTAGCACCGAGAAGCCAGGTGCTGTCGCTCACATCTTTAATTACTGGGAGCCTCGATCATACTTTTCCACGACTTCTCTTAAAAAAAATCTAAGCCCATTACCCGGGCAACGATTAGGGTAAGGGAGATAGTTTTCAATTTTCAAATAAAAGTGACAACGATATTGTAAGACTCCATGCAACTCACTTTTTTTATCTGAAAGACCAGTACTTTGAAGTATAGTCGTACGTTACATAAAACACAGCAGCTCCCTGAAAGTCATGAGAAGTGTGACGACGAGGTAAAGCATGTGGAGACCTCGTAGCTCTTCCTGAATTGGTAATTAAGCGTGGGTTGGGGCCTTTTAAAGAAATCACAGCTTCACCGCGAGCTCACGTCTGCGTCTCTGTCTCCGGCTAGCCGGCTCTTCAGCCAGCATTAGCACACAGCGGAGGAAAACACTGACCCATGACGAGAAAGTCCACTTTCACAACCCAAATAGCCCGGAAATGGCCAGCCTCGTTTCAGCACCATTACAGACTTCAAGGAAGCCATCTCAAGAGGGAGGGCCGGCGCCTGTGTAAAGATGTGAAATGAAGATGAAAATGTGGACGGCGGGAAGCGCTCGTCAGTAGAGTGTGGTGACCCCGGGTTCCTGTGGAGACTGGGTCCTCGGGATCCCCCCAAATCCCCATCCAGCCTGTGCCCAATGGCAAACTGCGATCTGTCTCCTCTGTGGGCTTCCCTCAGCCCACCCTCCCTGAGGTGTCGTGGCCACACAGCATTTGGTCATCAACCCTCCCCTTGGTACGGCGACCACCCACAAAGTGAGGCTGCGACAGTGGCCATTGTCAGCATCCGTCAGCAGTGCTCAGCATGGGCTAACCAGACAGAGACAAACGGGGGGTCTCTGTAGAGATACTGTGAAAGACAAACCAAAATAAGTAAAGTCGGGGAGTGAACAATAAGGTAGGCGATGAGTCCCCGAGGAAAAGCAAACCAACCTAATAAGGCAGGTCCATTGTCTCAAGTAGGGTCGAGAGAGGCCGTGAGCATGGGTGGGGGCTGGCTCTAAAGGCAAAATCAGTATGTGAGTAACCACATCGCCACGGGACCCGGGGCGCGCCTGTCACCTGCCCACCTGTGGCTGTGCTGGGTGCACAGGGGGTCCGAGGGCTGTACGGAAGACGGGACGATGGAGGGAAGGGTCCACAGCCCCCCGAGAGGGCTGCATGACTGACGAGGGCTGACACCGTCATTCCAGAACCATCTTCATTTTGATTCGCTCTAAGAAATCCGAGTGGATCCACGTATAGAGGAGACCCTGGAACCAGCAGCTCACGTGGGGTGGTGCGGAACCAGGTCTCCTCACCATAAAATGAGAGGGTTGCGAACACGCTGCAGAAAATCCGCTTTACTGATTACAGACATACATTTCTGGGTATGGTCTTCACTTCGAGAAGGAAAACAGGAGGAGAAAGAAAAACCAGGGGGAGGGCTAGAGTTGAAAAGCTCTGTGCCCCTGTCATCGAACTATGAATTTAATTTGGAGATCATGTCACGAAAGGAGGTCACCTTGCCCCTCTCGGAGGCAAGGGAGGAACTGCATCACGCATTCCCTCTTCCCAGCCCGCCAGCGAGAAGGGACTTACCGCAGGTGGGAACCCAATTACCAGCCACCGCCGCGCGCGCATCGGCCGGGCTCACCCGTCTGTCAAGAGCTGAAGGGGATTTATTAGCCAAAGTGCTGAGCGGCAGTTAACTCCACTGTCAAAAATGACCAATTTTCAGGCCTGAACTTAGTTCAGAGCAATTTCCACTCTCTATTTCTACATATCAAATATATATGAAGTAGAATGTTACAGGAAATGTTCGCCCTCTCATTACGCCTCACAGAAACCACGTAGCCTTGCGTCTGAAGCGAAGGAGGCGATGCCGGATTATGGGCACGAGAGAGAGTGCGGAACCGGCGTGTCCGGCATGCCGGGGCCCCGTGCCACAGCCCCGGGGGTGGCTCCGGGCGTCCGCGTGTGAGGGCGGAGGGGGAGGCGCGTGTTCTGGCGGCCCGTGTGGGGTCCGTGGAGACATGGCAGACATTGCCGTGACTCACTGAGCCCCAGAGGAGACCCGCCGTCACCGAGCCCTGGCTATTTGCCACAAAACATTTAAAGTGCTTCGCAAAAGAAATAAATAAAACGGAGAGGGAGGAAAGCGGTGGGGACAGGGAGGGAAAGGAGACTTGTCTGTACGTGTCTTGCTTTATAATTTTAAGGATGGAAACGTGTAAAAATATTGCGTAATTTTTAAAAAATCAAATGAAGTCAAATTGGGGGAAAACATACCTAAGCGATATCTTTTAAAAGGAAACAAATTAAAGCCAATCGAGCCAATGTATTCCAAGCAAGGGGCTTCATCACGAGAAAAGCTTCCCTTCCACCGCCATCGAAACCCAGCATTTGGACCGCTTGTCCCCCATGTGAGCAAAACACGAAGAACCCCGAAGACGTCATGGAGTGCATCCAGGACCCGGTCAGTGGTGGTGTTCCGAGACTGCTCAGAATGCCGTTTGCAAACTCTTAGGAACAACAAATGAGTGATTCTGTTCGTGCCTTTAGGAGGAAAGATTTCCGTGTTCAAAAGGAATAAAGGTTACAACAGGAGGAAGTCACAGAAAATACGTAAAAGCCTTTCCACGTTTGGTTTAAACTGGTTGCATCTCCAGGAGCTCGTGATGGATCTTCTCTCTCTCGAGATTCCTCGTTCCCAGCATCCCTGCTGCCTGCATGGCGGAGGACGAACACAGGCTCTCCTCCACCCCGCGGTGAAGGGACCAGAGCACCCTGGAGAAGTGGGTGATGGCAGGTCTGAGACGAGCCGTGGCACTTTGTCACATGGAAAGCAAGAGCTTGGAGGGAAGGACAAACAGGCTGTCATCTCACTTACGTGTGCAACGGATAGGTTCACACTCACAGATACGGACAGCAGCTGGGGGGGTGTCAGAGGTGGGGGCGGGGTGGGATACTTGGTCAAGGGGGTCAGAGGCACGAACCTCCAGGTTTAAGGCAAGTGAGTCCTGGGATGTCACGCCCCGCACGGTGACTGTGGTTCGTAAGACTGCACAGGAATTTGGAACTTGCTAAGAGAATAGGTCTTAAGAATTCTCAGGGCGAGAAAAAAACAAACCACGTAACTAAGAGAGGTGGTAGATGTTAACTAGACTCCAAAGACCGTCCGCAGGGTGTGCACGTGTCTAGAACTGGAGTTACAGGCTTTAAATGGACATAATTTTATATATCACTCATGTCTCAATAAAACAGGGGGTGGGGAGAAAGAACTTGATCGGAGATCACAGAGGCCCTGTCAAAAGGGCAGGAATCAGCTGGGAGGGTTCCCGGCTGGGCAGGAGAAGTTCGTGCACCAGGAACACAGGGACTGCAGTGACGAGACACTCCTGACAGTCAACTCCGTGAGTTCACAATCCCACAAACACAGATCCTAGCAACGGGACAATACAGGAGAGAATGGAGCCCTCGTCTCCCATTCCTCCGTGAACGGACTGCAGGCCACCTTCTTGCACCAGAAAGTGCTGGCCTTGAATGCAGCTCTCACCCCCGGGCGAGAAACCCTTCACTGCATCCCAGGACCCAGAGCAGCAGCCCACTCCTGGGTGATACGGTCTGCAGCCAGCTCCGGCTCTGGGCACTCAGCTTCCCCGGGGCTGGGCACTTCCCAGCATTGGCCCAGTGTTGCTCTGGACACCCAGGCTCCCCCTGCCTTTCATTCACAGGCATGTCCCCTAGTTGAGGCCGTGCAGGTTCAACTGAACCCGCTCCTCGTGATAGATCACAGCTAATAAAGGCGGAAGGAAGGAGCCATCTAGGAATCCATTTTCTAAACCCTTGCTGAGATCGTGACTATGACAGTGTTTGTCGACACAGACTAACCGTTACGAGGTCAGAGTTCAACGTGCAGCGTGACCCTCACCGATGTCGGCGTCATTGGATGTCTGTGACAAGCAAGCGGTGCGAAAGCACGTACAGGGCGTGGCTTGCGAGATGTGGAGGGAAACGCAATTCGCATTCCAGGCCTCGGGACAGGTTATAGTGAGCACAGAGCCAAACGGTCAGCGCCGAGGATTTGCAAGCAGCGAGCTGCCATTGCAGTCCCACAGCAGACGAGGGTCTGTAAGAACGGGGGATTTTGCTGGGCTAGAGACGCAAATCGACTCACTACGCATTTGGACCCGGAGGGGAGCTCGACATGGGACCATGTCTGGAGGAAGCATTGCCAACGGCCCGTCACGTCCGCTCCGCAGAGCACTGGGTGAGCTCTCCTTTCCCTCCTTTTAATAAAGGCAGTAAGCAGGAGACCTGACACACCGGCCCAGAACAGTAAATATGGTGCCGACGGCCAGGACAGCACAGGCAGGAAAAGAACCTGCCACAGGCACCAGAGAGAAAAGAACTTGGCTTGATGAATACATATTGGAAATCGTGCGTGTGCGTGTGCGTGTGTGTGTGTGTGTGAGAGAGAGAAATCCCAGAAGGTTACCTAGAGAAAAACAAGTTTTGCTCTGTTGTTTTGTTTTTTTATGAAAGGAGTAAAATCAGGCCAACGTAAACTTCTGTGGCAATAGTAAATACACAAAAGCCAAAAAGTGGCGGAAATGTTCATCAGAGGGGCGAGTCTGAGACCTGGGCATTTTATAACCAAATCTATATGTGTTCATAAGTGAAGGGAACAGAATCTTACTCTCCAACATGTAAAATCTCAGGAAATATTCCATCTGCCTACCTCGCGCGACAATATATTCTAGCCACGCGCAGAATGAATAAGAATGTATAGTGGGAGATGACATGGTGGGGTTGGGGGCGGTGGAGGCGGGTCAGCGCGGCTTCACCGGCCCTAAGGAACGCACTGTTGGGTGGGGAGGCTGTGTGCACGGGGAAGCAGGGAGTGTTGGGGAATCTCTGTGCCTTCCCTTCAATGTTGTTAGGAACCTAAAACTACTATGAAGAATATAGTCATAAAAAAGCTTGGGATTAGGGCGCCTGGGTGGCTCAGTCAGTTAAAGGTCTACCTTGGGCTCGAGTTATGATTCCGGGGTCCTGGGATCGAGTCCACGTCGGGTTCCCTGCTTAGCGGGGAGCCTGCTTCTCCCTCTGCCTGCTGCTCTGCCTGCTTGTGCTCTCACTGTCTCTTAGTCAAATAAATAAATATATTAAAAAAAAAAAGGGAAGAAAAGAAAAGCAAAGCAAAGCTTGGGGCCGTAGCAGGAGAATCCTGGTGAGAGTGGAGGAGTGTGGTGTTCTCAGGGGGCTGGAGAGCTTGTGGGGCCGCCAGCAAGCCCTGGGCTGTGTCCCACCAGCGCCCCTGGCTGCTCCCCGGGGAAAAGAAACAGCAGTGACCACCGTCCCTCCAAAGGGCACCTTAGGGACGCAGAACCTCTCTGCCAAGCCTCACTGAGAGCAAGCGTCTTGCTTTTCTTAGGATTAAAACCAACCGGATTCTCTATCGTGAAAGAACTCTTCCACATTAGAATAAAATGAAACTATCCTGTTTCCATCAAGAGAGCCTCCCATCGCCCACCTAAAAGTCCGCAGGAGAACGTTTTTAAATGTGAGAATCTTAAACCTGCTCTTCCCCGTTCACAGATAAAAATCCATTATTTCCCGATAACGCACTGGCTGGAGCGAAGTAAAACAAGACGTGATTGGAACTGAAAGCCGTCCAGTTTTATTTTTCCCCGCTTCTCTGATTTAAAGTGAAGGCTGCCGTGTACAGATGAGCTCGGAGCAGAGGTTGGCCTCCGCGGGAGCTCGGGGAACAGCCCTGTGTGGGGGGTGCGGGGGTCGGGAGGGGAAATTCCACCTTTCAGCAGACGTGAGCGGTGCCCCACAAAACAGACACGACAGAGCAGATCGATGGCACAGCACTAGTTCTCACATAATGATTAGTGAGCGATCGTTCCTAACAATCTCCTTCAACGGACCCCACGGAGGAGAGCCTGATTATCTGAACAAATCCTGGTGTTAATGATGGCTGGGCGGCATTTGCAAACTAATCTGTATTTTTACAGTATGTGACATCTGAAAGCTTGAGGTAATTTTCGGTCTCTTATTAGGTGTTTGAAATTCAGTTTGTAGCATTTGCTGCAAACATCAGCCTTTTCATTTAGCACCTATTCAGCCAAATGGGCTGGGGAAGAGAGAGAATCACCAGAAAGCCTCAAGAGAAGGCATCCATCAATTCCCATTAAAAGAGCAAGCTACAAATAATCCTATGTGCTCAGTGTATGGCCCCACCTGGCAAGTCTTCGGGGGGAGCTCCCAGATGGCTCTGTTTTGTAACCTCTGGATTGGTTTTGTGACGGATGCCCCCGGAATCGGTTCACTGGTCCGCTCCCCGGGAGTCTCGCGGAGCTACACCTGTCGTTCAAGGTGTGCAAGGTCTTTGCCAACGTGTGTAGCTCCCCTCAAGGTGTCGAGACGGTTGTATCACAGGCACTGGTTTCCCTTTGGCCGCCCAGAAGAAGTCAAGTTAAATTCCTGTCTCTGGAAAGGAAGAACATCAGGCTACTAAGATCAAAACCCACCCTTATACCCCACGGACACGTGGGGCGAGGGAGACACGGGGAAGGCTGGTGCTGCAGAAAAATGGGTTTCTGTGGGATGTGGATTCTGTGACAACACGCCTGTGTTCACACACATGCACGCACACGCTCACACACACACACACACCCCCCGCATCCCGTCCTTCTCCTCTACTGCAGGCTCTCGGCACCTCCACACTGCCCTCCCCCCTGCCCTCCTGGGGAAGGAGCAAAGGAAAGGTTTTCCCATTCCTTTGGGATCTGCTCACTAATATCAAAGCTGATGAATGAATCAAGGCTCACATTACTAGTAAATGGATTCTCTCCTCTTGAACAATATTTGCATCTCGATCTCTAGCCACCATACGCATTGTGGTGACACTAATGAAATTTTAGGCAGTCTGGTTGGAAAGGCATTTGAGCATAGATGAAAACATGGGAGCCTTGCTTATAAAGTCACACAAATAGATCCAACTTGGAACAAAATCTAAATCTAGCTTGAAAAGTGTGGGCTTCCAGGAAAAGATTTTCAATTTCTAATGCAACCAAAGAGGTTTAGTTGTAAATTCTTAGCAATGTCCCACCCAGTGTAA
Source organism: Martes martes (assembly GCF_963455335.1). Taxonomy (NCBI): domain Eukaryota; kingdom Metazoa; phylum Chordata; class Mammalia; order Carnivora; family Mustelidae; genus Martes; species Martes martes. The sequence goes on along the minus strand of NC_137895.1, from coordinate 139,919,474 downwards.
AAATTAAGAGTTGATAACAGCAATTAAGAAAAAAGAAAGAAAAATGGAATTTTGAGGGTTTTTTTTTAAATTTTTTTATTTATTTTCAGCGTAACAGTATTCATTGTTTTTTCACCACACCCAGTGCTCCATGCAATCCGTGCCCTCCCCAATACCCACCACCTGGTTCCCCCACCCTCCCACCCCGCCCCTTCAAAACCCTCAGGTTGTTTTTCAGAGTCCATAGTCTCTCATGGTTCACCTCCCCTTCCAATTTCCCTCAACTCCCTTCTCCTCTCCATCTCCCCTTGTCCTCCATGTTATTTGTTATGCTCCACAAATAAGTGAAACCATATGACACTTGACTCTCTCTGCAGCCTTCTCGTTGAGATCAGGAACACGACAAGGATGCCCACTCTCACCGCTCTTGTTCAACATAGTGTTAGAAGTCCTAGCAACAGCAATCAGACAACAAAGAGAAATAAAAGGTATCCAAATTGGCAAGGAAGAAGTCAAACTCTCTCTCTTCGCAGAATTTTGAGTTTTTATTGTGGTGGTGGTGGTGGTTGTTAGTTTGTATGTGGATCGAGCTCTAATGAGACGTAAATACTTCCCCAAGGCCACCGTACACTCTGCCTTTTGAGCTCTGGCATTCGACCACACAGAAGGAAAGAAGGAATCCAGAGTCTCTAACACCACTTGTTCCTTGGAAATTCTGATCAAATTAGAACACAGCTGGTCGAGGGGAGCACGCTAGGCAGAGCTGGGGGTTCGGCGGTGTTCGCCAGGGCGGGCAGCCGAGAGACCGACCCAAATAGCTAAGTAGACTTTATCTCCAAACCAGGCTGAACACAATCATGTCCCTGCCTTCTCCCTCGGTGAATGCGACTCATTTGTGTATTTAAACTGTTTGGTGAGATGCCATCAGATCAAACTGTTGGATACAAATAAATTCCATTCATTCCTTCTAGTAGAAGAGCCATAGTTTTTCAGAAAATGAGATACTTTGTGTAAAAGAATATGCTACCTAACAAGACCCATGAGTTTTTTTGCTCTACGACCTTCTCTTGGCTCGGGTTTTGTCGCCTGTATTTTGATCCCTCCCTCGACGTGAGTGCTAAACTCGTTGTCACTGTCTCTTCATCACTTCGTCACTGACTCAAATTGGCTGCAAGTGCCTGAAAGCTTGAGATGTATTTGGCAAGAGAGACTGGGCTGAGTTTAGAAGTATCGCAGAGCAAACACAGAGAAAAGGTTACCCCCCCGCCAAGAGAAAGGAGCGCAGAGGCGTGGGCAGAATGGAGAGAACAGCAGGTGGTCAGGTCGGCGGGAGAACGGGCGTCTGTCGGCTGCACTCTGCACGGCGACATGGGGATCTCACCTCTGGTGCTCCCGTCATGATCAATGCCATTTGCTACAGCCCAATCAATCCAGACACAGCCCTCATCAATCGTCACGGTGGCTGAAATGACCTAATCAATTGAACGACTGGATGGGGCCATTGCCTCTTTCCCTTTTATTATTTGTCACCACTTGAACCAATTTCAGACTTGTTGGAAAGATCCCATCATTTCCAGAGACGCACCATCGCACCAGGTGCTGGAGTGAGACGGATGGACGGAAGGGAGGGAGGGAGGGAGGGAGGGAAAGAAGAAAGGAGAAGGGAAGGAGAGGGAAAGGGAGGAAAGGGGAGGGAAGGGGAGGGGAGGGAAGAAGATAGGAAGGGAGGGAGGACAGGGAGGGCAGAGGGAAGACGGAAGGGAAGGTATTTATGTCTGGCCAGATTCAGGTAATGTATTTAAAAAATGAGGATGGCCCTTGGCCCTTACACATGGACTCACAAGAGAAAGCAGAAAGCATGGGTGCCGTGGCCCACCCTGAGGGCCAGTCAGGTTGCCGTCTACCAGGGGGACACTTGTGGGTCAGCACCACGCCTCAGCCCCTCCCCCCACCCCCGCATGGTTGCCGAAGCCGGAGGAGTAAGGCTGGCAGACGAGCAAAACGGATGCGGAGCGGATGTTTCTATGGTGATGGGAACAAGGTGGGGATTTCGGGATGACAGGAATCAGGTCCAGACGGCCGGGGGAAGGGAGGGCGGGAGCAAGAGCACCAAGCATCCAAGTTTCCGGAGCGGAAAGATGCGGACTTCTGTGTCCTAGTAATCTTCACATTTTCTGAGAAGGGACTTAAATTAAGCCACACTGAGCTATTCCCGGGAACCTTTTAATTTACCCTTCTGATGAAGAGGGCGAAAGATGGCTCTTCACGTTAAACAGACGGCGGTTTGCAAATCGGAAGCCTCCGGAGTTATCGATCCTCACCACCGCTCTCTGCTGAAACTCGCCTGCTGGTACGTTATTGCCAAGTTCGGGCGGACTGTCGTTCCTATGTCCTTATTTATTTGTCTACTTCTAGCACTTAAAAAATACCCTTTGCTAGTAAGATTTTACTTCTTTTTGACTCTGCCTCTGGGGTTGACGTGATAGGCAGGACAGAAAACGCAAGCCACGCGTCCATCACACTTTCCATTCAAACAGGGATTCAGGACAAACAGTCTGAATTTATAAGTGTCCTTGTAACAATTATGTTGGAGCTCAAAACACAGTTGAACAAGATATTTGGAGAGCCACTTGAACCAGTTACTCCTGGAAAAATAATTTAAAAATATCTCTGTGACATGCCATCCCTAGGGAAAGGAAAACACGCTAATACATTCTAAATTATGTTTACAACATCCAGGCATCCATGAAAATTCTGAAAAGACCAACACATATTTGTAAATCACTTTCAGTGTATGCGTGATCTGGATTCCTTCCTTTGTATGGATTTTTCAAAGCACATTTTTATTCCTTTCAATCTCCACTGCAGCCTAGAATTTTCTAAGAAGGTGGGATACCGTCTTCATTGTAGAAAAAGTGACCCTCCAGTCTTTCTTTTACAGTTGCAATAAGCACAAGTAGCAGAAGTCATGTCACAGACTCCCAAAGAGGGCAGGAGGAGTTTTCTCAGGGGTACTTTGTCCAGTCCCTGTTCCTACCCCCATGCAGCATTCCCTTCTGACCCTGTCTGCCGCAGAGCCACTGGGTCCGTGACCCAGCAGGATGGTGTCCCCCGGAGCCACGGTCCAGGCTGCAGGCTGCCCCCAGACCAGGGGCACAGAGCCTATCTCTCCAGAAGGGTCGGTATCCACCTTCACAATGCGTCTCACTACTTGGCAGCAATTACACACTTAACCCATGAAGAATTTAGGTGAACATTCACTTCTCCCCACTCCAAGTGTGTGTGCTCACTGTCATCTCCCCATTACCTATGACAGCGACTGACCCCCAAGTGGGAAAGCAGCAAAACTTTGCTGAAGGAGAGAAGCTGTGAACGGAACGTCTGTGTCCCACCCCAAAATTCAACACTTGAGTCCCAATCCCCCATAGAAGGAGGAGGGGGTGATGAAGCCATGAGGAGGGGCCCCCATGATGGGATCAGTGCCCTTTCGAGAGAAACCCCTTGGAGCCCCGCCGCCCCGTCCCCACGTGAGGATACAGGAGAAGATTCCTTGTATGAACCGGGAAGTGGGCTCTCACCAGACGACGGCTCTGCTGGTGCCTGGATCCCAGACATCCAGCCTCCAGAGCTGGAGGAAAAAATGTCGATGGTTTATAAGCCATAAACTAGAAATTCCACTTCTAGATCTCTTTCTTCAAGAAAAAACAAGAGATCTATAAGAAGCGAATCATGAGATTCTAGGTATAAAAACTGAAAACTACCTTGCAAAATTAGTTGTAAAAATTGTTCAACAATAAGAAAATGGGTGGCATGGATGAGAGTTTCTCTGTGCGCTGAAATATATATAGCGTTCAAGAGAAAATTTCATAATCCTAACTAATGATAGGAGAAGCTCTCATTAAATATCTTCAATCGAAAGAGCAGTTTACAAATCAGAGATAATGAAGTTTTTCTTGGCTTCTTCTCCAGGTATAGTGTACACAGAGGAAACGCCCTTCTGCTCCCGTCTGACACCTAGATCCTAACATTCCAGGTTTGCTGTCTGGTCAGCTTCCTTCTCTCTCCACACTGTCCCTAGCAGATTATCTGTGACCGTGACATTAGTTCTGTGTGTAGACGGATGAGTGCCGGCGGACTTCAAGCTGAAAATCCAGCTCCTTAGAGTGGCCCACAAGACCTTCTATGATCTACTACCCGCATGTCTGTTGCGTTATCACTGCACACACACACGTGTGCGTACACACACACACACACACACACACACACGTGCCCTGAGTGTTCCAGCAGCTGATATGCTTCCAGTTCTCTTGATGAGACAATCTCATTCTGCATGCCGGGACGTAAATCCTAGGAGACATACGCAAAAATGCTCATAAACGGCATTGTTCAAAACAGACAAAAAACTGGAAGAAATGATACATATCCATTAATAGCAGAAGGAGAAAATAAATTATAGTATAACCATGCAGTTGAATAGACTAATGACAATACATGAGCCTCAACCACATGCACGAATGCGGTGTACCTCCAAAACAAAACGGTGCGTCAAAAAGGCAAGTCACAAAATATATGTAGCGTATTCTATTTCCATAAAGCTCAACCAGACAGTCAATGGCTTGAGGTATGTGAGCATGTGTGCACACACGCGTGCTGAAAATATGAGGACATGAAGGGCATGATTAACACTAACGTCAGGAGACTCATCCCCTAACTGGCAGCAAGGGGGTGCCTCAGGCCAGCGCGGCAGGTCCTCTCAGCAGCGGGCACCGTGTCAGCCCTCGAACTGATGAATGTTGCTCTGAGTGGCCACTTAACGTCATTCTCTCACACACTCCTCCGAAGCTACAATCTCTTAAACTGCTCTGTTAATGCTCCCCCCACCAAATGAAAGTAAAAGCTGGAGGAATTGGGCAAGTGTATCAGAGAAGTAAGGACCAAGGTGGGATGTCGACGGCAGAGGACTTTTGTCACAGACCAGGAGAGGCAAGAGGACCAGCAGGCAGCTCTGCCCCAAGTGACAGCAGTGAACTCAAGAAACATTTTAAAGTTAGAGACATTGATATTTTTTATAATTTATTTATCTATTTGACAGACAGAGATCACAAGTAGGCAGAGAGGCAGGCAGAGAGAGGGGGAAGCAGGCTCCCCGCTGAGCAGAGAGCCCGATGCGGGACTCGATCCCAGGACCCTGAGATCATGACCTGAGCCGAAGGCAGAGGCTTAACCCACTGAGCCACCCAGGCACCCACATCGATTTTTTTTTTAATGAGCATTCTAGGGAAGATGGATATCTTCATGAAAAACTGATGCCCAGATTTGTTGCATGAGAGACTGTGTGGCGGGAGAAATCCCATAACATGAAGGCGGTTGGAAGAGCAGGTAGAGGCAGAGTGGGGACCCGCAGTGAGGCTTTGGACTAGTTCATTGTCCAGCCCAAGAAGGCACCAAGTAGGTGGGTTTGGATTGTAAAAAGCATTTGGGATAACATATAAATCAGTTTGGAAGGGCTGGGGAGTACGTATTTTGAATGTTATGGGAATTTACTAAGTCATCAAAGGTAAATGTGTAAAGGAAACATACGAAAGGGCTTAGAAACAAGCTTGGAGGATTTCCAACATGTATAGGTTAGATGGAGAAGAATTCTGGACAAAAAAGAGGACAGTAGGGGTGCCTGGGTGGCTCAGTCATTAAGTGTCTGCCTTCAGCTCAGGTCACGATCCCAGCGTCCTGGGATCGAACCCCACATTGGGCTCCTTGCTCTGCGGGAGGCCTGCTTCTCCTTATCCCACTCCCCTGCTTGTGTTCCCTCTCTCGCTGAGTCTTTCTCTGTCAAATAAATAAATAAAATCTTAAAAAAAAAAAAAAGAGGATGTAGACTAGGTATTATTCTACATTACTAATTGTTTAAAAAGTTATTTAATAAAGCTTAAAAAGATTATTTCAGTGGACGGGAAGACCCACTAGTCTTTCATAATGAAAATAGTCAACAAACTAGGAATACAAAGAAACCGCCTCAACCTGAAAAAGACCATCTACAAAAATCCCACGGCTGACATCACGCCTAATACTGAGAGGTTGAATGTTTTCCCCTTCAGATCAGCAATAAGACAAGAATGTCCACGGACATCATTTCTATTTAACATGGTACTTGGGGCTTAGACAGGGTAGAAGCAAAAGAAAACTGATAATACTGAAAGGAAGTAAAACTATCTCTGTTGGCAGATGACATGATTTCCTCTGCAGAAATCCTATGGAATCCACACACACACACAAAAACATTAAAGCTAATAAATGTGTTTCTTAAGGTTGCAGGATTCAAGTTTGATATAAAAAAATCAGTGGTATTTGTATGCACTAGCAATGAATAATATGAAAATAAAATTGAGGAAACATTACATTATTTACAATAGCACAGAAAAGAATAAAATATTTCAAAACAGATTTAACCAAAGAACTACAACACTTGCACACTGAAAGCTACAAAAGTCTTTCCACGAAGCATTGTCGAAAGAAATTAAAGAAGACACAAGTAAATAGAAAAACAGTCTATGTTCATGAATTGGAAGGCTTATTAAGATAATAATACTTCTTAAGTTGGTCTTCAGCCTCAGCACAACACCTATCTAAATTCTAGCTGCCTGTTTTTATAGACATTGACGAGCTGATCCTAAAATTATTATGATATTGCAAGAGACTCAAAAGAGCCAAAATAATCTAGAAGAACAACAAAGGTTGAGAACTCCTTCTTCCCAGCTCCAAACTAATGAAAGCTACAGTGATCAAGAGTGTGGTATCAGTGTAAGATGGGCAGAGAGATCAATGGAAGACAATTATGAGTCCAGAACTAAATCCTTGTATCAGTGGTGAATTCATTTTCAAAAAGGGTGCCCAAATATTCATTGAGAAGAGAATAGTCTGTCCATGGAATCCTGCCGAACCACTGGATATCCACGTGCAAGAGAATTAATTTGGCTCCCTGTCTTTCACCACACACAAAAATAAACTCAAAATGGGTAATAGACCTAAATGTAGGTCTCAAAGTATGAAACTCCTAGAAGAAATCATCTCTGTGACCTCAAATGAAGTAGTACTTTTAAGGTAGGACATCAAAGACACCACAGAAGAAAATACATATAAATCAGAATTTACCAATATAAACAGTTGTGCTTCAAAGGAAACCATCAACAGAGTAAAAATGCAAGCCACAAGGTAGGAGAAGATGTTGAAATCATATATCTTATATGACATATCCAGAATATGTAAAGAGCTTTTATAATTCAACAATAAAAAGACAAATAAGCCAGTTAAAAATGGACAAAATATTTCAATGGACATTTCCCCAAAAAAGATATACAAACATCCAGGACACATGAGAAGATACTATGACTATGATTAGTCATAGGAGAACGCAAACAAAGGCTGCAGTGTACTCCCAAGTTCACGCTTGCTGGCACAGCAGACAATCACAGTGCCGGGGAAGACAGGGAGAATTTAGAATCCTCATACATTGTGGGAGGAAATGTAAAACTGAGATCACTTTGGCCTAAGAGTTAAACATAGTTACAATATGGCACAGCAATTTCAGTCCTAATTATGTATCCACAAGAACTGAAAGGATACATCCACACGAAAACTCTAAGTGACTGTTCATAGCATCCTTGTTGATAATAGCCAAAAGTGCGAACGACTCCAGTGTCCATCAACAGATAAATGGACCCTCAAAACCCAGTGAGCGTATGTCATGGCCACAGAAGGGAATACAGTGTTGATACGGGTTGTGGCATGGATGAACCTGAGTGAAGGAAACCAAAGGTACAAAGACCATACACTGAATCATTGTACTCATTGTATCATTGTACTCATTGTAACATTGTACTCATTGTATCATGGTATCATTGTACTCATTGCATCATTGTATCATTGTACTCATTGTAACATTGTACTCATTGTATCATGGTATCATTGTACTCATTGCATCATTGTACTCATTGTAACATTGTACTCATTGTATCATGGTATCATTGTACTCATTGCATCATTGTATCATTGTACTCATTGTAACATTGTACTCATTGTATCATGGTATCATTGTACTCATTGCATCATTGTATCATTGTACTCATTGTAACATTGTACTCATTGTATCATGGTATCATTGTACTCATTGCATCATTGTACTCATTGTAACATTGTACTCATTGTATCATGGTATCATTGTACTCATTGCATCATTGTATCATTGTACTCAGAACCCTGATGAGCAGCTAGCTACCAGAGGCTGAGAGAAGACAGCTGGGGAGTGAGGGCTGATGCCCACATGTTTCTCTTTCTTGTGAGCATCCTTAAAACCACAGACCTGTGCATTTCTAAATGTCATGGTAGGTGCATCATATCATAATGTGAAAATAGCAAATATGCAAAGAGGTGACCCCCACTTTAAGGTTTGTTTGGAGAAAGTTTGTTTGGAGCCATCGGTGTCATTTCCTGCCCTCTTCTGGCCGAACTGTCCAACCACATCCCCTTGACAACATAAAAATAGTCACTTTTGCTTCTAACATGATTTTTCAACCCTAATCACAGTTTCTCTATTCTAAATTCATCAAGACCCCAGTATTCTCAGTGAAGCTGTGTGGAGAAATCAGGCAGGGTCGTCACTGTGTGAGCTCATGAGTGCTCTCCTGACCCATCAGAATTCCCTCTGGAGAGAGTTCAGGCCCCTCTCCGGGGAGTCCTTCCCCAGCAGTCGCGTTGGACCAAGACGGACTGTCTGCTTGTCCGAGGAAGAGGAAGCATGGACTCAGAGGCTTCCCTGCCTGTGACCTCACCCAATAAACCTGACTTTATTTTGCAAGTAGCTCTGAGTGTGCTGGTTCCCTCATTCATATATTATGAAAGATGCATGTTCAAATGTTCAGGTCGGATGTTCAGTAGACGTTCCGACCAGCTAGACTGTGCAGACGTCACAAACTCCCACGCATTCAGCCAAGGCCAGGGGAGGGCTCTATCAGCTCTGAAATAAAGGCCACTCCAGACACATCTTAACAAGTGAAAGCAAAGCAAAACAAAAGAGAAAACAGCCTCTAAAGAATCAAGGAGAGATGCCAATATGGCACAGTTGTAAAACAACCCAGGAGTCTGTCCCAAAAATTCTACCCAACACAGCATCATCTCTATGAGGCGGAAAAGAAAAAAAAAACTTTTAAAAATGTTTGAAAAATGCTGCATGCACAAGGATGACCTCATCCTATTGAATGTGTAACAGGGTTAAAAATGCTAATAATTGTAGTGAAACAAAGTTAATTTAGGTATTTGTGAGTTTTATTTCTGTTTATTGTAGATTAATAATTGGCTCGTTAGATTTGTTTCCTGAATGGGGACACAACTAATAATTGTCCAGAAGAGTTATATACAATTCAGCACTTGTTAACTAATACAGTGTGCAAATTAAAAAAACTTTAATGCTCAGTAATTTTTTCTACTAGATAATATTCTTGGAATTATTCTTACATAAATTCCCCATAGTATGAAAACAGTTTATGAAATCTCTCATCTGAATAAAATTCATTTCTTTTCACCTAAAATGATCTTGTTATTGGGGTGGATATAGATCTCATTCATAAATTTTGGAAGATTAGTGAAATTTTCCCTGAGGCGCTGTGTAGCAAAAGGAAAACTGAATTTAACAGTAAAAATCCAAAAAGTCCTGGCCTTTCTAACCACCTGTGTGACTTTTAACTAAATCATTTAGCTTCTCTGGGCCTTGGTGTCTTTCATCTATAACATATTGTACCCAGTTATCTCTCAGACCTCTTCCCCTCCTTAATATATATGCTTTCAATATTTTAGTACAATTCAAGTAATATTATTCATTTTAGAAATTATTATAGGTAATAAGGTAGCATTCTGTAATGGTAAAGTTTGACTTAATACAACTGTTAAACACATTCAACTTCTTTAAGCAGGTAATTGATAGTTTACATTCTTACCAATAAATGTGTGTCATTTTCACTAGATGCATATAGAATTTATGTTTAGCTTTGTATCTGTAACCTGACTACCTGAATACCTAAGGCTATTGCTTTCAGCTGATGGATCTACTCCCTATACAATTCCCTCTCTCTTTTCTCCATTATTGTCTGTTGGCTAAAATATCTCTCAGGTATCCTTAGTTGTTCACCCTTCATACATATCCATTTTTATCTTTGGTTCTCTGAGACCAAAACATCAATAAATAAGAAGTAAAACAAAAACAAACAAACAAAAAAAAAAAGAATCAAGGACCCTGGGATGCCTGGGTGGCTCGGCCAGTGAAGCCTCTGCCTCTAGCTCAGGTCATGATCCCCGGGTCCTGGGATCTAGTCTCACATTGGGCTCCCTGCTTAGCGGGGAGCCTGCTTCTCCCTCTGTTCCTCTGTCTGCTTGTGCTCACGCGCTCTCTCTCTCTCTCTCTCTGGCAAATAAATTAATAAAATCTTCAAAAAAATACTTTAAAAGAAAAAAGAATCAAGGACCCATTCAAGGAGAACTATTGTCAAAACAAACTCTCTCTGTGAAAGGACAGAAATCCAGGGTCTCAACAACGCAGCTCCCCAGGGCTGATTAAAAATATAAGCAGAATAAAGGTACATACCTCACAAAGAATGGTATTTCAACAGTGAATATGTATAAGCAAGTGCTCGATATTCTTGATCATCAGGGAGATGAAAATTAGAGCGGCCCTGAGGTACCCCTGTCTAGCACAGAAGAGTTAAATTAACTAGTTGGACCACCTCACATATCGACAAAGGGTTGAAACTACCCCCAAAGTGTCACGTGTTGCTGTTGGGGTACGAAATGCCACTTGGCCGACGGTCTGGTAGTTTCTTACAAACTTAACCACAGATGTCCCCAGTCGATGGAAAGTTCCACTACAGGGCATTTACAAGAGAAGCAAAGAATGCTTATCCATAAAGAGACGCGGGGAAGAATGTCCGGGGCAGCTTTATTCTGAACAGCTAAGAACCGAGGTGGCACTCATACCCATCAAGAGAGACTGAATAAGGAGCTAACAGCATGCTCACATGACTGAATACTACTCCGCAGTGTCTTCCGAGGAACCAAGTACTTCACTCAGCAACGCTGCAGAACCTCCAAAACGTGCTGAACCGGAGAAGGGAGATCGGGAAGAGTCTGTATTTTCATGAGCTCCAAGACGGCTCATATTAATGAGAGTATAGGGTCTGCTGCAGGTGGAGGGCAGACGGGCTAGAGAGGGGCACGCAGAAACGTTTGGCACCGTGGAACTATTCGCATCTTTCAGGAAAGGATTTAGGGGTCTGGATTTGTTCCAGCTACTTGAACTGTGAAGCTTAAGATTTGAGCATTTTTCTGTATGCAAATTGCACAATGAACAGAGAGTAAGAGAGTTAAGTATTTTTTGAAAAGCATTTATCCAATCCAAAAGAGAACACAAAAAAGAAAGAAAAAGAACACAGAAGAAGCACAGACGTCAGGACTAGACAGACGTAAGACCTTTTAAGCACATGTGAAATTTCACACACAGTGAGGGTGTCCAAGAACACCACCTGCATCCTCTAACTACGGAGCAATTAATCCGGGAATGAACCACACACTCTCTCAAACAAAAACATTTCATAATTTTAAAATATTTGGTAAATATTTTATTTCTCAAAGAGGAAATCATAATGTCAATGAGAAATACCTGGGACTGGACTATAATTTTGAAAATGTCAAAAATTGTAGCATGCTGCAGAGACACTACTTAGGGGCAATTTAGCCTTAAATGCTTACATAGGAAAGAAGAAAGGCAGGAAATTGATGAGTTAAGCATTCAGCTTCGGAAGACACCCAAAGAACAGGAGAATAAACCCAGAGAAAACAGAGAATAGGAAATAACAAAGGAGAGGGCAGAAATCGATAAGTAGATGGCAATACAAGGACACACTAGGAAGTTTCTAAGTGGAGAGAAAATTGTTCGAAAGTGTATATTCCAAACTATTAACAGAAGTTGCCTCTCTTTGCGCAGTAAAAGTGAGGTCAGCAAGTGGGGGTGGGATAAAAAAGGGAGAATTCCTATTTCATAGTATGCATCTATTTTGATGTCGTTTACATCATATGGTCACATAAACAGAACTCGCTCTTGCAGAGCAAGAACATAGTACTTAATTTAATGTTAAAAATGGGTATGAGGGGGGCCTGGGTAGCTCAGTCTCTCAAGCATCCAACTCCTGATCTCGGCTCGGGTCTTGATCTCAGGATTGTAAAAAAAAAAAAAAAAGGAAATGAATAATATATCATCTACGCGCCCCCCCCCCAAAATTAAGGAAGGTGGAAAGAGAAGGGAGAGGGAAAGTTGTTAAGGGTGCGTAGTTAGGCCTGCGGATAGCTTTGGTGAAAGCAGGTTTAGTCTCTGGTAGAAAGCAAATCTGAGCCAGGCAAGTCACCATCGAGGGCTGAGAGTAGGTGACCCTCCGCGTGCTATCTGCCTTTTTAAACCATGTTTCCGTGACGATGGTTTCATTCATTCCACAAATACGGAGTAGCTACTATGTCCCAGGTGCTGCGTTGTCTCAGCTGCACAAAGAGAAGAAAATGCCACGAAACGTGGACAAAAAGCAGAGGCGGGAATAAAATCTTAACAGATTTGATGTGTTCTCTGAACGGTGTGGCAGCTTGATGGAGGGCAGGGAATCCCTTCCTTGGGACAGAAAGTTGAGGATGACATTTTCAAGAGAAACGGGCAGGAGCCCTTGTAAGAATGAAGGTGTTTAAGAAACAAAACAGAAGAACAACGAGACAACAAAACAACAGAGGGAAACTGAGAGAACAAAGTGCATGTTGTGGGAGGGGAGAGAGAGGGAAGGGGGAGCCGGTGCGGGTGGGGTGTGGAGGACAGGGCGAGTAGGTGAGGGGATGAAAAGCTCGCTCAGACGGTGGGCACAGAGCCATGCCCGGGGCTGTCGGATCTCCGTAGTGTACGTCTTAAACCCACACAAGACCGTGTATTAACTGTACTTCCATTTTAAGAAAGCGGAAAAGAAGCTGAACATAAAATAGAGAGAGGACACAAAGATACCGAGACGGGAGAAATCCTGGCACCGCTAAGCCCCTGATGTGTGGGGGTCAGTTGGGGGATCAGTCGCAGAGGCAGCCCCGTGGGACATCACTGCGGCCCTCAGGCTACGAGATGCGGTTTGGATTCTATTTCATTTAGGGGACTTCCCTCGAGCATCCCAGCTCCCCTGTACCATAAATCCTACCTGCTTCACGTATTGCGTTTTTTTTTTTTCTTTCCTAACTCTGTGGTCGTTTTGTAGCTGTAAATCTAATTTTCCCCTTAAGTCATTAGCTGCCCCCATCCCAGACAAGGGGTGTGTCTGGAGCGTCTCCGACACGCATCCCACCATGCTGGAGGTGCATCTGGTCTCAAATCTGTTGGGGAGCAGGGGCAGGATTCTGCTCCCTCCGAGAGCCTCTCAGGAAAGCCTTGTCTCCTCCCTCAGTGTGTCCGTGATTGCTGTTCGATAAGCCTCTGGATGTGTTCATAAAAGCAGCCCTCAAGTCTGTGCGTCCCCGCTGGTTTATTGCCTTTGACATGGCGCGTCCATTACAGTTAACGGCCCCGGACTCGCCGTCGCATTTCATCCTCAGCTCCCCCGGCTGGACCACACGGAGGGGGCCCCCAGGCTACGCAAGATTACTCCCAATTTAGAGACCTCCGCAGAGTCACAAGAGGGATCGAGGGGTTTCACACTCTGCAGCGTTGGGCTGAGCCCCCTTCCTGTTTCCCCGAGGACGGGCTTCAAAGTGACTATATAACTCAGCATGATGGGGGCCCTTCTGGGCGATCAGCACGGCCAGGGGCGTCCCCGCAGCGCTCTCCTCGCCCCACGCCAAGGCTCGCAATCAGCCTCTCCCTTCCAAAGCAGTGAACCCACTTCCATGGAAGGCAGAGTATAGACATCCCCTTGCATTTCTGTCATAAATAGCACATCTAGTAGGAAAATCTTATATTTTTGTTCAGGATTTTTTTTTTTTTTAAGCTTACCATGTAGCCCATCACCTTATGGAGGAGACAATGATTTTTGACTAAGAAAAGCTGAGCTGAGAAGGACCTGACCAGCCAAACCAAATTAACTCAAGGAAAAATTGCCCACACCCTTCATGTGCCTAAGATTTTGAGACCGAGATCATCCCAATGAACTTCGCCTCACGTAAGTCGTAGTTGAGGAACGTTAAGCTGCTTTGGAAATCAGGCTCCTGGCAGCTCCGGCCATCCTGAACACGGCCATCAGCTTGCAAGGAAATGAGCAGTTTCTCGGATGGCCTGCCCCCAACACTGCGCCTTCTGGGGAGGAGAACATGTACCCATTTACATCCTTGTCAGTTAGAATTGCCCATTCGGGAAGCAGAAATTTGGCCACCGAGGCCACTAGGGCAGGCACAACAATGAACACCCGGGACGCGGCAGGTTTTGGAAGAACACAGACCAGAGGACAGGCAGGAAAAGCAAACCGCTCTGCCTGGGATGAACACTCTTAGTATCACAGATAACCGTGGGCAGTGCTGTGCCTTGTTTACGACAACGCTCTCCCATCGTGCAGAAGCCAAACCCTATGTAACTCTGTGGTAAGAAGGAAGCCGTGTGTGCCTTCGGATGTCGCACAGCATGGTTTAAGAACTAAATGCCACAGCAAGTATAAAAACCAGCCAAAATAACAAAAAGCTAAGCGGATCGTCCCCCAACGAAGTCACACATCGGGCAAACGTTCACAGTGTAGGGTGACTGACCGCCCCAGGTCGGCAGGGACTGAGATGGTTCCCGGGGTTCGGGGCTTTCTGTTTCAAGCCCGGGAGAGGTAAAGGCAAACCGCGTGAGCGATCACCGTAGTCACCACCTCACTTCTCCATGTCGGATCCATGTGGTCCCTGGGGGGAAACACCGCTCTGCTTCCACAAACCTCCTGCAGGGTGAGAACGGGCTCCAAAGAGGAGCGCTTCTCCGTCCCCACCGACGACTCCGTGCAGGGGAAGGTGGACGGGCCGGTGGGACTCTCAGGTGGGAAAGCGAGCCAGTGGGACCCTTCCTCCCCAGGACGGAGTCAGCGTCCTGTGTTCTCCACTCTTGCCTTTCCCCCAAGGACGGCTTGACATCCCTGCTCGTTCCCTCATTCCAATCACTGATAAGGCCTGGTGGGTTATAGAAGGAACCTTTTATCAGAGATTTTGACACACAGGGAAGTAAAGACCCTGGCCAGCCTCCTGCAACCTGACAGTCCATCAGGAGCTGGTCTGCTCGGGGACTGTCCCTTCTCCCGGGTGGTTTGTGCTGACCAAACTGTGGTCACAGCGATCCGGGGGGACACGGCTTTATTTGAGGAGACTGTCTCTCACCGTGGCTCTGCTTAGATCTCCATCAGTATCCTGCTATGGTCTCAAGAGAAATGCCCCAAGTGAGGGCCATACTGGACCCTTTCTGTCCTAAAAATCCCCCAATGGCTCCACCCAAAAGAGACAATCTCCCACAGTAGCCCACTGCATCGTTTTGCCGAATAATAGGTACATCCACATTTACTTGTTTTAATGTTTTAAATGTTTTCTAGATATTTAGCACATGTTTTTCTCCATCCTACATGATCAGAAAGTGACTTAGGAGCTGGAGTCCCATCGTGCATTCCAGTCCGGGCCGTCACAAAAGCCACAAAAAAGAGAAACTAAGTGAACAAAGGGACAGGACTCTAGGTGTTGACTTGGCCTTTGGATCAATCCATTTGCACAAAAATGTAACACTTCCTATTTTTGTTTTAATATCACGCAGTTACAAGAAGTTACAAAAATGTGAGGGGTTTAGTTAGTTTATCTGCTTTAATCCCCTCCAGAGAGAACACGCTAAGTCTCTTCGATGGCACGTAACAGGGAGCGGAAACGAGGCCACGAGCAGAAACCGCTCAGAGGTCTATGAAGATCATCACGTCTGTAGCGACTCCTTAGGGAAACATTGAAAGACTGACCTTTTCCAACATCAAACAAAACTGGAATCCGGCCTCCAATTTTAGGAACTCGCACTCATCACTGCCGGAGGGTTTGCACAGCACGGCTAAGTCCGCACACTTTCAAAGCTCCGTGGTCCTCCTGCTTCCCGCCCGGCGCCACTTACAGAAGTGGTCAGAGAGGAGAAACGAGCTCCAATTCCTGCGAGCGACCAGACCAGAGCATCGTCACGCGTAGGGCGGATGGGGGTAATGGAGTTGGCCGCCGAGCTGGAGGACTCTGGCCTGGCAGGGGAGATGGGACAGGGCTCTGGGGGACACCCGTAGCCGTGGTCGAGGACTTGCCAGGAGTTGCCGCCACACCCACCCAGGACGGGAAAGCCCCGCCGGCTCCTCAAACAGGCCTCCTTCGGCTCCCAGGCCCGTGTCCTCACAGTTCTCCATTACGGACGAGCAGCCGTGACCTCCTTCCCCCTTCCCGCGCCCCCCGGCCCCCCCGGGAGCCCCTTCCCTGACCGGCACCCCCCCTCCAGGTTGCAGAAGCACATTATTTCCCCATCGGACTCCCTCCCCTCGGGTTGCAACTCCTGCCTCCAGGGACACGGCGTTTCCGTAAAAGGCTTTCCTCGGCGCTCCTCCGGCCCAGGCAGCAGCCTATCCGGCGACATTAATTCTGTCCCTCACCAGCAGCCGCATCCATTCGGTGCTTTATAAACTATAAACTATCCCAGGGATCCGATTTATCAGGCCTGACAGTGCCTGGCCTCAGCCTAGCGCACTCCGTGGCTCCCATTTGTCATGATGTAATTCGAGGGCCGAAAACTCTCTGACATTATTAATAGTAAGATGAATCGCTGGAAAACTGCAGGGTCTGTGACCAACGAGGCTGAAATAATCCATTTTGGTGGAAACGTCTACGTGGAATTGCATTCGCGGACGGCGGGCCCCTCTCATCAGCGGCCGCACGTCCCTGCGTGGTGAGTGCCAGAGCGTGAAGGCCCTCGAGGGGGAGGCAATGGGATGGCAATTCCCTTCCAAGCCTCGCACCAAAGCTCGCAGGGAGGAAGGAGGGGGCCGCCGGGAGGGGGGTGCTGCCGCCCCAGGACTCTCCTACTTTGTCTGTCGCTCGACTCGCAATGCACTAATCTGAGCCATTTTGCACTTGATTAACTTTAACTTGTCTGGCTTTGAACCTGGGAGGAGCTGGACCTGGAAAGCTACTGGTTAATTACGAGAACTGGATTACTTAGTCACTCGGCGGGCGAGGAAGCCGACCACCGCCTTCAGCCCTCCTTACCGCCATCCTCCTCCCTTCCTGATGCAAAGGAAAAGACATCTCCACCTCTAAGTATAAATTTTCCTTTTTGAAGGAAACCACTAAGAAACATAGAAGAACACGCTTATTTGTCTTTTATTCTAATATCCAGGGGAAAATTGTGAATATTACCAGTGGATTATCTGTGGGACAAGGTTAGTGGTCTCCAGCCAAGCCATGGAGGGGACAGAACAATGGAAGGAAATAGAAGGGGCGCTCCGATAAGGACGTGCTCCTGTTTTGAGCCTAGAAGGATAATCTTCCTCCAAGAAAAGTCTTTTGAAGTGATTTTCAAATATTATAATTTTATAGTTGACCCAAGCCCTATCAAGTAGGATTAAAATTAAATCTCCCCACCTTAAATATTTGACGGGAAAGAAAGTGCTTGACTTTTCCCAGCAAATGCTCCCAGAAATACCAGAAGGGTTATTTCCTATAATTAACTCCACTAACTGCGTAAGTATAAGCCCACGTCCTCCATGTCTGTTCTCTGGAGCAAAGAAAGAAAATCTAGGCAATGTGCTGTACTTGGTAGAGTCTATTCATTTTCCCTGGGCAAATCCCTGTGTGCCTGGCACTGTGCTCGGCGGCAAGACAAGTTCTAATTAGTCACTGTCACTACCAACATTGATTGGTGACCCCGTGAGCCTGGCATAGCCCTATGCATTTTGCAGTGCGCTCTGTACTCCGTCTTTGAGGAGTGCAAAACCCGACAATAGGGTCAAGAGGACCAGCCTCATCTCTCCCAGACCGAATTAGCCCGCGCTTATGCTGCTGTCCCCGAGATCGTACTCATCAAGTCTCAAAGTGTCCCCGGTGCTCATTTCTGTTTCTTCAATGTTCTTCTCAAGGTTTTCAGGGCCAAGCTGAGCAGAAAATAGCATAGAATTGTTCAAAAATAAACTTCGGTTCACCTCCAAACACGTAACTTTCTATTTTCTAATATAAACCGAATTCCATATTGCCAGTAAATTTGTGTGGGAAGTGCGTCAGGGCCATGGAGAGAAGGATAAAATGAATTGGTTTGCGTGTCTGTGTGTACAGCCATCTCCTGACCGGAATGTGTCCCTATTAGCTATTTTATTTGATGACATGTGCCCTTCGTCCTGCTGATTAAGGAGGAACCATGGATTGCTTCATAAAGGATTGACCACACTTACTTCCAGTCTCTGGTCCAGCATGTAAGAAGCTTAGAAGTCATCACTCTGACCAAGATTTAAAAAAAAAAAAAAAAAAATTGCTGAACAAACTGAAAATCACAACTCTTCTGAGACTCATCAAAGAATTGAGGTCACGGGGCACATCACTACCCCCAGCACTGGAGGGACCGACAGGTGGATACAGAAAGTCACAACTTACCAGAGTGGAAATTCACAGACAGAAACCACGAGAACCCACACCCAGGTCCTTTTATCTAGTACATCATGTTCAGTTTTCAACGGAAAATTACAGGCTGTCCCGAAAGACAAAACACACAGGCGGGCATGAACCAGACTGGGTTAGGGTAGGAATTAGCAGAGCAGAGAATTCAAAGCAAGTATGATTAATACGCTAAGGGCTTTCATTAAAAAAGTTGGTCAGTAAGCGAGAACGGATGTGTCGTGTACACTGAGATGGAAATGCTGCGAAAGAATTGAAAGGAAGTGCTAGAACTCAAAAACAAGGGGACAGAAGTGAAGAATGTGTTTCGTGGACTTATCAAGGAATTGGACAGAGCCAAGAAAAGGACTGATTGTACCAAATTCCACAGACGCTTTGTCCTCTGCTTTGCTCAGGGGTTCTGAGGTTATCCTGGTGACTTTTCTCTCTGGACAGCAACGCCATGCCCTGAGGGCTGAGCTAATCACGAGTGCTCTCCCCAGTGCCATGTAGATCGCGCTCTCGAGCTGAGGGGCGGTTCCTGGAAGTGGACGGTTGCCATGGATCTCTCCTGCGTGTCGCCAGGAGACAGCAGGGATACAGCGTCCTTCGGCGCTTGGTAATTAAGCTCAGAAATGTCTTAACTATTTCTGGGGATCTGTAAGTATTTTGTTTATGGTTTCTCTCCGCGTTGTCACTCACTTCAGTGCACACATCAGGATTAGGGATATTTTAATCAACCTGGTAAAGTTTTTAAATCTTATTTCAATTGTAAGTGACTCAAAGAAACACTTGCATAAATAGCAAAGATCAATCAACTAAGCCCTGAGTACTTTCCCCTATACAAATTTCCATTTTTTATCTAATGGAAGAAAAATAACTTATTGGGGAAAATATGCTTTGTAGGATTTCATCCCTGAATTTTACAGAATATACCCGAATATATTCTATTCATTTTTTAAATCGCTGACGTGAAAGCTATTACTCAGAAAATATGCAATGCTGCTCCCGCAATAGTATGAAGCATTAGATTTCGGTGATTAGCTCTCAGTGCCAGACAATTGTCACCCAGTGCAAGAAGAGAGGTACTTTCTTGGTAGTTTTGCCCCTACACTCTCACTCCATGCAAAAATCACAGTTTATCGACCCAAAAGCAAATTCAGATATCTAAATAAGAAACTTGTAACCTGTGTTAGTAGACTACGATTAACAGCATCAGGACTCAATTCATACTCTGTCTTTCTTTTCCTGTGGTCTCTTAGCTAATGTTCTTCACCACCTAGTTGGGTGGAAAACACCAGTCCTGGACCCTGAGAATAACCAGCTTGAGCATGAATTAAAATGTGCATTTTGGTTAGATCCTACATTAGTCATTGTTCTCTGGAGAAAGAGAACCAGTGGGGTATGCGTAGATAGATAGAAAGAAATGTACTGTGAGGGATAGACTTATGTAATTATGGACGCTGAGAAGTCCCGTGATCTTGTATCTGCATGTTGGACACCTAAGGAAGCCAGCGGTGAAGTTCTAGTCCCAATCCAAAGGCCCAAGAACCAGGAGCTCCAATGTCCGAGGGCAGGAGAAGATGGATGCCCCAGCTCAAGCGGAGAGAGATTTCACCCTTCCTCAACTTTGTTGTTCTACTCAGCCCCTGAGTAAAGGGGATAAAGTCAGATGCCCTGTTGAGGACAGATCTTCTGTACTCAATCTACTGATTCAAACGCTAACCTCCTTCAGAGATGCCCTCCAGACACACCCAGAAATCACCTTCACTCTAGGCACCCATTAGCTCCACCACGTTGACCCATAAAAGTAGACCTCACAGATCCTATAAGGCAGCATGATCACCAGAGTCTGCAAGGAAGTCTGGGTGGAGCCATCAGAACCATCAGGTGGGTCCCAATAGTTTGAGCCCCACACATCCTCTTCACCCCCACCTAGCAGGCCACCTACACGAGCATGCTTCCGATCCCTTACCTGCATTTACCCCCTCCCCATTTTATGTGTCTAGTCTTTTGGGGGTAGGTTGCCAAATCTTCCCACATCTTCACCCTTCCAGTATCCTTGCCCTTTGCCATATAACTCTGTGGCACCCCCCCCCTTTGGGTCAAGACATCATACACTTCTCTTTGTGTGCCCTGGGACTGGCTACAGTAAGATGTTACCAGATGTGATACAAACACACCTGGTACCCCCATTTTGTATCACCAGATGTGATACCAAAAAGCCCTTGTGCATTTCCATTTCTGCTCTGACATTGCCGTCTGAACGTGCCTGGGCAGCTTGCTGGACAATGAGGTCTGAGTGGGCTCCACGGCCCTTTTCATAGTCTAACTTCTGCCACACGGATGGGCAAGCCCCACCGAGACCAAGAGAATCCCACAGCTACAAAGAGCCACGGTTTCCTAGACACACAAACTCCTGAGCTAAATCAAGTCCTCTCTTTTTAATACACTAAGTTTGCCTTGTTGCGTACCATTATCGTGCCAACGAAGAACTGGAATTCCTGGTTTGGCTCTCTGCCTCCACTCTTTGTTCAGACTTTGCCAAGCATGATCTTCTCTCGTGGCCCCTGGGGTGTATGTGTCAGTCACATACACTCACTATGTAACAAACAG
Source organism: Martes martes (assembly GCF_963455335.1). Taxonomy (NCBI): domain Eukaryota; kingdom Metazoa; phylum Chordata; class Mammalia; order Carnivora; family Mustelidae; genus Martes; species Martes martes. The sequence goes on along the minus strand of NC_137895.1, from coordinate 139,898,216 downwards.
CTCCCAGATCTCCATGGCTCGAAATAACAAACACTTGTTTCCTACCCACATAACTGAGGGCCGCCAGTGGCTCAGGCCTCTGTCCCAGCTACAGATCCCTTGCAGCTTGGCTGACGCCATGCCTTCCCATTCTGGGAAGCCCGATGAGGGAGCAGCCCCTCTCCAGAGATGATGTCTTCATGAGAGAGGGCAGGAGCACAAGAGGCCGAGCTGGACCTTACAACAGCGTTTAAAGCTCCCGCTCATTGGGCATATCTGCTCACATCCTGCCGATCAGAGCAAGTCGCACAGCTAAGTCCACCATGGCATTTGGTAAGGATATGCCTTCTAGAGGGAGTCATGGCAAGGATAGGGATGGATAATCCTATTAGAGAGGCGGGAATAAAAAACTGTAACACTAACGTCTATCAGAATGCGATTTAACCAAGTCTGACATTACACTTCCCAGGCATTAAGGAGGGTCTGATAGGCTTCCTCTGATAAGCTGAAGGCAGTCATATTATTGCCCAACTTGAGCTGAAAGATAGCCAATGGATCATGAATCATTACAGAGATAATAGGGGAAATTTGATCAATGTACCTGTCAGCCTCTCCATCACCCAAGACCCGTAGAAAGCACCTGCTCAGAAAGCAGGCATCTCACAGAGGGTTATGGAAGTGGAAACATACCCTCTTCCCATAGAACGCGATAGCCATGACTATCACATATCTGACAGTCATGTGTAATGCTCTTAAAAAAGGAACATGACTTAGAAATTTATACTCACGACAGCAAAGAAATTCTTTTTCCCAGAAGAAGTTTTCTTTTAAACAAAAGGGGGGGACGTGAGGTAGAATTGCCCAGCAGCTGCAAACCCCAAACCAGGTGTTCACAGACCTTTCCACTCGGTTTGTTATTCCCAAGCCCCCCCTGTGCCAGCAGGATCTCCATCCACAGGCAGAAGACTCCCCATCTTCTCCAGTTGGGAAGTTATTTCATGGTCTCTTTGGGTCTTCTGGATTCTTTGCTTCCGTAATGTTGATGGGAACCACGGGTGTGGGCTCACAGAGACGGCCTGTCATGGCCCCCATCTTGGAATGAGCATGTCTATCCACTTCTGGCTTGGTCACTGGCTAGTTAAAGTGCTTCTGCTGTGCAAAGTCCTAGACATATAGCTCTTCTTGCCTATGAGTCAAGGACACTAGGAGCATAAGGACCACATGGACACAAGTGCCAGTGTCCCCCCCCCCCACTCCTGCATATCAGCAGCCCCAAGAGTAGGGAGAGAGCAGCACATCACAACTCTGCCCCTGTTTGCGGTCAAGAGGAGGCCAGATGCTTAACCATGAGACCATTTCCAAGAAGATCCCTCATACTGAGAACTTTTTCCCTATTCTGAGGAAACAGGGAATTTCAGCCACACGATGACAAACTATATTCCCCCACCATTGTCCATTCCTCTGATCTTATTTACCATGATGTCCAGGACAATTTAACTTGTACACATCAAAGATTGAAAAAATACTGAATTGTGCTCAAAATCGAAGCAGTCCTTTCATGCACTATTGCTAGTCACACTGCTGTCCTCAAGCCACCAATTTAAAAAAAAAATCTGTATACAAAAGACAAAAATATGTGTGTGCTTGTGTGTGCCAGAATTCCTTTATTTATATACTCGTGACAACCAGGTTCCAGTTGTTATTCCTTTTTTTTTATTATGTGAGTCACCATACAGTCCTCCTTTAGTTTTTGAGGCAGTGTTCCACGATTCCTTGTTTGCGTGTAACACAGAGTGCCCTGTGCAGTCTGTGTCCTCCTTAACACCCACCACTAGGCTCACCCATCCCCACACCCCTCAGAACCCTCGGTTTGTTTCCCAGAGTCCATAGTCTCTAGTTATTGTTTCTTCAACGATTCAGGATAAAGTCTTTATTTATTTATTTATTTTTGTTGTTCAGAGGGAGAGAGAGAAAGGGAGATCACAAGCAGGTAGAGAGGCAGAGGGAGAAGCAGGCTCCCCACTGAGCAAGGAACCCGATGTGGGCCTCGATCCCAGGACCCTGGGATCACAACCTGAGCCAAAGGCAGCAGCTTAACGACTGAGCCACCCAGTCATCCCATCAGGATGAAGTCTTAACTGATGATTTGAATTACTAAAGATCCATCAGAAAATTCAAGGTATACTTAAAACAATATATACTTAAGATTCCCAAGAGCACAACGATCATGGTTCTTTTAAACAATTGCCATAGTAGCTATGCATTTAAAGGTAGAAATAATAAAATCCATCCAAAAATAGAAAAGACTTTCCATTCTCTGTAAACTCTTCTGTGATCTCACATGGCTGAAGAAGTTGCCACGTCTCTAATTATTATTATACCATACACACACATGTGCAACTCGAGATACCTAGAAAACACCCAGACGTGTGGTGAGCTATTAACATTAGCACCCTCTCAGTTGAAAGGCATGAGACAGAAAGTACTTCCAAATTGCTTTTTAAGTTGCTTCTAAATGGCTCAGGAATAGATTTTCACTCAAACACAGACCTAGAAAAATAACTGAAAAATGCAAAGCATCTGTTATGCCTTTCAAATGTTCAATGTAAGATCTTAACTTCCAAGTCAACATTTACTACATATACTTCTTTTGATTTGAAACTTTTTATTTGAAAAAAGCCACATATTTATTAATGAAGTAAACTTAATACTTAAAAAGAAAAAAGTAAATCCTGTCCTTGATTGTGTGTGTGTGTGTGTGTGTGTGTGTGTGTGTGTGTGTGTGTGTATACGCACAATCTCCTCTTCTATTTCATAATCAAGCCTTGGTCGTCCAGAGCCTGGTTAATCTCACGATGCTCTGTGGGCTCACTTCTGTTCTGCTGCCATCTTGGTCATTTTGCTTCTCGTTAGCTGCATCCCCAGGGTAGAGCAAGGGGATACAACTCAAATCAACCAATTTGCTGCCCGTTAGCTGCTCTGACAACGGATCTGCTGGAAAGGGGAGGTTGTGGCCACGGTTTAGGTGAGATGGAATTCCCGTCTGTAAATCCGTGACTTGTGAAGGGAGGCAAGGGTTGACCCTAACAGATCCACAGTTTGTACCTTATTATTTTGGAATTTGTGATAAGTCAACAGTGTTCAATTGCAGCTTGGTTTCCCATGATTAACAAGAGGCTTGTTGGCGGAGGGGTTGGGGGGAGGTAGGAAAAGAAAAAATGAAAAGATGGGATTGGGAGGGAGACAAACCATAAAAGACTCAATCTCAAAAAACAGACTGAGGGTTGCTGGGGGGAGGGGGGACGGAAGAGGGGGGTGGGGAAATGGACATTGGGGAGGGTATGTGCTACGATGAGTGCTGTGAAATGTGTAAACCTGGCGATTCACAGACCTGTACCCCTGGGGATAAAAATACATTATATGTTTATTAAAATAAAAAAAACAAAATTAAAAAAAAATAAAATAAAAAAATAAAACGGGGAAAAAAAAACAAGAGGCTTGCTGAACAAGACAACCATAAACAATTATAAGAGGACTTTTTAAAGGTAATTAATGTTAAAGTGTCAAGAAATAATGTATCGATATATTTACCCACAATGTCCTAAGCCAGTTAACACACCATCCCATTTCGTAGAACACACAGGGATTTATACCAGTTAGCAGAGAATCGAAGCCTCTTCCTTGAAATTCTGATATCCAGAGTTTGAAAGCCAGCATTTTTTTTTCTTAAATCATTTGGTGGCTGCACCCAGCTTAACCTAAAACAAATAAATGAGAAAACCTGCCCTGACCTGAGCCGATTTGAAATCTTTCTCTCTCCACTTGTGGGGACACTCATCCTCTTCATGGAGAAATCTGGAGGTATGCCCCATTCTGGTGATGTGTGGCGGTTATGCTCGACGAAGTTGCTGTGGACCCTGAATGAGCAAACGCCGAACCACGACTCCTGGGCAAACACAGGCTCGGGTTCCTGCGAGCCTTGGCACGGCGTTTCTGTCAACCAGTCCATGCCCAACCTTGCTTCCTGCGTGTTTCCGTTGAGCAACGCCATGCAGAGTATACAGTCAAGTCACTGACTCGCACAACAGGACCAGGCCCCACGCCTGAGAGAAGCTGGTCTGGCCCACGATTTCTCTGTGAGCCACGTCTGCAGGCTTCCTGCTTCTGGGAGCACCAACAGCTCTTCCCCACTGAGCCTGGGGGCCATTTTACACAACGAAATCTCCAAGGAAGACACAGGAATGTGAAAAACATGGCACTAAGTTCCCATGGCAAGGACCGTTGCTTGCAGGGTGAGAGCTGGAATAGGAGAGAGAACATCCCCTTCTCTGCCTCGTCCGGGAACCTGGTGGTCATTGACTCAGCTGTCCAGCTGCTCTGTCCACGTCCAACCACGAAAGCACCGCAAGTACTAATTGGGGATTGTTATAAATGGAAGCAAGCAGGTAAAGTCGCAAACATGGAACCTGCCAGTAATGAGGATGTTGTGAGCTGAACGTCTACATCCTCCCTCAGATTCCTACGTTGTACACTGACCTCCACTAGGATGGTATTTGGAGGTACTGGGAGGGGATCAGTGCGCTGTGAGAGTCATGAAAGCGTCCGCTTCCCCCCTCCTCTGTCTGCCTTGTGAGGACGCGAGACGACAGTGGTCTGCTTCCCAGAAGAAGATCCTCACTGGAGCTCAAGCCTGCGGTCACCCTGGTCTCCGGCGTCTACCCTGCAGGGCTGTCCTGGTGTGTGACGGCTTGTTACAGCAGCCGGACTAAGGCAGAGGGTCAACCACATTGGCCCCTGGGTGCCGCCCGAGAAACTTGCAGTACTAGTGACTCAACGCAGGAACCACTTGGCCGTGCTAACACATGAACATCTTCCGATTCTAACACGTCCTCAGATCTCAGACTCGTAAACCCTTTCTTCCCGTCGTGGAGGGAATTCTTGGACCCGAAGCAGCCCAGATGCTGTGGCCTTGCTAACGTCACAGCGAGCCCCCACCACTGGGCCCATTAACAGGGTGGCACAGCCTGCGTTTCAGCTGGTGTTTGTAGAGCAGGCGGGACACCAGTAAACCGTGCCGCTCACAACACCGGAGACCATGGGTGAGGGTCGGGAGACGCCGGTACAGTCTGGCTTGGCCCCTGAAGACTTTGGGGAGTTTTAGGCAACTTACTTTTTCTCTCTGAACTCATTCTCACTGCGTAGAGAAGAAGGGATTAAGAACATGTACCCTGTAATGGTCTTAGGAGCTCCTGAAATCCGTGGTCAGTGAAGACACTAACTGAAAAGCAGCAGTCGGTACCTTGAGTTCTGGGATTCTGAAATTCTGAGGGGCACAGAGAAGAAGAGACACCCTATGGCCTGGAGCTAGAACCCACAGAAAGTATCCTCAATTCTGCAAATAAACCACTGAGGTCACTTCTGGAAATGAGAGAATTAGAATTCTCTAAATGAGTAGCATGAGCTACAGTACTTCAAGGCGCTCATGAGTAGTTACTCATGTATTTTTAATACACTTTAAATGTATTTTAATGCTTTAATGTATTAGTACTAAATATATTTATATACATCTATATGGATATATATACGCACACATATAAATATATATATCTGGGCTAAGCCGATATATATATGGGCTCCTTAGCAGTGTCGTCAAGAAGTGTGAAATTTCTTAGAATTCCTCGTGTCATTAGAAATATAAGAGAGGCTCGCAAACGGGCTCTCCTTGAGTCAGTATCAATTCATGTGCTCATTTTCTCCGCTGTTCTCTGGGATTCCAGATTAGCTTGTAGGAGAAACGCAGCTCATGGGTGGTTCATGTTAAATGACGCTATTTTTCCCTCACCCACTTGCTCGACGGCTGCCTTCTGCTTTCCTCAACAAGCGACACCAGGGCCCAAGCAGGAGGCGTCTCGCACGTAAGATGCCCCTGTTGATGGGGCTGCATGTGAGCAGACATTGTGCAAAACTTGCAAACGCTTCAGGAACCAGTGTCCGTGGCTGCCTCAGGAGGGTACGCCCCTGGCTTAACCCTGGCCCCAAGCACAGCACCAGGAAAATGCTAGGAGGCATCAAGGAACAATGACAGTCGGAGCGGTGGGTATTTCCAGAGGACGTCAGGGGCGGACTCAAGGGCGGGCCGTGGGAACGTCCGCCGGGTGCGGGCAGAAAGCAGGTGTGTCACCTGGGGAGACTGCAAAGTCGATAGTAAAACGGAGCCCAAGTCCGCAGGTCTGCTGTGACCGCCCCGCCTTGGCAATACTGTGTAACGCTGGTCATTAAACACGCCTCGCGGGAACGGAGTCATGGGGTGGCTTAGGTTCTAAAGGACACTGCTTGCCGGTGAGTGTTGGGAACACATATGCAGGCTTTGACTTGGCGCATTTTATCACCGATTCTCAGATGGACGCTGTGTCTCCGCGGCAGGGAATTCAGCCCCATGCGGGCTCCGCTTTCCAGCGAGGGGTCGCAGACTCAGTCCCTAGGGCTCCAGAGGGTTCCGGCTCCCCGAGGCCAGATCCCATCTCCCACCGGGTGGTCCCACAGATTCCTCAGTTGAGAGTAGATTTGTGGGAAGACTCCTAGAGCAAGAATTGCAAAGAGCAAGGAAACGGAATTAACTCAGTTCAGTCATTCTCTGAGAACACGTCGCGTGTTTGCATTTAAACGGAAACAGTGCAAATTTTTATTTCAGACGTGGAATATTTTGTTAAGGAAGGAAAATACGTTTAAACTAGAAATTAACTGGTTATTCCCATTTCTACAATAATTAATTCAATAATTAATTCAATTTAAATTATTAACTGCTTCGTTTAGAACTAAAAAACAAATCAAGAGTATGAAATCTTAAATTAATGGTATGATTTAATTACCTAGATTTTGCCTTTAGCAATCTTTGTTTTTATTAAAAAGAACTTACAGGTTCCTGGACAGTAATATTTAGATAACATATTATTGTAGGGCGATGTCATCAAAACACTCAAGTCCAAGCTTTTTGTATAAATTACTGTCAGATTTCTAGAATATTTTTTGTACTGTGGTATTTCTTTTCTTCTCTGTTTTTTATTAGTGTGATTTTACATACATATGTTTACATACATGGCTTAATAAAGGAAAACTTTCACTCTGATCTTTCCAGTTCATTATTATTATTTCATATCTCGTTTCACGATTATTACAGGAAATAAGTGTATCACACAGAGGGTAAGATGTAAAAATGACCCACTGCCTTTGTCAGTAGGGTATCCGTCCGTAGAGAAAATGATACAGTGGCTTCCAGAAACGCCTTTTAATTTGAGCTCAACTCTTACTTCTGCTGGTTGATGCGCACCCGCCAAGGTCAGGATTCCTGGGATGTCTCGGCACCTACGCGGGAGGGGCGTGGGCCTGCACAGGTGGGGCGCCCCAGGGCAGCTCTGACCGCCAGTGGCCCCGAGCGCTCCCTGGGAGCAAAGTGGAGGGTCCAAGACGCTGTTTGTCCGAAAGGCGCTGTTTTGTGTCACCTGCACTCAGATTGTGCGGCTCTTCTCTTCCTCCTTGATTTCTCACAGGTTGTAATCATGACGTTACTCTGAACTCCCACAAAACTTCAGGGGAAGGCACTTGCTTTTACTCGCAGAGGTAAAATCTCTACGTGTGAGGCTGACCCGTGTAAATTGCCGTTTGGGTCAAAACCAGAATATCAGCAACTTCATATGGTTCAACCCGGTAACCGTTGCAGACTCAGACCGACCGGTCTTCGGAAGGGGCAGTGCGGAGGGGAGACTCCAGGGAGCTGCTCGAAAGCCACTTCTCCAGAGGTCAGCCCCTCCCTGCGTGGGAACAAACAGCCCTTTTTAAAAAAATACCCCCCAGGTGCGATCAGTGTGACAGAGCATCTCCCACCCACGTGCTGTCCCTGAAAGGACTTGGGGAGCGGACTTCTGTGACACTGTGGACATCAACGCACTCTCTCTACGTCTGCTTCCAACGTCACTCTAGAAAGCCCAGCCCTGGCCGCCTGTGTGGCTCAGTCGGTTAAGCATCCTATTCTCGCTGTGCTCAGGTCGTGATCTCAGGGTCCTGGGATCGAGCCCCACCTCGGTGTGGAATCGGCTGAAGATTCTCTCTCTCTCCCTCGCGCTTTGCTCCCCACCAAAAAGCCAGACATTTCGTACCCAACCCCTCCATCTTTCCATCCTGCCCATTTACCACTACTGAGGACACGGGAACAGTTGGAAGAGAATGTCCACATCCCACTGCCTCCCTGCCGGGTTCCCTGTCCCGGAACCCAGTGTGCCGGCCCTGTGGCAAGGGAACGGTGGGGACAGCGGGAATGGACCGTCCTGCGGCCAGGGGCGGCCAGACTGCCCCACGCGCCGAATCTCTCTGCGGTTTTCCCGTCTCTCTCCAGAGCTGATCTTCTCTTCCTCCCGGATTTCCCCCACCACAAGCAAACAGATCGCCGTGTGGACCATCTTTAAAGAAAACCGCTTCCTGGACCCCACACCCCCTTCCGTCTAGTGGTCGATCCCTGATTCTCTGTTTTGGAAAGGCTTCTGGAGACCTCCTCACGCCCCTGACTTCACTGACCGCTGTCGCCTTTGCGGTCAGACTTTACCCCAAAGGCCCAAGCCAACTCTTGCTACGTCTTCAGTGACTCTCGTGGTCACCTGTTCTGGTCAATCTCCCCCCAGCTCAGAGTTCCTGGGCCACGGGCAGCATAAAGAGGCTCAGGTCAGCGTAGGAAACTGCAGTTCACATCTCCGGTCACTGGTCACCCACGGAGCTGGCCTTGGGGAAGGTGCACGGTCTCCCCCTTGACCCGTGAGCCTCTCACTGGTCCAGTCCTCTTGGTAGGACAGCAAGAGGGACCGGGAAGGACAAGGACCAGGGCCCTGCTAGCATCCCCGTGCGGCTCCCTGGGGGTTCTGCAACTAAGGCGGGGGCCCTCCGGTTCGGCCTTTCCGCTGACCCCTCCCCTCTCCCCGGTCCACGATGGCCTAGCTCCCGGGGGGGGGGGGGGTCCATGCGTCACCACCTTCCCACGCTGCTCCTCGACCCTCTATGCTCTTTGAAAGCTGCTGAAAGGTGTCACGGCCGAGCTCTCCTGTCTGGCTTCTCTCCCTCCTTCCCCTCGCCCTGTCCCTACGTGGTGCTGAGGGCAACGGCCAGTTCCACCAGCTCCTCTTCTGGGCCCTCTGTCCTCCATGCCCGATGCATAAAGCCTCGCCCACGGGAGAAAAGGGAGGCCCGGCGGACCTCCGCATCCCGGCGTTTGCAGCCGCATCAGCGAGGCGAGGCTCAGTGGTCAGCCCCCGGTGTCTACACCCCTCTTAGAGACCTTTAGGGCACCCTTGAGAGAAAGAGCCGCCTGGGGTCCCTCTCGTCCCCACCCTTCGTCTTCTCCTTCAGGCCCCACAGCCCCTGGGGGCTTCACGTTGCGGAACCCAGGGGGTATTCTCTGCCTTCTGCCCAGCCCCCACACGCACGATTACTGCTGGCAGAAGACAACCACCACCTCCCTGAGCTCCCGGGAGGCAGCCGCAAGCCTCACGTTCTCATCACCTGTCCTGTCTCAGAGGCTGTCCCAGAGCCACCAACGGGCAGCTTCACGGGCGGGGGACACATGCAGAGCCACCCTCGGTCCAACGATCTGCTGTTGTCCTCTCGAAGTTTATGATAACTGAAGAACGAGGGGCCCACATTTGCATTTTGCACTGGGCCCCGGAGTTAGGCTAGTGCGGACTTACGGATCCCACCTACCTGCAGAGACCGAGAAGCTCCTCCCCTGCCCTGAGCTCGCACGGAGGTTTGCAGCCCTACACACGGCTGCCCACGTGAGGTTTCCATGGGCCCGTGATGCGTCGCGTGAGCACACGGCCCTCTGAGTCGCCTCCCCACCGCCGGCAGACTCTGCCCCTTTCAGACCTGTGCCCCTTTGCACAGGGCAACTCCCTCCTTCCCGATGCTGGGACCCAAACCCTGCGGTCCCCACGGATGGCTTTTCCTGTTTGACACAAACCCCCACTTCGTCAGAGCCCTGCTGCCCCTGCCCGAACAGACAGACGGCCTCCGACAACGCATCGCCACGCCCGCAGGGGCAAGGCTCCTCCCCGGGGCCCCTGCCTGCCTCATCCTCCGGGCAATGCCTGTAACACGGAGAAGCGACAACGTTGAATTAAATAAAAGATTACATGTGGCTACTCTCCTGCTTAAAACCTCCCGGTGGCACACCGAGTCTTTGCCCTGGCCCCCACCGCACGGCCCGTCCTCACCACACCCCCTGCCAGCATAGCCCCCAGGACTCTCCTTGGTGCCCCAGGCACAACTCTTAGGCGCATCACGTCCACAACTCAGCTCTGCTCAGACGTCTTCAGGGGGTGCGTGTTTCCTTAGTGGATTCGGAGTGTAGGTTGTGCGAGGTCATCATCTTGCGGAATGAGAGGCCTAGGGGAAGCAGGATGAAAAGTTCTTCCCAGCTGCGGGAAAGTGTCCTGTGTCTCAATGCTGTGATTTTTTTTTCTTTTTCTTTTTCTTTTTTTTTTTTTTTTTTTTTTGTCCTGAGCACTGGAACTTTCACAGAGAAATTCAGCCCCTGAAACAAAAGTGCGGCCTCATCCTGGGCTGTAGTTCGTGTCAAATGCTGGAGACACTGGCCAAGCCCAGAACCCTGGAGCCCGGCCAACCCAAAAGAATCCAAGTGATCCCAGCTGTGACAGGCTCTGCTGAGGTCAGCCTCCATTCAGGACAAATCAGTTGGACGCGCGTGCGCGCACACACACACACACACACACCTTGGCATCTAGAGACCAGAGTAAAGCAAAGCGGAGCCTAGATCTGAAACCCTCACCTGCCTCCACCCATGAGATCAGCTGCTTTCGAACCATCGACAATTTTGCTCGATGCTGGTATAAAACTGCCTCGAGAGCACAAGCCTATTTAATCTGTTTTATTCTTTAAAAAAGACTTGAAAACTATAAAAATTACATAGGAAAAGTCAATAAAATGGCATACCTTCCCATCACAGAAGCTCACTCTTAATACTCCTTTTAAGCCTTCACCCAAAGCACCTGGAATTTGGAGAGAGGGATTTTTTACATGGTTATGCCTATGAGCATACTTCATATGTAATTTTGTTCCATTTTTTACATAATATTATAGCATAAGCATTTTTCATGTTCCATGAAACATTTCATGCTTGGCAATAAGAGGCACTTGGTATATAGTTGGGGCGTAAATTAATTTAATGGCTTCATTACATATCATCATGTTACTATGCATAATTTACTCTAATATGACCTGGTATCTGGCTGGTTGAAATACTTGCTTCCTTTTTCTTTGACTGCTTCCTCTGAATTTATGCTGATGTCTTTTAAAGCATAATTCTGGAATGGAATCGCTTAATTAGGTAGATATAGGTGAGCCCTTCTACATCTTTCTATATCTAAGTCTCATTCTCTATATACATGACAAGCAGTAAACACAGGTTGTATATTCTAAGTACTAAGAAACAAATAAAAACTTTGCAAAGGTGTGGAGTTCACATGAGAAAATCCTACAGTACTTGAACGTGGCTAAGAAACATGGAGGACGTTAAAAGGAAAGGAAAAGTGAATTGGGGGAAATTGGAGGGGGAGACAAGCCATGAGAGACTGTGGACTCTGAGAAACTAACTGAGGGTTTTGGAGGGGAGGGGAGTGGGGGGATGGATGAGCCTGGTGGTGGGTATTAAGGAGGGCACGGATTGCATGGATCACTGGATGTGGTGCATAAACAATGAATCTTGGAACACTGAAAAAATAAAATAAATTTTTTTTTAAGATTTTATTTATTTGACAGAGATCACAAGTAGGCAGAGAGGCAGGCAGACAGAGAGAGGAAGGGAAGCAGGCTCCCCGCTGAGCAGAGAGCCCGATGCGGGGCTCGATCCCAGGACCTGAGATCATGACCCGAGCCAAAGGCAGAGGCCCTAAACCACTGAGCCACCCAGGCGCCCAATAAAATAAAATTTAAAAAAATGTTCTGAAAGAAGGAATGAAAGAAAGAAGGGAGGGAGGGAGGAAGGAGATAAAAGAAATGGTAACCATAAGACAAAATAAAGATGGTAGCCAAACCATGGTGGCACTCATTTTGCAATTTATTAATGTATCAGATCAACATGGTGTACACCTTAAACTTACACAATGTTATGTGTCAATTATATATCAATAAAGCGGAGGCGGGTGGGGAGTCCCATAAAATCTCAGCCTCCATCCGATACCCCCTGACACTACTGGGCTTTTTTCAATAGTACTTCCATCCCAACCAGAATCTTTTCTATTTCTTGCCAATACTACCGCTGTGACCTTTAGCTGTTCATCCACACAATTCTCTCCCTGGCTGCCACACAAGGCTTCGACAGCAAGTGGCCAGACACCACCCGGTTGGCTTCTCCTCTCCTCAAAATCATGATGCATTATCGACATTATAATATAGACAGGTTGATCTTTCAACAAAGCCATGACCAAGCTAGGAGTATTTAGTGGACACATACCATTATCAGAGTTATGGGACATGCTCCCACCTGGAAGAAAAGCTAAAGAAATGATTTAGTCAACGGCCGGTCAACCCTGAGGTTCATGAGCACTGAACACTCAGCAAACAGAAGGCAGTTTCCATGAGGCAGCCCAAACCCTTGTCCGTCTAGTCCAGTCCTTACCAAAAGTCTGGACACACTGTTCTCACTCCAGCTCATGCACACACACACCCCTACAAGGGCGGGTGCACAATTACGGAATCCTTCCATCCTGCATCCCCTTTCCAAGAACTTCCCATCCTTTTAGGTCTACTTGAAGAATCTCATTCCATGAGACTCAACTTTCCTGCACTGTGCACTGTGCTCTCCATTCCTCCGAGTTCACAAGCCGTCTGTGTCTTTCGTTTGCAGGATTGATAGTACGTTGTGATGTGTTACCTAAGTGGTGCCATATGTTGGGGCGCTCCAGCAAGATCATAATCTCCAGGAAGCGAAGACACCGCCTTGCATTTCTTTGTGTCTTCCTAGCCCCGAGCTTTTAGGCCAAGGTCATAAACATTGACTAATCCCCCCAAAAAGACAAATGATTGTGGTCATGCATTTTTTTCTGCTGTCAAAGACATGGTCCTGGTCGAAGGGAGCTCTTTTTCTCCCTCCTCCCAGAAGAAGACGGCGCAAAAGAATAACCTCTGGATTCCTTGCGCTTCTTCCCGCCCGGATCACCTGACGGGCAGATTCGGAGGAAGCTCAGCTCCCCTTCTCGGCCTGGGGACACCACCAGCTGCCAGCAGGAAGCACGTTTCCAGCTCTGCCCTTTTGTGCCATGATTCTAATGGGCAGATCCCACTGGACAGCTGGTCCGTGCCAGTGGCTCATGCCAGATCCCCCTGGACAGCTGGTCCATGCCAGTGGCTCATTATGACTTTGTGGATAAACCTTCTTAACCGAAGGTGAAATACAGACTTGCCCGCACGGTGAACAAGTCACCGTCTCCCGTAGCTTCAGCGGTATGAAAACTATGCTTCATCCTTTATCCTCTTTATGCTTTATCCTCTATCTTCCTGACTCCTTTGTCTGGCTCTTGGTTGGTTTTAACTTGGGGTGGAGAAAAGAGGGTGTTGTTTCTGCCCCCATGACACAAGAGCTCTTTACCCACTTCTTGCCAGCACTGTGTTTCCATAACTGTTTCCATAACCCAGTCTTAGACCCCAGGGGACCCACACTCCAAAGACAGTACAGCCAGTCCTCAGCCACACAGAGCACCGCTAGCATGGTGCCCACGTCCCCGCGTCTGAGGCCTGGAGAGTGTCTACGGCTGCTGAAAGCAGTAAGTACAGAGACTCTCAGAAAACTCTCAGGTGGTTGTTGGAATGCACAGATCAGGAAGACTCCTCCCCGGCCGGGGATTCTCCAGCCACCATGGTGCCCGTCCTTCCTGAGATGAGCACCATCGAGCTAGTTTCTCCCTACTCTCCTGCCTGCACCCCTACTATCATGTCAGAAAAGGCCAATCAATATTCAAGGCAGCCGGGGTGCCTGGGTGGCTCAGTGGGTTAAAGCCTCTGCCTTCAGCTCGGGTCATGATTCCAGGGTCCTGGGATCGAGCCCCGCATTGGGCTCTCTGCTCAGCGGGGAGCCTGCTTCCTCCTCTCTCTCTCTTTCTCTCTCTCTCTGCCTGTCTGTCTGCCTACTTGTGATCTCTATCTGTCAAATAAATAAATAAAATCTTAAAAAAAATATATATATATATATATATATTCAAGGCAGCCAATCCATCCTACAAGAGAATGCCCGTATACTGCCCAGGATAATGTGAAGAACAGAGTCCTGCAGCCGGCGGTGTCCTTCCCAGCCTCCCAGCAGGTGTTTGGGCTGGAGGGGAAAATGCACAAAGTGGAAAAGTCAAGTGCACTGTCCGCAAGGGGGAAACTCTGGGACAGACCTCAGGGGGAGTCTATCCAGATCCATGTTCCCCTAAATGAATAACTGTTTCCCCTAATTCTAGAGAAGAAATCCTAGAAACTTCTCCAAGAGTAGGGCTGATTATTTTAAAGAAAGTCGTGCAGGAAATTTAAAACAATGATTACATTTAACACTGGAAATTGGCCGCCGTTGTGCACAGTTAGATCTCATTGCATAAGAATGCTCCTGCATATTTTGTCTAAATAAAGAACACACTGGTGTGATCAACCGCCCCAACGAAGATGAGCACTTATGGTCTCTCATTTGAAGAAAAAGCTTTTCATCATGTTTCTAAATGCATAATTTTCTGGCTGGTAAATAGTCTACATTTTTTTGTATGTCCCTAAAATGATTTACATAATCCACCTTTTAAAAATATTGTAAATATGCATTTACATGATAAAGTATGATTAGACTATAATGTCAACTCATACATTTCCATGAAGAATGTTTTCTTCTTTAAGAAAAAAAAAGCACAAGTAAAACAAAGGAAATTTACATAATTTTTACTTCCCATTTGTGCATTTTAACTTAATCAACATATTTATTCTGAGATATAATCAGCTGATGACGCACTCAAAAAACACAACCATTTATGGAACTATATATGTATATAAGTGTATATATATATGTAGTTGATTTTAATTCTTCATTAATGTCCTCAATTTGATAATACTTGGGCCTCTTCTATGATAACAGAAGCTTAAACCATTCAAGCTTCTGTTAAACACGGTCATTTCAGAAGTTTTGGTATAACACTGGATTTTTTAAAAAGTAACCTTTTTAAGTCAAAACCACTTAAGATTTACAGAAAAATTGTAAAGACTGAATGTCGAGTTCCCCATACGCCTCATATACAGTTTTCCTTATAATTAACATCTCACGTCAGTATGGTAGCTTTGTAACAACCAATGAACCACAGTCGACGGGTCCTTTGAAAGGAATGTCCACAGTTTGTTCAGATCCCCTTAGAGTGTACCTAGTATCCTTGTCCTGCGCCGGGGGTTCCTACCGCATGCCGTATTCTATGTGATTATTCATGGCTCCTCAGGCCCCTTTTGGCTGTGACAGTTTCCAGATTTTCTTCCTCCTTCCTTCCTCCTTTACCGACTGGTCAGGTACTTTGTACAATGACTCTCATTTGGAATTGGTCTGATGTTTTCATCAAGAGGAGACAGGGTGATGGATTTGGGGGGAGATGACAGAATTACCAGGTTTTTTATATCATGATGATTGACATTCATATCACTATTATTGGTCTCATCATGAATCAAGGAATTAATAGTAGCCAGTATTACCAAGACACCAAGGAAGAGAAGAACAGACGGACAACAGGGCAGCTTAGCCACGAGAAGACTGTCCGTCACCCCAACAGGGACTGGTGTCAGAGCTGTGAGGACAGAAGTCATAGTGAAAAGGGTTGAGAGCCCCTGACCAGAGAGAGCAGTTATTTCAGCAAGTTTGAGAAGAGAGCATTTGGAAGTAGTGGATACGTAAACAAGGGTTAGTGTTTCTCTGCTGTTGCGTAAATGACAACGCTAAGCATGTTTGTAGATGGACAAAAAGGAACCAAAGGCAGAGCAATATGAGAGAGAGAGGGAGGGACGGAGAGAGACAGAGAAGCAAGGAGCTCTGAGGAAAAACCCACGGGCCAGGGTCAAAGACCAGAAGTATTCACCCTTCTCAGGAGAAACCTTCATTCTCTGCCAGTGACGTGAAGAAGGCGGTGTTGACTCTCCCTACGGATACGTCTTCAAAGGTCTTCCCAACTAGTCCCCTTTGGCTCAAACGATTCGGAGTTGCGTACTGGCGCTTTCCACCGGAGAACCTTCCGTAAGTTCATCTCTGCTCTTCCCGAGGCCCTCGCCTGTCGGGAACTACTCCCTTGACCCAGATCAATTCACTTGAGTCCTTTGTCTCCATGGTCCCACCAGGCCCTAAGATCAGGGCATGACCACACAGTCAGTGTACCTGCAGTCGTTCCTAGAGACACCTGCTGTCCCGGCTCGTGGTTTCACTCTCAACCATCCTCGGTGCAGAGCCAGCTGCCTCCTTTCCAGCTCTACCTGGCTCGGCTCCCTGCTCCAGGGGAGGGCAGAGTGTCCTCTGTTCACTAGAGGACACTGCGCTGCACCATGTTGCAGGAGGCCTGCAAGCCCCTGGACACACAGAGATGAGTAAGACACACGTGCCCTGTACCTTCCAGGAGCTCACCCGCCAGCAGTGCTATCAAGAGAAGCCGCGGGCGAGGTGTGATAAAATCCCAGAGCGAGGTACGGCGCCAGGTGCGCACAGAAGAGGCTACAGTAAGTGGTTCGACCCTTAGAGGGGGAGACTAGAGGGGGTGTCGTCCCTCGATAGCCCTGTGTCAGCTGCAGGGAGCCGCCCCTGGCCTGTGGGGCCGAGGATGTCCTCCCTCCTTCAGTTCCTCACGGCGCAGTGAATTAGGTCCCCGCCGTCTCTTTCAGAAAGAGCCACAGGTGACATCCACAGCCCTTCCCTTGCAGGCAGTTCTAGCTGGTGCTGGATGAGTTGAAAGAAAATGCAAATCCACGTCACACCGAGGTTGGGAAGACAGAGGTCCTTTCAAGACACTGCTGGTATCAAAGGAGCCCTAGCAAGGGTCTGCACCTCCAGCTTACTACCTGGCCAGCCTGATCACTCCCTGCAGGGTAAGGCCCACTGTCCCAAAAGGGAAAAAGAAAAAAAGAAGGCATCATTGTCAATCAACTACATGAATTATAAGACATAAGCCTCAGTTTCGCTATGAAACACCCACACATTTTATCAGAGAGAAATGCATTACAAACATTGTTAAGTGATCAGCAACCTCCTTGAAGAGACGATGTCTCCCACATGGGTTATCCACCCCTCCCACCGCCTCATGCCCCCACGTGCTCTGCTTACGTTTCCATTAGCCAAGGACCATCTTCCGCTTCAAAAAAGATGGCTGTTTGGGCCCTAAATGACATTTTCTTCATTGTCTAAAAATGAGCTATTTACTCAATGCTTGTTCCTTGATTTTTAATCTAATATCCCATCATTGGTTTGATTTTTTTTGCAGGAATAATAGCTACTATTTATTGATCCCACATACTGTTGCCGACAAAATATATACATTATCATCAATCTTAAATGGTCTTATTATCAACATTTTATGGGAAGGTTCACAGAATTAAATGGGTTGCCCAAGGTTGCAGGGTTGGTAAGTAATGAAGCTGGGTTTACACCAGATCTGCCTCTCCGAAGTAATTGCTTCCCTACAGAATGCGAGTGGGCACAGACCTACAGAAACGGAAAGTGCAGAACTCAGCAACTGCGGTTCTTGACAATAATTATGGGCCAAACAGCTCAGAGGAGGAGCAGCTCCTATGAACGTTGGTTATTTCCAAAAGTAATTGGGATTTTCCAAGGATGTCGTCTAAATTTACAGCACACCTGTACTCGTGACACAAGTGGAAATATATCAAAATCAGCGGGTTATCGACAAAAAAACTTGGCATTTTATTTATGTGCTAATTTTTAAAAATAAATTATCAAAAACGCGGGGCTTAGGGCACATAGACAAAATATTGCTGTAAGACAATCAATCTCTTGATTTATCAAGAAAATTGGATTCCATTCTAGTCATCTAGATATTTAAGGTCAATAAGATAGATTTCATATTGTGACCTGATCATTAATAAATCCTGGCTTGTCCTGATACTATGATACTGCTTTGGACTTAATTAGATCCATGCACCTCCCCCCGTGACAAAGAACGAAAAGAAAAGAATTCCCACGCACCCAAATTATGTGGTTCATTATTTCAAACTATCAATATTCCGAACAGCCTACTGATTATTTTTCCAAATTTACTATCAGGAGAAAAAAAAAAAAGGGTTCTAAATAAAAATTCTTAAAGCAAAAATTTAGCCCTCCTACGTTGTCCCATTTTTAAAGGGACATTATTAGTTGCATAAAAGTGACATGTATTCATTATAAAAATCTAAATAATATCAAAAACACCGAGAAGAAAACAGAAATCATCAGAAATATCACCATGCAACTCTCTCCACGGCCCGCAGAGAAAACGACTCTTAAGATGTGGGCTGGGTGTTCTGCTAATTAACACTATGGGGATATATCTCTATTTTAGGGACACGGCCGATACTGTGCGTGATGTCCCGTCCGGCTCCGTCCTTCACACACAGCTGCAGACGTTTGTCTGCCCAGTGAGGAAAAGCCCACAACCCTTTCAGGACAATCCCGCCGTGGGTTGGGATGTTTCCCGCGTTCGCCTCAGAGCGGACTCGGAACCTCCTTCTGTTCTCGTCTCCCTGCGACCCCGGCCTGCCCCACCCCCCCCCGGCGCGGGACCCGGTCGGGCCGCTCGGCCTCGGGAAGCAGAAGCTGGTGTGTCCGCGGCCTGGCCCAATGCCAAGGTTTACAGTCTGTGCCCTTGAGGCAGCGTGGGAGGGCCACGACCCACGTGTCCGGTGGAGAAAACGGTCTTCAGCATGTCGTGCCGTCGTATTTCTCAGAACGTGATTGAGACAAACAATGTCCTGGAGGATTCCTGAGGGGTGTGAAGTGCGCCAAGTCCTACAGGTCCTGTGGAGTTTGACCCTAGAGAACACGGCGCTGAACCCCCCACCGGCCACGGCGGCTGCCGGTGCTTTGCCTTTGGTGTGCTGCCAGCACGACGAGGGGGGGCGGCGTGGGACACAGCCCTGCACGCCTCACGGTCACAGCGTCTGCAGCGGGGAGCTCGCGGCCATCCCCACCTTCCAGGGCGTCATCCGGGAGAAACGTCTGCCTCGTCGTGTCCCTCAGCGATCGGCTCCCCGGATGGTTGGTTTTGTCTCACGGAGCACCCGATGCGGGAGGACGTCCACTGACCCAGCGGGTGCTCCTTTCACCACAGATGAAGCAGCAGCGCCGTGAGGGCCTTCCTCCCGGGGGCTGGCACAGAGCCCCCCGGAGCTGTGGGCAGGGACCTCCTGCTTCACGGCCTCCGACCGGCATCAAAATGGATGCTGTGGTTCTGGAAACCGCACCCAGGCAGCAGAAATCCGGGGGAAAGGGCTCCTGTCTCTCCCGGAATCTCCACCTTAGGGTCAAGGGACATTTTCCCAGAAGCCCACAGCAGGCCTTGGACCCCTCGGCTCTCCTCGTCCAGCTGCTGGTAGGAGCCCGGTGTCACCACTGTCGGCTTAGAACAGCCAGGGACAAGGCTTGTGCTCCCAGAGGGTACAGGCAGAAGACAGCAGGCTCTGCGTGAGGAGGAAGAAGGACCTGGCAGGTAACCCCACGCCTGGGCCCCTGGTGTACCCTGCGGGTGTGCCGTCGTGAAGGTGGGCCCCACCCCTCACTCCAGCTGGCCCCTCCCCACTGCTGGTCCTGCCATCCGTGTCTCGAGTCTTGAGCAACCATTTTATGCTTCCTCGGAGACTTCTGTACTAAATAGCCCCACGTGCGTGTGGGTTACGCGGGGTGACAGCGTTCAGGGATACGGCAGCTTCCCCTACACAACTGCTTTTGATCCACACGACAGCCCTGTGAGGTGAGTGGGACGTACTACTTTCTAAAGTCCGGCGTGCAGAATCAGCTCCATGCGGGAGTAGATGGTGCTACGTGCGTATCAGCTGGGACGTTGTCGGCCTTGGATTGGAACCAAGACGTCCGGCCAGGAGTCCAGGGTTTTCCTACCCTCCTCCACATACACGTGACCACCTGCCTTCAGGAAATCCTTCCCCTTCCAGGGAGATAGAAATTCCAAAGATATGGAAGTCGGAAACACCAGGAACGTTCCTTAACATTCGGAAACAAAATTTTAGGGGTATCTGGTTGGCTCAGTCAGTGAGACATCTGCTTTGGGCTCAGGTCGTGATCCTGGGTTCTGGGGCTCCTTGCTCAGCAGGGGATGCTTCTCTCTCTGCCTCCTGTTCCCCTGTTGGGTCTCTGACACACACACACACACACACACACACACACACACACACACACACACACATACACAGAGAGAAATAAATAAAATCTTAAAAAAAAAAAAAAAACTTTTAAGCATTAGAACTTGAACCAAACATCTGATTTTGTATCTTGGTCAGGATATGGAAAGACGTTGAAACAACAAAGTATCAAAAAAAAAAGAAAGAAAGAAAGAAAGAAAGAAAAGCAAAGGTTTTCATGCATGCTTTGCTACGGAGTGAATGTTTGGGTCCCCCTCAAATTCAAATTCGTATGTGGAAGCACCAGCACCCCCATGAACTGGAGTTAGGAAGCGGAGCCTCTGGGGGGTGACTCGGTCCTGAGAGTGGAGCCTGCACACCGGGATTAGCACCTCACAGGGACCGGAGAGAGAAAGCTTGCTCTCTTTTTCCCTAGCTCCTTGTGCCGTGTGAGGCTGTGCCAAGACGGCGGCCACCCACAGACAAGGGAGAGGGCTCTCCCCAGAATCTCACAGCCCCGCCTCAGACTTCAGAATCAGGAGACACAGCTATGCTCTTTGTAAGCCGCTCGGTCCGCGCTGCTCTCTGTGGCGGCTCAAGCTGACCAAGACGTACTTGGAACATCTTCAAACTACTAACACTGGCGCCGACAGGATCAGCCCTGATGAAGGACATTCTGTCTCCCTGTGCCCCTCCGTTTCTACTCACCCTTCATACGACTGCGGGAGAAACTGGCTTCCAGCCGGGTGCCAATCCTCAACCCAGAAAATTAAAGGAAGACAACTCCACAGCTACAGACATTTCATGATCTCAGAAGTTACACTAAACTATCTAAAATACTCTCTTCACACATACCAGAAAGTCAGTGATATCTGACCAAAGTTTCTCTGAACCTAAAGCCACGGGGACGAATTATAACTTTCAGTAGCTATAACTTTGTTATCTTTTATCAGAAAAAAAGTGAAATGATATATGTGACTATTTCAATATATTTTCCTATTGATCCACCACAAAGGAAGAGAAAAGGTAGGATTTTTTTAAAGAAAAAGAACCCTGGGTATAGATGAAATCTATCAAATAATGAATTCTGGTCCGCTCGTGTCTTTTCCAGTCCCTGGTAGTACTAGTTAAGGCTCTTCCCTATTGTTGGAGACCAGCACTGAAGAGATGGCATTAATGCAGTCAACACAATTTCATCAGCTCCATTTTTCTTACTTTCAGTACCTGCGGAAAAGCATTGAAAGCACTTTGAAAGATTGAGAAGCTCTTTGAAAACCCTTTCCAGGTACTAATAAGAAAAAAAGGTTTTCATTTATAATGCCCCCCCTTGCCTCCTTGTAAATATGCTCCGCCAAGCAGGCAACGTCTTGTCCTGTAACGTGCCGTATAGATTTTGTTTCACTTTTGGTACAGGGAAGGAATGTAGCTGGAGCGATGGCAAAGCCACTGGCCCAGGTAAGAGGAACACTTTCCATAGAAAAAGTATGTCAGGGAACATAGTAGAGCAGGTAACGCATGGATTCCAGAGCGCTCTGGGCTCGAGTCCTCCTCCAGCATGACAGCCGGCTGAGTGACCGTGGGCAGCTGCTTAACCATCTTGGCACAAGCCAAGTTCCGCTTGTGCCAAGCAATGATAATAAAGCATGAGTATGAATGCATTAATAATCAAAAGAGCTGAGTCCTATGCCTGGCATTTGGTGTTCGACGAGCTTACATCATAAGCCGTATGAGTAGACCATATGATTACAGACATAATCCCTTCTTCTGACGTCAGAAATGCAGGTGTTCGCTATTGCTTCTATCAACCCCCATCTTCCCGGGTGAGATGACCCTGGCACCTTCACAGGTCAGTGAACCTTTGATAATCTCAACTCAATGTCCTCAAGAAAAGTAAGGCTCTCACTGGATCATGATACAATGAACCACATGGAGGAAAAAGTCCAGTAAGAGAATTTGGGAGAATTTTGAAGAGGAACAATATGGATGTTTAAATTTTAATGAGATTACAAACATGAAATAAATTCTGTTCTCTGCCCCATCCCTTTTGTTCTAGTAGCCTGGGGGTGGGGGGGGAGATAAAGTAAAGTAAACAAAATGGAAGGAAGGGAGGGAGGGAGGGAGGAAAGAAGGAAGAAAGGAAGGAAGAATATAAAGAGACAATAAATAATTTCATTACATTGCAAGAGTCACAGTTAAAGCAAATGGTTTCAGAGGAAAGAATGGAACATTTTCTTGGTTTGATAATTCATCAGTTAACACGTGGAACCACCTGATCGTCGAGCAGGAGTGCTTCAGGTGGGCACTTCCATAGGATCCAGAGAATTTTGAAATTACTCAAAAGTGACAGATCCAAAACTGACGGTGGGGCAGTAAGAAAACGATATTCACTTGATAATCCTCGGGCACAACTAGGATGTTTAACAAAACATACCTGATTAATGTGGAAAAAATCTAATTCTGAGTCCAATGAGCTATCGCTAAGATGTAGCCTAATACATTTTCATACAATGTCACAAAAACCAATAAAGACATAAAGAAGTTAACTTATTTTTAAGATTTTCCAGAAAGAAGATTCCATAACATGACACAATATCCTGTACAATTGCTTCCTTTTTTTTTTTTTTTTTTTGGAAGACTGAGAAGCAAACAAACAGTCACGTACATGTAAGCATGGGATTGTTGTGTTGACAGAAAAATGCCATCTATCTGCTGAGAAGTAAGACTAATACCTCAGGGAATCTTCAGCGAACAGTCAGAAAAGATTTACGAATGTCCACAGAATTATGAGATACTCTATTAATTTGCCATAGTTTGTGATTAATATGCATAGATAATCAATACGTAGTGACTAGAGATTTATGTTCAGGAACACCGACATTAAAAACAGAGTGGAATTAAACAATCAGAACAGCTTCGTTATTCACATCTCTGAAATACCCCCAAGGCTTTCCGAGCCACTTTTGGGCCAACCTAAACCATTTCTCTTTCTTAGACTCAAGCGCTAGAACAGATATTCCCTGCATCAAGACTAATCCTTTCAAAGTATAAAAGGATTTTACTAAGTCATGCCCAGCTGGCTGATGACCTCAGCAGAGGTCCCAGATAGGTGAATCTCACCAAAAAGGAAAAACAGAACACCAAGTTGGCAAATATCTAGAGAAGTCCATGTGGATGGCCACAGGTAGATGAGATCAACATGAGGATTTTAGGAAACACGGCTTCATCTTAAATACAGTCATGGCAGATTGAGAGAAGCATAAGGACTAAAATAATCTTGCTTGTGGAGTTGAACAACACACACACACACACACACACACGCACGAGATAAGCAATTGCCAAGGGGTTAAAGTTGACCTTGAAGAGACAGATATTCAGGAAATTATTACTGAATTGAATCAAATTAGATTCCATCACTTTGCAATTATGCCGTAAGGTCCCATAAGCCTGTTGGTAACTCTACCATTACTCTTGTAATGATGCTGTTTGTTTATGCATAAAAACCTTTCGTACAGGTCAAGAAAGAGATCCTTTTCCCAGGCCAACCATGAAATCAAGAGCTCCTTTCCTCCCTTTATTGACTCATCTTTCTCCAAAATCAACTGCATTTGCCTGTTTTTGCAAAGGACTTGACAAAACAAGTGGTGGTCGTGGAATTATTTCCTAACGAGGGACGAGCTCCTCGCCTGTGCTTTTATGTCCTGCACTGGGATTACGGGAGGCTCATAAATATGGATACTTCCTTCAACAGCCTCTCTTTTCCTTCAAGCTTCAGAGTTCACTTTTTAATGTCGTTTTTCTTTTGCAAGCTGTTACCAGTACTTTTGTCTGATTAGCATTAAATTTGGCATGCCTTAAAATTGGTGCATATACATATCGATACACACATACGTACACATTTGCATCTTCGAGCAGAACAAATGGGGAGGAAACCACAGCCCATTGAGCAGGCCGTTCAAGTCATAAAGGGAAGCACAGAAGGACTCTCTCTCTCTCTCTAAAGCAGTTGGTGTAATTTGCTTCTGATGCGTTTACAAAACTGCAGGTTTGGCAAAGTTCACTCATTAAGTTCCTTGTGGAATTGCCAAAAAAAAAAGTTGTTCAAGCCTTGAAAGTGATTACAATAGAGATATCTAAATGAAATAAAATCTTTATATTCCATTGCGACATGATTTTTAAATACCTGGTTTTGATGTATTCACGTTTAGGTTAATAGCTAACATCTATTAAATGTTTCTAAACTGCTTTTTTCCTATGTGAATGTGAATTCTTCATTTCTATGAAGAAATGTGAAATTCTTCATTCGTGTGAATTCCTTCATTTGCTAAATAAAGAAATAAAGGAGTGAGTAAATTAAGACGACGATGAATACAATATGTTGGATGCAGAATAACACTCTCAAAGGACACATCTGTCCTATCTTCAGATGGTTTTTGGTACAGTTACTTCTGCACTGGGTGACTAAATCAAGTCCACCCAGCCCCTAATGTCACTCCAAGATACTCTAAGTACTCGTGGCCTTAAAGCACCGTGTTTCTCAGCGAGCTTTCACTGGAGTCAGGTACTCAGATAAATCATTTTTTAAATGTCTCATTAAAGAAGTAATTCCATCTGCCTCAAAGTATGCTCTTTGTAAGTATGGATGTTTTTATTGCAAGACTCTGGGTTATTAAAATGAGAGAAACCACCACAGTTACTAGTAGATTACTGAATATTTCCTTTCAAAGTAAACTATGAACTTTATTCATAGATTAAGTCCATCAGAGATAGTTTGGGGATGTAGAAAAAGGCAAAGAAGATACTAGAATGTTTAAGTCAAGTTTTCATGTTGCTTTTTTTTTTAAGATTTTATTTATTTATTTGACAGAGATCACAAGTAGGCAGAGAGGCAGGCAGAGAGAGAGGAGGAAGCAGGCTCCCCGCTGAGCAGAGAGCCCGATGCGGGGCTCCATCCCAGGACCCTGAGATCATGACTCGAGCCGAAGGCAGAGGCTTTAACCCACTGAGCTACCCAGGCGCCTCAAGTTTTCATGTTGCTTTTTAATTCAAGTTAGTTCTATATTGGAAAAAAATAAGCTGTCGGTGATAAAATCCACACATTTCCTAATGACACTCTAGTTTGAGTATGAAATATTAATTTTAATTAACCTGTTGAAGGATAACCATAAGGCCATAAAACTCAATTTTACACATTAGAATTATATGTTCAAATGATTAATTAAAAATTTATTATTAGCTACTACAGATGCTGGCCATTCTGTAACTTTGGATTCAAGTGACCAGACTATATAATGACTTGGGAACTCTGCTGAATCACTAGCTGTAGTTCAACAAACATTTTATTTCTAAATGGTTAAATTTTCCATGTGAAACGTGGCCACCGCTTAGTCCCATGGGAAGAGGTAAAGCAAATGATTTCTGCAGCCTCATTCAAATTTAGGAGTTTGAAAAACAAAGAATAAAAAATAAATGAGAAATAAGCAGAAACACCTAAAGCAAGCACAAAGGAGGACATAAAAAAAAAAAGAAAGAACGAAAGAAAGAGGAAAAAAAGAACAGAAATCCCTGAAACTGAAACAGAAAACCAGCAAGGTCAATAGTACCAGAAGCTGGTTCTTTGAAAAAAATAAATAAATAAAATCGGTAAAACTCCAGCAAGATGGGCAAAAAAACCCCAAGAGATAAGACACAAATTATTAATATCAGAATAAAACATGGGGCATCACAACAGATCCCGGAACCGTTGAAAGGATAAGAGAACGTTACAAAAACTTTACACTCAAATTTGACAAAGAAAGAGATGAATCCCTCAAAATCCACAGACTACTGAAACTCAACCACAGTCAGATAAACAAACAGCATAGTCCCATAGCATTTTAAAAAATCAATTTGCAATTACAGTACTCTCATCAAACCCTAGGCCCCAATGGTTTCACTGTAGACCTCTACCAAACATTTTTTACATTTTTTACAGCAAACTTACTCAATCTTTTTCAGCAAATAAAGAGGAGGAAAGTCTTAACAGCCCAGTGCATAAGAATACCATTACCTTGATACCAAAACCAGACAAAGACAGTGCAAAAGAAGAAAGCTATAGACCAGTATCTCTCACAAAATAAGATACAGAAGCTCTCCCCAAACTATTAGAAAATCAAACCCAACTATGTTCAAAAATAACATATACCATGACCAAGTAGGATTTTTCCAGGTATGCAAAGCTCATTCAATCCTTAGAAACCCGTCAATAAATTCATCATATCAATAGATTAGGAAAGAAAAGCCATATAGTCATATCAGTTGACATACACCAAACTATTTGATAAAGCCTAACATCCATTCATGATAGAAACTCCAGTAAGTTAGGAATTGAGGCGGATGACTGCAGTCTGGTAAAAAAAAATCTACCTACAGCTAATATCATAGTTAATGAAATACTGCGTATCAGTTCCTAATATCCTAATACAAGACATGGAAGTCCACTTTCACCGTTCTTGATTCAGCATAGCCCTGAACATTTTGACCACTACCATAGAGCAAAAAAAAAAAAATAATAAAAAATAAAAGAATAAAATAAAATGGGTACATAGAGGAAAAAGAAGAAATAAAAAAGCTTCAATGTGCATGCAATATAATTGATGATCGATGAATCTAGAAATAGACCTGTGCAGACATAGCATATTTATGGGTATATTCTGCATGGAAGTGCAAAAGCAATACAGTGAAGGAAAGACAGCCTTTCAGTAAGTGCTGCTAGAACAGCTGGACATCACGAGCAAAAACGAAAAAAGGAGGTCAACTTGCATCCCACGATGTGACACTTAATTCAAAGTGGATCACAGACTTTAATATAAGGTTAAAATAATAACAATTTTAGGGGGAAAGTAGGAAAAAAATCTTTGGGACTTAGGAGTACACACTGAGTTCTTAGACTTACTACCAAAAGCATGTCCATAAAAGGGAAAAATTGATAAATTAATTTCATCAGTATTAGAGGCTTTTTCTCTGCAGAAGACCCTATTAAGCGAATTAAAAGCCAAGCTATAGACTAGGAAAAGGTATTTCCAAACCACGTATCTAAGAAGGATACATATTAAGAACTCTTAAGTCCACAGTAAGAAACAATCCCATTAGGAAATATGAAAAGATATGAACAGCCATTTTACTAAAGAGGATATACAGATGGCAAATGAGTATAGAAAAGGATTCATTAGCCATTAAGAAAATGCATACTAAACCCACAAGGGGTATCACTCCACTAGACACCAATCAGAACGGCTTACAAAAACAGCAACAGTCAGTATTGGCAAGAGTGAAGAGATGCGGACCACTCATACATTCCAGCAGGAACAGAAAATGGTACAGTCACTCTGGAAAATGGTTTGGCAGTTTCTCAAACTATGCATGTAACTAATGTGTGACCCAGCAATTACATTTGGGGGGCATTTATCCCAGAAAAATAAAAATATGTTCAAAAAAACGTACACAAATGTTTATATCAGCTTCAATCATAATAGCCCCAAACTGGAAGCAACCCAAATGTCTCTCAATGAGTAAACAGTTGAACAAAATGTGTTCACATGTATCATGGAATTCTCTTCAGCAATAAAAAGAAATGGACTGTATATATACACAGCAACTTCAATAAATCTCCAGAAAATTATGCTAAATGAAAAAGGGTCAGTTCTAAAGGTTACACACTGTCTGATTCCATTTATATGTAACGTTCTCAAGACAGAACACAGATTAGCAATTTCTAGGGTCTAAAGAGGGGAGGGGCTCTGAGGGGAGAAGCAGGTGTATGTATAACACTGCATCGCAGGGTGCCCTTGTGATGGAAATGGTCTGTATCTTGACTGTGGTGGTCAGACCTACACACATGATCAAACTCCATGGAACGAAACACACACGAACATAAATAGGACAGGTACAAATGGGGAAACTGTGAACGAGACGAGTGGTTTGCATTAACGTTGATATACTTCTTGTGTTCTATTATGGTTTTGTGCGATGATTTTACTGAAGGCATCTGTGCAAAAGGTATACAAGATCTCTATATTATTGATCACACGTGCGTGGGAATGTATGATTATCCCAAAATAAAAAGCTTACTTAAAACACAGGTTTTTTTTTTATTTTATTATTTATCTGAGAGAGAACGAAAGCAAGAGAGATCACAGAAGCAGAGGGAGAAGCAGACTCTCCACTGAGCAGGGAGCCTGATGTGGGGACTCGATCCCAGGCCCCCAGGATCATGACCTGAGCTGAAGGCAGTCGCTCAACTAACTGAGCCACCCAGGCGCCCCCTAAAACATAGGTTTTTTTTAAATTAAATATTATTTATTTATTTTTTATTTATTGGACAGACAGAGATCACAAGTAGGCAGAGAAGCAGGCAGAGAGAGAGGAGGAAGCAGGCTCCTGGCAGAGCAGAGAGCCCAACGCGGGGCTCGATCCCAGGAGCCCGGGATCATGACCTGAGCCAAAGGCAGAGGCTTTAACCCACTGAGCCACACAGGCGCCCCTAAAACATAGTTTTTAAAATACTTCTAGGTAGACTCAAAAACCTCAAATAGAAGCAAACGATAATTATGAATGAATACACTAGATTTCTGGCAGCTATTTAAATCCCACCCCTGCAGGACGCAGGGCTGCTAGGATGCTGTCTCTACCCCGTGTAATTTCCACTTGGCTACATGACAGCTTGGGTTGAGGATATGCTTGTGGTTTGCACAAATGACTGTATTATGTCTCATTAAGGATCATAAATACCAATCAACCTAATCACAAAAGTGCTGTTTCAGTGTTCGTATGGCTGTTTAATCTGGATGATGGTGACCAAGATGAATAATTTTATTATGTTAATCATTGCATTTCTACTGTGGAGAAGAGACACACATCCCTTGTGTTGTTTGGAATGAGTCATATTTGAGATTTCACTTCTGAGATTTCTTTTGAAAGTGGGGGGCTGGGCAGGAAGGAGCGGAAGAAGTGAAAGTGATATAAAGAATTTCCTTAATTAAACATGCTTTACAAGAAATGGTAAAAGCCTAAAGCGAAAAAAGCTCTAATTAATGACATGAAAATACACAAAAATATATAACACACAGGTGAAGGTAAGCATCTAGTGAAATTCAAAATACTCTAATACTGTTGTACAGTGATGAATTAGCCACTTATTTCTAATATAAAGGTTAAAGGACAAGAGCATTAAAAATAACTACAGCTATGATTGGGGCGCCTGGGTGGCTCAGTTGGTGAAGCATCTGCCTTTGGCTCAAGCAATGACCTCAGGGTCCTGGGATCAAGCCATGCATTGGGCTCCCTGTTCCGCGGAAAGTCTGCTTGCCCATCTCCCTCTCCCCCTCTCCCCTGCTCGAGCACTCTCTTTCTCTTTCAAATAAATAAAATCTTCTTTAAAAGATTGAAAAAAAAAACTACAGCTACAATCATTTGTCACTAAACACACAATATAAAAGAAGTGAATTGTGACATCCAGAGAAATGATGGTTAGACGTGACAGAGGTGCTAGCGGAAGCTATGATGAAAGCCGTAGTGCACTCCGCGCACAGTAAGTCAGCACGTTGTACACCTTAAATGCATACCATGACAGGTGTCAATTACATCTCAATTTTAAAACAAACATAAAAGGAGGGGAATGAAAGAGTTTTTGTATGAGCTCAAAGTTAAGTTCTTATCAATGTAAAATATACTGTTATATCTATAGAATGCTTTATGTAAGCCTCGGAGCCACCACAAAGCAAAAAGTAGGTTCAGAAAAGATAAAAAGAAGGAAATTAAAGGGGCACTTGAATGACAACAGTTGAGGACCCGACTCTTGATGTCAGCTCAGGTCATGATCTCAGGGTGGTGAGGTCGAGTCCCGTGTCAGGTCCCACACCGGGCGTGGAGTCTGCTGGAGACTCTCTCTCCCCTTCTCCCTCTGCCCCTCCCACCCACTCCCTTTCAAAAAAAAAAAAAAAAAAGAGAGAAAGAGAGGGCGAGAGAGAAGGAAATTAAAGTGCCTCACTTGGGAAAATTATCAGTTCACAAAGGAAGACAGCAAAAGAGGAAAAAAAATGAAAGGAATTATAAAACAGAGAAAATAATTATCAGGATTTCAACAGTCAGTCTTTACTTATAAACAATCACTTTAAATATAAATGGATAAAATGATACAGTCAAAAAGCATAGAAAGGCATACAAGGACCCAACTCGATACTATCTACCTGAGACTCACTTCAGCCTCAAGGATACACATAGGCTCAAAGTGAAGGGACAGAAAAAGATATTCTACCTAAATGGCAACCAAAAGAGAGAAGCTATATGTGTGTATCAGACAATAGACTTTAAATCAAAACCTATAACAGGAGAACAAGAAAGTCGTGACAGGCACATCTTGGAGATACCGTGGGTTTTGTTACAGACCACAGCAATAAGGTGAATATTGCAACAGATGAGGGTTTGGGGTTCCCAGTGCATAGAAAAGCTGTGTTTACACTACACTGTGGACTATGAAGTGTGCTGTAGAACTATGTCTTTAAAAACTGGGTACATACCCCAATTTAAAAATACTTTATTGCTAAAAATTGCTAACCATCCTCTGAGTTTTCAGCAAGTCATAATCACTGATCATAGACCACCAAAACAAATATAATAATGATGAAAAAGTTGGAAATATTTTGAGAATTACCAAAATGGGACCCAGAAGCATGAAGTGAGCCAATACTGTTGGAAAAAATGAGTTTGGTAGAGTTGCTCAGGGCAGGGTTGCCACAAACCTTCAATTTATTAAAAACAAAAAACAAAAAACGCAGTATCTGCAAAGCACAATAAAGTGAAATGTAATAAAATGAGGTATGCCTGTATATAGTGATAAAGAGACAATTCATCAGGAGCTCATAACACTTACAGATGTGAATGTACCCAACATCAGAACACTTGAATATATTAAGCAAGTACGATCATATCTTACTTAGATATGGGTAATGGACAATAACAGTAAGAAACTTCAAAACCCAATTCTCAATAACGGAGAGATCATCCAGGCAGAAAAACAGTAAGGGAACATTGGACTTGGACCGTACTTTAGACCAAAGAGACATGTACGGAACCTTCCAGCCAACGGCGGTGGGATGCGCGTTCTTCTCAAGCACACGTGCAATGCTCTCCAGGACAGAGCCCGTGTTAGGTCACAAGCCTCAGAAAATGTTACAAGATTGAAATGATACCAAGTATTTTTTCCTGGCCACAATGGTATGACACTAGAAATCAGTAACAGAGGGAAATCTGGAAGTTTATAAATATATGGGTATTAAACAATACAGAATGGATCAAAGAGGAAATCAAAGGGGAAATCAAGAAATATCTTGGGGGCTCCTGGGTGGCTCAGACGGCTGAGCTTCTGCCTTTAGCTCAGGTCGTGATCTCAGTGTCCTGGGCCCCTGGCTGGGCTCCCCGCCCGTCGGGCAGTCTGCCTTCCCTTCTGCCCCTCACCCTGGTGGCGCACTCTTGCTCTCTCTCCCTCTCTCTCAGATAAATTAATAAAACCTTGTTTTAAAAAAAATCTTGAAAAAAATGAAAATGACAGCACAAAATACCAAAATTTAGGGCACGCAGCAGAAGCAGTGCTAAAAGAGGAGTGATAGTGATGGAAGCCTATGTTAAAAAAGAAAAAGATCTTAAATTAACAGTCTACTATCACATATCAAGGAACTAGAAAGAAAAAGAACGAACTAATTCCAAAGGTAGCAGACGGAAGGAGATAACAAAGATCAGAGCAGAGACAACGAAACAAGGAGGAGAAAAATAGAAACAAGTAAACTAAGAATCAGTTCCTCGAAAAGATAAGTAAAATGGGCTTATCTTTAGCTGGACCTACCAAGAGAAGGAAGAGAGGGAGGACTTAAACAAATTAAATTATAAATGAAAAAGGAGACATTAAAATTGATGTCACAATACAAAGGACCCTGAAGGGCTCTCTGAACACTTACACACCAACACACTGGACAACCTAGAAGAAATGGATGAGTTCCTAGAAACACACAACCTCCCCAGACTGAATCAGGAAGAAACAGAAAATGTGAACAGGCTAGTAACAAGGAGGGAGATTGAGTCAGTCATCAAAAACTTCCCAATGAACAAAAGACCAGGACCAGACAGCTTCACGGGTAAATTCTACCAAATATTTAAAGAAAATTAACCGTAATTCCTCTGAAACTCTTCCCAAAAAATTAGAGAAGGAACACTTCCAAACTATTTTACAAGCCTAGTATCACCCTCATACCAAAGCTAGATAAGGATACTACTGGGGGTGGAGGAGGGGAGACGACTACAGTTGAATATCCTTAGGTGCAAAAATCTTTAACAAAAGACGACCATTTATCCTCTCTGTGCCTCTAGTTTTCCACTTGGAAAACAGAGACTCTGACCTGTCACAGTATCATCATGAGGACTAAATGTGGCACTAGGAAAAAAAAAAAAAAAAAAACTTTGTTAATCATAAAATACTTTAAAAATACAACACATTAAATTAGTAGAAAAGAATCTGAACTGTATTTGTGCATAACTGTACCTCTTTTGTTAAAATCTCTTTCAGGCTGCCGCAATGACCCCATAGAATTATAGATTAATTTGGCTGGAATGAGTTTTCTACCTCCTAGCTAGAATAATCTTAATAAATACTTAATGTGGCATCTTTATAACTCTTTTTTTTTTAATTCACCTTTATTCCCTTTGCATCTTGGCATATTTTTCTCCTTGCAGCTCCTGGAGGTCTTACAGTTTCTTTCCTGGGTGAGCCCTGGAATGGGAGGGGGCGATGCCCTCCTACTCCCTTGCTCCAACCATCCTTCCCAAGCACATCTAGTCGTATTTTGATCTACGTCTGCATTTCCAACAGATTTCAGCTTGTCTCTCGGGCAGGTTCCACTTCTGTCCCTTCACATAGCTTTCTATTTACCATTAAAACGCTATAAAGCAACATCAGATCCTGTCTCGGATACCGTCGCCTTCACACGTCACTGTCAGCGTCCTTCTGATGACAATGCATTTCCCTGCACCGGTGCCAGCGCCTTGAAGAGCACTTGAAGAATTGCCTGACTCTTCCTGACAGCATCTCTCCTCCCAGCAAAGAGCCCGCACTATTTTATGGAGCCTGATCTTTCAGTAAATGCTCAGTAACCATCCATTTGGGTTGATAAACCTTTATGGAGCCCTCAGCATCGACGTGTCACTGCATCAGAGGGGAAAGTCAGAATTCTTGCCTTCAAAGGACGTAGACTCGGAAGGAAACCTAGAGCCTCGATGGGGGAAACCCGGCAGAGGGGGAACCCTCAGCTCCCAGAGAGGCGCACGCGAGGCGCTCCCGCGGGCGGAGACCTTGGGCAGAGACCTTGGGCGGAGACCCTGGGCGGAGACCCTGGGCGGGCGGCCCAGCCCAGCTTGCTGGGGCTTTGTCACAAATGCATTTTCCACATCTTTCACCAACACTAGTCAAGCTACACTTTGAGCGTGAATCATAAACAAGCATTAACCCGTATGAATCCTCCGGATTTTGAAGAGATCCTCCTTCAGACTGTGTTTTGTTTTCCTCCCCAACTGCTCCTATTTACCAAGACACTTGAATTATTTCTTCAGAATTCTGCCAAGATAGAAATCTGTAGGACCCCATTAACGCATTGAGTTCTTCGCTTTGTGTTTAGCGGTGGAAACCCAGACTGGATACGGAGTATTTTCGACGTGCTGTTTTATCACTTCACTCTGCTGGATTTCTTAATTTACATCATATTCCTTCCACGTGGCCAACTTCTACTTTTGTGCCAATGATCTCAGTTAGCTTACTTTGCCTGATTTGCTGTTAGCGGGTTCATCATCTGATGCCATGACCACTTTTGTCTACTTAAATGCCTTTTCCTGGTGTCCATGGGTGCTCAAAGGACTTTCAATATTTTATCTGAACTCACTGCTCTCCTGACTCCTTTTCTTCTTCATGAGAAAACCCTTCATGCTGCTCACCAAAAGACCAGAAATTAGCATACCCATTGCTACTCCACAGAACTGCTGTGAAGAGCTAAGTATTCAGTTACATTCGTTGTTGCGAGTTATTTTTCACACTCGGGCGATGTTGTATGGATTAGAGCCCTCAGGCGGAGCTGAGGGACTGCTTCTGCGGGAAGCCCCCCTCATGCTCCAGGCAGGTGTGGAAATCTCCTCTGGGCATCCACTCCACTTCAGACAGGGCTTCCTCGAAGAATATTTTATATGAGCACGAGCTCTGTGCTCCGGGGGCTGACCTCCAGCTGGACTTGGAGAAGCAGGGACCCCAGGGGGCAATGGGGTGGGCAGCGGGAGGGAGGAGGCGAGCTGGGTCGGAGCAGCGGCGTTCCGGCTGCTCTAACTAAACCCCACAGACCGGGGCTGATAGCCAGCAGACACCTGCTCCAGATGATGGAGCTCCAAGAACGAGGCGCCCGGAGACCCCGTGTCTTCTTGCTGTGCCCTCACACGGTAGGAGGAGCGAGGGCACTCTCTGGGGTCTCTTTGATAAGAACACTATCCCCGTCTTGGGGCTCTATCCTCATGACGTCATCACTTCCCCAAGGCCCCACCTCCTAACTCCATCAGCCCAGGGGTTTGGTTTCAACATAGGCTTTGGTGGGTGGGGGGGTGGCAGGGAATGCAAACATTCAGTCCACAGCTAGACTTCATTTTCTGTGTCCCCCCCCCATCATTCCCCCCTCACCACACTCCCCGTGGGACCTCCACACACCAGCTGTGTTCCCGGACAGTCACACCCTCTCCATACAGCTGGACTGCCTCCAGGCGACCATAAATAACCCCTGACCTCCAGAGCTAGGGCATCACTGGCCCCTTTCTGACAAGTCCCTACAGCCTGCCCACACTTTCATACACGTTCCCTTCTTAAACCCTTCCAGGTGCCTCCTGTTTCTTTGGGGGACTATTTTTTCTGACTGTGACAGCTAGTGACTAGCCCAGGGCCCGGCAGGTAAAATGGGCTTATTTGTTGAAGGGAATAAATAAGTAAATGGACTTGCCATCTGACCGTATCTCTTTGGGGAAAAAAACATAAAGGAAAGGAGAATTAACTTGAGGGTTACGTGCCTACAGTGCCTGAGTGAGGGCGTGATGAGCAGGGAGCAGAACGTTTCAGCACTAAGTACTTCTGAAATTTAGGTCACCGTGTTCTTAGAGGCAGAACCCTAAAGTAAGAAATGCACAATGGCTCCTGTGTCTGACCTCGATTTTTGCCTTTTTAAAATAAGTCTGACCTGTAAGACATAGATTTTAAAAACTGACCTAGTTTATGACCTGGTTGGGGCTCCTCAATGAACACATCAAAGACTCAGGTCAAGGTGTGCCGTCTGTTCTTGAGAGAAAGGAACAGCGATACAGTTCAAAGTACATGAAAAGGTATAGCGTCCTTAAGGGGCAAATGATATGGGGCCTGTTATGTCACTAATTTGAATTAGTATATAGGTCACTAGCCTATAAAATGGGTAACTTTGCTTTCCTGAGGTGGCCTCTCCTCCAGACATCGTGATTTCAAGAGAAGCCTTGTCCACTGGTGGAGAGCAAGACGAGCTGCACAGAAGACTTTGACACACGACAGCTATGGGGGTGGTTGGTGGACGGGAGCGTCAGGGCCAGAAACACCCCACGGAGCCTTAGACCCAGCTCTACTGTGTTACCGTGGGGAAGTTCCTCACACACTCGGAACGTTGATTTCTTCACTTATAAAATAGGGATAACGTAATAACCTTGCATTATGATAAAAAGACATTTTCTATAAATTTTCTAGAATTGTGTCTATAAGTGCACAGAGGATACCTAACAGATGCTAGTAGATTGTGCACTGGGTTGGCAATCACAAAGTATTTTATTGTTGCTCACGGGTGTAGAAACGCTCTTTGTGATTCTCTGTAAAAAGCCAGGAATCACGTATGGACCCAAGACTTTCGAGAAACTGCAACTTGGAGAACTGAAAGCCCTTGGAAGGCGGGACTGAAGGCGGGCTTGTTACTTGAATCCCAGAACCTGGGTTCCTCCTCTGACCTTGGTTCCCCCAGATGCGGGGTTTGGACTGAGCTCCCATTCCCGCTCTCCAAACGTGGAGCCTTCCTACTCAACCTTTCCTAATGGCCCAAAGTGAAGAAGCAATTCCCATTAATGTTGGCTAAACAGCTTAACCATTTAGCCTACATTAATGGGAGTTGCTTCTTCACTTTGGGCATTGCTGATGCAAAAATATCACCCGTGTTAGGCTTTCTGAGACTCAGGGCACATCTCGCCGAGGGAGGTGCAGAAGCACCAGAGCTCGAAAGCAGAGGCTCACAGACCCAGCTCTGGTCTTAGAGGCTCACAGACCAGCTCAGAGCTCCAGCGGGGATGCAGACGCCGCGTGCAGTTCCCGCGGCCGGCGCTGGGTGACAACAGGGGCGCCGCCTCCCCGAGCGGGTGGCAAAACCAGGTTCAGGGCTCTGTGTTTTCCCCTTTTCTCCCAAGAGCAAGCAAAAAAAGAGAGATGATTGATAGATGATAGATAGATAGATAGATAGACAGACAGCTTTAAAAACAAATCCTCTCCCAAGTTCTTTCCGCTAACGAGAGCAGGTACTAGTGTAGGTCTTTCATAAAGGAGCAGTGGTGTAGCGAACTTCCAAAAACCAGGGATGCCTGTATGTCCCTCGAGACAAGCAGGGCCAGCAGCAGAAGAGAGCGTGTGGCACGCAGGAAGGGAGAACAGTGTACGATGAGATGAGCCAGGCACCACGATTAGCCACTAGAGCTTGGTCCTGCTGAGACGTGCGGAGAAACAGCATAAACGCTGCCTCCCAACGACGGCAGCCAAGGAAACCGGGCCCCTTAGACCCCATGCCCACCCATTTTTGGATCAGCGCTGCTCCTTGGAAGGGTGCTGGTGTGCAGGCCAAGGGAGCTCCAGGACCTGAGGGCCGCCCTCAGACGAGACCGATGGTGCTGGCCATGGGGAGCCCACTGGTCCCCCTGGAAATGGCGAGTGGACCGGTGTTGGGGCAGAGCACCAGCACACGCCGCCCTTGCTCCCTCTCACGACTCACATCTGTTTCTGCTCCTCGTCCAGCTCACCCCGGCTGACCTTTTCCTCAAGACGTGGCGGATTGCACTTCTGAGAAGAGAAGAAGGAGGGAGGGGCCGGGAAGGAGAGAGAAGAAAGGAAGGAAAGCTTTAGGGGAGGAATTCTATGAGACCTTCCCCAGCACCCCACTGTTCCGGTTGGACCCAACACAGGAGCTGGTGTCCACCGTCTCTCTCTCCCACCAGCCTGCACGCCTCTTCACACTTGGTCCGCGTGTCTGCTAGTTTAGATTTCATGCCGGTGGGGGCATGCGGGAGACACACAGACCTTCATGTCCGAAGTGTCAGCTCCCTGGGCATGCTGCCCTAGACTGGCCATGGTTGATGCAACTTCCCACTTACAGTTTTTTTGAACTTGAACTTGGACACGTCAAAGGACATGCCAGTGGTTCTTCTGAGCTCTAGACATCGTGGGCGGTGAGTCGGTCATGTGATGATGGTCAGGGTCAATCACGTCTGCTAGCACCGTGATCCCCGCAACCATGAGGAACTCAAAATGTGGGGTCCTAGGGTCAGACGTCTAGATTCAGTGCACACTTCTGGAGACCCCTGGTTTAAGCATCCCTCTCCTGGGAATCAAGACCTCCAGGTTATCAGAACCATCGTTTCAAGGATGGGAGTACCAACCTCCAAGCATGTTGTTGAGGGTTAGGGTTATATGGTGATAAGGTCAGCTCCACTTCTGCCTCTTGTTATCCAAAATGGCCCTTCCCTCCATTAAGGATAAAGCCTCGGGTGTGCATAGAACCTTAAGGCGAGCGCCCCAACCCTGCGGTGTCATGCCTAAGTTGGAGCCTTGGTGCCTTTTTAAGAGTCCAAAGTGATGTGTATGAGTCTGGTATTTCTGAGTGTTGCTTTTTATGGTAATTCCACACGTCTTGGGCGCCTGTGGCTGCCCACTGTCGCCTCATCTCCACTATAGGCAGGAATGAAAGGCAGAATCATGGACCCCGAGTTGTCTTGGGAAAGTCAGTCATCCACTCTGACATCAGTCCTGCATTTATAGAGCTTCCCAGAGACTACGGATATGCTGCTGTAGGGGCAAGAGGAGGTTATGGTTGCAGATAAAATTATTTAATAAACTGACTCTAAAATCCAAAGATGATCCGGATTACCCAGGTGGGCAACAATGAACTCACAAGAGTCTTTATAAGGGGAGGATCGAGGAAGGAGAGGCAGCATCAGGTGGGGCAGAAGAAGCGCTCCCCCAGGGGCCTGGCTTGGCAGCTGGCAGGGGCCAGGAGCCCGGGGGTGCAGGAAGGAGGCTGGGGCAGCCCTCAGCTCTCGCACTGTGTGAAAAGCACCAACAATGGCCCTACAGCACGGCCTCCGTCCACTCGGGCTGCCATCACAAAATAGCATTGACCGGGGGTTCCTCAACACAGCTCTGGGGGCTGGACCAAGATCAAGGTGCCGGCGGACTCGGTGTCTGGCGAGACCCCTTCCTAGTTCAGAGAAGGCGTCTCCTCTCTGTGTCCTCACGGGGTGGGAGGGGCGAGGGGCTCCCCAGGGTCTCTCTTACAAGGACACTAATCCCACCATGGAGGCTCGACCTTCATCACCTTGTCACCTCCCAGAGTCCCCCCCTCCTCACTCCGTCCCGTTGGGGTTGGGTTTCAACATACACACTTTGGGGAAACATGAACACTCAGACCAGAGAAAACGGTAAATGTATTTTTGGACAGAATGAGTGACCTCTTAGGGTTTGGTGATGACTTCATGTCTCTTAACGAGACACCCGTCTCTCTGTCATTCAGAGCGGCGGACGATATGTAAATGGATGTCCGTCAGCAGCCGTGACTTCTCCGCGCTCCTGGAGCTGGAGAGACCACGCATCCGCACACGGAAGACTTTAAGGAAAAAAGAAGTGTATTCGGTACAGGTACACCGGGGCTGGGACAAGGTGCTTGACTGATTGACATGCAAATGACGCAGTGGAGAACAGTCTCCCAGCTGGGGGGGGATGAGGTCGGCTGTATCCATGGTCGTGTTTGCTAAACCGGGTGATCAATCACCTGGATGCTAGCTGCTCACCCGAAGGGTATTATCCTCGAATTTAGGACCACGTGATGGCATTGTGCTGGGGAAAAAGCTCAGGCACGAGTTAGGCATTTTTAACGCCCATTTTAGGCTTGTTAACCCTAATAATAGACTGAAAGAAGTAACAAAATTACTTGTAATACCAGTTTCTGTGTGAATCAGGGGATCTATACAGAAGATTTTTTTGTTCAACCTGGTGACTGGTATAAAGCAAAAAGAGAAAGAAAGCAGAGTCATTTTCTCCTTTAATCAATTTGCAGCAGAATTTTTAAAAGATGAGTTTCAGAGCCTCTGAGCAGTGGACGAGGGTGGTGGGAGTGACTGTCGCCATGGAGACGAGGCTGTTCTTTTCAGACCCCACTCCGTTTCTTTGATCACTGGGTTGTCATTGGCTTCCGCGCCTGCCTCTCGGAGGCCTCAAAGGTACACTTATTTATCTCGCTGCCATTTACACTTCAGAAGATCCACTCCACCGAGCATTCTCGGCCGTGCCCATCAGTCAGCCCGTGGACTGCCTGCCCCCCTCACTTTGCCACCAGGCCGTGTCCCCCAGCCCCAGACGCTGGACACCCTCCCTTCCCCGCGGTCCAGCCACGGCGACAGCAGGCCAAGGGAGGCACAGGCTGCCATTAACTGAGGACAGCTGGTGCCTGCTGATCCTGTCTAAGCCAGTTCTGGTCTGCAAACAATTTTTTAAAAAACCTTCCTGAGTTTTCTGTGCGGTTCATCATCTTTGCACGCAGGCCGGTCGCTGGGTATTTGGGCGACAAAGACAAGTGTCCACAAGCTATTGAGGACAAAGCACGTTGCGTGAATGATAGAGAAGAATCCAAGGTGAGATGTGATGTTCAGATGTTCAGTTCTCTTAGCATTATTTGCTTCTCACAGGAAAAAAACCCACACGTTCAGCGATGAGCACCCACCACGGGTTCCAATGGGATCTTGAGAAAACAGACCTTTCCCTGTCCTGTGGGCTGTACAGAAATTGACCCCGAAATGAGAATATGCTGCAGGCAGGCCCACAAGGAAGGGGGAGGATCTAGGTTCCGTGAGATGCCTACACAGATCTTGCCTCAAAGCCGTCTGAAGACTTTCTTTGGAGGTGACGGGCCGTACGAAAACTCCCTTGACAATTATTTTAAATAGAGCTTCCCAGAGCCCAATTCCCAGAGACTTTCCAGGAAAACTGCACCTCCCGAGGTCCGAACACAGCCCACTGTAGGATGCACAGCTCTGGAGCTCATATCCACAAAGACGGCATTCATTGGGTTGGCACTCTCCCGGAAGAGACCTTTAAATTAGTTTTATTGCCTTCACACTCATTGCAAAAATAAATAAGGAGATAAACGGATCTGGAAAAACTTAAAGGTTCCCCATGTTCTCACCAACGAGAGGAAACCACTCGGAGTCCCCCTCCCTTGCGACATTCTTCTACAGGAATCATGATGGAGATGAAATACACTTTTTTTCATGCAGACAAAAATGGCATTGCACGCCACGTACGAACAGGCCACACACTTTCGCAGAACAGCGGTGGCCTCCATGGGCCACGGAGGGGTGTCCTTCAAGGATGCCGTCTTCTTCATTGGCTCATTAAACAAATAGATACTGAACACCTCCCATGAGCAAAGCGCACGTCTGGGAGCTGGGGATTCAGCGGCAGATCACAGGTCCTGGCCGTGTGGAGCTTACATGCTAGCAGAAGGAAAAGGAAAAATAAAGTATAAGCACAATAAACGGTCGATCATGTGGTATGTTTAAAGAAGAAGGACAAGCAGACCCAGGGAGCTGGAGACACCAGAGAGGAGGGATGGAGGCTCAGGCTCTGGATGAGGGGAGCGAGGGCATCGCGGGCTGCTTGTCCGAGGGGCAGGCGTGGGGCGTGGTGGTGGTGGAGGGAGTGGGCAGCCGACGCACAGCAGAGGACCAGACCACCGGGGAGCTCCGGGCACTGGACATCTGTCTCCTCCACGTACGTCGTGTGAGCAATGGTCTTGGAAAGGCTTGCAGTGAGCCCAGAATTGCCAAGAATCAAGAGGACGACAAAACTCTGTGGGGTAGATGAAATCCAACGTCTGATGTCCAGAGCGGGGAGCTCTAGGAAGGAGACAGGGTCTTTAAGTCACAAGTGAGGGGCAAGAAGACCATGGCCCTTCCTCCAGCACTGGGGAAGAATCTGGGAAAAGATCTTCTTTGATCAAGAACCAGGTGTCCACCCGGGCAAGATGAGAGCGAATCTGGGGACAGTAACACTTGGCCACCGAAGGACGGGACTCACCTCCCCCTTCTCTTCCACACCGTGTGAGTGGGTTTTCCCTGAACTAGGCTGTAGGCAAAACCTACAACCCAACGGTCACTGTGACATGAACAGGTGAGATTTACTAGTTTTAATCAGGAAGATGCCGGTGGCAAAACAAAGCAAAATCCCAAAACATGCAGCCCTTCGTGAAAACTCCTTTTTTTAGCATCCCACTTAGTAACTCAGGCACAGCCCTTCGGAGAGGTCAGGGAAGGACCTCAGAGGGGCTCTGGGGAAGCGGCACCAGAGCACAATCCCGAAAGGAGCAAACCCACGCAGACCTTTGTGTTGGGTCAGCATCATCCATTCCTGTAGGTCTGCGAGAGCCCCTCGGAGGTGGTGCCGGGGCAGTCGTTCAGCGGGTGATCTGTGAATCATCGTTCTCCATCATCAGCCTCCCCCGCCCCGTTCCATAGTTCCAAGCACACTGGTGCCGCGGGAAGTGGGGGGAGCACCCCACACGCACCGGGACATCTGTATGAATCTTGGCGCATCTTCTCGCCTTGCACAGAAATGAGTTTCTATTTTCATCTCCTCCCGAACAGAGGGACAATCATTAGAAAAGTCTAAAGCAGTATTCCAAAATTACGACCCTGATCCCCTCGCCTCCGACGCGGCTTCTCCTTCATGTCTACATGTGTACCTTTTGGACTATTTCCCAAAAATCATCTATTGGGGTCCTCTATAAATTTCATCGATTTCTGACTTCTAACAAATTCAATTGCTGACGCTATATTTCCTTATTCAGTTCTCTTGCATTATTTGCTTCTCATAAGAAAAAAAAAACAGTTAATTTATTCTTATATATTCTTGGAATTCTTATGTACTCTTTTGAGTTTAGTAATAAAAGGATTTCTAAATACTAGCTTTCTCTGGAACCCAACTTTTGCTGAATACCATGTGTTTGAAACATAATATTATTATACTCACTTCCTACCCTGTATATAATTACCATTGCTGTTTTCTCATTGAATCAAGAGATATTTTTTTCCAAAAGTATCCAAACCGATTCCTTTTTCTTTTTTTGTTAATTGCTACTTTTGTTGTGGCTAAGGAATATTTTCTGAATGCAACGCCCACTTTGGGGTCTTCATTGGGGTTTTCTTCGAGCCCAACTTTTGTTTATGTTCCAAAAGCGTTTAGAAGGAAAGTGCATTCACTTCATAGTGCATGCAGTTTTGAATAGAGCCTAATAATTATACTACATCATTTCTACTCATAATTTCCATGTTTTAATCTTGAGCTCTGTCAGAAAAAGAGAACTTTCACTACGATGATAGTTTAAATTTTTTAATAGTTGTTGTTGACACCATGGTATTTATTAAACAGATATTCATAA
The DNA here is from genome assembly GCF_963455335.1 of Martes martes. Taxonomy (NCBI): domain Eukaryota; kingdom Metazoa; phylum Chordata; class Mammalia; order Carnivora; family Mustelidae; genus Martes; species Martes martes. Next base: position 139,855,044 of record NC_137895.1, on the reverse strand, counting down.
ACGTTCTATCTTTATCAGAGATGATCAGGGTTTTGCCTTGAACCCCATTCCTTCCAGCGTCTTCTAACGATGCATTATTTTAACACCTGGGCTTAGTATGTATTTTCTAATCCCACAATTTTTAGTTCTTCTGTGTCCTGTCTTCTTAGATCTCTTTGTAAATAATACATTGTGTTTCTTACTCGATAGAAGAGATTGTCTTTAAAATCATGAAAATGAATATAGCATGTATATCATGACCATCATCATGATTATGATCCCGGTTTTTTTGTTTAATGCTTTCTTGCTGTTAATTCTTACACCTTTCCACAGGTTAATGTTATTTGGAATTTAAGAAAACTTCCTTTTTTTTTTTGAAGATTTTATTTATTTATTTGACACACAGAGATCACAAGCAGGCATAGAGGCAGGCAGAGAGAGAGAGGAAGGGAAGCAGGCTCCCCGCTGAGCAGAGAGCCCGATGCGGGGCTCGATCCCAGGACTCTGGGATCAGGACCTGAGCCGAAGGCAGAGGCTTTACCCCACTGAGCCACCCAGGCGCGCCTAAGAAAACTTCCTTTTATCCTACAAATAGGTAAAGGATGTTGAGGACCCCGTTCTTTACCACATCAGGAATATCCACTACTCTCAGAGTAACTGCTCTGGGCACAAAACTCAGTTGTCTTATTACCGACTTTGCAAACACCCTTGGAAATTCCACAGGGATAATCTGAGTCATTGGCCCAGATGGGTATCATCAATCTGTCACTGTAACGTCTTTCTTTTTTTTTTTTTAATAATACTTACATTTGCATTAAAATTTGATCTTCCCCAACTCCTGGCAATGAGCTCCCTAGATGTGTGTCATAAGACAGAGCTGTGGCCATCAGACTGAAAACCAGAGAGGTCACAGGAACTCAGGGCCTGAAATTCAGACCCTCTGTGACAGAATCTTCCAGACTTTTCCCCGCCTTGTGGGTTGGCACCGAGTTCTCTGGATTTCTTTCTCTATCTCTCTGTAAAGCCCTCAACACTCCTCAGTGGTGATGGGCCACGGGTCATGAAGGTTGCCCTGGGCTCTGCACCTACCCCCAGTCTCGCCCACATCCCTGCAGCTCTGAGCCTGGGGGTGGAAGGTTCTAGACTTCCTATGGGAAACTGTCTTCCAGACTCCTCAGTGGACCCTTTCCCCACCATCTCTCACCATCTGATCTCTTGTCTCAGATTCTCCACACATGTCGAAAGCATCTGGCTTTTTCGAGAATATCCTTCTCTCCTTTCCAGTGATCTTAGATATTTTTCCATACTCTTGTCTTTGGGGCTCATCTTACGAGAAAAAGGAAAAAAGCAAGACCCTGAGGCTGAAACTGTCACCTTGAAACTAGACTCTCGTGGGCCCGGCGCTGTCTTCCTTTCTCTGAGATTCCCAGGCAGGTCGGGCCATGGAAACCCAGCCTTCCCGATGGAGACAAGGGCTATTTTCACTGCATTGTTCCCAGACGCCGGCCCAAAATTGATTTTGTTTTAACCACACTGAAGGACATCGTTAAAACATACTAATGGAGGGCTCCGTCGGTTACGCATCTGCCTTGGGCTCAGGTCACGATCCCAGGGTCCTGGGACCCAGCCCCGAGTCAGGTTCCCTGCTCAGCCAGGAGTCTGTTTCTCCCCCTGCCTTCTGCCTCCCCCACCCCCACCCCGGCTCATGCTCTCTCTCTCTCTCTCTCTCTAATAAATAAACAAAATCTTAAGAAAAAAAAAAAAAACATACTAATGAGTGGCCCACAGGCAACCTACGTTTAATGAAATCCCTCTCGTTCCTGAATGCAGAAACCATTTTTGTGGTGGGTTTTCATTTGTATTCTTTGTCTTTTGTATTTAGGTCTCGACCACTAAATTCCTGTCCCCGCCCTGACAAGTTTCTTCTCTCTCTCCCAGCTCTGCCCCTCTTCCGGCCAGATTTCCACCTTCCTCTAAGCCCGGGGAACAGCGAGGTGCCCGGTTGTTCCGTGGAGGGGTCAGGTTTTGAGACAAGCTTGACAGGTGCTGGGTGACGCTCTGAGCAATCGGGGACAGCTGGTGCAGACCCCGCGGGCCTGGAGGTGAGCATCCGAGTGAGAAAAGGACATGCCGACAGACCCGTCCACGTGAGCACATGCCCAGAAATGCCCGGCCGAAGGAGGGACCCAGCCCCCATTGCCCGGCGGAGCCTGACCGGGACGGGACACGCCCCAGAGGGACCAGAGCTCAAGACCCAAGCTGCACAGCCAATGTGAGGGCGAGGGCTCCGGGATGCCGCCCCATCTGGAAAGCCCGCGCTCCGCCTGCCCGCTGCCCCCCCCCCCAAGCCTCTCCCTCACAGAGACCCCGCCACCCACTCCGGAGCCTGTTCCTGCAGTGGCCTCTCCTCCCAGGACCCGCCCGCACCCCGTGCGTGCAGGATGGCGGGGAAGCATTGGTTTGACAACTAAATCTTTTATGTCCTATTAAATGCCCGTTCTCATTTTTTAGCAATCCCTCTTTGTAATTCAATGTATTGATCAAAAAAGTGGTTTCTGTCTGTGGAGAGAAATAGAGCTACATGTCTGGCTTTTGTTTGTTTGTGTTTCTTAATGTTTTGTACTCCTGCATTATTCAAGTACCCAGAGGCTCCACACGACGGCCCCATTTTTATAAATCCCCCAAATAAATAAGTAATAGCCTATTTAGAAGAAGTACTTTGGTTTACCCAGGACGTTGGCTGCTGGTGTCTGATCAGTCACATCCGGCAATGCAAGGCAAAGGACCGGCCAGGACAGTGTCACCTGACACGCTTCAGACATTAGAAGTAAACCTCACGGCCACCCCGCCCAGGTGTGCCTCGGAGGGGAGCGCAGCAAGGGAGCTTCTCCGCTCCGGTTCCCTGCTTGCCTCCCTCAGGAGCCTGGCTCGCTCCGACACTCCGGACAGCACACAGTTAATTGAATGACAAGTGACTTGATGAGAGCCTTGCATTAAGAGAAAATAAAGACATCTTGTCCAAAAGCATTTTGGGGGTTTTGTTTTGTTTTGTTTTTCTCCCTCCAACTCTTTGCCCTGCGACCCACGAGGCTCGTGGCTGCTCTGAGGGGATTTACACAAGGGTTGATTCACTTTGGCAAATGGCGATGGAAAAGGAAGATAATTTTCCTTATTACGCTTGTTCCGGGTTTCTCTGATTGAAGAAGGGAGAGGAGGAGGACGTGCATCTTCCACTGACGGAAACTGCGTTCCTCTCGGGACTGGGTGGCGGGGGGGCTGCTCGTGTCCCCACCACCCGGGGCCCCCCCAGGGGCATCCTGTCCACCTGTTCCCCCGTGTCACCTTCAAGGCAGCGGCTCCCCCAAAACACACTGAAGGCAGCGCTGAGGCTGTCGCGTTGTGTGGCTGGCAATACGACATTTAAAATAATTCACCCAACATTAAGGTATTTCCTTTTTTTGTGATCGATCTCGTGTCCTCTAATTGCAAGGGCAAATCTCCATGACAACGTGCTCGTGGGAGCCAGGCTGTGCATCCAGATCTGCGTGTACCTCCCTTACTCCACACTCTCGGGAGGACCTCGGGCTTCTGGATTTTTCCGTGGCTCTCCTCCCGGATGCGTCCCCATGATGCACATTTTATGCACACTTCCCTGGCTCTCTCTTTTGTGGTGAAACGCATTAGACTTTCCCTTAGTTTCACTTTGGCTTAAGATCAATATTTCGACTAAATTCATATCTTTGATATATAGCATTTCACTAGGAGAGTATAAGAAGCCATATATTATTTTGCTCTTAAGAAAAATGGGAATCTGATCTGGAGATTACCTGCTAAGCGGTTGTGAGGATTTATTTGAATTCCTCTAAGAACCTGTTAGTGTATAATTTGTTGCACAGGATTTATGACCCTCCCAGGAGATTTCACTCACTGCCTAAGAGCGTTTCCCTGACCTGTCAGAGACGGGCTGCTGGGCCGCGATTTTTGTGTGTTTTTGTGTGTTCACGCCGGGTGCTTCTCATGAAGATTTGGCTACGCGGCATGGACCTTGCTTGGAGGTGTTTCAACACGATGACAGTCTGGCACGTTCCTTCAGAATCGAGTTCCTCACATTTTGAAATACAGCCCGGGGGGGGCCTTCATTTTCTCTGCTCTCGCAAATCTCTAAAATGGGTATCCACTGCAGCAGAACGTCTCTGGGGTTTACTGATCCTGTAAATCTTCCGGCTGATGGGACTATACCAACACAGCAGCGGCCAAAGAAAACATCTCCGTCCTGTCTCGGGCCCTCCCCACACTGAAGAGCGGCCGGTCCGGGAGAGGTGGGCAGGGGCGGGGGCAGCAACGCTTTGTTGCCTTTCCTCTCTGTCTCAACCAGTCTTTGGGATCGTACAGTGAACGACCAGTGGGCTAACCTGCGCTTGGGCAGCACGGCTCAGGTGACCATATGATTTCTCACACAAACTGCACATTTTGGCTTAAGAAAGGAGGGTATTAATAATTACAGACAGCAGCACTGATCAAGACCGTCCCAAGCCACCTGGGAAGTTGGCTCTAGGACGATGTAAGCAATGCCAGACGGGCTGCCGGATCCCCACTCTCTTAAACTATGGGGAAGGGGTTCGGGGCCCAGGAGGGAACTGGGGATTGAACGTTGGGAATTACAGAGCTCATCACAAGCACCCAAGCCCCTGCCCTCGTGTGGGCTCCCTGCAGCCCAGCATCTGTTCATTATACCAACTCTGACTATGGTTTTAGATTGCAAGGACCCAGGGACACCTGAGTGGCTCATTCGCTAAGCATCAGACTTCGGCTCAGGTCATGATCCCAGGGTCCTGGGATGGAGTCCTGCGTGGGACTCTGCACTCACGGGGGAGCCTGCTTCTCCCTCTCCCTCTGCCCTTCCCCCCACCTGCATACTTGCTCACTCTTTGTCTCTAATAAATAAATAAATAAAATCCAAAAAAAAAAAAGAAGAAGAAGAAGTTTGCAAGGATCCTGATGGCTGCTCGCTTCACAAAAGGGTGGTGGATTATTAACTAACACAAAGAGAGGAATGGGCCTCATCATACCAGGAAAATGCCACCAACTTCAGGGGGTAAAGAAAAAAGTTAATTTACCATCCGAGAGTTAAGAAATCAATCGAACAGGCTTGTACCTGGAACTCTGTTCGTAGGTCTTAAGTTTGTCCAGGATATTAAGGAGTGCCCCCCCCCCCCGCTTTATAAATTGGCTTTGACTTGCTATTGGAAGAGGAGCCAGAGGACCGTGGAGAACAGAGGGGCCGCGCTGCGCTCAGAGGCATTTCGTCCGTGCCGCCGCTCCAGGGGAGAACCATCCTGCCGTGGGGATTCGGATGCCAGAGGGAAATGGAAAATCGGAAGATTCTCGTGTGCTAGTGTGCTCGACTCTAGTGTGCCGCACAGGAAAGACGAGACCTCAGCTGTCAGGTGCAGAGCAAACCTCGGACGTCGTCTGAAAGAAAAGATGGTGCATGTGGGGACTCCTCTAGCCCCACGTGGGTGAGCGGTCCTCTTCCTCCTGACCGAATTCAGATTCCTCGGACTCTCGGGACCACCGGCCCAGAAGGAGACACACGGCCACAGGGGCTGAAACCAAGAATTTCCTCTGCCTTCCCTTCCTCCCTCGGGCACAAACCGGCCTCTCCAGCAACACACCATGGACCTGGATTGTGCTAGATTCGGGCTTCCGGGAACATAACCTGACAGCGGTCCCGGAGCTGGGTCGTTTTTCCTTAAAAGAAGTGGCTCTCGAGGGAGCCGTGTGGCGATCCTGTGTTTCTTATTCACGCAATGACCAACTTCCAGGACCCCCGAGAACTTGGCTCCAGCACTCCGCAGCCCGGCTGACTGAAGACCCTCTCCCCGCAGACCTCGGGAGGAGACCCACCCGACAGGGTCTGAGCGGTAAGAGTAGGGAAATCCTCTCTTTCGGATGTTGACTCATAAGGTTAAGAAAATTCAATTCTATTTTGACTTAAGCTTAAGAAATGAACTTTGACACTTTCTCAAAAGACTTCTAGCTAAAGAAGTTTCGCTGTACATCAGGATTTTTTCGCTGCACAGAACAAAATCACCCCAAGCCCACCTAAAAGGAAAGAAGAATCATTCCCAAGATCCCCTCTCTCAGGGGCCAAGTGGAGGGACCTACATGGGTCTCGGGTGGGGGCCAAGCTTCCTCGGCTTTCCATGTTCTCCCTTACTGCTTCCTAGACTCCAGGGTGGACAGTGACCTTCACCCCCCCAGGGAGAGAGCAGCTGACCAAGTCCATCCTGCCCCACCTCACACGTGTTCTGCACTGGCCCTTTGGTCCTGGGCCCTTCCCGTCATTGCCGACTCTGCTTCTTTCATTGCTTCTTCATGCAAAAGGACAAAAGTCCGTACTAGGCTTTAGGGCAAGCTTTCCATCCTTGCCACTGCTGCTGACATCTGGGACGGGATGAGTCCCTGGGCAGTGGACCGGTGGAGCAGCGTCCCAGGCCTCCACTCCCTAGGTGCTGGGCCCCCCCGCTTGCTGAGTTGTGGGAACCAAAGTGTCCCCAGACATCACTAAACCACCTTCAGGGGACCACGGCTTTAGGGACAAAGGTACCTGGGTTGATGCTCTAACTCCTTCTTTCCGTGTGATTGTAGATCAATTAGCTCATCTCTCTGTGTCTCAGTGTCTTCAACTGCAAAGTAAACTTAATCAAAATTTTAAAAATATCAATAATGGAAAATTTTCTGACTTTCACAAGATAATGAAAACATTTAACACAGGAGCATGTCATAAAATACTTAAAAATGATGGTTATTATTTATAAATAAAACCAAATAACCAGCTGACATTTTTTTTTATTTTAGAAAAAAAAACTTTAGGTATCAATTTAGTGTCCTTGAGTAGCAAATTATTCTTTAAACAATGTATTCAGTCTAGTCAAAAGCTACGTTACAGTGTATTTGACCTAGATGAGTCTTGTTGTACTTCCGCTCCTGAAAACCTCAAGCATATTTACTCTCCACCTCTCAAAGTTCTAGTTCCAAAGACCCTTAAAAGTTACACCAGATTCCTGAATTTAACCTCACCCCAATATTACCTTTTTCAAATTCTTCAAAATGGAAAAGACAAAAGAGTAAAAACTAAAGGATGCAAGGGAGAAAGAGAGAGACAACTTTAAATTTGACTTTGAACTGAAACATAATCATGAAGGTCTGAGGCAAGAAAGGGACACACGAGTCCCGGGAATGGACAGTGGAGGGGGGGGGGGAGCAGATGATATTTCCCGAGCTTCAGCAGGGAGAAGGTGTGAGGGTGCCTGCCTGCCGAGCACAGCAGCCCCCAGGCTGGGAGCCCCGATTTTGAAGAGTCTCAATCTCTTAAAAATAGAAACTAGATTTCTAGGAACTCAAGGAATTCTCTTAAGATGTAACATGGGGCTTCACACGACGAGCGCTTTCCCAGCTTGAAGCCAAGAGAGTAGCTGCCACCTGCCAGGCTCACGAGCGCCAAGGATGCTGTTAGGCAATTGTTAGAATCGCGACCTGGAGTGTGGATTCCAGGCCCCAGAGGAAGGTGACACAACTCTACAAACCACGTTGTCAAAATGCATCACCCAAGTTCTAGCAGACAGTGGGCAGTCCCCCTGTTAGAGGACATGGGGGATGTGTCCTGCGCACACATCTCTCAACGCACCCGCCAGCCCCAAGCCATCAGCGCCCATGGAAGGAAGGACGGAGCACCACACAGGACCCTGGGGACAGAGGGCGCGTCCGCAGCCCCAGAGCATGAAATGTCTGAAGTCAGGGGTGCGGCAGGGGAGGAGCAGAGCAGACAGTTTTTAGGGCCGTGGAGCTATTCCGTACGATACCGTGGTGGTAGGTACGTGTCATTACACCCTTGTCCAGACCCCTAGAACAGGCACTGCAGAGCGTGACCCTGATGTGAATCATGGACTCTGGGGCGATGACGATGTGTCCGTGTCACATCTGTTGTAACAGATGCTTGGCTCGGATGCAGGTGTTGGTGGTGGGGGAGTCTGAAGGAGGACAGGGGTACGAGGGAGATCTGTACCTTCCCCTCAATTTTGTGGTCAACCTAGGATGCCTCTAAAATACTCTACCACGAAAATGGAAAAGAAAAGCCATGGCCTTTAAAAAAAAAAAAATCACAGCTAGTACAATCGTGATGATGAAAGGGGAAAAAAATCCATTTTGTTTCCTAAATTTACCCCATCACCTTGCATACATAAAGTCACAATAAACCAAGCTAATTTAGTTACTTGCTTAATAAAAGCTCGTATTTACAGGGACCTTCTGAGTTCTAGGCTTAAAAGCTTTACGTGGGCGACTTCCTTGCGTCTCAAAAGAAGAGTGAGCTCCGTGTTATTTTATCTCCATATTCGGAGGAGGGGCCTGAGACAGAGAGATCTGGGAAAGTGCCCAGGGTCCCGCAAGGGCAACAGAGTGACCTTCAAGACTCAAACCAAAGGCCACTGCAGGCTGGGCTCCGTGAAGGTCACCGCGATGGTCCGGCTTCTGGGAGCCCACGGACTGGAGGAGAAAACTGTAACATTAAGAAGCAACAAGCTCACAATCATCCTACCTTAGAGGCGGAGGCAGCAGCCATTAAGAACCAGCCCCAGAAACCCCATGCCGGGGGAGCGGAGTTGGGCACAGAGGATCCCAAAGGCATGTCAGGACGCGGGGGCTGGTGAACCAGGAGGGGTTGGTGAACCACTGGGTTGAAAAGCAGCGGTCTTACTCAATTCCGAGAGATTTGTTCGGAAAAAAAAAAAAAATCAAATCCAACTCACTTTGAGAAATATGTGCGGCTCTCCGGGACACGGTTTAGAAAGAGAAGCCAAGGGAACCGGACCGGGGCGCGGCGGTGCGACCCGACGTGGGGAGCACGAGGAGGAGCACGAGGGTGACAGGAGCACCGCCATCCACGCAGGAAACAGCCCAGAACGTGAAACGCGGCTGAGAAGGCAGGGGGAAGGGACCCACCATTTCCTAAGTCAAAGTCCCAGGGAAACGCCAGCAGGTCCCCCTGCTCCTGCGCTCCCAGCGGCCCCGCCTCCGCACCTGCGACCCCCACCCCACCCCGCGACGTCCCTGGCACGGACGAGACCTCCCGCCCTGTCCCCCGAACACGCTGCCGTTGGCTCCGGGGTCCCGTCGCTGTCACTGCCCATGTCACCCGTCCCGCGCTGCGGCCTCCGTGTGGACAGGACGCCTGTCCCCACAGCAGGCCTGGTCCAAGCTCGCCGCACAGATGCGCGCTGCTGGCGGCCCCTGCCTCCCCGCGTCGGCCCTCGCATACACCCCTGCCCCGTGCAGCTGCTTCACCATCTCACGGGCCCCACCGCCCCCAGCCGGCTTGCCCCTGGCCTTCCCCCACCCCAGTGTCTAAGAGGGGCCGATGTCATTTCCAGCCCAGCTGGGCAGACTGATGCGGCGGGACAGCGTACTGAGGACAAAAGCCTTGTCCCTGCGACAGAGCATCTCAGCTCCTGTGTTCAAAGTTCCCGCACCCACAGGAGCTCGCACACTACTGATTGTGCCAAACTTGGGGTGGGTCAGGGGCTGGGAGTGGAACATACGACTGCCACCCCACCTCAGGGCTTGTGTTCCCTGTCCTCAAGGTTTTTCCAGGATTCTTGCACACCTGATCCTCCCACCACCCCTCTGACCCTTGGCAGAGCCCTGCCTCCAGCTTCAACACAGAACAAAGCCCCGAGGCAAATATCTGTTCTCAAGTCTCCCTGCCTCTCCCCTCTACCACCCACCCCCAGGCTGTCACTCATTTGGGGTGGCCATGGGTGCTCGTTCTGGGTCATGAATCGTGTAGGCTCTCAGCCAGTCAGGACAACCCAACTCCTGACTCAGACACTGCCTCAGACACTGGGAGAGGGGCAGCTGGTGACCAAGTTCCAGCCACTCACACAGAAGGCAGAATCTGCTGAGGGCCTCCTTAGGAAGATTTGGCTTCCCTGACAACACGGAAAATATAAGGGGAGAGCTTGCTGAGGCTTTCCCTTTCCCATTGCCCTGCCTTGACATGGATGTGATGTCCGGAGCTGCAGCAGCCAGCTTATAACCATGAGGTGGAAACATAAAAACAAAGGCCAGCAGGGGAAGAGGGTAGCAGGTGATGTAGTCATTTGCCAACCAACTCCTGGACCATGCCACGGTTTTAGTTACTAAGTAAGCAGTAAATATCTTCTATGCCCTGCAGCCAGAGGTATTGCTAACTAACGCAATGCCTCACCCCAAATCTCTTCCTTCCAGGATCTCTAAGTGGTTTAAAGACCCAAGCAAGGAGTCTGGGTGTATTCACACACTTATCTTATTTCTTCTCCCCTATCTACGTTTTGGCCAGGTTTTCTTGAAGTCACTTGCTCTCTTCCTTTCCTGAGTACTTCTTCCTCCTACCTTCCTCATCTCTCACTTTGGTTACTCCGTAATTAAACCTATTTGAATCCTGATCTTTCAATCCCCCTGCCATGCTGTCACCATCTTTGTAAGCCAGACAGCCAAGCACTGCCCTGTTGGGAAAACCCAGGCTCCCTCCCAGCCTAGACTACACAATACCCCATCAAGGCCTCTCCTGGAGGCCTCTCCATGGTCCGACCTCTCCGGCCTTTCTGCTGCCTCTGCCTGTGCTCAGCCAGATGCCCCGTATTCAAAACTACAGCTTCCTTAGGACACTGCTACTGCAGACCTTTGCGCCTGTGCTCCTGGCTAATTCGCCACCCGGAAAGCTTTTCTTCTTTTGCTAGCTGCTGTGAGACATCTACCTTCCAAGGTGCAGTGCGATGCTTTTCCTATAAAACTTTTCTGGTCCCTTCCATCCCAGTGGAAATTCCACTCTCCCCTGTGTATACCCACTTTATAAATAGGTGCATCGTGTTAAGTGCAGTATTTCACAATGTGTGTGAGGCTCTATGTCCCTGTTGGTCCTGTGAGGATTGGGAACATATTGCCTCTGTGTCTACAGAGACTCGTACAGATCTTGGCAAATAGCATGCACTCAGTAACGCTGCAGGGACGGATGAGTGTAAACGTATTACGAGTGTACACAGTATTTCACTTTTGGGTGTGCCGACCTGTCTCTCTGCCAGAGTGTGAGCCCCTTGAAGCCGGGATTCTGTGTTCCTCATCTTTGAATCCCCAAAATATAGCAAACAGCAAACATTCAATAAATGTTGCATCGAACACACCAGGACGGAGGTCATTCCTGCATCCAGGGGACAAGCGAGCTCATGTGTTGGTCATCTTACGTAGCTCAGACACCGCTTCGTACAGAAGGGAAAGGGAGACACAGGAGCCAGAGACCACGAGCTGAATTGAGATTACCTGCTCTCCAATTCCCTTCTGTCAAATATATTCTGTGTGACCTTGGCCAAGGTGATTAACCTCTCTTAATGCAACTTCCTCAGATGTGCTATAGGTTTGAAAGTGCTTGCCTCACGTGGCAGCATAAGGATTAAACGGGGCAGCAGGTTTAAGCTCCTTGGCACAGACAGAGGATCGGCATGGTAGGGCCGCCTGAACAGGCACCCCAGCCTGCGGGTGGGACGACAGACATTTACCACCTCCCCGTCCTGGGGGCTGGGACACCTCCCGTCCTGGGAGCCGGGACCCCAAGGTGCAGGCGTGGGCAGGGCTGGTGTCTCTCCAGGCCTCTCTCCTGGGCATGCAGACGCCGTCCCCTCCCCGTGTCCTCACGTGGGCGTCCCTCTGAGCTCGTCCGTGTTCTGCAATCCTCTTCTTATAAGAACACCAGTCACATCGGATCAGGGTTCAACTAGTGACCTCATCTAACCTTAGTCACCTCTGTAAAGATCCTGTCTCCAAATACGCTCACACCTTCAGGTGCTGGGGATTAGGATGTCTACACAAGGATTCGGGGGACACGATTCAACCCATAACATGCTGGCACATGGAATGCCATGGGTACATAACAGTACAGTTAATAAGTACTATTTTTGAGTAAAAGGCCATTTATTCCTATATTTATCACCTCATTTATTAATGCATGAGAAAGACATGAGTCAGGTGCCTTCTGTGTGCCAGACCAGGTCAGCTCCCGTGAAGCTGGGAGGGAAAGAAAGAAGCAACCACAGCATCGTCGGGGAATGCACCTTGGACCCCGGAGCTACGGCTGTGGGCGGGGACAGAGTGAAAGCCCAGGCTGCCGTGGCCAGGGAACATCTACTAATAACTGATGTTACTCAGGAAATGCAAACCTCCATGTTTCCGAGAGAAGGGGAGCCATCTGTCTCCACCACCGGCTTGCCAGGGGCCCTTCTCACCATAATCACCTGGCCCAAGAGGGGTGGGAGGGCTCTGAGGGTGCAGGGAGCCCCAGGCTGTGCTCACGGAGAGGCCAGACTGAGTAGCCCGGGTGGGAGGAAGGAAGTCTCTTTCCCCACAAGAGTGAACACGCTCCAGGCTCAAAACCTGACCTCTGAGGAACTGTGTGCAAAGACGGACACAGCAACTCACATTGAAAGAGCTGATTTCAAAGGTGGAACAATCAGAGAACAACAAACACACACACGTGTGCACATGCACGCACACAGACGCAAGCACGTGCATGCCCCCATGCATGCACACAAGCACACACATGCATACACACCATACACACTCTGCATGCATGCATGCACACTATATACATCTGTGCCCACATGCACACACATACTCACACATGTGCATGCACGTGCACACTCACATGTGTGCACACATGCATGCACACATACTCACAGGTATGCATACACGTGCACGCTCACCTGTGTGTGCACATGCACACACACCATACACACGTGTGCACATGTACATGCATGCCCACACATGCACACGTGGTCTGTGCCACAACGAAAGGCACATCCAGAGTGTTGAGAGAAGCAGCAGCTGTCCTGGCCACACGGGTGGTGAAAAGAGGCTTGAAGAACACGTTACAGACTTATTCCTGACACACACGGTTCGTCACACGGAACCGTATTAAGCTCACTGCAGACTGTCATGCACTACATGTTCACGTGGGTTCAAATGCTCGTGCCTGACTTCTTCATTGTCTCCTTCAGTGATATTTTCAAGAGTCCTTCGGGGTATCGGGACAGCTGTCTGGGCCAGGAGGACCGAACCGCCCGCCGCACTGAAGGGCAGAATGTGCCTCGGAAGACGCGCCTCTCGGCCGAGGGGTGACTTCGGCTGAAGGCACTTAAAAGACGTCAGGTCCAGGAAGGGTGCTGTGCCCTCCCCTTCTTCTCCGGGAAGCAGGAGGAAAGACCCCACATGGACGACGTCCTCCTGTGCCCGGGGAAAGCAATGTTCTCGTCACTGACGCCAAGCTGGAGCTGAAGAGCCCAGCAGACCTTGTCACGATGATCCCGTCCTCCTTGGCGTCCTTGTATACTTATTTTTCCAGAAGTTCCTCTGTGTGTTCAGCCTGGTGGAAAAGCATTTAGGTTTGCCTCTTCGTTGGGTCTCCAATCCCTATGAGGGTTTGCAGCACCTAACCCTTACACGAAACGGCCGTGGGCTTGTCTCCTGCTTCAGGTTAACACTCAGGCCCGGTCTGCACAGACCCTAAGTGCACGGGGGACCCTTTCCCGCCTGACGGAACCTACTAGAGCTGTGGTCTCTGCGGTCCCTGAGTAAACCGCACCTTCACGCCCTTGGCCTGGACGCGGCAGATCGAGCCCTGTATATGCAGGACGTCAGATCACTGTAAGCACCGCATGGTCCCCGGACCACAGGGAGGGCTGTGGTCGGGGGGACTGGCCTGCGAAGGGCCGGGCGCACCTGCACGCAGTGGCAGCTGCACTAGCCCGGGCTTCCGCAGGTAGAGGCCAGACCGCCCCCCGGATAAAGTCCCTGCTCGCTGGGGGCAACACAGAGGGTGAGGAGATGAAGCTCGCCATCCTCCATGGGCAGCTACGTCGGGAAACCACGCGTACGTGAACAGCATTCAGTGTTTTAATCAGATAAAATGAGGGTTGGAGTCTCTCCGACATGCATCCGAGGCCGAGGCCAGCATCCAGGGGCCACACTGGTGAGTGAGAGACTAGGACAGAAAGGGAGGCACCTGCGCCCGAACCCAGAAACCTCCTCAGGTGGGTGCTGGCGGCCCACCAAGCTCCCTGCCCCGTGCCCGGGCCAGGCTCCTTCCCAAAACTTCTGTCACTGCTGAAGGATGGGTGGTCCCAGGCTTCCCCTGCAGTCGGCCCACACCGGGGGCCCCACGTCAGCCTGTCCCTGTGCTGGGGAACCGGGCCTCACTCCCTGCCTGGGACCCAGGTCCCTCGCAGTCCGCATTCCCGGGAAAGACGCACACTGAGAGTCGTCCTGACCACCGCACCCAGGAAGCTTTCGAGAGGCGCAAAGACGGCTCTGACCCAGCCTCCTAGAGGCTTCTCCTTCCTCGTCCTTCCAAGAGGGTCGCACACAGGTCGTGAAGGCCTCAGGGGCTCGGCCCAGCAGTACCAGGCACAGAAGACCGTGTCGGCTGACCTAGGACAGAGCTCACCGCAAAGTCCGCCCCTTCCGCGGGGGGCCCCGGGCACAGCGGCCAGGGCTTCGAGCTCAGCAAACACTGGCCTTCACTTGTTCCTCGTGACAAATAGGGACACGGCGGCTTGAAGAAGCTCCTACACCTAGAAACGCAAGAAGGGCCAAAGCCAGTCACCGCCAGCAAAGAATGGCTCGTTTCAAGGCAAACGCTGCGGTTGGTTTTTAAGATGTAGTTTTTAACCCAAGTAAAGCAGTTTTGTTTTCTGAACTGAATTGTGTAGAAACCCACAGATGAGCAGGGCAGTCGCAGGCCGCTGCTGGCGGGGCCGTCCTGGGGACACCCCCTGACCTGGGCCGGGGCACCAGACCAGACGGCCGCTCGGGGACTGACTTTTAATTTTATGGTTTTGTGACTGCGTCGGGTAAGATAAGGCTTCCTAAGCAGAGCACAGCCCCGCGAGATCTTATCTCCTCCCCACACAGAGCTGGAATAGCGCAGGAGAACGTCGGGAAGAGAAACCAGATACACTCGCGTGTGCCTGCGCCGTCGTGTGTTCATGTGTGTGCGTGTGTGTTTGTCCGCACGTGACTGCGTGTGTGTGTGTGTGTGTGTGTCTGTGCGTGTGTGTGTGCCCGGGTGCGTTTCCCGACAGTCCTTACCTAGGACGGAAAGAAGTGATTTTCCAAAACAGAGAAATCGTTACAAGTAAGGTTTGAAGATACGTTAAACACTGGTGACCTGGAGGAGGAGATGAAAGGAGACGCTCAGGGCTTTGCTTCGGTGAAGACGGTCAGGATCCTCGTCCTCTCGTGAAAGCCGTGGCCGGGCGGGGATGTCAGCAGGAAGCCCCTGGAGCACACAGCCCCCAAAACGTGGAAACCCTGCTCAGCGATGCGCCTCGGTGGGCCGCCGTCCTAAGAACCCCGGACCGCGGGCGGGTTAGCCCTGGATCTGAAGAGCCTTGACTTCCTCTACAAACGGAGGTCAAAGCTGGGTCCTGGACCGACTCCCAGCAAGCGGCTTTGAGAGCCAGGATGTGAGCCCGTGTTTTCCAACTACAAAGCAAAATGAACGGCATAAACGGCCTGACTTATGACCTAGATGCCTCCTACCCACTGGAGTCTGGTGTTCATTTTGGTGGGAGCCTCATCAAATTTGATTAACCGGTTAGCTGAAAACGTCCAGATGATCGCAACAAAATAGTAGAAAACAGCCAGACGTTTTGACCATAATCTTAAGACCATCCTCTTGGAGGTGTTGGTTGGTTCCCTTAAAACAGCTCAGTTCTCAGCCAAGACACACAACCTTTTCAAGGGCACGTTCCCTTCCTGCCAGTTTAACCAGTGGTGGCCAGTCTGCATCACACAGTTGGCCCCCGGAGACTGACTGACACGGTCAATTCTATGGTATCCTAAGAAGAAAATCCTGGCAAAGAGCAGGAGGGGAGGACAGAGGGGGGGTGGGAGGATGACAAAAGAGGTTGTACAGCGGGAACGGGTATTTTTACTCTATTTTAACTAAATGTGTCAAGTTAAAATGACATGGGTTGACCCCAATTTACCCAAATAATTATGTCGCTTTACTTCCTCATTTCCGAGATGTTTCTGGTCTAAATATATTTCCCTTCCAACTGGTTTGTAAGTCACTACCTTGCTGCCTTTCCTCTGGTTGGAGCTTCCCTCCAGACCCTGGGTCTCCGGACCATCTGTCCTTAGGTCACAACCGCGGGGAGAGTGCCAAGAAGTCCCACACCGGCCTCCACTGGCTCCTCTCCCTAACCAGGGAAGGTAAGTTCAAACACGGCCAAGAAAGGGTATGACCCGGCAAGCCCCCGCCTGCAGTATTTGCACGCAATGGGGACCTCTGCAGTCCAAGGGTCGTGAACAGGAGTTCGTGGAAATACTCCATCTTCCGCGGCTCTCCACGATGCGGACGCTCTGCTTCCCTCCCGTGACTGTCTGGGGGGAAAAGGGCAAAACGCAAGTGAAGTGGCTGTTCCTGCAGACGCTGGGCGGTGTTGTTGCCAATCACAGCAACAAACGGGCTCCCACATCCCCGTGAGATGCTCGGGAAACAGCTCCTCCCCTATGAGCCAGTAGGAGGACGAGGAAGAGGGGGGGCATTAGACCCTGATTGGGGAGGTTTAAGGTGCCACAGGCCGCACGCTGCCCAGTTTGTAAAACTGCCCTTATCTTGAGAAAGCCTCGACTTTATCATTCTTCCACTGGCTTTCCCTTAGCCCCCAGGCGGGGAGCAAAGACCACTGACCGACCCGTGAGTCGGCGACCGAGGGGTGACCCTGAGTCACTCCCCCGGACCACGGCCAGGCGGTGGGAATGCAGGAGCCATCGTCCTGGGCGCCCCTCTGGGACCACGGCCAGGCAGAGACTCGGGGAGGTCAAGGTCAAGGGGCTTCCTGGGGGGAGAGGGCAGGGGTGGCGGCCGCGGGCAGGGCCGGCTCTGCAGACGCCCCGAGCTCTGTTCCGCGACTGTCTGTCAGAGTGACGGATCGCGCTCCTTGGTCTCCTCTCTACCTCATTTTCAAGTGACTCCTTTTTTCCTCTAATTCATAAATCCTCCCTTCCGTGGGAGACTTCTATATGATACTTTATCAAATGCCTTTTGAAAGCCCCCGCAGAAATATAGCCTGTGTCCCGGACTTCCTTCTCTCAGCTATTTCTTCGGTAATGGAATCCATTTTTTAGAACGGGAGCCGCGCAGCGGGGCAGGGACGGTTCCTGGATGCGCGGGGGCTCCCCCACGGGGCTGCCACATCGCGCCGTGCGGACTCCGGGTAACTTGCCCTCATGGTGCGCTCCCTGGGAACGCCGCAGATAAACCTTTACCTCCTCCAAACCCTTTAACAGACACTCGCAAAAAATAATCTTGGCTTCCAAACCGCTGGGAAGGATGCATCCGTCTCCACATAAGGACACGCAGCGAGGCATCCCAAAAACACCCATGGGATGGACGGAGGCCCTTCCCCTGTTGTGTTCGAACGCCCCTGCAGCCCCAGCCTGGGAAAAAGGGGCTTTCTCTCTCCACCTCTCTCTCTTTTAAGATTCTGTGGTTTTGGAGCAGTTTTAGGTTCACAGCAAAATTGAAAGGAGGGCACAGAGGTTTCCCAGGTACATCCCCCCACCCTGACCCCCACAAAGGCACAGCCTCTCCCCGGCAATGTCCCCACCAGATGGTGCCTTTATCGCCATCCATGAGCCCTCAGGGACAGGCCACCCCCCCCCCAGAGTCCACAGTCCACAGAATGGTCCCCCTTGGTGTCGTGCATTCTGGGGGCTTGGACAATGTCCGTCGCCACACGTGAGACCCAGTGGTCCCTCTGGCTCCGAGGGCCGGTCCCTCCCTCCGAGCTCAGAGCCTGTGTGCAGGAGCCCAGGGAGAAGTGTCCCCTCTGCCGACCGCCCTGAGCAGCAGGAAGACCACGGTGCCTCTGGCCCCTTTTACCCGCCTCGAGAAGCTGAACCCAAGCCCCTCGGGACTCTGCGTCCACGCACCAGGGGACGCGGCCGCCCGGTCCTTCCCCTGAGCTACTGCAGCGCTGGAGTCTGTCTGTGAGATGAGGGAACTTGGCCTATCCGCCCCAGAAAGAAAAGCCAAGTGCCAGGTGATTTCATCTGTGTTATCTCACACCCTAAAAAAAAGACTAAATTCACCTCCTGATAAAGAAACTTGAGAGGATTTTTTATAACATCCCTTAGAAATCGCCTCCTCTTTAGCCCTCCGTGATAAGAACATAGGACAATAATAGCACGGTGATTCGGGGCGATTTTCCTTAAATACCGCTTCCGTGAGATACGGAGCCCGTCAGATGCTGGGAAGCGCCGGGACTCTGTCCTCTGGAAAAGCCGCATAGATTGAGGGACTCGGACAATGGGGTTTGGTCTAACGCCTCCGTGGTCACCACTTCTCAGGGGCTCACCGTTCCTGCCGATTGGGCCACATCCTTCCTCTCCTGGCTACATCCAGACCCCGGTCAGCGCGGCCTCGGCTCCAACCCGCCTGCGCTCGGGGCTCCGACAAGGCCCTCGCTAGACCCCGGGACGGGAGCCTTATAATTCAGCTGTAGAGATCGGCGTGAGCAGACGCTCAAGCTACAAGCCGAGGAGGCCCGACGGAAAGACCACTTAACCTGCGTTTCTGGGCGGGGGGAGGTTTAGAAGACCGTGAGCTGGCAATAGGAGAAAACGATCCTTCATCCCTTGTCTCAGTTTTCTGCCTAATCTCAGCGTCCCGGAGGAGAGGCTGGTCTTCTTCCAGACTATCTTCTCTCCATGACAAATATCTTCCTTCTAAAACGCGGACGATCTCTTCAGATGAGAATTCATTATTTAGAACATGTAACGGGTGTATCTGGAAATTCATCAGCTCGTGCCCGAGTCCGGGGCATGAAGAAAGCGCGGGCCGGTGGGCAGACCCCACAGCAGCGGCCCCCAAGTGCGCCTGTGGATCGCGCCCACCGTACCACCTGACGCCCCTCCGAGCCCCGTCCTGAGCTCCGAGGGCCTGTCGCCGGAGCAGAATCCGACAGCAGCGCAGGAGATCCCCGAGCCCCCCGACCTTGCCGGGCACAGGGGACACAGGAAGAACCGGGTTTGGGGTGGCAGGGAGAACCAGACGGGGGCGGGGCAGAAGCTGCGGGTCTGGTGTGGTCCCCGCGGAGGGCTGGGGTGGCCGAGGCCGGGTGGCCAGCAGCGAGAGGAGCACGGGGAGCAGCTGGGAGGGGGCCGTTTCTGCTCGGGCGTGCGAGGAGGAGCCCGATCTGCGTGCCCGCGCGGCGTCTGCAGCAGCCTCTCCGGCAGGGACAGCCCCCAGCTGCTGTGCAGGACAGTCAAGGAGGAACCAACAAGGCTGAGGCCAAGGTCACCAGCGCCTGGCAGGGGTGTGACTCCAACCCCACGATTCGTTTTTCCGTCATTCGGTCTCCAACCCGACGTCCCTCAGCCCCGCAGACTCTGCTCGTCTGCACCTGAAATCAGGACTTGCTGCCCCCAAGCTTCCACACCTCCGTTTACACGCCCTCCTTTGTGAGGCGCCTCGTTTCCAATCCTTCGGATGCCAAGCGCGGTGTCCACGGCTTCTGGCCTCCTGTCGCTCCACTGTCCACCTCCCACCACATCTACCGAGTTCTGCGGACGTCTACGTGAGCAACACGCCCCGATCCGTTCTCCCTCCTGCCTACACACTGCGCCCTACAGCAGCTTCGTAATCACGTCCGTCCCACTCTGGGAAAATCTAGGACTCGCCTCCTGGATGCAGGGAGCCCCATCCGGCCCCCAGCACCCCCCCCCCAGCTCCCAATTACTACCATCAGCCAAGTGGCCTGCTTAGCTTTAAGACGGCCACCAAACGTCCCCCACCACACGCATCCCAAAGGGCGGCCCCCTCCAGCGGGTCCTGGTGCCCTGGGCGTGTGCTGTGCCCTGCAGCCTGGCCTCACCTCGCCCCTGTGCTGGGGATCTGTTCCCCTCCTTCCTTCTCTGGGACTCAGCCCGAACCCCGGGACTCCCTCCGCCCCAGGGTGCGCGCTGTCCGCCTCACGCTCTCTTCCTGTGGCCTCGTCCGCCCAGACTGCCCCTCAACCTCACCAGTTGTAGGCATTTTCTTAAAAGGGAGGAGGACAATTTTGATGATTTCAGATCACGAGTGTTTGCAAGTCTACCCGGGGTGTGCGTTTAACACAGATAAAGTCACATTTGGACCGTCGCTCCTTCACACAGCTCCGCAATGATGGTCTAGGAGGAAGAGAGGGGTGGGCTGGCCTTCATGGGGGCTCCTGGGGGCTCAGGGTGTTGGGGGAGCTCAGGACCACCCTTCCCAGGACCGCCCCTCTGCCCCTGACTGTCACTGAGTCAGATGTGGCCTTCCAAATCCCCCACGTCATCGCGAGGCCGGGACCTGCCTGCTTCGCTTTCTTTCCTTTGTCTGGACCCCCCTCTCTGGTTTCACATGTATGGAAGTGCCCCCCCGCCACCACACACAGCAAAGTGGGAGTGATCGGGGAGCAGCAGTGTCGCCGCCTCTGAATCCCGGCTCCCATCCCATCTCCGGGTCCCTGACGACCCCTTCCCCCACCGTGAGATGCGTAACGGATGTTTCTCACGACACTTTCCTTCCCGTGTCAGGACTGTCTGCCCGACTCTCCTGTGAGACTCCATTCTCCCGCTCCCCTCCAACCCCCAACACCCTCTTTCTCTTCCTTCCTGAGGAAGGAAGATACTCGAATAGAACCCGCCTGCTGCCCAGCCTGTCCCGAGTTCCTCCTCGGGGCTCAGCGGGGACAACTCCCCCTTCTCACCCACGGACGGGGCCGGGGGGGCGGGCAGCACCTGGCAATCCGGCCCCTTCTCTCCACCATCGGAGACTCGCTCTGCAGACGGACCCTCCTTGGGCATAAAGGGGTTGCTCCTTTTCCCGCCCTACAACACACGCCCCTTCCCCTACCTTTCCCCCAGACCCCACCCCATCCCGTCTCTTCCCCTCCCCTTTACGGTCGCGACGCTCGTCCGCCTTAACCTTCATCCCGTGTCTCTTCCCTTTAAACCTCTGCAGTCAGGCACGGATCCCCGTCAAGACCCAAATTCTGTCCCACTTTGCCCCGTGTCTCCTCCTCCGTGAGGCCTGTCCCAACACCCGCAGAAGAGCACTGTTGGCGGGATCGGAAACGGGGCCAGCTGTCATGGAAAGCAGCATGGAGGCGCCTCCAAAAAATTAAAAATAGAACTACCCGGGGCGCCCAGGTTGTTCAGTCCGTGAAGCCTCTGGCTCTTGGTTTATGGCTCCGGTCGTGATCTGAGGGTCGTGAGATCGAGCCCCGCGTCGGGTGCCCTGCTCAGCTGGGGAGGGGAGGGGGCGGGGATTCTGCTCGAGACTCTCTCTTTCTCTCTGCCTCCGCCCCTCCCTGCACCACGCACATACACCCGAGAGCACTCTCTCTCTCTCTAAAATAAATAAATAAGTCTTTAAAAAATAAACAAATACTAAAAATAAAACCGCCCTATGATCCAGCAATCCTGCGTCTGGGCATACGCGCAAGGGCAAGGAAATGAGGGTCGGAAAGAGAGTCTGCTCGCCCAGGCCCATCGCTGCGTCACTCACAACCGCCCAGACGCGGGGGCAGCCTGAGTGTCCGCTGGTGGACGAGCGGGTAAAGGACATGCGATCTGCTTACACGCACCTGGGAGTATCACTCATCCGTACAGAGGAAGGGGACGTCTGCAACAGGACACACCAGGGGTGGGCCTCTAGGGCGTCACACGAAGTGATATCGTCAGACGCAGAAAGACAAACGCTGCGTGACCTCCCTTGTCCGTGGAATCTAAAATGGACCCACAGGGACGGACCATAGAACAGTGGCTGGGGGCAGGAGTGGGGAATGGGGAGACGGTGGTCCAAGGGCACAAACTGAGTTTGAGGACGGATGAGTCCTGGGCTCTCAGGGGCGGCACAGCACGGCGGGCCGCGGTTAACAATAAACACCGCGGATACTTGAGCGTTACAAACAGGGTAGGTCTCCAGGGTTGTCATCACAAAAGAATAAAAACGGGAGTCGTGCGAGGTGATGGGGACATTAAGTAGCTTGTTAATTAATCCCATCACAGTGCACTCATATCAAAACATGCCATATGCCCTAAATTTACAAAAATGAAGATTTAAGAACAATTGTAAAAGGTAACATCGTCCACAAGCGGAAAAGGAAACCGGTGTGGAAACCCCAGCCACCCTGCTCTCCCAGCGAGAACTCACCCCTTCCCACACACCATGCAACTGTCCTCTTTCTGGGTGCTTGGCTTTTCCGTTCATTCCTTCTCGGCAGCGACTGTCCTGGATCCCCGCCTCCAGCCGTCGCCCCACCAACTACCTGCGCCAAACCCTAGCACTGACCGTGAGCTCTCAAATTAACCGTTGATTGAATAAACCATCATAAAAGCAAAAAAACACCGGGGGCCTGACCTCCTCCTCACCTCGTTAGAAATCCACTGTCTTTGCTTTCTCTTTCCGTCCCCACTCTTAGTTTTATCCTTTTTAGAGTAGGAAGAGACCCCTGGGGACGCCGTGGTTGAACTAACACTCACGCTCCGGTTTGCAGAAGACACTTGCACTAAACAGAGAGAACAATGAAACACTACGTCGCACACACACGGCATCTGCTCCAGGGGCCGAGGCGAAGCTCGCAGGGGTCCCTTCCGGGAGTAATGAGCCTGCGGTGACATCAGCCTCAGCGACGCGCTCGGGGTCGGGGGTCCTATGATGCCACCGCTTTCTGACTTTATCCCGGACAAGTGAGAAGACAGACACTGAACCCGCTGTCCCCAGGCCCAGCAGGAGCCCCAGCGCGCAGTAGGGACAGATTTAACGGGTCGTCACAACGGGTCCCAGGAGTTGATGGTGAGGCACAAGAGCCTAGAAGTAAAATTTCATGACTCTGAAATCCATAAACACAGCTCTTAGTAGGACCGTCGTCGCAGCGAGTTGGGGCCCGCCAGCTGCTTCTGTCTCCCGCCGAGGCAGGCGGTAAGGAGATGCTCCCGTGAATTTAATTTCAGAGGCTTGCATCGTGAAAGCAATACCTACAGGAGCTTTTCCCCAGACTGCGCACCGCGGCCGAGCCGACGCGTGCGCCCTCCTCCCCTCCCAACCGGGAACAACCAAGGAAACCAAAGTGCGCGGGAAAGCTCTGTGGGGCCACTCGGGCTGCCGCTGTCCAAGGAACCGTGGTCACTCATCCGTCACGACGACCCACTGCTCTTCGCGTGACAGCGGAGACACACACGAGCTTCTCGGAGTCAGTGGCCTGGGACAGCAAACACGCACAGATGACTGCGGACCTCGGGGAGTCGCCCCGTTTCCAAAGAACCGAGGTCGCGGTGTCCGGGGTGTAGGGTTGCAGCAGGCAGGGCCCGACACGCGGCTCTCCTTGACCTGCGCTGCTCCCTCGCTGCGAAGCGAGGGCTCCCTCGGGTACCGAGCGAATGTCCTAACCATCCCCCCTGCCCCCCGTTCCCAACATCCTCCCGGTGCTGCTGAGTTCAGAGGGGATCGTGCCCCCCACAACTTCGAGCCCCTCTTTTTCTCTCACTGCTGCCGCAGGCACCAGTCCGGGCGGGCAGACCCACCCAGGCTGCGCACACTCGAGGAAACGGCACGTGTGTTTGCTTCCACTAGCGCTCGACGCCCGGGCTCTCCACGGGTGACGGCGGCGGGGGGGAGCCTCCGTCCAGCCCCGTGGGGAGCAGCCAGTCCGCTCCCAGTGGATACGGTCCTGGAGGCGCCTGTGCCCCAGATCCCCACATCTTTCCCTTTCCTGAGAAAGGCTAGAATTCTCAAACTTAAATTAAACTATCTAGAGCGGTAAATACTGGAAACAAATGCAATCAAGACGAATGATGAGTTAACTTCGTGCTCAGCAGACGAGTCCCACCTGTGGGCCGGGAGTCTGGTCTGTCACCTCTGGCCCGTGGGATTAAGTCAAAGGCCTGAGCACAACGCCCGGCTTTCCCAAGACCCTCCCCCGTCCTTCCCAGCTGGGCGTCAGCTGCCGGGTCAGAACCACGTCTCACCGCACACATGCACAGGCTTTCTCCCCGACCCCGGGAAACGGCGGCAGCTTCACGCTTGTCCGTGCATTTGGAAGAAAATTCCGTGAGTGTATCGGAGCCGGAGAAATGGGGGATTTCAATTACTGGAAGGTACTGACCTCAAGACCCCCTTTTCCCTGCAGAAGGGAGCTGTGGGCCGCGGGTAGCAGGGGGCGGGTACCGGGGGGCAGCCGCACAGAACGAGCAGCCTTGGCTGTCTCCTCCCTGCCCGTTTCACAGCTGGAACGTCCAATCTGGTATCCAAAATATGCCTCAGAAACTCCATCACTAGGATCGAAACAGCTTTTCAGTGAATTGTAAACGTACTGCAGGGGCTTTTCCTCCTCCTTAAGACGTCGGAATTTCCCCTTCATCACCTGTAGCTTTGCCTCCTGTGGCCACACACAGGGGAAGAGACGAGGGGCTCTCTGGGGTCTCCTGGGGGAGCACTAACCCCGTCACGGGGGGCCCACCGTCGTGTCTGAGCGCCCTCCCGAGGCCCCTTCCTAACACCGTCCCATCGGGATGCTGAGTCCAGTTTGCACACATGGGTGTGGGGCACCAACCCACGGTCCGGAGCGGGAGGGACGCAGGTACAGCAGGAACCAGGGACCGTAACGGGGAGAGGGACACAGGGTGCGTGACAAGGTGCCGGGAACAACTGATACGGAGACGCGAGTCTGTGATTCCCCTTGAAACAAAACCGGTGACTCAGCCGGCGCCGGGACCGAAGTTCTCCTGCAAGACAACTTTCTCTACTTGCTCTCCCCCCTGCCCCGCCCCACAGATACCGATTCAGCAGCACCAAGATGGGAAGCCCGTGTGTCTCTGCAGGCGTGAGCTGCGCGGTCTGGAAGAGGGACCCTGCGGAAACCCAGCGGGTCCTCACCGTGCCGGGCGGCGCCCGGGCCCAACGGTGGGAAACGGCACACGTATCAGAATGCGGGCCAGCGATCATGCTGTACCCACGGCTGGGGCAGGAGCGGTCGGCCCGGGGAGGCGGGGACCTGGGGGCCACGCACAGTGTCTCCGAAGACGTGAACTCAGAAAGGTTTCCTCCTGGGCCTGTCTTTATCCACGTCCCTGGTTGGTCCCTGGCTGCAGCCTGAGTCACGCCACCCACTCCCGGGGGCCCCCGGGCCCCGACGGCAGCGTCCCCACGGACGGGCCCCAGACGGCCGCGTCCCCACGGACGGGCTCCAGACGGAGCACGTGCATTATGGTCTTGGTTCCTGCCCAGCACGTTCGCCTCCCACGACGCTCGGTGGGTTCCTCCCCATAGAGAGCCTCGGGGGTGATAACAATCTTCCGAGAGACAGTTTATCTGTCCCGCACAGACGGGCGAAAGCTTTGTCAGTTTCCCCAGGATGGTTTAATCAGATGTCTTTGAATATGAGAGAGAATGAGGTCTGCTTAATAAACATGTCTTGCTTTAAGAAAAAAAAAAAAAAAAACCTCTTTATAATAGCTCAAGATTTGTTTCCCTTTCTTCCCTCGACTTTTTAAATGCCTTTGAAAGCTGCCATTTGAAGCCGGGATGTCTGAACTTTCCTCGCTCTGCGTGCCGCACAGATGAGAAGAAAGCCCGCCATTGTGGTCCGTCTCTCCTTTTCGGCGTGAGAGATAAGGCCTCGCCGAGTGCTGCCATGCAACCCTGGAATTTAAGAAGGCAGGCGATGCAGAAGAGCCCGGCGCTGGGCTTTTAGGAACACTCTTATATTATTTATATGAAGAGGCAAAGATACAAAAGAAAAAAAAGTTCTCCTTGAAGGGAAGAAAATACGAAACACCAACACCGTGGACAAAGTAATCAGCCACCACGAGAGCCATGAAAACACGGGAGACGTGGGGTTTCTCTCAGGGATGAAGCTTTCTGGGCACTGGATATTTTGAGACCCAGAAAATAATAATTTGTATGGTTTGCTTTTGTCCTCCTCAGAACCTGTAACTCCACGTCCTTCACAAAGGCTCCCCCGCCTCAGAGAATTGCGGGCCACTTAGCGCTGCCCCCCCCCATAACCGTGCACACGGTCCTGCGAGACTTGTAGCTGCCGTGCTATTTACACACACGTGCAAGGACACGCGTGCATCGGGAGCCGATGGCATGGGGCCCTCACACCCGGCCGGTGTCCCTGGAGGTCACTCCACAAGTATTTCTTGCGCAGTAAGTGCCGTCGTGTCAGAGGCGGGCTGGTGCTCCGCTGGCTGGGAGGCGTCCGCGGTCGGCACCTGCCGACGCGGCCTGTTGACTTGATCCTCTGCACTCGGGCCCGTCTGTAAACTGAAGAATCTTCCCACGTGCGCCCAGAGTGCCGGGAAGGCGGGAGTGACATCCTGGTGTGACCTCCAGGGGAGGGCCTGGCTCTCACGGGACCTCCTTGCCAACACGCCCCCCACGCGTGGGTGATGCTTCTTGCCCGTCCCGTCCTTTCCTGGGCCACATGGATTCCCCTTTCTCTAATATACGGCCTGAAATTATTTCTAAATAAACTGGCTCAAATGATCTGAATAATTTCCTTTGCTGCTGTCAGTTCTCCCTGATTTACGATGCCTTCTGACACATCTTTGCATCAATTCACAAATCACATTCTAAAACAACATTCCCTGGGAAATGTGAAATTTATGAGACACTATCGTCGGCCGGAATGACTCATGCCGACAACCGGAAATTGATCGACCCCCATCCATCTTACAGCGCACACCTCTGCTCACTTGTGAATCTTTGTAACCCCAAGGCTGGCGATCACCCCAGACGTAAGAATGAGTGGTGACACGTTGCTCCCTTAATCTGTACTCAGTAAATTAAGGAGTCATGTGCTTTTGCGTCAAACAGCCTGGAGTCGCAGGCCAGGGACGATACCCTCGCGACCTCAACGTCCGACCTCGCTCCTCCCTGGCTGGCTGGTCCACCGAGAGCTGCCACCACGCCCCGGCCTCCCTCACGAGTGCAACGGGACGCATGAGCTCCTGTGGGACACAGGTCACGTCACACCACGCATGTGCGATGACTGGTCTCGGCCGTCGACCTGGCGGCGGGATGCCCAGAAAGCTGGCTCGATTCTTCCGGGGTGTCTGTGAGGCTGTCTTAGGAGAGATGAGCATTCACGTCAGTGGACTGAGTAAAGCATTCGCCCTCCAGGGCAGCGGGCGTCCTGCACCCCTGGGGGGCCTCATAGAACAACAAGGTGGAGGGAGGGAGGGTCAGGCTCTACGTTGAGCTGGGATGTCCTCTGCCCTCGAACATCAGGCTGTTGGAGTCGCTGGATCTACACCCTGGACTTAGTGGCCGTAACGGCACAAGCCAGTTTGCACAAAATCTCCACTGGTGTGTCATCCGTCCAGCCGTCTGTCTCCTGTTTGTCTGTCCTCTGGGGAACACTGACTAATACTAGGATTCTAGATTATTCTTTGATGCGAAATGTCGCTTTGGGGCACTATTCCTCCCCGTTGTGTCTTGGGCCTGGATGGGCAGCCTGGAGTGGGTCAGCGTCGGGCAGCCGAGAAGCACCAAGTTTGGAGACGAGAAGGGCAGGGCCTGCCCTACGCCACCCGGCTGCTCTCCACACCTCCCGTTACGCGCGCCCGGTGAGGACCTCACGGGTACTAGTCACTTGCACCCACGTGCGTCCCAGAAGCAAACGATCACAAACCATGACCCGGAACCCCAGCCCGTCCTCACGTCCCTGTTGCAACACCACTGGCTTCTCCCTGGCCAGGGAGGGCTCTGCACCCACAGACACCAGCCCCGCACTCTGAATTTGCCAGCCACGCGGTCTGGTCAGGGGGTGATGTGAATTCTGGTTGTTAATGATTTTTGTAAACGCGGAAGCTAATCTCATGAATGGAAATGCCTGACGTAGGGCCGTGCCCCTTCACCTCGGTGGGCAGAGGGGATCCATCAGGCTGACAGTGACGCAGCAGAGAAGGGGTCCCAGCCCCAGGCTGCCTGCGTAGGAAAGGAGGGAGACACGCAGGCGGGGTGAAGCAGTCCTTCCCACCAGCCGTAGGCCGAAGCTGGCAAGGATTCAAGGAGAGCACAGAGAAGGGGCTGCAGCCCCCTAGGGGCCTCGGTGGCATTCCCACAGCCCAGGGGTGCTGCACGGCGGGGATGCAAGTCTGCGAACGTCCCTATGGTCCAGCCTGCAGACCCCAGGCCTTTGTCGGGAAAGCGCAGCTCGTACTGGGGACCGCGGGGAGAAGAAAGCCAGCCTCCTTGGAGTTCCCGAGACCACAGAAACTCGAGTATCAATAATAAATTTATGATGAGGACATTAAAAACAGGCAGAAAGTCAACAGGACGGGGGGGAGCATGCATCCGTGCATTTCTCTGTGTTGTGTCTTGTCGACACCGGTGAACCGAGAAAACCATCCCATGCTTTTGGGTCACCACAGAAAAGAGACAACTCAAGTCTGGGGAAGAAACACATTCCAGCCCTTCCTAGTAATTGTGCCTCCGCGTCATAATTTCTCCACGGAAGGACGTCTGCGGTGCATAAGGCGTAAACTTTACTCATCTTGGGGGAAAAGTGATCACGTGTCAGTAAGATCCGAGACCCTGATGTATAAGTTACGGTTTAGAGAGCCACCCTATGTGACCAAATGCTCATTTAGCAAATCTGATTTTCTAATTTGTGTTTTTCTAAACTAAGAAACAAAATAGCAGCTACCAACTCCCTTCGCTCTGGGCTGGAAGGCTCATGGTGCAGGGGTGAGGTCCACACTGGAGGGCAGGAGGGCCGGGCGTGGGCGGCATGACTCCAGGTCCAAGGGACAAGCGAGCGCGGCTTCTTGTTGTCACTGCGGCTTGGTTGCGGGGACGCGCACAGAGGGAGCAGTTGGTCCAACTCGGCAGTCGAGCTACAGGGAAAACCGTCAAGCCAGACATACCTTGTGCCTTCCCCGCGCCCTACTCCGGCCCTCCCTTCCCTTCCTGACTTTGGAAGTGGGGCGGGACAGCCTTCACGGCGGACTCGGCCCCTGACAGCGTCCCTGCACCCTGCCCGGAGGAGGAAGAGCTCTGTCCTGCGCGGAGTGTCCGTGGATGACGAAGGACGGCGTGGCGTCGAGGTCAGGGTTTCGGCACTCGGAGAGGAAAAGTCCCCCACGTAGCAGCGGGGGTGACCGGGGAGCCGGCAGCTGCTGTGACATTGCCGTGCGCATGTGCCCTCCTGAGTGCCCCAATCTGCCCCCCACATGCCTCCTGCCCCGCACGAGCCTCCGCGAGGTCGTCACACGCACGTGAAAATAACCAGCCTTTTCTAGAAAGAAACCGATGGAGCTGGGCGACGCTGCTGTGTCTTCCCTCCCGATGTCTGAGGTCGGTGCGAGCCCGCGTCGCGCAGGGGGGAAAGCGCGTCTCTGCGCGGTCAGCGTCACCCGCCCCGCGCCGGGCTGTCTGCAGCGTTGCGGGAGCAACCCAGGAGCTGGCGTCTCAGGGTCGCACTTAAGGACCGAGGCCGCTGTGTCGGGGGAGCCATGGAAGGATGTCCTTACTGGGGCGATGGGAAGAACAGGGGATAGCCCTGCTTCTCCCTGATCAAATGGAGCTCCCTGTAGACCCAGAACTCTGTCTCCTCCCGCCTGGGGCGGCTGGCGGGACGTGTCCGGGTGCCGGGCCAGGGGCAACTCGGTTCCTAACACCCCTCCCCACCCCCGGCTTCCTCACCAGCCCCGCTCTGTGTTCACACGCAGCAGGACGGAGGGATTTCCTAGGACAGGCACGGACGCGCGCAGCTAACGGCGGACCCCTGAGTGGAAACCGTCCATCCTGAAACAGGCTGTTGGCAGACGTGAGCACCACCCCTCGGCTCCCCTCCATCCTGCTTTGTGTGTCGGCAGCTGGCGAGGCGAGGTGACACAGTTGCTCAGAGGTTTGGTGACAGAGCCAACCTGTTGGTTAGGATGGCGGACGGCGGCGCCCCAGGGACCTCACCTGAGTCCCGCACCTGGCAGGTGGACGGCCTCGGTGTCGGCTCAGCCATCCAGTTGTCACCAAGCTGCTTGTCACCCCACACCCCCCTGCACCTCTTGTCACGCCCTCTCCCTCTCATTCTCAGGGCTCTGGAAGTTTCCTAGTGCCACGCTCCCTCCCTTCCGGGCCCTCCTCCCTCCCTTCGACATGGGCCCACGGAGTTCTTGGTGTTTGCCTCACTCTAAGGAGGGAAGAGGGGGCCACAGACACGCTGCTGACTCCCCTGGCTTGGTGGCCAAGGGTCCCCTGCCCGCTTGGTGACCACCCAGGCCTCATACCTTCGTTCACCACCAGTTCGCCCCAAGGAGCCTTCGTGGCTGCCCGCTAGGACAGGTGCCTTATCTCCAGTTCTGGAAAACTCCTCCTTCGTGCATTAACTCACCTTGGCCTCTGCGGCTAGACAGCGGGTTCCAGGACACATGTCAGGAACCGGAAGCAGCACACGGAAGTGGCAGGGGCACGGGAAATACCGGGGGGTCACGGAGGCCTAGCACAAGGCGCGTCTGCTTTCCCAGGTTCACAGTCTACTTGGAAACACGTCACTTAGAGGGCGCCTGGGGACTCCGTCGGCGAAGCGTCTGCCTTTAGCTTAAGTCATGATCCCGGGGTCCCGGGAGGGAGCCTGCTTCTCCCTCGGCCTCCGCCCCTCCCCCACCGTGTGCTTCCACTCTGTCTCTCTCTGTCAAACAAATGGATAAAATTTTTAAAAATTTTTTAAATTTTTAAAAATCATTTTTTAAAAAAAAGAAACAGGTCACGTACACGAGTCTCTCTCTATTAATCGAAGGAGTCGTTTCTAACAAGGGCAAGGACGTCTGTGTGTGCGTTTTCAAACAGTTGAAGTTAATGTCCCAGTGAGCTTGTTGGCCCCCTTCAGAGAGAATCCTGGGGCCACCCAGACCGTCTGCTCTTCCTCTGTTTTTGTTATTTTGTTAACATTACTTTTAACATAACGAATACCAATATATCATCCCTAACTTCTGGATTTATGCTATTTCATTCTATATATGTATGTAACGAGTTTTGTCAGTCATTTCAGGGGCTTTCGAAACTCAGTTCATCACATGCTGTAAAATACCTCCAACTGCATGACAAACTTAAGTTAGTACGGTTTCCTTGTGTTAATTTCCAAGCTATCACCGAATAAACAAAAACTTCCCACATATTTAACAACGCAAGTAAATGCAATAAGCTGAATCCGTCAACACGGTGATTCTCCAGTTCTCCGCAACACGGCGGTCCGGTGTGAAGTGTTACTCAATTACCTTACGCCTTTCAATTTAAAATAACAAGTCTAAATTTAACGGAGCAATTACACATTTTAATTTGGAATCATGAGCCTAATCTCTGAGATAGTCTACGTGTCAAAATCTCTTCAATATTACAATGACTTACAATCCAGAATACAAACAGATCGTTCCCCACAACAAGAAAGTGTTGGCACCCGGGTCTGACCTATTTTATGGCGTGAGTCTTCAGGAGAAACGTTCCCAAGGTTCGGAACGCGCAGCCGTTAGTCGAGGAATCACCCCCGCCCTGGGAGTGAGCCCCTGCCCAGCTGAGCCCCCGGAGGCTGAGGCCCTTTTTATTCTAAATGATGCTCTGCCAAAAGGAATTTTCAGACTATCCCCTCAAATTCGGTGACTTTCCAGCCCTTTTCCTCTTGACATTGTTGCTTCTAGTCTAATTCTTGTAAAATCTTGTTCCGTACTAGTGTCTGTTTAGGGTGTCTGACACCCTGGGACACCCTGGGACACCCTGGGACCATCCCCCCAACCCCACCACCGGTCAATGCACTAGTGTTCTCAAATCAACTAACCCATTTTAGCCTGATTTTGCAGAATCGGGCCAGAAGTTCTTTTCTTAGGTGTCCTCAATGACAGAAACACAATGTTTATTGTTTTTTAAGATTTATTTATTTATTTAGGAGGTAGAGAAAGAGAGCAAGCGCGCACGAGCAGGGGGAGGGGCAGAGGGAGAGACAGACTCACGCCTGAGCAGGGAGCCCGATGTGGGGCTCGATCCCAGGACCCTGAGATTGCGACCGGAGGCAAAGGCAGACACTTCACCGACCGAGCCGCCCAGACGCCCCAGGAACACAGTGTTTTCCTGAGTGTTTTTCTCCTCAGCCTGTGCAGTGGACTTTACCCTCACCTGCTTCCTCCCAGCAACGCCTAGAATGAAAAGGAAAGCCGACCTGTGCGTGTCCTCCTCTTCATTCCCAAATGATGTTTTTCACTTGGAGATAATTAATTTAAAAAAAAAAAACAAAACGATGCTTTGTCCACCTACAGAAGAGTGGGCAGCAGCCTAAGGCTGAATAATCGCCCCAGTGACCTCCACGGGCCCCCCAAGTACTGAGAGACGCTCAAGTCCCCTGGGGCGACCTTTCCAATGTTGGGAAGTGGTGCCCACTTCTCCGCGGAAGCCGGCGCTCGGTTCTGCCACCGTAGCGCGTTGGTGTTTTAAAACCCTTCCTGCTGTGACCTCGCCTCCTCCTCCTCGGTCTGGAAGGGGCAGCTCTTGCTCTGAGCAGTAAGTAAAAATAACCCAAGTTGCCTCTGGGGTCACAGGTCCCACTGGGGGTTTCATCCTGCTTGTGCCTCGTGGAGGGACCCCTCTTCGGGCCTCAATCTCCCCACCCGTAAAGACGCAGGTTGGGACCACGGTGCTTGTAAGATTCCCTCCTTCCTCAAAGGTCACGAGGGAGTGAGCTGGCCAGGAAAGCAGCGAGGACTGAAGACCAATTATTTTTTATCATGGCCATTGTAAGTGGAAAGCCAAGGAGGCTGGAATTTCCCTTCCAAATCACTGGCTTCACTGTAGCGCTATTTCATAGGCAGACCTGAACCTCCTGAGATAAGAAAAAACGTGAACTTTCAGATGACCAAATGGAATATTGCAAGGGAAATATGCTGTGAAATTACGCTGAGATTGTTATCCTGATGAAAATGTGGTCAAGTTCTCCTTATCCCGGGAAAACCATTTCAGGTCAGACAATAACATAAAGATGAGTTTTCAGAGGCTGCCCTAGTACATTTCCCACACTTGCTTATACATCCAAAGGTTTAAGAGGTTTCCAAGTAAATCTGCGTGCTGGCCAGCGCCGCAACACACACCCCAGCAGGACCGGCTTCTCACACGCGGCGGAGAGCGCACACGGGCGTCCACAGCCCACGCCCTGCCCGGAGAACGTTGCACACATCGTTCTGTAACCCCTACATCGTCATCCTTCATGGAAGACGAGGAAACTGAGTCCAGAGCTCGAGCCTCTACCCCAACAACCGGCTGGTGACGGACAGACCTGGGCCGTCAAGTCTGCCTTTCCGAGCGGTGTGCTCCGCCTCTCCCTCCGAGGGGAGGTCTGGGAGCCCCACGTGGCGCGTTCTTCTGAATGACCCCTTCAAATCAGATTTTCTGGGGCCTCTGTCTGGTGCAGTCAGTGAAGCGCCCAACCCTGGATATAGGCTCAGGCCATGATCTCAGGGTCCTGGGATCGAGCCCCATGTCCAGCTTCATGCTCAGCAGGGAGCCTGCTTGACATTCTCTCTCCCTCTCTCTCTGCCTCTCTCCCTCATGGTCTCGCTCGCTCTCTCTCTACCTCTAAAATAAATAAATTATTAAAAAAAAAAAACCTATCAGGTTTGTCCCCCTTTTCAGAAAATGAAGTGACTTCTTGAAGGCAGGTGTTATTTATAATACCACGGGAATAGTCCAGATCTAGAAAGTAGTCTACATTTCTATTATAAAGATTCTATTTCACCCCGGGCTTACTAAGAGAAAAAAAAGATGCTTCAGGTTTTTGATGGGCTATTTAGGGCAAAAAAGAAAAAGAAGAAGAAAGAAAGGGGGCATGTGGAAGAGAGTTCACAGAATGAACAAGTAAGGAAAGAGGCTCTAATGTATGAGCCAGCAGTAAATACCTAAGAGAAAAACAGATGTAAATAGAACAAAATGCTTACAGGCATTCATGTAAGGAGACCCTGCGAGCAGAGAAAATGCTGCCACATTTCCAGACCCGAAACTTGATCAAAAATCGTCTCTCTTGGGACGCCTGGGTGGCTCAGTGGGTTAAGCCGCTGCCTTCGGCTCAGGTCATGATCCCAGGGTCATGGGATCGAGTCCCACATCGGGCTCCTTGCTCAGCAGGGAGCCTGCTTCTCTTGCTGCCTCTGCCTGCCTCTCTGCCTGCTTGTGTGTACTCTCTCTCTGACAAATAAATAAATAAAATCTTTAAAAAAAAAAAATCGTCTCTCTTCCTGCTGAAGGGAAGAAGGTGGGTCCACATGTGGACCCCGCGTCCACGCCCCCCCAGCCCCTGACCCTCTGAGACGCTCTGCAGAAACAGGTCGGCCTTCAGCTCAAACCTCTTGCAGCTGTCATGGAAGTAAGTGGTTTCTATTTTGATTTATAATACAGGACTCTGGCCTCATGTTATTAAAAAAAATAAGAACAGCTAAACAGCTTGAAAATATGTTTTGGAAACTCTGACTTAAAGTGATTGGACATCCTAGTACTTTTCATCTAGAAATTCTGAATATTTTCTGCTTTCCCAAGGAAGGACGATGCATTTTTTTGAGAAGGGAGGAGTGGAGTTTGCATGGCCTCCGATCTGACAGTCTCGTTCCTTCAGAAGTTACGTCAACATCTTGTACTCCCCAAGGGCCTGGGGAAATGTCGAAGGGTTGGCTGGCGAGCGTGGCCCTAGTTGTTCTGATGGGCGACGCTCCTGGATGCTCCTGCCTTTGCCTGCCATGTTTGCTCCCCGCATCGCCTCCCTCTGCAAAGCCTGCTGTGCCCCATCCTCGGAGCATACAGGACCCCGTGAGAGCTGGGACGTCCTGCTGGTGTAGACAGCCCTTGACCTGAAGCCCGCCGGAGGACAGGCTCATGGTGGCCGCACTGCGCCACTACCCTGATAAACACCCAGCAAGAGTTTCAGCAACATGGTTTTTCCCATCATATTTTAACCCTTTTTCTGTTCTGGATAGAAACCCTATTTCCCAGAAGGAACCCAATAATGACGCATGCTTTGACAACCACTCAGGACATTCGTACCAGCTTCCCTGAAGCTGTCTGTATCCAAAACATTACCGAGCGCCGTAGAAAAAGAATAACCCAAGTAAGAGTGTCCCGGGGTGGGCGGGGGGGGCTGAAGAAGGAGAAAGAGTATGTTTTTCAGGGAAACGTTATCTTGTTTGACAACAAACTCATCCGGTAGAAGGATGGGACCGCACCGCAGAGTAAGAGCCGCAGATTCATCAGGGTGGACGTCTTCCAAAGATAAATGATGCTCAGATGAGCTTCTCCAAGGAATCGGAGAACCCAGATGCCCCCAAGAAGAGAGAGGTCTGCGCCAAAGAACAGGAGGAAGAGAGCGCGGCCGGCAGAGAGCAGAGCAGAAGGCGCTCCCGGGGCTCTGAGGCCGCGGGTCCCACACTAAACAAAGCTGGGGGAGCTCATGGGACCCCCCCAAAATATTTTAAGTGCACTTGAACTGGATCCAGGCCCGTTCTTTACAATTTCTGCAGAACCACCGCGAGGACGCCCGCAAGACGATGTGCTCAGGGGCGGGCATGACGGCTGGGATACAGCGTGGAACGAATAGCGGTTCTCAAAACCAGTCGCGTGTCCCCATCTCCTAGGAAGCCTGAACACGCGGGCAGCCTCACGGCACGGCCACCGACGCAGAGCTCCAGGGCCTGCCCACCCGCCACCGCCCGGGGGAAGCTCTGCACACGGTCCTGGTCCGTGGCTTGGCTCAAGGCCGTGCGCTCCGAAGGGTCCTGGAGACGGAGGCCCAGTGGTCTCCGTGGCAGCCGCACAGCCACGGAAAGGATCGGGAACCTCAGGAGGCATAAGGGACCCTACAGCGCGCCCTGGGGAAGCAGGAGCAGGTGGGGGGCAGGTGCCCCGGACGGCCCCCGGGGGAGGGCTTGCCGGGACCCCCGGCCCTCGGCGCCTGCCTCGGGACCGAATCGCGGCCGCAGCTAGAGACCCTGAGCCCGGTCGGCCTCTTACCAACTCGGAGTCTCGCCCGTGCGTGAAAGCCAGCCGCTGTCCCTCAGCCTGCCCTTGTCACAGTCCGCGAGGCTTGCTTTTTAAAGAAGGAAGCGGGGAATGAGCGGCGCGTTTTAGGTAAGAAGGAGTATCACCGGGTAATGAGCAAAGAGAAACAGTTTAGAAGCCCGAAGCTCACCCGGTTTGCACCGGGCTCCGGGCCGGCTTGCGCGTGTCGCGGGCGCCCTCCGGCGGGTGCAGCGGGCGCGGCGGGCACTGCGGGAGGCGCCGAGCCGGCCTGCGGGCCCCGCCGTCCCGGCCTGCGCGCGCCCGGAGTGGGAAGCGAGCCTCGGGCTGGCTCATGGGGCAGCCGCCGAGCACCGCAAAACAAAGAACCATCTGCTGAGTTGCTCTCAATTAGGCAATTTTGCAAGAAGATTGAGCAAATTATCAAATTGACACTGCAATCAGCAAAGATAACTGAATTCCGTCTTCTCTTCTTCCTACGTCCCATCGTTTTAATTTATGAGGGAAAGGAAAGGGGGGCACAGGCAACTTTCCGTTACCGACTCTGCTGATTTGTCTGTTCGCTAAGAAGCTGCGAAACGTTGCAAGTCAAGGTTCAGTGCGGGTCAGAATCACAGCATCAGAAGGGACGGCCCGAATCCGAAAGTGTCCCAGGGACAGCCGGACGGTCCCCACGTGCAGGGGTCCCGGGCAGGCTGTGCTCCAGCTCCTGTCCTCCTAGGCTGGTGGGGGGTGTGGGGGGACCCGGGCCCTCAGCAGCTGAGCTCCCCACTAGACTGTTAACGTTCTCTCTGCACATTTTAGAGCCCACGGCCCAAGGACGTGACCTTGGCCATGAAATCTCACTGGTCCCTTTCACACTGATTCTCTGACGTCCGGAAGAAGCAAGTCGTACTCAGTGAACCCTCCAGCATGTGGGATGCTCCAGGACCCCAAACACCCGGTTTCAAGATCCACCCCCTCCGGAGTATCCCCACGCACATATGGAACACACCAGATCAGAGCCTCGGGTGTGGCTTAAGGCAATGACTGTGTGTGTCCACGAGACCGTCGGTGCACGGAGCATTTGGTGCAAATTCCCACACATCACTGTCCTCCAGCAGAAGGCACATGCTACCTGCTCCCTGCTGCAGGGATGACACAGAGGTGGGGCGGGGGGAGCGGGCCTCTCTCCCAGGCTGAGGAGAGGCACGAAAGAGGCCAGGCTCCTATTCCCACTCCGAGGTCGCCTGCATTTCCAATCGGCCCCTTTGGGTATTTTCAGCACACAAGGAACCACACACAGACCCTGGATCTGTGCCACGGAAAGGCGGCTGGCATGGCTTCCGTGGTCCTGTACGCTTTCCTGCAGAAGGACAGTGGGAGAGAACAGCTCCGGCATGCTGGTAAACCAGTAAGCACCGGTGAATGGGTTCCCACGCGGTGTCCCCGGTGTGCAGCCAGATTACTCATTGGCGGGGAGCCCGTCAGGCTGGTTCAACTTTCTCGGTTGTTCTTGAAGCTGCACGGACGGGGGACGGGTGGCTGGTTGCGCACACGGTTCCTCCGGGAAGCGGAGTCGAATCCCGGAGCGTCCCTCACACAGGGTCCTGACCCTCCTGTCTCTCCCAGCTTCCAGCCTTGATCAAGAGTAGGGTTGTTGGAGGACAGTCCTCAATTTCCCTTGTGTGATTCTGTTCCTGCGGTAATTTCCATGGCCCACGTTTAAAGGTGTTTGTAATTGCCCAGGTGCGGGAAACCAACGTGGCCGGGCGCTGTGTTGGTCCCAACCGTCACAGCACAGCCAGGCGTTGTAAGCGGTTGCCGGGTCTTACCATCCCGCCTGCTCCTGGATGTGTCTGTGCGTACGTAGCCCCCGGAGCAGGAGGGCGGGAGAGGAGCCCCTGCACGGCCGGGGAAGAGCCTCCTTCTGGAGGCCGATTGTGCTTCTGGCCGTGCAGGCGCGGGGGAGGCCGGAGATTAATAGAGAAACCAAGAATACATGACCGTGCGTGAGTCTTGAGTTCGGAGAGTGATAAAACACTATTTCCAAGGCTAGACGTAGGACTACAGGGCAAAAGTAAAATAAACAGTGTCTAAGAATATATTCAACTCATTAATAAATGCAGAAACAATGTGATGTTAAGACGAGTTGAACAGAAACGGCGGGGGGGGGGAGCAAAATGTGCCGTCAGAAGGCTGAACACACGCTCGCCAATGGCGACAGGCCACTAAATGTCCTGGAGGCAAACGAAAAATAATGCCCGTGCTTTAGCTTTCCTCAGGAAGGCAGTCCACGGTCTCTCCACCAGAGGCAATCCCCCGGCGCTGCTCCGAGCCCATGTGAGTGGATATGAGTTTCCTGAGTCAACTTCTATTTCTGCAGAACACTGCTCGGTGGGCAGTGACTGTCCACCCCAGGGCCCCACAGACCACCGGCTCTGCACAGAAAGGACCCCCCCCGCCCCGTCTTGCACCTGTGCCCCAGGCCTGTGCATGTGTCCTAGCAAGGGCAGCCAGCAGTCACGGACAGAGTCCTGCAGGACTCGTTCTGGAACCCAGCGTCAAGTGGGAGAGTGTGACCCCCCGGACTCTGTGACCAGAATGGCCACCCCAACTTTGGATTTGCCCAGTGGAGTGACTAATCAATCCCTGTGATGCAATCCTGAAAGGAAACCACCCAGGCTGTGGGAACAGGACGGAAGGAGGCAGTGGCTCGGGGAGGGCTGCATCGGGTCCTTGCAGCCCAGAGGGAGGGATACCCATGTCCCGAGGGCGGGGAGGCGGGGGTGGGGCGGCAGGTGGTTGGGGTCCACAGAGCCAAAGGGCACACAGAAGCTGGGGCTGCCAGGCCATCTGAGGGCTCAGCCAGTCAGAACTGAGCACTCCCACGAGCCCTTGGACCTACCCGCATAGTTCCCCAAGGAGGCAGGACAAAAGGGTTACCCCATCGCCAGTGGGACAGTTACTTTAGATTTGAGCTGGCCATGCTCGAATTCACACCCGGAAACACCAAGTCAAGGGAAAACATTCCACGTCTCTGGGCCATCTGGAATTCCTGATCTGCACCGCCCCAGATGTTGGAGAATGGGGTTGCTGAGAGCAAGGCCCTTCCTCAGACGCTCGCCAGACATTTAAAGGATGAGGAAGGTTATCCTGAGAAGCAACCGAGCTCCTAACGCGGCAAAAGCTACTTTCTCAAACAACTATCTGGGCACCTCTCGTGCAATCATTCTTTGGTTCCGATTAGAAAAATAAAGCATGCTCAATAAAATAAAAATAAAGCATGCTCTTTGTCCGAAGAAGGAGAGAGAGACTGGGGGGAAGGGAGGGGGAGGGAGGGAGAGGGAGGGAGGGAAGGAGGGAGGGAGGGGGAGGGACGGAGGGAGGGAGGGAGGGAAGGTTTTCTTCTGCCTCTCATGATTTCACAAGTCCAACTAGAGAAACCATTAACAGTGAGGTCTGGTCACCTCTTTAATTCATTTTTACAGAAAGAAATGATGCCCAAATTAGTAATGTTCACCACACCTGAATTAACACTGAGATTTCCATCAAAGGGAAATAATTTTGCAAGATCGGAATTGTTTCTGCTACGCCTGAAGCCCCAAATCGAGGCATGACAGTGAATAAAAGTGAGGACATAAAATGGACCAGCGGCACAACATTGCAGCTCTCCAAGCCGGGGGCTCGGGGAGGGCGTGCACGGACCTCTCACGGGTCCGACCCCCACAGCTCCTTCAGGCTGGCCGCTTGGGCTGTTTCCTGCGGGGGCAGGTGCAGGGACAGCAGAAGGAGGGAGAGCAAGTTCACGGCACCCCCACACCCCCACGCCCCTCCCCAGGCCAAACCAGTGCTCCCACCCCTCCGAAGAGAGTTTATTCAGTCCAGGAGCCCCGAACACTTGCCACGCCAAGTGCCTTTAAAATGGGTTGGCGTAAAGCAGAGACAGTGGGGAGAGAGACCAGACCCAGCCGCTGCCTGCTTTGCTGAAGTCCCTCAACAGCATTGCACACCGGATCAGCCCCACACGGGACATGTGCAGAGGCTGCGGCTGGTCCTTTAGGTGTCTGACGGTATCTTCCGGCGTAAATCCCCACCTGGGCCGGGTGTTCCTGGATCCTGCCCTCTTCCTCAATCCTGAGGGCTCTCGGACTGAAAAGTGTCCTCGTGCATTTGGCATCCTCGAAATACGAACTTGGTGGGGGGGGGGGGGAAGCCTGTGGGATGAACACGAGAGAGAAGGGAGTGTGTTGTTGGGGTTCGTGGGTACTTCCCATACTAGCGATCTTTTCTCTGTCCACGTACAGAAAACCTCTTCGCAGAGATGCACATTTTAAAAATAAGTTACAGGGAGGATAGGTAAAGAACAAGCTTCTCAGAATTGGTCTGCTGCTCAAAAGAATCTTGAGGGATAGGCTCAAATGCCTTTCTGTTGAGCGTAAGTGGAGGGAGCTCACACAGCCCACGCAAAGCGCCCGCATCCCGCCTCCCTCCTCATCCGGAGCCCAGGCCCCACGCACCGTGCCTGCCTGATTTATACCAAAGCTGCCGACGGGAGGGAGAAGACACTTTCAGCCAGACAGAGAACAACGAACTGCTTATACCTTTGTGAAACAATGAGAAATTATATTATTTTGCCCAAAAAAATCTAGAAAGGAAAGAGTTCAAATTTTTGTAGTAAGTAAGGCGGGGAGAAAGGTTAATAATGCCCATTGGACATAAAACTCAGTAGGTATCTCAACCAGTGGTCACAAAAGCAATGATGACCCGTCGTGGGGGGAGGGAGGCTGATATTTAATGGTCTCTGCCTGTTGTTACTTCCTTACCCCTTTTCGGGGCGTATTTTTCCTACTTGCATTCACTAATTTAAAATAAATGGGTGCTGCTGTTGACGTAGAAAGGAGAAGGAAAGTCTGACCCCCTTGGGTCCTCTGTCCACCTTCCTCTCACTCTTGGGGCGTCCGGAAACACCCCCATTCAACCGAGGCCTTCTCTCGAGCACATTGTGGTGTTCCTACCTCACCTATGGGATGTTTGTGTTCCCTGCCGTGTGTTTCTGTATGTTTATGCCGATGCTGAAACCGGGTGGGAGCACGGGCGCCTTCTCCATGGGGCTTCGTCAGAGTACCTGAGAGGCAAACCCTTACATCCCGGTTGGCCACATCTCCACGTCCCGCAGGCTCCCTCCCTCAGCCCCTCAACCGCAGCTGCCCCGGGAATGGACTTCCCTACATCCATCCCAGCCCCGACTTTGTTTCCATCATGGGTGTTGACTTCCCTCACGGCCTCCAGCGACAGGGAGAAGCAGACCGAGAGCAGAAA
This sequence comes from Martes martes, assembly GCF_963455335.1. Taxonomy (NCBI): domain Eukaryota; kingdom Metazoa; phylum Chordata; class Mammalia; order Carnivora; family Mustelidae; genus Martes; species Martes martes. The sequence goes on along the minus strand of NC_137895.1, from coordinate 139,813,658 downwards.
CTTTCTATGCCGCTCCGTAGAGCACAAAGTGGAGTAGGCACCACGCCCAGCACGGAGCCCCACGTGGGGCTCGAACTCACGACCGCGGGATCGAGACCTGAGCTGAGACCAAGAGGCAGACGCTCAAGCGACTGAGCCACCTGGGCTCCCCTGTACACCTTTGTGTTAGAATTACATTTCTGGACCCAAAAGGAAAGGAGCAGAGATGTGGGGATGTGGTAAGAGGAGACCGGTGGAGCCCAGCGGCCCTCGAGGTAGACCTGCCACAGCGGCTCCACGTCCACCAAAGAACGAGCGAGAGAAACTCCCCCGAGTGCGTCCAGCTCCCACCCGCCGGCGATCCTGAGCACGGGGAGAGGCCGCCTGATGCCTTTCCCACCGCAGGTGTCTCTTCGGCTTCCTTGGGAACTTGGACGAGCTTCTCCGACGCGCCGGCATAGGGAGAGCAGAGCCCTGAAGGGGAGCTGAGCGTAGAACAGAAGAACCTTCCTTCCTTCAAGGTCTTCCCGGGCCTCACACCTTCACAAATCAACAGAGTCAGGGTCAGGTAGAGCCTGAGACAGGTGTCAGCGCAGCTTCAAGAGGTGCCTTTCCACAGCATCGACACCCACGGCCCGTCAGCCTCTGACACCCTCGCCCTACAACACGCAGGGCCCTTCCTTGCCCGCCCTCCCTCCCCCGTCAACACACACTCTGTCACCAGGATTGTGGCAATTCCACACCTAGGGGTCCACGCACTGGCCAGCAAAGCCCGGCACGTCACATTGCGATGACCGTCGGACCCCCGCCCGCACTCTCTCCTGGGCACAGACGACTCCACTTAGACACATCATTTCCCCAATCCCATGCTCTCCTCTGATGTCCTCTCGTCGAGCTGTAAATACGGAGCCACAATGATTAACATTCCAAGCAGGCATCTAAGAACCTGGTACCTTAGAATCAGGAACTTGAACTCCGGCCAACGGCTGTGGTACTGGTTGAGCAAATCTGAGGGATTTACTGTTAATGAAAAATTACTCTACAAAAATAGCAACAGTGTGAAGGATTCAAGGCGGTGTGGACTCAGCTGCCGTCACTGCTCCCACGGCTGTGGGTCAACAACCCTGCAGCCGTGCGGAAGGAAGGCTCCACAAAGAAAATGTCAAATAAATATTCAAGGTATTTGTACGTTTCTCCCAGAAATCCTAAATGCTTTGCCCGATTCAGCGAACAGTTCATTAGAATGGATTATGCTGAGAACTCTATAACCTGTTTTGCCCCTCTCCTGCGTATCCAAAACCATCCTTTGTGTTCGGTGTTTCATGGTCGGGTCACGTTGTCTCCATCGTGTTGGGCGTCTTCCTCCCTATGGGAAGCATCAAACCGCATATTAGCACGGATTGGATCGGCATCCCTGATACAGAGCCATTAACGATCCTCGAATACCGGTCTTCAGTCGCGGGATTTAGGTCCTTCGAGTCTTTTCACCTCAATTCAGTAAACTAGTCAACGTTACTCTGAGCAAAGCTCACTGACTGTTGTGACGGGGGGACGTAAGGGAACGAGAGGCTGATCCTGTCTTCAGACAGATTACAGTCTGCGGGCGTTATGACCACATCGAAGGGCCAGCTCGGGACACAGCTTTTCAGACAGGCCGGGATCTGTCTTCTGTCACTCACTGAACCAGGAGACACAGTGTTGGAAAGACACGGTGTCTGGAGAAGAATGAATATTCTGACGTGAAGGCAAGGTGAGCTTTAGTGAGTGAGAAAGGGAAGAGCAAAAGTAGCGAGATAAGGCTAGGAAAGTGCAAGGTCACGTGAGCCAGGGGCTGGACTATCGTCCCAAGCACTTGGGACAATCCCACAGGCAGATCACAGTCCTTGAGCTCCCAAGTGGAGTTACCCAAAGGGGCTTACGAACTCAATCAAGGACTGGTGTAGATAACCCCTAAGGGTCTTCCCAACCCAAGACCCTTGGCTCCAAGTTCAGAGCTATGGATTTAGATAGGAAGTTACGAAGGAATGAGGGTTGTGAGACGGGAATGGGGAGCACGCAGGTGGCCCCCTCGAGGGCTGAAGTAGGGCGGTCAAAACCTAAGCCACACGGACTGCAATATGGATACGATGGGGACGGTATTTCGGGGACACTTTCAAGTGAGGATATATAGAAATGAGCAGTGATAGCTGGGAAAAAAGGAAAAATGTGATTCCAAGGGTTAGAACAAGATTTTATAAGCGGCAGTTGCATAGCTTCATGAATTTTCGTATGCACGGTTATTTTAAAAACAATAAATTCCGAAGCCTCACTGAAGCCTCAGAACCTCCATGGAGTAAATCTGGGGAGAGGAACGGGAAAGCAGCTCCGCTCGCGGATCTGCCGAGTGAGCTGAACCTCGTGAAGGGTCCAGCAGAACTCCACGGTGCTGCGTGTGGATGCATCACAGTTCCAGCACCTCCTTCTAATGGGAGACCTCTGAACCCTAACCAAACACCAGTTGCATAGAGGACTGGACTCTCCGGCCTATTTCCTGGGTCCATTTTTCTATCATTATGCCAACACACAGTGCATTATCAATTATATCAATTACACAAGCCCTCCAAATTTACTATTTTTTTCAAAGTTATCTCATTCTTCTGGATCTTTTGAACTTCCAGATTGATTTTAGAATGAGCTTGTCAGTTTCTACCAAAAAAAAAAAAAAAAAAGCAAGTGGGGTTAGGACTGGGATTGCATTAAAGCTATATGGGTCAGTAAGGATAGAATTAACACTTAACACGATGTCTTCTGAGCCATGAACACAATCTGTCATTCTGTTTACTTAGTACTTCTGAAATGTTTCTCAGTAAAATGTCTTACTTTCTAGTGACAGATCTTGCACATCTTTTGTCAGATTTACCCTTAAGGATTTCCTCTCTCAATGTTCTCTCTCTCAGATGCCAACTGGCTGCCCACACAGAGAAATACAATTAATTTTTGTGTATTGATCTTATATCCTGCAACCGTACCAAGCTCACTTAGTGCGTTCTTGTTACTGTGAGTTTAATAGCTTTTTGTAGATTCAACGGATTTTCTATGTAGATGATCATTTCAGCTGCATGTAAAGACAGTCTTAAAATCTTCTCTTCCAATCGGAATGGATTCTATATATTTTTTCTTGCCTTACTGCACTAGCTAGGCTCCAGGACAGTGTTGAAAAGTGTGAAAGAAGACATTGGGGCTCATTTCTAATCACAGGCAGGGGACGGCAGTCTCGTCCACTAAGTGTGATGTTGAACGTATGGTCTTTGTACAGCCCTAGATTAGATGAAGGAAGTTGACACCGACCCCACCTTGCTGAGAGTTTCTGTAAGGAACGAATGTTGAGTTTTGTTAAATGCTTTTTCTGTGTCTATTAAAACAATCAAATAAGAACATGTGGGATTATTTTTTCCTTTTTAGTTTGTTAATGTGGGAAGTACATTTATTGATTCTCACATATTATATTGATCCTGAATTTCCAGAAAACCCCCTCTTGGTCATGGTGCTGCTTTATATATCGCTGGACTTCATGTGCTAACATTTTGTTTATAATTTTTATATCTATGTTTAAAAAGGGATATCAGTCCACGGTTTTGACTTCAAAATAATGTCATCCTTATTAGGGAGTTAGTAATTATCCTTTTGGGACCATTTTGTAAGAGATTATGTGTAGAATTAGTATTATTTCATCCTTAAGTGCCTGGTAAAATTCATCAGGAAAGCTATCTTGGTCTGAAGTTGTGGGGAAAGGGGAGAGAGAGGGGTTTTGTTGTTGTTGGTGTTGTTTAAATATTTTACTTATCTATTTGACACAAAGAGAGCACAAGCAGGGAAAGAAGCAGAGGGAGAAGCAGGCTCCCCGCTGAGCAGGGAGCCCGACGTGGGACTCGATCCCAGGACTCTGGGATCATGACTTGAGCTGAAGCAAATGCTTAACTAACTGAGCCCCCCAGGCACCCCCAGAGGGGAGGTTTTAACTACACATTAAACTCTTCAATAAATATAAGACTATTTACATAAATGAATAAATACTGATGCTTTGTGTTTTCATTTTTGTTAAATTCAAAATACTTTTTCATTTCCCTTTTGGCTTCTTCTTTGACCCATGGGTTGTTTAGATGTGAGTTATTGTTTCCACGTATTTGAGTCTCTTCTAGATTTCTTAATGTTACTAATTTCTAATTTAATTTCATCGTGGAGGGATAGCATATCTTGTATGATTGAATTCTTTCACATTTATGAGATTTAGTGTATGTTCCACAGTGTGGACTATTTTGTCATGTTCCTGTGTGTACTTGGAAAGAATATATGGGGGCACCTGGGTGGCTCAGTGGGTGAAGCCTCTGCCTTTGGCTCAGGTCATGATCTCAGGGTCCTGGGATCGAGCCCCACACTGGGCTCTCTGCTCCGCAGGGAGCCTGCTTCCTCCTCTCTCTCTGCCTGCCTCTCTGCCTACTTGGGATCTCTGTCTGTCAAATAAATAAATAAAATCTTTAAAAAAATAAATAAATAAGGGTGCCTGGGTGGCTCAGTGGGTTAAGCCGCTGCCTTCGGCTCAGGTCTTGATCTCAGGGTCCTGGGATCCAGCCCCGCATCAGGCTCCTTGCTCAGCGGGGAGCCTGCTTCCCCCTCTGCCTCTGCTTCCTCCCTGCTTGTGCTCTGTCTCTGGCTTTTTCTCTCCATCAGATAAATAAAATCTTAAGAAAGAGAGAGAGAGAGAGAGAGAGAGAGAGAGAGGGAGTGAGGAAGGACGGAAGGAGAGAGCGCGTGCGCTCCGGCGCGGTAGGTGAAGTATTCCAGGAACGGGTCTCCGGTTGGCGATAATACGAAGTCTCTATATTCTCACTAGTCCTTTATGTGCTTGTCCTACCGCGGAGAGAACGCTGGATTCGGACGATCTGCGGCCTGTCTCCTGGCTGTCCTGTCCTTCCCACTGCTGGCTGCGTATTTTGGAGCCCCGGCATTCGTTGTATAAACGTTCAGGATGGGCGAGTCTTTCGAAGAACGGATCCCTTTTAATTATAAATTATAAAATTTTAATTATAAAATGTCTCTGCTTTGCCCAGTGTACTAGCAGCGGCAGCTTCCTTCGGGGGGTTAAGGTGCATGCGGGGAAGGGCTGACGCAGCCGACCCGCCAGGCCGCAGCCCTGCCCAGCGCTCCTGCTTCCTCCTTACCGGGCTCGCCGCCGCGTCTGGCCGCACGTGCGCTCAGGGGGTCCGCAAGCAGCCTCCATCCCCCGGCGCGGCGGTTTCGTGCTTGTGACAGGTGCTGCCAGCAGCATCAGGGACAGCCACAGCTCCGCTGGTGGAGGAACGGTGAGCAGAAGTGCAGTCGCGAGGTGTCGGCCCGCGGCGTCGTGGAGCAGAAAAGACTGTGCCTGAGTCAGGGCGAGGGGCCAAGCAGACCCGTTCAAAGAAGCCCCCGCAGCAGACCAGTCCGGAAACCCCATTTCCTTCCGCAGACCATCTGCGCCTCCTGGAGAAAGAGAAGGGCCCGTGGCGGTCACGCGGCCACCACGGCGCCGGACAGGCAACATCTGGAGCCTTAGCCAGAGGCAAGGCCGGCGAGGCTGGCGGCCGGTGTCTGGCGGAGCCCGGCCCCGACACCCGGCGAGGGGCCCCGTGTGCCGCCACCGACAACATATGTTTACACACTAATGAACACTGGGCTCATTTAGAATAAATTTGCATCGATCAAAGTCAAGCAGCGAGCAACTGTTACGGTGTGTGTCCACGGCCTGCGATGCCGGGAGAGCTTGAACCCCCTCCCCACTCAGCTCCCAAGTCATGGCTGAGGGGACACGCGGGCAGCACGGAGGGCTGGGCGGGAAGTCACGTGGCCCCGAGGCCTGGGGCGGTCTTGCCACGAGGCAGAGACCCCTTCCTGGGATGCTCCGGCGGGAGGGGGACCAGGTGGGAGAAGACGGGGTTCAGGGAGATCAGATGCGGCTTTGCTGAGGCTTCTGGGGGGCGGGTCCCTACGCTTCCGTGAGTCTCGGTTGCCTCTTCTGTACATGGAAGGTTCCCTGAGAGGAGCTTCAAAGCCACTGGCAGCGGGAAAGCTCTACGGCTCGTGGATGCAGCATCACTGACAATTAAGCATCTCGGTTTAACACGTTTTAGCGAACCAGGCTTTGCCCTGGTTTCCCCCTTCCTGGTGTTTTCTAGGCTCTGGCAGGTGGCATCTCTCCGCGGCGGTTACCAGGGGCTGCTGTGCAGTGGGGGTCTCCCTGCCTGGCGCTGTCAGAGGTCTCAGTGTCCCCTCCCGGCAGCTGTCAAACACCAGCCCCATCCTGTCCCCCAAAGATAATAGAAACATGGACAGGACAGACGGAGAGGACAGCGTGTGCACTCAGGGACTGTGGACAGGCTTTAAGGAAGAGCTGGCCACGATCCCTGGGGACATAGCACAAGCTCTTGTGACCTGCACTGGGTGTCACCACCTGTCACTGGCTGAATTGGGTCCCCAAAATTCACATGTGGAAGTGGTAACCCCAAGACCTCAGAATGAGACCGTATTTGGAGACAGAGTTTTTAAAGAGGTGACTAAGGTAAACTGAGGTCACTAGGAGGACGGGGGTCCTCATAGGAAAAGGGGAGCAGGCCACAGACGCGCACAGAGGGACAATCGTGTGAGGACCCTGGGAGGGGATGGTGTCTGCACCCCAGGACAGAGGCCCTGGGAGACACCAGCCCTGCCCACAATTTCATCTCGGGCTCCCTGCCCCCAGGACACGGGACAGGAAATGTCTGACGTTCAGGGCACCAGGCTGTGTGCCCATGGGGGCCCGAGCCCACCGACACAGCCCCTCTGGTGCTCAGAAACACACCTGCAGCCGCTCGTCTCCTGGTGACCCCTCGGCCTGCCCTGATGGACACACGGAGGGACCATGCATCTCGGAGCACACGGTCCGCACACAGGAGGGAGCGCAGGTCGTCCGAAGCCCTGGGCGGACGCCGCCGCACTGTTACCCCAAAAGCGGCGATTCGCTCTCGGCTTAGCCTTCTAAGTGTCATATGGATCCTTCGTCTGGGCCTCGTGGCCAGCAGCAGTGTGTGACCTCTGACGCTTGGGATCACCCCCCACCCCACAGCCTTGCACACCCCTTCCCCCACGCCGGCCTCTCCTCTCCTGCCTGAGGCCCTCCATCGCCTTCCCCGTCCCAGCTCCCCGGGCGCTCTTTCCTTCCTCTGGCTGTCTGGAGGTCTGTGTGCCCCCAAACCTGGGTACGACGCCTGAGCCCAGGGTGATGGCATCAGGAGGCGGGACCTCTGGGAGGGGAGGAGGTCATGGGGGCAGGGACCAGGTGATGGCATTAGTGTCTTCCTACAGGGGACCCCAGGGAGACCCCCACCCATCCCGCCACGTGAGGACACAGCAAGCCAGAAGGCGCCGTCTGTGGAGCAGGAAGGGAGTCTCGCCGGGCTGCAGTCTGCTGGCGTCCAGATCTCGGACTGGGAGTAATGGCAGTTCTCTGGATGACACGCCGGGGCCCAGCCTGTGGCGTCTGTCAGAGCGTCCCGAACGGACGAGAACGACCCGGCCACGCGCACAGAGTACTCTGTTCAGGGCCTGCGCTCCCCGTGGCCTCCAGCCCCTCTGCCCCATTGGCTTGGGTTCACCCTCTCTCCTCTCAAACTAATAAATAAAATCTTTTACAAGAGTTTTCAAGATTAAGGTTCAGTTTTGCTTCTTCAGGAAAAGCACCCCATTTACCGGCTCGACACGACGGGGAAGGAAGTTGCTTTCAGCAGGGAAGAGATCCCCACTTGGGGTGGACAAAGCAGCCGTCCCAGAGTGGCCGTGGGCAGTGGCTCGGGCTGGCAGGCGAGATACAGGAGCAAAATGCCGCAAGAGAACGTCGCCCGGCCGGTCCTGACGACGTGCGGCAACACCTCCTCGGGAATCACCCGCCACCCAGGAGCCGAACCCGAGAGCCTGTGAGTTTTTACTTCCATGGACTCCTGTCACGTGTCGCCGTCAACGTCTTCTGGACGGAGGTTGTAGCAAATAAACAGTCGGGGGGTTCTGCGTGCTTGGCGTCCTGGGCGCGCAGGTGCGACTGGTGGGGTCGGAAGGCGTCTGGCTCGCAGGCTATGAGGTGTGACTGAGAGATTTCCAGCAGGATCAGTTCGAGTCTTGGACTCAGTTGCAAGATTCATACAGACACAGTTTCTCTTCTCAGGAACCTGGCACCATCTCTCTCCACATCCAGTCGGGGAAGACGACTTTTGTAAAAATTTTACACGAGGTGCTGCTGCTCGGGTCCCGCAGGGGTGAGATCACCCCGGAGGCAGCTGCCCGGGCTCCATCCCGAGAAGATGAGACGCAGCTTTGCTTCCTCTCAGTGAGCTGACGGGTCCCAAGTGCAGAGTTAACGCAAATGAACAATTTAGCTTTCTTCTAGAATACGAATCTTACTAATTGTGGGTATGAAAATGGATTCTGAGCTCCGCAGCCCCGAGTGGAGGAGAGAGAAGGCAGATTTTCAGAACCTGAAGCAGGAGCGCACGTGAAGCCTGTCTTCCCGAAAGGGGGGCGTGCCCGGTGCCTGGACTGGGCAGGATCGGGGCGGGGGGGGTCTGATGAAACGCGCAAACCGCCGGGGGCTTTCTTTCCTTATTCAGGAGAGCCAGTAGCAGGTGGCCAGGTTTACGTCAGACATCTGCAACGTGAAGTCACTCCTGCGGGTTTGGTTTTTTTTTAAAAGATTTTATTTATTCATTTGAGAGACGAGAGTATGTGAGCACAAACCAGTGCACAGTGCGGGAGAGAGAGAGAGAGAGAGAGGGAGAAGCAGGCTCCCCACTGAGCAGCGAGCCCGATGCGGGGCTCGATCCCAGGACCCCGAGATCATGAGCTGAGCCGAGGCAGAGGCTTCACCGGCCGAGCCCCCAGGCGCCCCACTCATCTTGGACATGAAGCGCATCGAGCTGTAACTCAAGCATTATGAAAGGAAGAAAGAAAATTCGGCAGAAGAAAAGGATGAAAGGAAGAAAAAAGAAAGAAATGAAGACGGGAGGGAGGGATGGGCGAGGGACGGAGGAGAGAGGAGGGGAGGGAAGGAAGGAAACAGAAAACACCCCCAAAGCGTGGGAGCACGGCGGCCGGGTTTGCGGCAAATGCCGTCGCACGTGCTCAGTGTCGGAGCCGAGCATCCCGCTCCGCTGTGGGAGCCCATGACTGCCTGCTGGTCCTGCGTATCCTCACGAGCGAGCCGTAAGGCCATTCCTGCGGCAGCAGCACCTCGACTCCCGCCTCGGGGGCCTGCGCGTCTCAGTCAGCTGAGACTCAGCCCCGCGGCAGGCTCCATCCTGCGGGAACACTGTGGGCGGGAGGAGGACAGACGGGGGACAGAGCAGGGGGTCCACGCCCGGGACCCTTCTGGGAGGAGCTGGCCGTTAGGACCACGAGCCAACGTAACACGCCCAGAGACGTGGGCTAAAACTGGCTCAAACTGTCAAATCAAATCAAGGCAGCAGGCAGACTCGGAATTCTGCAGATGCCGGCGCAGCGGCAGGTCTACACTCTCCCGCACGCGCACACGCGGCGCACACAGGCACACACGCGCACACACACCGCCCACAACATCTGGGAAGGCCCCTTGCCTAACCGTGATTACAGCCAAACCGCGGAGACGGAAGGGTTCGGCAATCACGGCCAGGCGGATGGCGTGTCGCTCTGCAGCAGTCGGCGTGATGACTCTTTTACATAATGTGAATCACCGTCTCATTGTGCGTCTGATTGCACCTGCCGTCCGCGAGCTCAGGGGCCCCCACCCAGCCTTCGGGGAGCACAAAGACGGGAAGGAAATCACAAAAGCACGGCTTCCGTCCGTCGCGAAAGGAGAAGAAACCGCCCCCGTGTGAAGCCAAGCGGGCTCTTGGGCCGAGAGCGGGACGTCCGGGGGCTGAGCCGCCGCCTCAGCCGCCGACGGGACAGGGGCGAAGAGCCACCGGAAAGGCAGGGTCAGACTCTCTGTAAACTTCCACCTGCTGCGTGACACGGTGAGAGAGGAAAGCCCAGGGGACCCGGGCGTGCACCCCGCCCCGCCTCCTCCTGCCGTGCGAGCCCGAGCGGGCTCCCCGCGTCCCGCACGGACATCAAGGGGGTCGGGACTACAGGAGATCCTATAAAGCAATGAAACAAAGCACGGTGGGTCTTCAGCGAATGTCAACTACAGTCTTTTCCCTTTGTGCCGATTAGGTCCACTTAGGAGCCTACGGGTCAGAGGATCAAAAAATAGATTCTTGGTGCATTTGTTACCTGAGCAAATCCCAGCACCCCGGGTCTTCATCCTTCTCACCTCCCCCACTGGTTAGGACACGCACCACTGTAGCATCTCGACGCCCGCCGAGAGCAGCCGCACGGCCGTCACTGGGCTCTGATGTCTGCCATGAAATCTGCCCTTCCTTCCCGTCTGCGGCTGAGACGCTTACTTCAGGGCGTTCTGATGTTCCCGGGACATGGTTCTTACCTTCAGGAAGCCACTGGAGGCAAAAGGATCCTCTAGTAGGAGAGACACCGAAAGGAATTACCTGCCAGAGCCTCTTGGGACAAGGTTCTGCCTGATGGGAGGCTGGGTCCTGGTCCGGGAGGCAGCCAACGGCCCTGGGCCGTGGGTGCACATGTGTGTGGCGACCCAGGCCCCCGTGAGGTCGGATACCAGAGCAAGCAGCATGAGGCTCCCGAGTGCCTGGCCACGGCCTGCCGTCTCCCACCGGCGGACACGAGACGGGCCTCCCAGACGCTGCCTGGCTGCAGAGAGTGGGGTGAGCAGTGAACTCTCTGGGGCCCCAGGGTCAGGTGGCCAAACATCCCAGCCACACACAGAAACCCTGACAGATGGCATCACCCCAGAGTCCCCACCGGGGTGAGCCGCGGCCAGGACCACACCGCCGGGTGAACCCCGCTTGGCCACGCCCTGTCACCACAGCTGGGGGTCCCGGGCTCAGCGTCCATTTCAGGAGACGCCAACAGCCTGTGGCCTCCGACGGCCACAGTACCTGGCGGTTGTGACGGCAAGGACACCCTTATGACCGCGTTCAACCTGAATTACTTCCGTAAAGGTCCCGTCTGCAAATACAGCCACACTGGGATCCTTGACACACGAATTTTGGGAAGATCCGCTCATCACAGCACCCAAGAGGCCACGTCACCCCTGCAGCTCCGTCCAAGGACACCCCATGTCGCTTGCCTGCCTCGCAGGGTTTCTCTGAGAATCAAACAAATATATAGAAAGAGGCTTTTCAAACCATGAGAAGCCGTACAAACATCCGTTAAAAAGGAAAGAAGACGTCATTCAGATCTACAAGGTGCGGCGCATAAATCACCGGGACCAGAATCGTTTTCAAGTCCGTGTCTTTGCACACTTCTCCTTTCGAAGAAAGATGCCAACGGCCGCATAAGAAAAATCATATTTTTTTAATGATCCAGAGGAACAGCATGAATGCTCCCTGGTCCATTTTCCACATTTCCTACCAGACAATGAGAAATGAGGCCAGACTCTCATTAAAATTCTAGCAATGACAACAACGCTCACAAGGTTAAGAGCGGCCTGGACCGTTGCGGGAGGAGCTTCTGTCGAAGGAGCAGACCACAGCCCACCCCGACACCTCCGGGCCTTCCCGGCAGGCGTCGCATAAAGGAAAACAAACAAACAAACACGCAGAAGGCCCTTTCTGAAACAGTCGGTCTACGTGAAGGAACAAGAAACGCAGCCTTTTCCTCCCGGACAGCGGGTGTCCCTCCCACCCCCCCCGGCCGTCCTGCCCGCGCCCTCCACGGTCAGCTCGCCCCGCACACTTGGACTACGCCCCGCGGCCCCTCTGCAGAAAGCGGTCCATGGAGCACAGCAGAGAAAGGAGACCGTCCTCCTTAACCAGCCTCCAAGAGCTTGAGGTGGGAGAAGGTTCCAGAAAACCCACCAACGCAGAAAGAACGGCGGCAAACGGGCCACGCGCTCGCCTGCTCCCTCCGTTTGACGGGAGTGCCCGTGCCATATCCGCCTGCCTCCAGAGAACCTTCCAGAAACCAGGCAGTCATGGGTGCTCTTCTAGCACACGACAATGGTTTACCAAGGGAGGATGTTACTGAACCAAGATTCCAGGACCAGCCCTGTGTCCCGCTCACATTAATCGTTTCCAAACTGAATATCATTCGTTCAAAAGCTGAAGAATTTATATTATGTTTATCTTTTTCTTAGTCGTGTTAATTTAATTGTGTAAAAATGGAAGCAAGCTGGGCCGCCCTGTGGGAGCTCTCCACCCTGCACAGCGTGGACACACGTGAGGTCTGGGGAGCAGAGATACAGTTCCCCTTGTCCTAAATGCTGAGAAGGGCCCAGGGTCTCGGGCCGTGATTCCCCCTCCGGTTCTCGGGTTCTCGGGTTCTCGGGTTCTCGGCTCAGGGTGAGCGAGGGATGACCTCAGCACAGGAGTGGGGGACAGACCCCTGCAGGAGAAGCGCTTCCCGGATGGGCTACAACCCAGTCATCCAACCCGGTCAACCCAGGCATCACCCAGAACAGCTGCTGGTGGCCACTGAAGGTAAAGAGGACAATTCTGGAACTTAGGAAATGTCATCTGGGTGGGGGATAATTTCTGTCCCCTCGCCTTGCTGACACAGGTTTTAAGTCCGTCCATGTCGAAAAACCAAGAAGGGTCGGAGAAGACTCCCCACCTCGGTTTGACCTCTGTCTGCTCTGCCTGCAGGAAGGGTGAGTGTCCTGGGACGGGAGGTCAGCTGGCAGCCTCCCTGCTGGCCAAGGAGCCCGGGCCTGCTGGGGCCTCCTGGCATGCCCTTCCCGAGGCTGCTGGTCTCCATGGCACCCAGAAGGTCCCGAGAGAGGGCGGGATCTGCTAAAGAAACCATGAGACGCCTCGCCACACCCTCCTGACCGCCCCCCATCATTCCCCACACCCAGAGCTGTTCGCCACCAAGGAGACAAACGGAGGCGGAAGGGATTTTGCCCACCTCGCGTCCTTCAGACAGACAGGCTCCTCGCTTCCCAGATGCTGCAAATTTCCCGAACGTCCGAGATATTTCAAAGTGCACATCTCAATTGATCAGATCAAGCCAAAATCACTCCGTCTCAGACTCCTGTCTCCTGGTCCGATTAACGAGACCCCGTGTTCAGCCACACGGGGACAAGCTGGAGACTCAGCGGCACACCCTGGGCCCCCAAACCCTCAATCATCAAGATAATTAACATTTTCATCCAGTATTTTAAAAAATCAACATTCACGCATAAAAGTTCATGATGAACAACAACAAAAAAAAATCAAAATTTTAAATCAAGACAGGGTCCAACTCTGTTGAGGTGGGTCAAAAGGAAAGTTGTGAACCCTCATGTACATGTCTCTGTAATTTTTTTCAACGGCTAAATTTTTTTTCCAGATCAGTAAGGTTGTTGAAAATTTCAGCATAATTGAAAAGTAGGTATATTCAATTACACAGCACTGTTTTAAATTTCAATGCCTTGTATTATACCAGAAGCAAAATTTGTTATAATTTTACTTTCTGGACATGCATGGTCAGCAATATTTTCAAAATCTACCCTTTGCTTATCCTGTCTTCAGTTGACGGAGTCATCATGTTTGGCAATTTCTTTGGACCAAGTATCAACCTTAACATTTTTTTTAATTCACTTCAATTTACTGAAACATTTTTTGTGACACATCATTCTAAGTCATACTGTTACAAATATTCTGAACTTGTTTCACATTTCAGGAAGCAAAATTCACAAAAGAATTTTGCAAGATCCAAACACGGTGCCCGATTTGTTACCAATTACTGACAACTCGGGCTGCGGAAAATCAACTATTTCAGACAAATTTTTCCTGGACTTAAATTTTCAGGATTTTCAGAGCCAAGTCAGTGACTGCAGTTTGAAAAGCAGATATATTCATGTAAAATAATTTAATTTTTAGTTAAAAATTCAAAATCTGAAGACATTTGTTAAATTCTGCGTTTCTCCATTTGAAATGCACAATTGGGAAGCATATCAGCCCCCAACTTTGATGTGACATGCACTTTGCTGTAATAATTGGTAGCTTCTCTGATGAACACATATTTCCTGTTTCTTTCCTTTTCACTTATTGTCAATATTCATATCTTTTGGTAAAGTTTTAAATTCACCTAACGTGCTTTCCATCACTCTCAGTTTAATTCACAGTGGTTTTTGAAAAGGAGGCAAACAAAGAAGCCGATTTTGGAAACACTAGGGATGACTTTGTTTCCATTAAAGCCAAGAAGGTAAAAGTATAATAAATTCTGGTTTGGGTATAAATACAATATTTAAATTTAAAATAATATGAGCGCTAATACTCAATATTTTTTCACCTCCTTTAATGTTCGGGGGCGGGGGGTAAGTAACCATTAAAAAAAATCAGACGAGCCCACATTTTCCCGACTGCCTCGGATGGCAGGACGCGCTGCAGGGGGCAGAGGGCAGCGGGGCTCACGGACGCTCGGTTCCGGGCGGGCGGCTTCCGTGCTGCTGGCGGCCACGCGGTTCGTCGGCGCTCAACCCAGCACCCGAGGTTCGGGGGCTCCTGCTAAGTGGTCATCTTGGTCATCAGGTCGCCCGTTGCTCCCCACACCCCCGCGCAGTCTCCAGCGGCCTCCCCGTCGTCCTGCCAGCCCCCAAATCTCAGGCAGGGAAGGACAAGCCAGAAGGGACAGTGGACTCAAAGGTCGCTTTGCTTCTGTCTTGCTCCATCGTGTACCCCGGGACCAGGGCAGACACAGCAGCCGGCTTCCGGCCTGGTCCCTGCTCTGCCGTCTCCGGCCGCAGGGTCCTAGAGAGGCTGGACCCGCTGAGCCCTCGTGTCCAGGTCGCTGAAGTACTGGGAGCTGCCCCACGGGGCCCCCGTGAGGATGAAGTCACTCTCGGGCCTCCACACGCACCCCAGCTCCTAGTACGAGCGAAGCCTGTAAATACTGTTACTGTGGCGCGGGGTTCGTGCACAGGAGGCCTCCCCAGCTCGGTCTGTCCGCCCCACGCCCCTGTCACCCTGCCCGCTAGCCGAGGAGGCCACCGGACACCACTACGTGCACGTGGCCATTAGTCAGGACACAGAGCGCTTCACGCCCGCAGCTCAGCCAGCCCAGGCTTGGAGTCCCCTGGCCGTGGAGCCCCCGGGGGGGCCCAGAGGGTCCGGGACGCCGCATGGAGAGTGGGTCTGCATCATAGCTACGGACCCCCGGTGCGGATGCCACGGCCTTCAGAGAGAGCGTGAGTTTTGTGTGGCAAGAAGGCATCATGACCTCCACTCGCAAGGTGACTGGCTGCATCAACAACTTGATCCACGGCTGGATGAAAGAGTGGTTCACGCCCTGAGGTCCTGGCACGAGGGCTGCCTGCCTTCTCACACTCCTGCCCACTCCATGGGTCTCTCCTGCCCCAGGACACCAAGGGCTCTTTCAGAATGCACACATCCCTTGTCAGTGAATTCAAATCTAACTCTTCCTACAATGTTGCGAAGTCAATGTATCTTCCCTCTTGCATAGAAGTAGTGTGCTTGTTGAAGCCTAAGGAATGAATCTCTAATGGTGAAATTTCATGTCTCATGACCGTCAAGTGAAAGAGGACATTTTCTGGGATATTCCCTGAATCCACTTCTTTATTCTAATCAATTAAGGACTTGGTGCTGGGTGGTCTGGCGCGTGCTCCCTCGGGTGAGGGTCAGACAGGGCATTGGGCGAGGGCCAGACAGGGCATTGGGTGAGGGCCGGACGGGGCATTGGGTTAAGCTGCTGTGCGTGTTCCTGGGGCTGCTGCCACGAACCACCACAGACCTGTGGCTGAAATGCCCGACATGGATCCTCTCGTGCCTACTACGGACCTAAATCCAGACGCCCATGGGGCTGCTCCTTTTGAAGGCTCCAGGGAGAATCCATTCCTGGCCTCCCTCCCTCCCGGCTCTGGGAGGCCCCACGCGGCCCTCGGCTTATAGACTTCTGCCTTCTCGCCTTCGTCGTCACGCGGCTTCTCCTCTGTGTCTCCATGTGCTCTCCTCTTCTGTCTCCTTCAAGGATTTGGGATCCAGGATGATCTCCTCTGCACAGGCCCTTTTTCCAAATAAGGTCACATTCTGAGTTCCCACGGGGACACATATTTCGGGGGCCTCCTTTCATCCTGCTGCCGCTGACAACCTTGTCTGGGAGCGTGGGCGATGGCCACCGACCCGCCGTGACCCAGCGCAGTGGCAAGCTGCAGAGAGCCCCCGCGGACAGGAGGCAGGAGGCCCAAGCAGGCGTGAGGTTACCCGCAGGCCCCCTGCTGGCCGCGGCCGAGGAGAGGCCTGGCCCAGCCACCTGCGTCCCGAGGCCACGTGAGCTCACCTGCCCCCGCCCCCCTCCCCGGATCGCTGGTCACCCCGAACAGCATCAGGGAGAGACCGTGAGTTCTAGGTGTAGGTCGGGTTGACAAGATTCTGCACTGCGATCAGCTCAGGGAGTGCTTGTCGGGGGGAGGTAGTTATTTGTCGCTGTGGTATTGAAAGAAGCACGAAAAGATTCTTTCAACCTGGCCCTCCCCACCCGGCCACACCCTGCTGCCTGCTCCCAGGGGGCCCCCGGCGACGGCACAGGGGAGAGCTGCCTATGTTCATCGGTGGGTCCTGGGCCCACCACCACGGGCCAGGCCTTCCTGCGCCTCCCGGGGGCCTGTCTTTCTCATCGCGAATCAGCAGCAAGGGCGCTGTGGACACATGTCCTGCCCCGGCGGGGAGTGGGCCGGGGCGGGGCGGGGAGGCAGCCGAGAATGGTCTCCCCGCCTCCAGGCCAGACCCCGCGGCTCCTACCAGCTCCTTTACTCCAACAAACCATTCGAATACTCTCTCCACAGAGTGACCTCTGCTTCTCCATCTCAGACCCACACCCGACCTCCTGAGCTATCCGGCCCGTGCTCCGGGGAGGAGGCCGTTGGGTGAGAGAGAATCAGTACGCGGGGTGTGGGCCTCCAAGGGTCCTCGGGAAAAATCCATGCTGGAGATAGTTGGAGTGAGAAGGGAAAGCCGGAAGACGTAACGTCAGTAACATAACACCTGTCTGAGTTGAGAAATGAATACAAATGTCCACTCTGGGCCACATCGACGTGTTAGGGCAGACAGCACCGCGGCTGCCTTCTGGGTGAATCTGGCACAATCCAGTATAATTATAAATTATCCCCAGGGGAATGACAGAGACACGACTTAATTGCTCAGTGAAGACACAGTCCATCCCAATTACAGATGAACACGGTGGGCACGAGGGGCCACACCGGCCAGCGGGCTGTCCCAGGTCAGTAAGTACCTGAGATCAGGTGTGGCAGGTACCAAGTAGGGGACACGGGACATTGTCCACACAGCCCTGACTCTGGGTGTTTCCTGTGGGCAGAGGGTCGCAAACAGAAAGAGCCTAACAGCATGCAAGGCCCGGGCGCCTGGGCGGCTCAGTCGGTTAAGCGCCTGCTCTTGAATTTGGCTCAGATCATCATCTCAGGGTGGTGGGATCGAACCCCACATTGGGCTCCCTGCTCAGCGGGGAGTCTGCTTCTCCGTCTCCCTCTGCCCCCCACACCCCACTCATGGTCTCTCTCTCTCTCCCTCAAATACATAGAATCTTACACACGCGTGTGCACACACACACGCGCGCACACACGCACACACACGTTCAGAGCGCGGCTCCACGGAGGAAGTGCTCTGTGACCTGTTATTTTTCTTACAGGAGCTGTGAGGGACACTCACCAGAGCCAGGGGGCCCGGAACTGTCATCCCACAACGGTATTTTCAAGCCCAAACTCTGGGTCCCTGGAAATGTCACTTTGTTCAGATTTGGGGTCTTTGCAGATGTGGTCAGTTAAGTGGGGTGGACCCCGAGCCAGTATGATGGTGTCCTCGTCAGAGGAGGAATTTTCAGCTAAGCCACGCCCTGGGGAGAAGACCCTGTGTCAGCAGAGTCAGAAGTCGGAGCGATGCGTCCGCAAGGCGGGGAGCTCAGCGGGTCACTGGCACCACCAGCAGAGCTGAGAGAGGGTCTGGATCAGGTGCTGCCCCGAAACCTCCAGAAGGAACCAGCCCCATCAGCATCACAATTTAGGGCTCCCGACCCCTGGAACAGGGAGACAGTAGTTTTCTGCGGTTCTAAGCCCCCCAGGATAGGTAGCCCCAGGAGACTAATGCAAAGGGACACAAAGGGTAAGGATTTTTGGAAAAAGCAGGATCTGAATGAAACTGAAGCGGGCAGATGACCTGACACCAGACAGCTGGATTTTGAAATTGTGGGAGTCCGGAGCGGCTGTCGGGCTGGTGAGGCAGTGGGAGCCCGGTGGGACAGGATGACCGGGTGCACGACCCATGCCGACAGACGGGCAGCGGTAGCCCGTCCCCGCTAGATTAGAAGTTCCTCGGAGTAGGAGTGACGGCGCATCTCCCGGCGACGTCAACAACCAGCACAGCTGTGAAGACGAGGTGGCGGGAGGATCTCAGAGTCTGGGTGGCATCTCTTCAGTATGGAGAAGCCCCCACATACGAGGGGGACCCAGGAAGCTGCTGTGTGGCACGAGGGACTCCGCAGTCCCCTGCACGGGGGCGGACAGAACGCCCGCGCTTGCCAGAGGCATGTCAGTTTAGAGAACGCCGGACCAGTCGAGGTAAAGTACTCCATAAACTAGTCGTTTGGGTAGGAAGTGGTGCAGTGATCTGAATGCTGTGCTCCCCAAAATTCATGTGCAGAACCCCTCAAGGAGAGGGTCTGAGAAGGTGGGGTCTGCGGGAAGGGATGAGGTTATGGGGGTACAGCCCCCGTGATGAGACTAGTGCCCTCATAAGAGAGACCCGGGGGTCCCCTCACCCCTCCCCTGTGCCGGGACGTGGCAAGAAGATGCCGGCTATGAGCCAGGAAGCAGCTCTCACCAGAGCCCGGATCTCCTGGAACCTCGAGCTGGGACCTCCAGCCCCCAGAGCTGTGGGGAACACATGTCGTCTGTTTAAGCTTCCCCCCACCCCCCCACGCTCTAGCCGGTTCAAGCAGCCCCAACAGACTAAGCAAAAGGTCTCGGACAG
This sequence comes from Martes martes, assembly GCF_963455335.1. Lineage (NCBI taxonomy): Eukaryota > Metazoa > Chordata > Mammalia > Carnivora > Mustelidae > Martes > Martes martes. The sequence goes on along the minus strand of NC_137895.1, from coordinate 139,794,606 downwards.
TGTTCAATTCTAGAGCTCATGTAAGAAAACCAGGGGAAGGAGGGACAATAAGAAAGCCCTCAAGGTCGGGCTTTGCACAGCCCATGAAATATTCCTGCTAAAACGTCGGCTGTGAATACATCCAGGCTCCTGAAAAAAGCAGTGTCCCGTAGAGCTTTCTGCAGCGACGGAAATGATCCGTACCTGTGCTCTCCACTGGAGCAGCCACAAGACACAGGTGGCTATTAAGCTCTTGAAGTGTGGCTAGTGAGGCTGAAGAGCTGAATTCATTTTATCTTACTTTGGTTCATTTAAATTTAGATAGCTACGCGTGGCTGGTGCCTACTGCACGGGACCTTGCGGCTCTGCAGATAGCTTCCACTGATGGGAAATATGGGGACAGAGGGTTCACGAAAGACACCCTAAGGAAGAAAAAAAAAAAAAAGCTACCTCTGGATTGCAGACAATGAGTGTTCTCCCAAGAACAGAACCGGTAGGATCTGTGTTCCTCTAAGAGACTGGCCCCTGTAATTAAGGAGTATTGCAAGGCTAAAATCTGCAAGGCTGGCCAGCAGGCTGGAGAGCCAAGGAAGGGCCAATATTTTAATTCAAGCCAGAGACTGCCTGCTGGCAGAGTTCCTCTCGCTTGGGAAGGTAAGTCTTTTTGCTCTATTGGGGCCTTCACCTGATTAGATGGGGCCCACCCTCGTGGGGTGGGGGCGGGGGGATAATCTGCTTTCCTCAAAGTCCACTGATTTAAATGTTAATCTCTTCCAAAAACACCCTCACAGACACACCCAGAATAATCTTTGACCAGGTATCTGGGCACCCCATGACAGAGTCAAGATGACACAATCATCACAGAGGTAGAAAGGAAAGGTCTGGGGCGCCTGGGTGGCTCAGTGGATTAAAGCCTCTGCCTTTGCCCCAGGTCATGATCTCAGGGTCCTGGGATCGAGTCCCACATCGGGCTCTCTGCTCAGCAGGGAGCCTGCTTCCCCCACTCTCTCTGCCTGCCTCTCTGCCTACTTGTGATCTGTCTGTCAAATAAAAAATAAATAATTTTTAAAAAAAGAAAAAGAAAAAGTCTGAGGCATGAAGGACGGCAAAGCTCTAGATTCAGAGAACCCTTGGCAACACACGGACCTTGTTCCAACCGGACCCAAAGAGATCAGCCACAAAATCAGCTGAGATGACGGAGGATGCTTGATTGTGGGTGGGGCCTTCAGCAGCACGGAGATGCATCCTTCACTGCGTCGTCCGTGTTAATGGTGTTGTTGGAGCACATCCTTACTATTCAAAGACGCCGAGACAAGTATGGAGGGTTGAAACGACCTTCCATGGAAATTGCATTAAAATAATCCCAGAAAAACAAAGCAAATGTAGCAAAACGTGGATATCTGCTGAGATTTGGTGATGACACGGGAGGATACAGGACTATGGTCTTCTTTCTGCTTTCGGGGTATTTAAAAATTTGCATAACCAGCTTTCAAAAGGTAATTTGGAGAAGTGCTGCTTGGGCAGTGTGTGGCCGGAGGGCGCCACCCTGAGCTTCAATCTATCCGTGAATATCGTTATTTTATAAATATCTTCACGGTTTCCCTCGGCCTTTTTTTTTTTTTTTCATCTCAAACTCAGGACTGAAAATAGCAACCCTGCTTTCTATCTCTCACCACATAAAAGCAATCGGATTTGGAATTATGTTAATACCGTTTACCCAAGTTCCAGGGAGAACATTTGCAAATTCCCACTGTGAGCGTATTTCTAAATATTAGTAAAACATTAGGTGGCAACAGAACGCATGTTGAGGGTTTTGAAAGTGTGTTAATGGAAGGCTTATGCACAACTGGCTACTTGGGCTTAAATGTGTTCCAGGGATATTTTTATCTTAATTTGTATTTTATTCAGAACGCCAAGAAAAACAGCGATGTCATGCGAATCCCAGAACGCCCCATGCCCTCCCTGAATGTGGCCTTACTTTGGCCACGCTCCTGCGATCTCCTGCAGGGCCACAACACAGCAAATACTCAGCGGAAGAATGCACACGAGGTTTTTAATGTTTCCAAATAGCACATGTGCAGATGAGGTTTGCAGTCAGAGAATGACGTTATTTTCCAAAAAGCCCTAATTTATTTATGCAAGTTTTTTACATGTTTTCCGGTGCTCTTTAAAAAAAAAAAAACAGATTTTCTTTATTTAAAATTAAAGGCTTTTCTCAGTAATAAATGTTCACTTTAGAGCACAGTAGGGTTTCTCTTGAAAAGAAATGAAACCGGTTTTTGTTTTTGTTCTTTTTTTTAATCTTACTGAAAGGAAGATTTCCCTTGCTGTCTGCAAGTAATAATTAAAGCCATAAAAATTCCACGGCAAGGGGGAGGACTCTCCCTGTGTCCACAGGAGCCAAATCTCCCCAGCGGGGTGCCCGGCGAGGTGTCATTATGGGGCCAGATGTGCGGGCTCTCCGCACTGGGAGGAAGGTGTGGACTGCAGGCTGAGGCTGCCCAAGCGGAGAGAGACACAAAATTCTCTACTGGGGGGCGGCACCGAAGGCCCTGGGGGCCCGGGCTGTGTCCCCCTGGCGGGGCTTAGGGCTGTCCTATTTGTAGCCACACCTGTCTTTGTTTGCGGGGAGAAGTAAGTGCAAAGGGACCGACTACTGGCAATTTTGCTGTAAGACCTCAGAGCTGAGCTCCAAGTCCCCTGGCGAATCGTGCACATGTTCAACCCACTCTGGGGCTCGCCCGGAGAGCCAGCCACCACGGCCCTGGGCCCCGAGGGCTGAGCCCCCTCCACCATTTGGGGTTGGTTGGGTCACAGAAATGCACACCAGCCCCCTACCAGCGGGAACTGTGACTCTCTCACGTAGGCGGTCCTTCCTTTCCCTGGGGAAAGCGCGCACCTACCGAGGAGCTCTGGAATTCCGCAGAGCCCGCTGGACTTGAATTACGAAAGTCGGAAAACGAACCTGTAAAGAACGAAGTCTTTCTCTTTCGAACATACTTCTCCACTGTGATGGATTTTCAAAACGGACGGTTTATGGCTGAGCAAGTTTTCGAAATGCACAGAGTCTACCCAACAGCCAACGGCAGACGCTGCCGTGTCATCACAGAAGGTTCGCACAGGACTCGCCACGGGTCCCCGGCCGTGAACCAAGTGCCCTTCCCTGGCTGTCCGGGTGTCCACAAGCAGACAGAGCGACGCCAGTGGGCCCCCATGGGGCCATCCTTGCAGGATGGGTGACAAAAGCCGGTGACAGGGGCGGATGTCTGGGGAGGGGACACACAGGTGCCAGGAGCGTGCGGACATGCAGCGGGATGGACCGTGTGTGGATTCTGAAGCAAACCGGGGTTGGTGCCGGTGGCTCTCCCCCAAGCACACGCAGGTCCTGTGTCCTCTCCTTCCGAAGACATCGCAGTGCCCAACGCAGGTCATGCGAACCTTGAGGGATATTCAGATTCTGCGGGACAGCTGGGCTTGTTCAACAGTCAGCTTCCCTTCATCACCTAACTGGCAACAAAGCATCCTTTTACATGACCCGGGTGGGTCCTAGAGACAATGACCCAATGGCCACAGCAGAACACACTAGAAACACAGCAATCAGAACGGGCACTGGTGTGTGGACCCCAGAGACTCAGAGAACCCCCCTGTCCTGGGGTCAGTTCTGCTTCTCCTGAAGGGAGGGCCAGTCCCTTGGGGCTCCAGGACCTCAGTGCAGGGCAGGGCCAGGCAGGGAGGCGCAGAGCGGGGAGCACAGGGCAGGGGGGCCGGGGCTGCCCATCCCCGCAGACCTCCGCGGCGGCTCTGTGCATCTCCAGTAAATAGAAATAAAATGGGAAGTCTTCCTCCCATCTATGTACTCTGCCTAAGAGCTTTCTTCTTGACGGCCTGCCTTCCACTCGTGCGCGCATGCGTGTGTGTGTGTGTGTGCACGGGTGTGTGTGTGTGTGTGTGTGCACGGGTGTGTGTGTGTGTGTGTGTGCACGGGTGTGTGTGTGTGTGTGCACGCAGGCCTGAAGCCCGAGCAAGACAAAGATTGATGACGCTCCGGAAGGCCAAGGCCTCGCTATTAGCTTGCCTTTACGGGCGTTCACCACATCACTCATCTAAAACACCTTCTAATAGTCGGATTGAATGGGAGGGTGATTTTTATGATGTGAGTCAAATGGAAATTAGGGTGATTTTTGAAACTCTAACATATGGCCCCGCTGATTACTTCTCCCAACAAATTTTTCATGTGGTCATAATCTAAATTTAAATAAGAGTCTGGGGGAAAGCGAGGGTAAGGGTACCCCGTGCCCTCGGGCCTCCTAGGAGGACAATAAAAACCAAATTTCCTGAAGTCAAAGGAAAATCTAGGCAAGTGGAAAATTAATGGTCATGAAAAACCACCTCCAGGAAACATTTCCTGCCAGCGTCTGTCCTCCCGCTCGCTCCTTTCATGCCAGAACTGACAAAAGAGAGCGGAGATTTCCAGATAAGGCCGGAGCCAGATACGCGGCATGGTTTCCAGAAAGGAGCTTTACGAGGGGATCAGCACAAATACCAACACTAGACGGGCTGGCACGGGAGCCACGGAACCTTCCAGAACATCCCTCCTGATACAACACTGTGGTGGAACATCGCTGACGTGGTCCTTCTCAGCTTAAAAACATCTCTTTTTTATCCCCCTATGATAACAGAAGCCCTTGCCCCGTCCCAAAAATCCCGTACGTGTCCCAGACTATCAGACACGGCGATCACTCAAAAGCCGAAGGCCCACAGGCGGTGACTCTTCACGGGTGTGACCGTTTGGGCAGTTGGGTCCTGTTTTACAAAGACAATGCACCTCACAATCCAGCATACTTGAGACTTGGGTCTGCTCCTTTTGCCGTCACGGGGGACACACTTGCCATTGTTCAAGGCTCTTCCCGGATTCCTTAGCAGTGCCCCGCAAACCGCTGCACACACAGCAGCCGCCACCCGCACCCACCCCACGTCGCGGTGCTGGCGTCGTCATTTCTCCTCCACGGAACGCTAGGCCTACGAGCTACGCGACTGCTGTAGTGACAAAACGTCAGAACAGATACTGCCTAAAACCCTCACATACGACATGGCTTTTTAAAGGTTTTATGTATTTGTTTGTTTGAGAGAGAGGGAGAGGGAGGGCGGAGTGGGGAGCAGGGGGTGGGGAGGAGAGGGAGGGAGGGAGAATCTGGAGCCTACACCCCACTGTGGCCTCCATGCCAGGACCCTGAGGTCACGGCCTGAGCTGAAACCAAGGGCAGGATCACCCGACGGAGCCCCCGTACACCACAGCTCAAGGTCAGGGCCAGTCTGGGAGCTGCGATCAGATGCTTAAACTGCAGGAACTTTCGGAAATTCTCAGCAGCCTTTGGAGGAAGGCAGGGCCAGACGCCAGCTCCCTGGGAAGGTCTGATCTCTTTAGCACGGCTCATCTGCGAGGATCTTCGTCGGGCACCGACGACACGCAGCATCTCACAAGCATTGGGATCCGGGAGGTCGCTCCACAGCAGGGACTGGCTCCCAAGCGAGGCCACGTGTTGGGCAGAGTGGGCACTGTCCGTGCTGCTGGGGGGAGGCTGGGCCCCCGGGGAGGGGGATGAGTGGGATACCGCACCCTCCCCGGCGATGGCAGCTTTCCTGCCAGCTTCACGGGCCGCCGTGGGGGTGCCCACGTCCAGCAGAGCACACGGCACAGACAGATGCTCAGGCGATTACAGACGCTGATACAATCGTTGCTAATAACACCCTCTAGTATGTGAGGCCCCAGGGACCTGATACTACATAGTTACACATGACACGCTGCTGCAAGTAACATAGTTATTATGATGCGATAGATATTAATGGTATGATTGTGATAATAAACAAATAGTAATAAAATAATAACATAGTCAATAAAGTAAAAAATAAGTAACAGTTGCCAATTCTATCGCTGGGGAAAGATAGCGAGTAACAGCACACTGTATTACTGGTAGCGGTGACGTTCCACACGCATAAAAGGGCATTCACGTGCCGAAGACTCGGTTACAGCTGCTCGTTCTCTGCTTGCGTGTGTGCGTGTGCACATACGTGTACGTAAACGTGCGTGCACATGCATATGTGTCCACAGATGTGTCTGAGATAGGTTCCCTGGGGGAAACACTCGTTCTGCAAGAACGTGAGAGTATTTTCTAGCTTAAGAGAAGGAGGTGATTTGGGGAAAGTAATTATGGGTTTCGCTCCACTGTTGACGGTGAGTGGCCTCTGTGTTGTCGGTGAGACCGCAAACGTGGGAAACGACTCAGAGCAAAGTGAATTGTTTTCATCCTACTTGGTCTGGGAATGAAAGATGAGCAGTGGCATTTGGAGGAAGATACAAATTAGGAGGAGCGAGAGAGTTGGAAGGGAATCCAAGGACATTAATTTTATTGGCAGGAAACAGAGGACGTCGCGACGGAGAAGCAGGGGCGGCTCTGGGGAAGGAAGGGGGGGTGGGCACCGAGTCGCCCTGGCCCGGCATCCAGGCCTCTCTCTGATGCTCTGCCACCTGCCTTCCCGTGGAATCCTCAGCCTCTTTGTCTCCAAAAGGAGGAGAACACCTTCCTCCAAGTGCTCTTAGGAGCTCCTACTCAGGAACATTCAAACCCAGCACTGGCAATCAACACGTCATCTACCGTTTGAACACAGTTTTATACACGGAGCAAATGACAGGCAGAGTAAACAGAGTCCAAGTAAGACGTTAAAACAGCGATTTTATTAGGGGGGATTAAAAAGGCTGCATGTAAGGAGACGGATAGGTCACAGGGAGTTGCCCCCGCCCTGGGAACGTGCCACCTCGCACGTCGGACCAAGAGCTGGTCGGCGGGAAGGAGGCAATCTCAGCCCTTTATCTGCAGGCGAACTTTCAACACTCCTGCAAAAGCAAAATAAAACACCACTTTCCCTGGTGCTTTATAATAAATCTAAATGCTTTGCTAATTGCCTGTCACCACTACAAATAGTATTTGCTTTTCGGGGAGCTTTTTTTTAAAGGCCCTGGAAATAAATCAGAGCTTTTAATTCATTGGAAGACAGACTGAGAAAAAAGCAGGGGTTGGGGGGGCTGCAGGATAACGGGATAATCTTGAGCATTTTCTGAGAGGTGTTCTTTTCGGGTGTAAGTAGGAGAACATAATCCAAAGTAGGCTAGAAACAGTCTCCCGTACGATAAAAATGCCAACTGTTAAGGTATCTCTTCCTCCAAGCCCAAGGCACAAGGGAATCCCCCACGGTGAGGACAGCCTGGTCGGGGGTGGGGGCATGGATGTGACAAAGGACAGCGGTTCCTGGCAGGACGTTGAGGCGAGACCCCTGGGCTTGCTCTGCACGGCTGGGAGGGCCTGGGTGCAAACTTCGGGAACTCCAAATGCCATCTGTAGCGTGGCGACACTTTTGTCCTAGAAAGTTGGATTTATGATAATATCAAATTATCCCACTCATGGTGTCGTGCGCCTCGATATTGGTGGTAAATTCCGCCAAGCCACCAGCAGGGATCGCGGGCCATCTCGGGGACAGAGGGACGTATTTCTACGCGGTGCAAAGCTAACTTCGAAGAAGGGCTGTGTTCTGAACAATGCTTAGAAATCGAAATATAGGGCTTGCCTTCGTGTGCAGATAGTAAGGATCACAGCAACGCCACTGAGAAACTACCTTAAGGTTTCAGCAAGGAAGATGTCAAACTGAGAGAAAGTTCAGGATAAAATCTGTAGCAAATTAGGGAGGGATGACTCAGCAGAGCTGAGGGGATGTTTAAGGGAGTGAAACCGCTCTTGGGGAGCTGTGAGGGTGAGCTCCTGTCATCGCACACCTGTCCAAACCCACGGGACGCACGGCACCAAGAGGGACCCTAAAATAAACTGCGAACTCCGGGTGGTGATGAAGCAACAATGCGGGCTCATCGACTGTGACAGACGCACCATCTGGCGGGGACGTGGAGAGCAGGGCTGGCTGTGCGTGGCTGGGGCGGTGGGGTGGGCGCGTCTCCACCTTCCCTTCGGTCTCGCTGTGAATCTAAAAAATGCTCTAAAAAACAGAGTCAGTTTAAAAATCTACAGCAAGTTACTAAACAAAGCTGTTTGATTTCTTCCACACCAAACTTGGATGTTATTTTTTCCAGGTCAACGATAGCTTGCCTTCGGCTGGCGCGGTGCTTGCGTTGGTCGACCCACGAGGGGCGAAGGTGGACAGGAGTCAGAGAGGAATTTGAGCAGAGGGGACAGAGGCAGAGGGAGCCTGAGATTCGCTCCAGACCCTCGCTCACCCGGCCCCCAAGTGGCGGTCAGAGCCCCCCTCCCCGTGCACTGGCCGGAACACGTCCCCATGAGCCCCCTCCTGACCTCTCCCAGCCTCTCCTCCGTGAGGACCCCACGCTCAAGACCCTCGAAGGCAACGGGCCCCACGTGAGGAGCCTGGAACCAACCGGTAAAGGCATTTCTCTGCTGGTCCTGGTAAGTGTGCTTTGTATTCTGGCTCCCTTTGCGGGGAGCCAGGAGAGAACCGTTCCGGGGCTGCTCTCGGTGCAGACACTTCCATGACGTCCATGATGTCCCCTGCCGTTGCTCCTAGATGAGCAACGCTGACATCTTCCTGACCAAGTCCTCTGGACAGCTGACCGTCCCAGCGGTTGGGCCTTTAATTATTTATCGATGGGAGTCATGAAAGTAGGGCAGCCTGGCCTCCTGCTGTGTGGTTGGGAACAGCGTCGTCTAGGTCCTCACATCCATCCTGGCCCCAGAGTGCCCTCGTTCCCCGTCTCCTACACCGGGAAGCAGGTTCTGAAAGCGAAGTCCCACGGCCGGGCCATGCTGGGGGAGACCAGGAGGCCTTCGGCTCAAAGCCCGGATCCCACCATTGCGTCACCAGCACCCCTGGGCCACTCTCTTACTCTAGAGCCTTCATCTGTGTGAGAACGAGACTCACCTTGTTTCTTTAGGTCCAAATGTGTCCCGTAACTGAAGAACCCGTGGCGGGCGGGATCGCTCTTCTGTCTCGGGCGCCTCTGCAGCCCGCTCGGGCCCAGTCAACCACATAGAAGCAGCCCTTGCCAGACTTGCCAAGGGTGGCGGCCCGTGTTGGAGCCAACGTAACACAATCCAGCCTGAGAACGTATTTGCTGGTTCTGGGTACACCCAGAAATATGAGAGCCATTTGAAAAAAAAAAAAAAAAAAATAGGAACACAGGAGGAGGCAGCAAATTTGTCTAAACAGAACTGAGGCCCACTGCATGTGCGGAAAGAGAGGCCTTCCCAGCAGAATGATTTCTAAATAAAAAATGAGTAATTACCCAGTATTCACTATAAGCAATGCCTTGCCGGTGCCATGTCTCACAAACTGCTTTCTAGAATCCTACACATACAGCACGGCCAGAATGAAATGAGGAAGAGGACATCAGGACTAGAGTCGGAGGGACACGTGGGGGCGCAGGGAAAGGCAGCCAGCCCAGACCCCACGGGGATCTGTGACCCGTAATACACCGAGAGCACCACGGCTACAGACTAAAATGTAACGTGTGTGGGAGACACAGAATTAGTACAGTAGCACCTCTCACCACTGATTCCACCACACTGAGAAAGACGGGGGACTTTCTCCCACGAGAATGCATGTTTATGAACTGTACACATTTTCTGACATTTTAGGGGGGGGGAAATGTGTCATGGTGGCTTCAGCCTACAATGCAGTGTGTTTCTTAGGTAGTAAATGCCTGAATTTTTCAGCAAGATGGATCCCAAGGAACGAGGCCAGAGGAAGGGAGTCCTGAGTAGGACATGCGCGGGAGGGGGTGGGGGTGTCCATCCCAGAACCCACCCTGTGCCGGGAGGGTGCTGGGAGACCAGGGGACCAGGAGACCGAGGTGTGGGGAGGGGGTCAGTGAGGGAGCGCCCCGCGCCAGGGGGACCTGGACACAGGATCAGAGATGGGAAATCTTGCAAACGGAATACGTGCCCTCCTTTGTCCGCAGTTTGATGGATTTACTGATAATTCACATTAAGACCCGGCCTTTCAGAGAAAGCGGAGAAGAAAAGGAAAAAGCCTTTGCTTGTCACATTTCAGTGAAGACAAATTATTCAGAGGTCACAAAACTGACAGAAACAGCAATGAGAAAGGCAGCTCGGTGAATTACTGAGTGGACCTCTTTGCAAACCCGCTCCAGTGACTGGACTCTCGGTGTATTTCCCTCCGTCCCCGGGTTGCACTTCTAAATAAAAGAACATAACAAATGACACTTTGAGTTTTCCGTCAACGCAAAATTACTTCGGAGCTTCCTGTCCACTAGAAACACACACGAGCCATGGCGGGAGTCTTACGCTGTCGAAAGCACTTTTTGTTTTTTTCCCGAGTGCCCTGTACACCCAACGTGGGGCTCGAACTCGCCACCCCAAGATCAAGAGCCGTGTGGTCCACCCACTGAGCCAGCCACGCGCCCCAAAAGCACTTGAAAAAGTTAAAAGAAACCAACAAAGTTCGAAGTTAAAAGAAACAGATGAAAGTGATTTTAATAATGTATTATGTACCACGACACATCTAAAATACCATTTCAATATGTCATTGAAACAAAACATTCCTTCTGTCATACTGAGTCTTTATATGCACGTGTATTTTCTTTTTTTTGTTAAGATTTTATTTATTTATTTGTCAGAGAGAGGAAGAGAGCACAAGCAGGGGGAGTAGCAGGCAGAGGGAGAAGCAGGTTCTCCACCGAGCAGGGATCCCGAAGCGGGACTAGACCCTAGGACCCCGAGATCACGACCCGAGTCGAAGGCAGACACTTAGCCAACTGAGCCACCCAGGAGCCCCTGCACGTGTATTTTCCACCAACCGCTGCTCTCAGTTCGGAAGGGCCAAGTTTGAAGCGTTCCGCCGTCACCCGTGACAGTGACTGCCATGCTGGACGACACAGAATGAGGATATCTTGTCTAACCACGTTTTTACAAACCTGTTGCACTAAGCCGTATTTTATTATAAAATACCTTCTGTGCCACGACATTATCTTCTTGGCAATTAGAAGGTACAAAGGTAGGGATTTTGTGAGGTGGGCATCATGCCAAGTCGAAGGCAAGAACATTTAAGAAGGCATTTCTTATTCCTGGATGTCTTGATCAGGGGACCCTCAGGACAGGAAGCGAGCGTGACGGTTCTCCTCATGTGGTTTAAATAATGCAGGAGGAAGCAGTGAGGGGTTGTTTGTGCACTAATTCCAGTCTGCTGTTAACAAGACAGAGAGGTCAAGAAATCCCTGAAATCAATCATGGTAGGAGCAGCAAACACGGAGCACTCCCGAGAGGCCGGATGCCACGGTCAGATAATCCTCAGAACACCAGTACAGAAGTACTATTAACGTGCTTTTAAATTCGGGGGTGGGAGCGCAGCTAGGACACGGAGAAATGAACATCTTACACGTTGCTCTGGGTCGCAGGGCTGGGAGCAGCCGCGAGCGCCCAGCTCCCTTCCCACCCACGCGGACATGAGGGGCCAAGCACGCCCGCCGTCCACCACGTCGGGGATCCTGCTGTGGCCACGTGGACGTCACTCTTCCACCGCCATTGCGGAAGGTCGTGCCCTGGGGAGGGATGGCTCCGGGTCTCCCCGTGCCTGCTGACAGCTGTCCAGGTAAACACTTGCCGGGAGAATCGGGAATCCAAGAAAAGAGGGAAGGAAATACACGCCCTAAGAATTACTTTCGTCTACGCCCCCGTGTGTCTCGACCGGTGCTGGAGAGCCCCCCCCGGAAGCTGGTGTCACACGCCAGCTCACGTCCGTGGTGGGACCAGCGCGTGGCACGGGCTCCTCGTCCCCGCACGCACGCACACGGGCGTTTCCCGGTGAACCGGGAGGAAGATTGGCACGACAGGAAGAAGAGCAGGGGAGGGCGCGGGAGGGAAGGAGCAAACAAGGGGAGAAGGGGGGGGTGAACCGAAGAGGACGTCGTCACAGGAACATTAGGTTTTGTGTGCGGTCCCCTCGCTGGAGACGGAGGCTCAGCTCAGTCCCGTGCTCCCCTCTGCTGTCCGCAGTGCAGAATGCACGCGGCACATGCTGGGAGCGGAGCGAAGCCACGCACACCGGCCCCGGGACTTGCACACTCAGCCGCAGAAGGCACCCGACTTTGAGCAGAAGCTGGCCATGGTCAGAGAAGCAATTTTGGTGTCCCTCATGCGTCTCCTTTCTTAATGGACGACTGCGCCCCACGATGGGGCCCCGAGTGTCTATGGCAGGAGTCCATGACCAGGCACGCAGCAATATCCTCATGTTCCAGATCCTTCACTTTTCTCTTTTTTCCCTGGTGTTGAAGATGTTGGACATTTCATCGTTCTCACAAGACCTCTGCGTTGGTAGAAAGTCTGGGAGAATGGGCAAAATCTCAGACTTAGCTTTTATCTTCTGAGAGAAAGCAGAAATCGTCCCGGACACCTGAGTCCTCGCCCGCGCTGGGGGCTGAGCGACACTTTACTCAGTCCCCCCATGAAGGACAGGCCGTGTGATCACCACGTCCGAGACACGAATCTGATCTACCCAGATTTACACGGCCTGCAGGCCCGTGGGCCACAGGGAAGGCGCTCTCGGGATAAATTAAAACATGCTCGTACACAAGCAGTCCCTTGAGGAGAACATACCTACTTCTGATATTGCCTTCTTCTATAAAGGGGTGAGCCCCCCTCCACCCACCCACCATCACATTAATGGGGCACCTCCGGGAGCCACACGCCCCACAGTTCAAATCTGCCTTGTGGCTTTGCACTCCCGGATCCCCAGGAAAATTAACCGGACTGGGTAATGGACAGACTTCTCTCTTCAGGTGATTACTGAGGACAGAAAGGAGAAAAGAGCCAATAAAGCATTCCTACATTTAAAGACCGTGCCAAGTCGTTTGCAAACCTAATGAAAATGAGTAGATGCCTGCATTGTATCAGACGAAGAAAAGACTGGATCCTGCCCAGCCCCACGTGCGCACTGGGAGTCTGCGTATGGTGACAGACGCGCGGGCGGTCCCTCGCGTGCTTGCCTGGAGCTGGGCACCATGGGCCCGTGTGTGGGACAAAGCAGCCCATAGGAGGGTGCCGTCCCTGCCGGCGACGTCCGAGAGAGAGGTGGCTCCTGGTCCTGGCCAACCCCAGGGGAGGGCCAAGCCATCGCAGCCACCCCTCACCCTCGTAGATGCCCATCTTTGTGCATTCCTGGGCACCCCCGAGGGAAGAGAATGGCAAATGGAATTTCTGTGCCCCCCCTCCAGAAATCCAAGTGGTGACAGGACAAGATGTGACATCACCCGGACTCTGAGCGTGCCCCCAGCCCTTTCGGGGTGGCCCCTGGCTTCCTGGCAAGGCTCCTGTGCTGTAGGAGGATGTCAGGTGAATTTTTAAATGTGAGTTTGGATTTTAAAGCTGAAAATTAAACAATCAAATATTAAAATGCAAGAATGTTTCTCAAGGGGCTCTGGGCCTTTGCCTGAGCCGGGTCCTGGAGAGCAGGTCCCTGGAGAGCAGGTCCCCGCTCTGTCCCGTCCTTAGACCCGCTCAAGGCCCACCACCTCCTGAGCAGATCAGAATTTCAATGTCTTTGCAGACTTCCGAGGGCAGATCCAACCAGACGTTCTTAGATTCCTCAGTCCCTCTGCACCTGGGTCCTGTCTGTCTCATCCCACAGCCTGGAAGTCACTGGGTTTTCCAGGGAGTGACTTGCAGTGCATTCAGGAACGCTTGGTAGAAGGAACGTGCGGCATCCAATCCTCTGATCGCCTATTTCATGAGTTTATCTAATGCTTAGTGAGACTGTGGAATGTTCTACTGTTCAGTGAAACCACAACTTATCCAATATTTAAACTGTGAAATGATAAATTATCTAATATTTCATTAAACTCTGAAATTATGAATGGCCCTCGCACTTAGCTAAGTGATAAAATTGTAGGAAATACAGAAGACACTGACGTGGGGACAAACCACCGCGCAGGAACAGTTACCACGAGCGGTTCGGGCAGACGTTGGGGGGCAGCCAGCCCCGTGCGTGGAGCTCCCTGAGCCACAGACAAGGGCCGGAGGGGCGCTCGGTCTGCGAGGGGAACGTCCATTCTGCTGTCTCCGAATGCCTCCCCTCCTCCCCTCTCCACGGGTCCTGCGGGGCATCGTGCAAACCTGGTCATTTTACCCCATGATTTCCATGACCTTACACACAGTAAACGTACAGGAAACAGCCGCTTGAATAAATAAATAATGTTACTAACCCTGAACACTCCTCCTGCTTAACGCATGAAAGGTCAGCTAGAGGCTCTCTCTGCAAGGCTAGGAAGAGGACGGAGACAAGTTTACTCTCTGGTGTGTCTCATGTCCACTGAACTTGTGGGGATCCCAAAAAATAGGAGACTTGGACTTCCACTTAAAAAAAAACAAAAACATAACCAATAAGTTTTCCAAATCCAGAAGGCAGAAATTATAGAACAGCAGGTGTTGGCTGATCATTCCCAGGCCCGTGATTGCCCTGAAGTTGTAACCGAGGAGACTTACCTTCTACTCAGGACACGGCATTTCGTCCAAGTGTACACCGTATGTCGACACATTCTTATAATCAAGACAGTTCTCAAATAGCTGAGAATTCGGTTGAAGAAATAAAAGACGCAGAGAGACATATAATGAACTTTAAGTTTTGCACGATCATCATAGAAATCATAACCCCCATTATTTTTTAAATCAATGTGGGAATAAGGATGAGAGTTTTAATCCTAGGACTTTATTATTTATTGCTGGATAATCTCGGCGCCTCTCCTGATGTCTGGACGCAAACCCCTCGGTGAGGCTTGTATTATGGTACTTAGGTAGGAAATGAGGGGATTTAGTTTGATTGTTTGCCTTTCCGTCAGAACGGTGCGGGTGGATGTCTGAACGGGATCCGCTGCGGACGGAGCGAGGGGCGGGTTCTCGCCATCGGGTGGGGCCCATGAAGCCCGAGGGGGAGCTGAGGGGACGGTTCTCCTGGTGATTCCCACACTGAACTTCCCGATCCGGGGCCTCAGCCCCCACCTGTGGGCATCCCCTCGGCTCTGCTCTGGGGTCTCCCCGGGATTTCCAGAGCAGGTGTGGGAAGCAAACCGAGAGCGCCGTGACCTTGTCCTGTCCTGCCACAGGATGAGACCGAGCCAGCAAAGGGACAGCGTGATTTTTTCAATAAGAAAGAAGCCGTGTTGTGGTTGGAACTAGAGGGTATTGTGCTGAGCAAAAAAAGTCAATCAGAGAAAGACGATTATCATACGATCGCACTCGTTGTGGAATTTAAGAAACAAAACACAGGATCATAGGGAAGGGACGGAAGGGACGAAAAAATAAAACAGGGTGAAATCAGAGAGAGAGACAAATGCTAAGGGACTCTTAATCCTGGGAGACAAACTGAGGGTTGCTGGAGGGGACGTGGGGGGAGGATGGGGTAACCGGGTGATGGGCAGGAAGGAAGGTCGTGATGGAACGAGTAATGGGTGTAGGTAACCGATGCATCACTGACCTCTAGCCCTGAGACTAATAATACACTGTATGTTAACTGATTTTAAATTTTAAAAATGAAAAAAAAGAAAGACGCTGTGTGAAGTCGGTCTGATCTTCTGGACAGACACCGAGAGTCAGCCTCCCACTGCTCTGAGAAGTCCTGCGGCTCTGACCAGCTGTGAAGTCCGGGGCCTCCAGTCCAGCCCCACCGGGGTCCCTTCAGTCCCTCAGCCTGGACGAGTTCGGGCAGGTGTGAGTTCAGTGAGGACACGGCGAACTTGGGCCGGTCCGAATCTCTGGCCCCGAGTGTGCCTGTCGCCTGCACCCCCTCCTCCAGGCAGTGCCCCAGCTCTGCAGTAGCGGGCTCGGGACCAGCCCTCACTGAGCACCTCCCTCGGGCAATGTCCCCACAAACCAGCTCCCCTGGCCGCTCTCCCATCACTGGACTCAGGCCCTGTGTTTCCCATTTAGGAAAGTCCCCGGCTTCAGGCAGGATGACATCTTTGTGAGGTGGGCGTTCATCTGAGGGGTGGGCTTGTTCAGTGGACGTGTATGGCCCTGTGCCTCTGTTTCCCCACATGTCACAACGTGCCCTCCCCCACGGCCGTGGTTATCTGGGTTTGTCACCTTGCCTGGGCCACGGGGTGCCCCGACATTGGGTGGAACATGATTTCTGGGTGAGTCTGTGAAGACCAGCCCGGATGATAGGAGCACGGGAGTCTGTGGACCCCACAGATTTGAGTCAGATGCCTCCACGGCGGCGTGGGTCCCTCCACTGGGTGGGGGCCCAGGAGCACTGGGCACACCCACTGCCTATGGCCCACCTGGGACGGGGCAGGACCTCGGTGTTTGGACCTGGCGCCCCTGACTCCCGGGCCTGCAGACTCGGGCTGGGGTGACACCCTCTGCTCCCCGCTCCCGGGCCTCGGACCCACAGCCCTCGGTCCGCTCGGCTCTGCAGCTGCCCAGCACACAGCAGGTGGGGGCTCCTCAGTCCAGTAACTGCGGGAACCCGTTCTTCACACTTGTGACCCCCAGATGTCTCCCTCCTGCTGGCTTTTCTCGGCACACCCCAGCCTCCGCACAACCTTCCCCCGCCCCCCAACCCTGCCCCCCCGCGGAACCCCTCGTCCCGGCAAACCCGGCAGCTGTCTCCCTGTCTCCAGCTGGTGGCACCCGATCGGGGCATCTGTGCCGTGCTCCCCTCCGTGCGGAATCAGTGCTGTCACACTCACCAGAGGTGTGACCAGTAGGAACCATTACAACCAAAATCTCTGTGCCGTCATTCACGATTGCCGGGCCTCACCCCACACCTGAGGTCGGCACGCGGGAAACGCATGTTTTGTTTTGTTTTGTTTTTAAGATTTTATTTATTTATTTGATAGAGAGAGAAATCACAGGTAGGCGGAGAGGCAGGCAGAGAGAGGGGGAAGCAGGCTCCCTGCTGAGCAGAGACCCCGATGCGGGGCTCGATCCCAGGACCCCAGGATCATGACCTGAGCCGAAGGCAGAGGCTTTAACCCACTGAGCCACCCAGGTGCTCCAACGCATGGGTTTTTATGGGAATCCCTGCCGACATGAAAGTGGCTTTTTAAACGTGGACAAAGAGCTGGTTGAAGATGTTCAAACATTTCCAGGGTCTCTTAAGGGGAATTGAGATTTGATCGAGAGCAAACTTCCAACATAGTAACACCCCCAGACCTTCAGGCTTAGACGGTTTGCCCCACTGGCTGGCTTTGGGGGGGGTATGAAGCCCCCAGAACACCGCCGTTCCCGTGACCTCACCGTCACCGTGGTCACGGCATGGGTCTCGCTTCACCCTCTCCGCAGGCCCCCACTCTCCCCTGATTTTATCTTCCCCTTCGTGGCGTGGCGTGCTACGGTTGATGCCCTGCGGCCAAGCCCACCGGCGCTCTCCGCAGGAAATCCCCAGGTGTTGGAAGACACGTGGTTTTTGGGGCAGGAGTTGCCCTTTTCTGTTTGCTGGAAGATTCTCCTCTCCATCAGTTCCTCCGGGCTCCTCTGTGAGATGTGCCCATGGGCGCAAGTCTGCCCCTTTCTGCCCGGGCTCTGGTGTTTTCCTCCCTCCCTACGTCCTCCTCCATTCCCTGCTTCCAGAGTAGGACTCCGGAGCACGGGTGCAGGGTGAGGGGGTTAGAGGGTGTGGCTCCTTTCCACGGATGGAGCCACGGGAGTGGGCAGAGGAGGGCCCCGGGCAGGGAGAAGAAGGGTTTCCCTGGGGCCCCTCCCTGCCTCCTGCCCGCCCAGCCCCTGCCTTCACTCCCGCCTCCCACCCTCTCTCCTTCTCAGGATGCTTTCTGGTGTGTTTTGGCGTGTTGAGCTCTGAGTTCCTCTCCTCTGGCCGCAGGGCAAGCTCTCTTTCCAGCAGGAGCCACATTACAGGCCAAGGGCCTCCCCCAGCCTCGCTCAGCACTTACTACCTTTGGCATCAAAAATGCATATTATGGGGCGCCTGGGTGGCTCAGTGGGTTAAAGCCTCTGCCTTTGGCTCAGGTCATGATCTCAGGGTCCTGGGATCGAGCCCCGCATCGGGCTCTCTGCTCAGCGGGGAGCCTGCTTCCCCCTCTCTCTCTGCCTGCTTCTCTGCCTCCTTGTGATCTGTCTGTCAAATAAATAAATAAAATCTTTAAAAAAATGCATATTATTCTGTGCAACTGGTGGCCATTCGTCTTGGGCTCCGTGTTAGATTGTAACCAAGTGCAGGAAAAGCAGCCTTGGGGGTTGCTGGCTGCTGGGTCTTCAGTTCCTCCTTCCTAACGCTTGTGATGAACACTCTGGCCACAGAGGGGCCCCTCCCGTGTGTTCCCAACAGCCACACCTGCCCACCAGGAACACACCGGGGGTCCCTGTGTGCCCCACTTCTAGCCAATAGTCACACCCCTCGTTCTCTGGACCCAGTGCCCGGCCCAAAAAGGACAACAGACCCACGGGGCGCCAGCAAAACCATCCCTGCCCCGCCATCTTGGAAGGTCAGGGTGGGCGCCTCTCTACGGACCCCAACCTTGCGCCGCCCTCTCCTTCCCACCAGGCGGAGAGCGGAGCCACAGAGCGACGCAGACCAGGACACTGGCCTCAGGTCCAGCCCAGCCGCCCCAGCAACACCCGAGCCTTCCCGGCCGTGGGAGCCAAAACCCCGACTGCCCAGTGACAAAGCTCCAGGGATCAGCTCATGCGGCGTTGCTGTAACGTTCCATGCGGAGCCTTTACTGGTGTAGACGCAGAGGCTTCTCCACCCTTCCTGTCCTCCCTGGTGTGTTTCTGATGGTGACAGCCGTGGGGTTTCACATAACCGGACAGCAAGGACACTTACAGACAAGTTCACATATCCCATTCCCTATCGCGTGACTCTAGAATAAAATACACAGGAGGATTTCAAGGTGCCGCGTGCAGGAAGGCTAACAGCTTGTCAAAATATTTTAAATATCTCGACATACGTAACTAGCTCGCTTGCTCTAAATACGAAGTATACAACCGAAGAAACAGTATGTGTAAGGGTTTTTTCCAAAATTTTGAAAATTTTTTCTAATTTCAAAAGCTGTGATTTCAAGTCATCTTAAAAAAAAAAATGCCTACAGGGGCCCCTGGGTGGCTCAGTGGGTTAAGCCTCTGCCTTCGGCTCAGGTCATGATCCCAGGGTCCTGGGATCGAGCCCCACATCGGGCTCTCTGCTCATGGGAGAGCTTGCTTCCTCCTCTCTCTCTCTGCCTGCCTCTCTGCCTACTTGTGATCTCTCCCTCTGTGTCAAATAAAAAAATAAAAAAATCTTAAAAAAAAATGCCTACATGTATCATGAACGCTTTACTTTTTTAGAGTGCCCTTTTGTAATTCCACTACTAAATCGGCTACCACAAACACTCCTTGAGACACATACATATGGATACAGAGTTGCAGTATAAGAAAAATGTCTGTCCCTGTACGCCCATTGGATACACACAAGAGACAGAGCATGTGGTGGAGACATAAATCTCTATAAAGAGGGTGTGTTTTGATAGTTTTCATTACGATGAGCATTTGTCACAAGGAAAATACATACACTCACCCCAACATCAAATATAAGAAAGAGTGGGCTCTCCATAGTTTTTAATCAACTCACCCAGACACAAGTCAGCCAAAACCCATCCCTGTTTGGAGGCACATCCTTCCCACACTTTCCCGCGAGCTGGGAGAAAGCAGTTAGGTATTTCCCTCCACTGGCTCTCTGATTTCCCAGAAGAAATCAGAAGCCATGGTGGAAAGGAATCTCGTTCTGGAAATTACACTTAAGAAAACACTGAGGTTCCTTTGGTGCCCTCAGTCCTCTGCTTGGGGGGAGGCAGCGGTCCCCACATAAACTGTGCTCACTGTAGCCTGTGATTCGCAGCTGTTGCCTTGAGGGACGGTAAAGGATGACTCAGGTGCCCCGCAGGCACGCTTTAGAGAACTGAAGTGTCCGTCGGTAGATCTGCCGTCTGCATGTGAGACTTTGCAGGGCTCCCCTGCTCCCCATGGCAGGGGGGGGGTCCAGGTTCCAGAGACACGGGACTGATGCTGGTTCTCCAGCCCCCGAGTTCACCCACCACCACGGGAAGCTGATGGACTTGGCGGTTTACCCATTGCCAAAGACGCCCCCTGTACGTGATGAATCTCTTGAGTAGATTTCAGTACCAAACAGGGACTAACCTCACTAACGGCACGAAGCACCATCAGGACGCCCACAGCAGAGGTCAGAAATGGTGGGAGCACAGCCCCCAGCCATCCTTCCTGGGCTCTGAGGGTGTCCAGGTAACAGCTCTTCCCAGACTCTAACCGCGCTGTCTCCCTGCATCCCATATGCACCAAAATGAACAAACAAACAAGTAAAAACCTGAAATCTTGGCACTGTTCCCATTAAAACTAGTGTTTCTGAGTACAAGGACAGTGAAAAATTGCTTTTAAGCCAAGTCAGGCCAATTTTACAGTTGGATCAACGTGGGGTAGGTAACGTCGGTAAAATCAGGCCAGCGGGAGAGTGGACAGGGGTGACCTCCGGGAAAGACATTTCCCAAACAAGCTGAAAGTGGATCGCCGCTATGTGCCCTATATCTCCTTCCCATAATACCATACTATTCATCCATTTCAAGTATATAATTCTGTGGTTTTCAGTATACTCACAGATATTTGCAACAATCACAACAGTCAATTTTAGAATATTTTTATCGCCCCAAAAAGAAACCCCATAGCGTTTAGTGATTAGTCGGTCTTCCGTGCCCTTCTGCCAAGCCCTGGCCACCAGTAATCTATTTGCTGTCCCTGCAGATCTGGATGCTCTGGACATCTGATATCAGTGGAATTTGTATGTGTGGCCTTTTGAGCTCATCATCTTTCACCCAGCATGGTGCTCTCAAGGGCCATCCACGGGTGGCCCGTTATCCGGGCTGCGTTCCTTTTCATGGCAGAATGATATTCTATTGCCTGGAATTCGCACATTTTTTTTCATCCATGTGTCTAATGATGGACATTCGGGTTGTTTCCGCTTTCTGGGGTATTAGGTATAACGTTGTGACGATCACTCATGTTCAAGTTCCTGTGGGGATACATGTTTTTATTTCTCTTGGGCAGACACCTACGAGCGGAATGGTTGGGTCAAAGGTCAACAACACGGAAACGTTTGAAGAGCCGCCAGACGGCTTTCCAAGACGGCTCTACCACTGTACATTTCCGCCATTGATGCACGAGGGCTCCCGTTCCACCGGGTGCTCCCCAATGTGTGTCATCTGACCTTTTGATTCCAGTCATTTGAGAGGGTCTGACACGGTATGTCACTGAGCTTTGGATTCACGTTTTTGAGGTGACTAATAACGTAGAGAACCCTTTCTTGACTTTATTGGCCCTTTGTATCTTTTCTCTGGAGATATCTCTGTTCAGATCTTTTACCCATTTTTAAGTTGGGTAATCGTCTTTTTATGATTGAATTGTAAATGTTCTTTATGTATTCAAGATACAAGTTCCTTATCAGATAGATGATTTGCAAATACTTTCTCCCATTCCGAGAGTTGTCTTTTCATTTTCTTGACAATGATTTTTGAAGCACAAATGTTTTTAGTGTTTTCTTGTTCTTTTTTTAAAAAGATTTATTTATTTATTTATTTCTTTACTTGAGAGAGAGCGCGCACATAGCAGAGAGGCAGAGAGAGAGGGAGAGAGAGAATCTGAAGCAGGCTCCACACCCAACATAGAGCCCCATTCAGGGCTCATTGTCACAACTCCAAAATCACAGCCTGAGTCAAAACCAAGAGTCAGACACTGAACCAACTGAGCCACCCGGGTACCTCAGTATTGAACTGTCTTGATGGTCATTGCTTTTTTTCTTTTCTTTTTTTTTTTTTAAGATTTTATTTATTTGACAGACAGAGATCACAAGTTTGCAGAAAGACAGGCAGAAAGAGAGGAAGGGAAGCAGGCTCCCTGCTGAGCAGAGAGCCCCATGTGGAGCTCGATCCCAGGACCCTGGAATCATGACCTGAGCCGAAGGCAGAGGCTTAACCCACTGAGCCACCCAGGCACCCCAATGGTCATTGCTTTTTAATAAACTTTGAAACCAGGAAATGTGACTCCTCCTACTTTGTTCTTTTTCAGGATCGTCTTGGCTATTCTGGGTCCCTTGCAATCCCATGTGAGTTTTAGAGCCAGCTTGTCTATTTCTACAGAGACGAAAGTTGGGATTCTAAATGCATTGGTGTTGAATTCATAGATCATTTTGGGGTGTCTTGCCATCTTAACAGTGTGAAGTCTTCCAATCCATGAACACGGGATCTTTTCCCACTTACTTTGATTTTCTTAAATTTCTTTCAGCAATGTTTTGTAGTTTTGAACCACACATTTTGCACTGTTTTTTGTTAAATTTACCCCTAAATATTTTATTCTTTTTGATGCTATTGTGTTTAAAATATCACTTCCAGATCATTCACTGCCAGTGTTTACAAACACAAATGATTTTTAATTATTGATCTTGTGTCCTGCAACCTTGCTCACCTCATTTATTGCTTCTAATAATTATTTAGTGGATTCCTCAGGATTTTCTGTATACAAATCATTGATTTATATTATTTTCTGTATTGAATAAGCCTCTCTGCTGTGTATACTGTTTGCCAGGCACAGTGATAAGCTCTCTACAAACATGAACTCAGTTAATCCTGCAACAGACCCCAGAGCAAGGGGTGATTTCTATCCTCCCCCTTACAGGTGAGGAAGTTCCCTTCTATCCTCTGCCCATCGGAGATCAGGGTGCGGGACCGTGAAGTTGATTTCCAGCTCATCCTCTGCGGTTCTGGGACGGCTCCGCAGAGCTTTACACAGCCTCTCCGCCCCCACTTCTCCACCTTCCTGCCTCTCTCCACTGAATGTCTGCTGTCTGGCCCCTGTGGATTTATCCTGCTCCAGGACAACGGGCCCCTGCATAGCTAGGAGCACTCAGTTTCCAGGGAGTCACCTTGACACCACATTTCCCTCAAAGGTCAGTGGTCTGTATAAAGAGGCAAACGCTCACAGTGCAAGCTTAGCCGCTTCGGCCGGCCACGTGCCTGGGTTCGAGACCCCGGTGTGCCGGGACGTCACTGTGCCATCGCAGGTAGGGCCTGTCCTTTCCACGGAGGTGCACAGAAAGCCCTAAATGAGTAAAGAAGGCGGGGTCCTTCCCTCCATGTAGTCACAGCGGCCCCGAGTCATCAGCCCCTCGGTCCTGGTGGAGGATGGTGGTCACCGGTACAGGAACGGCCCGGTGTGTGGTCCCCGGGGCACCTGCACGGCCATCCCGTGTGCAGCCCGCACCGTCCGCAGCCCCACGGCCACCGGCTGGCTTCCCGGTGCGCTCACGCTGCTCGTCCTGTTTGCTTTCCCGGAAAAAAGGAAGGTGGGTCCTTAAGACAAAAGGGTCCTTGGTCGGTTCCAGGGATAGGTGTTCTGCGGCGAGCTGGCCGGAGGGCACTCCGCACGCTCTCAGCTGCAGCACCTGCCCGTGTCTGTTGTCATTCGTTTGCTGGTTGTGGTTCGCCCTTCACGCCCAGACCGAGGCCGGCTGCAGCTGCAAAGCGTCAGCGCGCCCTCTGGTGGCCTCTCGCCTCCGTGCGGGTCCGCCCAGCCGCGCGCAAAACCGCCCGACTTGCCTTTTTATCAGACCACACCTGGCACCAGGAGTAATCCACTGTAGCGCGTAATTTCTTAGGCTCCAGGGCGTCTGCTCCCGAAGTGACTTGAAATAAAACGGTTTGAGCAGTGGCTGTCCTCCTCTCCGAGTGCTGGCTGTTGAGGACAAAAGGGCCGCGGGGCGTTCGTGCGAAACTTGGAAAAGCTGCCGTGGACCCATCGGTGGGTCATAACCAGCGATGCTGTGCCGGGGTCTCACGCAGGCTGAACCGCTGTGCTCACGTGCACGGGGCTGGGAGTCGAGAGGCACCACAGGTGTGTCTGGGGTGGCCACGCGTCCGACACCGTTTGGGACGCTGCCGTCGTGGCGTCCTGTCTCACAGAGCTCTGCGGGAGGTGGGCACCGTTATGCTCCCAGTCACGGGCGGGCTGGGGCTCGCGGGGGGCCGTGCCTGCACTCCAGCCCAGGCAGCCGTCTGCCGGCCCCTGTCCCAGCCACCCGGATAACCCAGCCCTCCCCCCCCCCGCCCCCGACAAGGACACACAGGAAGGTCAGACGGGGCAGCCGGAGGCCACACTCACGCAGGAGGGCGTCCCTCCTCTGCGCTCACCCAGCTGATGAGAGGCAACGGCGAACGCGCGAAGTCTGTCGACGAAAAGCCTCTGTACACTCGCCGCACGCAGGGGGTGTTCAAGACTCGTGGTGGAAACCTCCCCTCAGGGTGGTGCTGGCAGGAGAAGGGGTTTCTGGGAGGTGCTGAGCTCATGAGTGGGGAGCCCCCACGATGGGATTAGTGTCCTTATAACAGACCCCCCCAGGAGCCCCACGTGAGGACAGGGCAAGAAGACGCCACCTGTGACCCGGGAGGCGAGGTGTCACCAGCCGCCCGAGCTGCCGCCGCCTGGATCTTAGACCCGCAGCCTCTAGAGCTCAGAATAGTGTCTGTTGTCTACAGACCACCTGAACGGGTTAACGCAGCAGGTCATGCAGCAGAACGTGCCTTACAAGCCTCGGATTAGCTGGGACCACGGGCGCAGCTCAGGGAACTAAGCGCTCCCCCCTCTACTCTGGTCACCTTCCAAGCACACTGATGCGACGGCTCCTCTCACTTCTGTGCGTCCTGCTGCGGTAGGAGCCCCTCGCTCGTCGGAGCTGATCCCGCGGCAGGCGGACGGGGGACGGGAGCTGAAGCATGCTCATTCCTGTGTCCTGGAGGGTTGGGGGCTTGTCCACGCCAGCTGGAGGCCCACGATTTGAGTGTAGGATTGTACACAAAGTAACAATATGTTGTAAAAATTAGAGAGCAAAACAACAACGTTGTACCAGCATCCGCGGACCAAGGAACTCATTAGAGGCTCGAGTCGTGGGCCAGGCCCAGCCCCACAGAGAGGGAGCGTCTGGGGTGGGGGCGTGGGGCCGTGTCCCTCCAGCGATGCTGGACCCCGGAATGCTGGAGGACGCGTGGGCATAGGAGCACGAGGAAGCAGGGGCCTGTCATCACCATCACATCAGTAGTAACCCCAGGGCACAGGTGGGAACGACCCACCCGGCCCTGAGGACAGATTCTGGGAGCCCAGCCAGGAGAGGCCCTCCAGGACGTTTTGATAGCGGGGACTGGGGGCCTCAGCTAAGCCTTCCCTGCAGCACGGGTCCCCGCGGAGCCTGAAGCTCGACGTGCTCCTCCAACCTCCTTACCCATCACCTTCGCCTCCTTCCAGCTGGCGGCGAGCATTACCTCAGTTTGCCCTTTATCCCGCGATCCTCCTCGGTTCTCTCCCGCGGAGCCTCCGTCCATCCCGGAGCGCAGTCCGCACACCGGGAGACCAGCGCCCGCCTCCTCCGCCTCCTCCTCGGCCGCCCGTCACTGGAGGCACGTCCGGCCTGTTTCCCTGCTGACTTTCCCACTTCCATCCGGTAAATAAATATTTTTAGCTGCGTGGCAGGGGCTCCTGGCTGCTCCTAACTATCTGGTGGTGGGTGTTTCTCTTTATAAAAAAGACCCATGGTTCGCAGCGGGGCGCCGGGCGGTCCAGAAGCACGTTCTCAGCCTCCCTCGCAGGCCTCCTGAACTAGAACATGTCGTTTTCTTCACACCAGCTAAGCAACTGTGGCCCAGGTTCGTCCTATAATCCACGCGGTTGCTCCCTTCCCGGCCGACTGCGTTTCATGGCCTCGCACACAGAACCGCACGTACGAGAACGTTCTCTGTACGTACAAATCTGGTGCCATCCTACTGAGATCCTAAACTTAGTCTTAAGTGGGCATGAAGAAGCAGAGATCTGTATCGGCCTGTCCTCTCAATGGCCTCGCGAGCCACCAAAACGTATTCTCCTGAGAGCAGCGGGGTGGCCCGGAAGCGAGAACAAGGGCGTTTGTGCCCATTCCGGAGGCGTGTGGCTCACTCCGGCCGGACCCCCGGCGAGTGCCCCTGTGCGCGCCCGCGGAAGCCTGTATGCACGCCAGCAGCACACTGGCACAGACTGGAAAGGAGCTACGGGCGGGAGCACACACTGGAGCCTTGTTTACGACAGCAAAGACGTGGAAGCAACTTCACGTCCTCCACAAACACAGGAAAGACGAGAGTCTGGCAAGAACACGTGGGAGGTTATTCTAGGGCGTTCCGAGGGTACCCACTGCGTGTGCACGAGTTCACCCTGACACCTTTCAGGGGACGTCCAGCTCAGAAGGGGCCACACGTGGTCCTAGGAAGCAGGTACGCGGGCCTGGGCTCTTGCAGGAGGCGACTCACCCAGCAGGTGGCAAGGGAGACCTGCCTGCCGGCAGCCGGTGCCTCGCCTGGCTCCTGCCACCCGTGGGGAGTCGAGGCAGGAAGGGTGTGACACACGCAGTGCCTCCGGGGCTCGGTGGGTGGGGGGATGCGGAGACAACTGTCTAGCGGGACCCTGCCTCCTTCAGACCGAGGGCCGGCTTTCCTGAAAACCAGGCCCCGGGCCTGACTGGGAGAGAAACAGGGACCCTGCCCTTCCTGCCCCGGCGAGACCGCTCTCTGCAAACAAGACCCTGACAGGGAACCCGGAGTGGGGGTGCTGGAGTCCATGGACCTGAGAACCCGAGCCCAGCGGGGCCTGCTCTCCCAGGCCGCACTGCCAGAGAGGACAAACCTGTGCCCGCTGGGGGCAGGGGCAGACCCTCCGAGAGGCGATGGCCCCCAGGTGCTGTGAGCCCAGAGGGTCCCTGCCCTGCTGCCCCACTGCTCTGGGGCAGGGAGCTCCATCCTGACCCGCCAGTGGGGGCAGCGCGGACCCCGTGGGAAGGGGCCGGTGCCGCAAGGCGGCCACAGGTCTGGTCTTGTCCGAGGGCTGGCAGGTGCCCAGGGATGGACGCACGGCCGCCCGTCTGGAGCCTTCTGTGGGGCAGGGCAGGGCAGGGGGGAGGGAAACGCACACACAGGTTCAAAGGAACCTCATCTGCTCTCCCTGAGCAAAGGAGGGAGCAGAGGGGAGGCTGTGCAGAGGGCAGCTGCAGGGATGGGGGCTCTCCCCCGGGAGCAGAGCTGCCAGGCCCCCCCCCAAAGCTGCATTGTAAGTCTGGGCTCTCTCTGCCCCTACAGTGTTCCTACGGCCCTCGTGGTGACAGGGAGAGGCTCCTGGGTCTCCCTTTGCCCTCAGCCTCGCCCTCCCGGTCCAGGAAAGGACCGGTCTTCCCTGCGCACCTGCCGCCAGGCCCTGACGCGCGCTCCCCACGTCTCCTCCCTCGGCCAGGAAGTCATCCCTGCCCCTTCCCGCCAGCCTCGTCCCCTCCTGGCCTGTCCCCCTCCCTCCCTCTCCTTTCTCCCACTCCCCACCGTCCCGCTGAAGCCCTACGTCCCCAGTCTCTCCCCCTCCCCGTGGCCACCCCTAAGGCCAGCCTGTCCGGCTCTCCCGGGGAGGGTGATTCACACCATCCCAGCCCCCAGAGTCACAGCCGTCACCCCCACCCTCCCCTTACACGGAGGAGGAGCTGAGGCATTAGCTGACCCGAGGCCCAGCTGCAGGAGGACTGAGCACCGACAACCCTTTTTAGATGAAAAAGGCCCATATGCTCTCCCGCACAAAAGCACGATCTGTGGGGAAGGCGTGAGATTCAGCTCAGTGACAACAATCTGTTTGCAATCAGCTGGACTCGTCATTGACGATAGAGTACAGGCAAAGCTCGAGGATTTGGACACGACCTTCCCTGACGGTTACTCAAATGAACAGAACTTCTCTTCAGCCACGGAAAATAGTCAAGGCGACTCATCATTAATTCTTTCACATCCGAAGTTCGGGCCATTCGTTGATCACTGTACAAACCACCATCACCACCATCCGTCCCCTGTAAGAGCAGCGTCCTCCCCTGCCCATCAAGGACGCGGTCACGGGCATCCGCGGGGACATCCACACAATAGAACATATCCCCCCACCCCGGGTGGGACTGCCGCAGTGGGGAACAGCCCAGGAACCTGAAGCAAAGATGATTCCGTACGTAGCCCGAGCCGCTTGATACGGACAGACTTCTCTGCATCCCAGGTCTCCGCCTCCATCCAGTCTGGGGACAGAGAAGCCAAAGCCTCATGCAGAGCTGCGCCCTCTGAGAGCAAGGTTTAAACAGTGCTGTCCGCGTCTCTTAAGAATTGAGCTCATTGTGATAACTATCAGACCCGTTACTGCACATTCTAACAAGCTCGATTTAGTTACTAGTTTCCTACAACCCAGTATCTCTTCCCCCAACTCACCTGGAACAATCAGATTCGGACCTGCTGCCTGGCCGGTCCTCTTCTCTCAGGTCCCCGGCCACTTGGAGACGCCCTGCTCCCTCAGACCTTCCCAGCTGGCCAGCTGCCCCCCACCCTCCGTGCTGGGGCCCCACGGCTCACCGCACCGGCCCCTGTCCTTGGATGTGTCCCCGACCTTCGAGTGTCTTCGCCTCCTCTCCGCAGCCGTTCTGGATTCCGTGAGGCAGACACCGGGCCTGGAGAAGGCGCATCCCTCCCTGGTCACGGACCTCCACACTCCTCACCGACTTTGCTGCTGATAAGGGTTAGCCCAGGTCGTGAGGGGCCGAGGGGCCGATCTGAAGTGTGGGAAGTAGGAGCAGAAACTCAGAATGATCACGACGATCACACGTGGTCATTGGTTTGTCCTGCATCATGCGGACGAGCACCTGAATGGCTGCGCACGTGTTTCGCCTGTGAAGGTCGCACTCCCCTTGCCTCTCCACCGCCTTCTTGCGCGCACATCCGTACAGGTGCGTGTGCTTCTACCTGCTCCCGACGTACACGGTGGGGGCTTGTGGCCAAAGTCAATCTAGGATTTGTCCCTTTCTTCAGTGGTAACCTTCTAGGTACCAAGCCGGTTGGGTACATTTGCATTTGTTTTGTTGCAAGTAACAAAACGCCTGCTGGGTGAGGCGTAACCAAGAAGGACGTGGAACTCTCCGGGCAACAAGGTGCTCGGAGGCGAGGCTTTTCCAGAGAAGCCCGCCTTGGGTCGGTTTCTCAGAGAGGCTCTGGGCTTCGGCTCGCGGTCACAAAGAGCAAACCTGGCTGCAGACATCACGTCCTCACGCCGCGAGCTCCCCTTTCCACGGAAGAAACCTTTCCCCACACGCTTCCCACGGGGACCCTCGGCCACAGTGGGGTGATTTACCCCCAAAACAAGCCCCAGCAAAGGAGGCAGAGGGAGCCTGACCTGTTTAGACTCGCCGCAGCTCCGTCCCCAGGACTGTGGGGGGCGTGGGGGCTCGTTGTCTTCACACACTGTCACGCCTCCTCCCACCCCAGCACAACCAGGGTCCTGGCGGAAAGAAAGGGGCTGTGAGGTGCAGCCAGCAACCCCTGTCGGGGGTCCCCCGACCCAGAAGACGTTCCCGTGACCTTTGTCCAGGGGCATCGACACCCGGAAGACGCTAAGGGCGGGGGCTCGTCGGCAGCCGCCGATCGGGACGAGAAAGGAGGCAGCTCTGTGCCGGCCACGGAACAGCCGCCGCTCCCGGAACTCGCGAGCCTCGCCCCGATGACTGCGGCTCAACACGCCCCGGAGGAGAAGCCTTCATCTCCCCCAGCTGAGGACCCCGGGGAGAGAAGGTCCTTCTGGCTCCAGAAAGAAGCCGCGAGCTACTCCGTGTTGCGGAGCGGGTTCAAAGTTCAAGGAATCCCTTACCTCTTGGGGTCCCAGGGGCCCCCGTGTACGTGTTCATGCAGAGTGAACATCCCACTAGCTACCTCGGTCCAGACTCCCAGGGGACGCCGCCGTGGGTGTCACCCAGCCGTGTGGCGACTGTCCATGCAGCCGCGCCTCGAAGTTCACATCGGGACATTCAGACGCTGAAATCTGAAGCTTCCAGGTCCATCACGTCACGTCATGCGCGTCGCGTCACACGCGTCACACCGCGCACAGCTGTCCGGAGCAGCGTCCGCAGTGGTCCTCTCCCACGGGACACCACAGCCGGGACTTCTGCTCCCCAAGCCCCAAGCGACAGAGAGAGAACACTGAGTCTCTGTCGCACAACCCCCAAAACGGACGAACGTGCCCCGGTCACAGGTCAGTGCCAGATCCGGCGAGGCTGTTCCCTACGAGGCCCCAAGTCACTGCCGCTGCGTCCCGGGGGGAGTGTCTGACCTCTCGACCCAAAATGTCAAGCCCACCTGGGGTCCAGTCGTGTTCTGGTCGCTCAGAGCCCCAGCCTGCCGTGCAGAACTGAACGTCATTGGAATTCAGTCAACCTTCAGAAGAAAGAGTTTATTTTTTTTAAAGATCTTATTTATTTATTTGTCAGAGAGAGAGCACAAGCCGGGGGAGCGGGGCAGAGGGAGAAGCCGGCTCCCGCTGGACAAGGAGCCTGATGCGGGGCTCGATCCCAAGACCCTGGGATCACGACCCTGGGATCAGACCCGCTTCACTGACTGAACCACCCAGATGCCCCTGAGAGAATGAATTTTGCGTCTTCAGGACTAAGCCACCCAGAAGTGACTTCGAAAGGACATTCAGTGATTCATTTCCCAAATACAAGTTTTACTCTATCGAGGGCCGAGCACCGGGTTATACCAGAGTGACGAGGGACACCTCGCCGCTTGCTGTCCGGGCAGGTGCGTGCTCAGCCCAGAGCCTGAAGCTCTTTGTTCCAGTCCCTAAGACCACGTAGTGCTGACGGCCTGAACTTCTTCCTGACCCTCTGATGGAGCAGGCCGGCTGCTTTTCAGTGACCACACACGCATCTCTGATCTGGGACTTTCAGACTTCCTGGCAAGTGTCTTCCTGGAAAGATAATAAACACGTGTAATATTAGCAGAGATGATTATCTAAGAAATTGGGCAATTGTCTTGTGCAATCGTTTTATAAGGAAAGGGTACTTGTTTTGGGGAACTGAAAGTATGATGTCGGCATAACCTTAAAAATAAATAAATAAATAAATAAATAAATAAATAAATAAATAAAACCAGGACAAGAAAGCTAAGATTGAAAGAAGTGTTGCTAATCTCTTATTGTTGTGGCAAGATATCTGTAACGTAACATTTGCCATTTTAACCATTTTAAGGTGTACAATTCAATGGCATTAAGCACACCCACGTGTTGTACGATCGTCACCACCACTCACTTCCAGAACTTTCTCATTGCCCCAAACTGAAACTCTGTCCCCAGAATACACTAACTCCGCACCCCCTGCCCAGCCCCTGACACCCCCGTTCTATGTTCTGTCCATTATTTGATCCTCTAGGGACACCGATACGTGGATCAGACACTATCTGTCCCTCGGTGACCAGCTGCTTTCACCGAGCATAACATCCTCCAGGTCTGTCCCCGTCGTAGCAGGTGTCCGATTTCCTTCGCATTTGGGGGCTGAATCATGTCTGTTGTATGGACACACAACACTGTCCATCGATAACCACTCGGATTGGTTTTCAAAGCCACCGCGGATCCTGTTGCTATGAATACAGGTGAGGAGTATCTGCTCGCGTCTCTGCTTTCGGCTCTGTGCACGCGGAAGTGGAGTGCGGGGCGGGATGGCAGCCTGCCGTCATCCTGTCTTCCCGGCGGCACCGCTCTGCGTTCCCACCCTCGGACC
Organism: Martes martes; assembly: GCF_963455335.1. Classification (NCBI taxonomy): domain Eukaryota; kingdom Metazoa; phylum Chordata; class Mammalia; order Carnivora; family Mustelidae; genus Martes; species Martes martes. The sequence goes on along the minus strand of NC_137895.1, from coordinate 139,762,980 downwards.
AGGAGAGTTCTGGGGTCTCCACATCCTCCCCTACACTTGCTATCTGGGGGGTTTCTTTGTCTTTTGTAGCAGGCGTCTTACGTGTGAGGGGACAGCTCACGCGGTTTTGATTTGCATCGCCTGATAATGAGTGATGCTGAGCGTCTTTCCGTGGGCTTACTGGACACTTGTGTGTCTTCTTCATCTTGAGATGATCGGGTTATTCCAGACTATCAGGATGGGCCCAGTGTGATCACAAGGACCCTTAGAGGAGAGAGGTCAGGAATGAGAGAGGAACCTACACTCCCGGCTTTGAAGATGTGGAAAGCAGGGGGCTTCTAGAAGCCAGAAGAGAGAAGGAAACAGATCCCCCCCCCACCCCGAGAGCTGGAGGAAGGTTCCAGCCGGCCACACCTTCCTCTGATCCCAGTGAACCCACCGTGAACTTCTGACGCCCCCAGGACTACAAGACATTACGTTCCTGGGGAATTTTCTGTGTGCGTGCGTGTGTGTGCGTGTGGGCGTATTTTGAATCGTGAGCTCATCTTCAGCGGCCTTGGAGATAAGACCATGTAGTCTGGGGCGCGGGAATGTTTTTTCCAGGGAGGGTTTGAGTGTCCTGCTGGCAGGCGTCACAGAGACAATTTCTGAGCGTCATAGTCACCGACTTCTCGGGGAGTGTACCTTTCAGATCCGAGTCCGCACAGGAAGCAAAGTTAATATTCAGTTGCTCAAGGGACATGTTACTCCCCTGGAAAGACTCCCTCAGAGACCGCTACCCCCACCCCCGCCGCTCCGCTGGGTTCCTGGGTTCCTGGTCTCCACCTCGTGCACCGAGGGACAGACCCTTGAAGGCTCCAGGCGCCCTACAGGACTCTCACCCCGTCCACCTCCCTGCCTGAGGCTGCCGGCACTTAAAAGCCAAGGTGTCTGGTGGCCAAAACCCTGTATTCGTTCCCTCACCAAAACAGCATCTGCTCATGCACTTACCACGCTGGTTTTCACTCTCTGTCTCACACGCCTCTGGGGAGTTTCCTTTCTTTCTTGAGAACTTAGCCATGAATTTACATTTCCGCCTTACACTGAATCCGGCATTTCCAAATGTTTGTAGCAGAAAGGGCTTCGAGAGGCTTGGTTTACCATCTTGCCAGAAACAGAAATAGAACTCCATATTTTTCTTCTTTCCACATTCTTCTCTTTCATGTTTATTTATTTGTTTATCAAAGAGAGACCGCGCAAGTGGTGGGGGCCAAGGGAAAGGGAGAGAGAAAATCTCAAGGAGGCTGTGCACCGAGCGCGGGCCCTGACGCGGGGCTCAGTCTCACGACCTGAGCCAAAACCGGGAGTCGGACGCTTGACCCACTGGGCCACGCAGGTGCCCCTCTTTTTTATTTTAAGCAGACTCCCCACCGAGTGGGAAGCCCCATGCAGATCTGGAACTTACCACCCCAAGATCATGACCTGAGCGGAGATCAAGAGTCAGACACTTAACCGACGGAGCCACCCAGGCGCCCCGGAACGCCGCGTTATTTTCCTAATAAAAGCTTTACACATTTCTTGCCGCATGTATTCCTATCTGCTTACTTTTGTTGGTGCCCGGTTGCTTTGAGAAATGGAATATTTTCTGTTTTTACTGGTTATTGCTGATAAGTAGGATAAGAACTGATTTTTATACTTTGTTACGCCATTAATAGTACTAGAGATAATAAGCAGTTCAACAGATTAAGAGGTGATTTAAATTTGTACAGTTTTGAGGCACCCATTTGTGATAATGTGTCTCAGCGGCCATGGGCAACTTGCACATTTACCTGAGGCCATCAAGGCGTTAAACAGCTTCCCATGGTCACCTGGTCCCAACTGGTCCCACTTAGACCAGAGGAAGGACTCGGCTTTGAGTGGGCCTGGCGGGAACTCCAACAAAGGCCGCTACGGAAGCAAGTACGGACGAGAGCGGACTGCAGGCGGCCTTGGCCGCACCCAGCTGGGATACTGGGGAACCTGCAACATCCGTGATGGTTCTGAGTAGCGTCCACACCTTGGGGAGGTTCACTCCCTCCTGAGTGGTGGCATCCTAGTGTGGTTCATAGACATCACGACGTCACCCACTCAGAAATGCGTTCCAGACCCACCTCTTACACACTGGGTGGCCTTGGGGCTTATGACTCGCCCTCTCGGAACTCTTCCTCTGCACGATGAGGAGATCAGTGCAGATCTGGCCCGCTCTGTCAGGTTATCATGGACCTTGACTTCCGGGAAGCTCTCCGAGCCGCACCTGCAGATCGGGGACCCCAGCAGGAGTTCGCTTTCACAGTTGCTGGTGTCACAGGAGTTATAAAGGTCAAGGAAAAACAACGCTTTACTGATTTCAGATCTGCTGTGCTAAAGTTTGCTAAAATAAATGGACGACTTTATTGTTTTCGAAACCAAAGTGCACCCTTCCTTGTGATTATACCCCAATAATCTAGTTTCGTTTCTGTTAAGTAACACAATTTCCGGGATAATGTGTTTGGAATGACTCTGCTTGGGTGAAGTTACATGTTCTCAGAAAGAAGCTTGTCTGTCACCCACATGCCAACACGTCACCCTTCCCGGGAGCAGAGGTACTGACACAGAGGAAGAAGGGTCATGTTCCATCAGCAGAAACGCCCCGATCTCCCAGGATGGGAGAACGCGGGAAGGTGAGCCGGAGGGTTTCCACGCTGGTCCCGGTCCTGGCCGAGGGAGACAGTGGTCACAGAGAATGTGTCCTCCGGCCAAAGATCCGCTCCTTTGCTCCCTCAAAGGTGGAAAGAAAGGGTCTCACAATTTTAAATCTTTCCTTCACTTGGCTTTAAATACTTGAAGCCTCTAAATGTTTGATTACTTTTTCTTTTGGTATTATAATTCTGCCATTTGCATGAGAGTCCTTGACGTGTTTCATGCTGTATTAATGATTAAACTCTTCCATTTTTATATAAAATTTTGTCTCAGATGTTTTTAGATAAAAGCTCTTCTGGTATTTGGGGTCTGGTGGCCAAAACCACCAGCCAGGGCACGGGGCCGGCTCGGTTGGAAAAACATGCGACTTCGATCTTGGACTTGGGAGTGCTAGCCCCATGTTGGGTGTGGAGATTACTTAAATCAACTTTTTCAAAACAAAATTTGGGTTTACAAATGATCTTCATAACATAGGCCTTATCTGTGACAACTAGAAGGTTATATCCTCTCCTTATCTCACTAAACAAAGACACATGATGTTCACTTTGGTGTAAAAGGCAATTAAAGCAAATAATTCAATCCTAGCCAGGAAGGCCGGGCTGCTTGGGACAGCCTGTGCTACTCCGTCCTAATGCCCCAAACTGACCACATCAAATGGTGTGAGCTGCTAATTCTCATGATTAATTATCAGATAGCATAGAAGACTCTATTATAAAGACCTCTTTCTCCTGGTCCTGTCTCTGGGAGGGGAAGACAAATTAGGGATCCTACCTGAATAGATAACTCCCCTAAGGTGATCATTTCCAACATGGGGAAATCCTCACTGAATAAAAGGAAGATTGGGTGCCCAGGCCGTAGTGCGCCCGGTCGATGTGCGCACGACTGCACACAGCAGGCACTCAATAAATGGGTACGGAGTGCACAGATGGGAGGAGAGAGGAGGTGAGACAGCGCGAGTGCAAAGATGAACAGGTTCCAGGCCCCGGCGGGCTGCTCCCGTAGTGGGAAAGGGCTGGTGTCTGTCCGCGGACTCCCTGGGGCCGCCCACTGCTCGGACACTGTCCAGGGAACGAAGGCGTGAAGACTCCAGGAAGCTCTTTCCCACCTCCCGCCGGCCTCACGCCCCCTCCCCACCCTGCACCTGATCCCCGCCAGCCCCTGTGTGCCGTGCCACTCGTGCACTGTGTCCTTCTGCACCCCCCTCCGCCTGAGGGCAGCACCCAGCACCCACTCGCCCCGGGACCCTCCCTCTCTCTGACCGCACCCATTCCACCCTGATGCTCGCGGGCACCTGCCCCCAAGCGCCATGCAGTTCGCAGGACACGGCAGTCCGCGGGGAAATAGGATGAAATGCGCTTGCTGGGAGACGGGGGCCGCTCCGGCCGGTTTCAGAGAAGCCCGAACAGTGTTCGAAGTGAAGTCACACTTCTGCTTAAACAGACCCTGCATTCACACACACACACGCACACGCACACACTCGCCCGGTTCCAGGAGTGTGATTGCATCCCGGCACTGATTTAAAAAAAAAAAAAAAAGACAAAAAACCCTTTTATGAAATCTCAGTAAGGTAAGATGATAGATTGTTTTGTTTGCTTGAACATCCTTCAGCCGAAATAAAAGTTACTGACCTCTGTCACCCCCGAACATTTTGAAAATCTTCCTGGTGGTTGGGATTCGGAAGCCAATCAACGCACTGTCCTGGAGGGTCGGCGGCAGGAGGGCACTTCCCGGCCCCGCTCGACGTACTTCGCTTCCCCTCCGACTCGTGCCCCGCGCCGCGCGGGTGTGCGCTCAAAAGCGGCAGAAAGTCGTGCACGCTTTCCTCCAAACACATCACGTTGCGTATGTTAAATATCTTCAACCTTTAGGGGAACATCACACCTCAATAAAGTGTTTGATTTTTTTTTTTTTTAAGATTTAAGATTTTATTTTAGAGAGATGGGAAGAGAGGCAGAGAGGGAGAGAGCATCTCCCAAACACCCGTGGTAAAAACAAAACAAATCAAATATCCCAGCCCTCCCGGCTGACTCAGCGCAGACCGGGCAAGCAGGCGGACAAAGCAACAGGGACAGACTATGTCAGGTGGCGAGGAGGGCCACGGGGAGGACTCGGGGTGAGGATGGCCATGGGAGCACTCCCTAAAAGGAGCGGACGGCCTTCCCGATAACACTCCAGGAGCTGACTCGTAGGAGCTGGGATTCACACGAAGTCCCGGAATGCTCAAAACTGAGCAAAAGACAGGAAGTTAGCCGGGATACAAAGGTCCCCGGGAGCGCCATGTCGGGACAGCTCGGAGGGAAATGGAACTCAGCCCAGGGAGCGCACGCGAATAAACGCAACTTGAATAAACTGACAGACCTCCCCGAGGGAACCAACAGTCCGCCCCTCCCTGGGGGAACCAACAGTCTGCCCCTCCCTGAGGGAACCAACAGTCTATCCTTCCCTGAGGGAACCAACACAGCCTAGGCCTCCCTGAGGAACCAACTCATCTACAGCTCCCTGACAGAACTGACACAATCACAACCCATGACCCCCACTGTTTAAGGTAATAAAGGGCTTTCTACATGACATTCCCTTTCCTCCTCAGAAGAGGAGCACTGTGTGGTCTTATTCCAGCTCAGTAGGCCTGCACCCTCCCCCAGAACAAATCTCAGCTGTGTGTTGAGTCCTTGAGGGGGCAACTTTTGAAAAAAATTCCAGTATTTATAGGTGCCATCTCCTCATATCTGTGTGCATGTCGGTGCTGTTAGACCCTTCATCCCAGTTACTGATTAACTTCTTAATTTAAATGGTATACACAGTGGATTGCCAGCATTTGAGAGTTATGTCTTCAAAACTTTGCATGAGCGCCAGCTCATAGTCTGTCCGTTAGTTTATCTTCCTCATTAAATATGACTTCCTAAGAATGATATTGTATTTAATATAAATAAAGCATTATTAGAAAAGATTTAAAATCAAACAAATTGGGATTGGCCCAATTGAACTAAATGTTGATGTGCTTTTAAAACATATTCACGCAAAAATAAATAAATAAATAAAACATATTCACACAAATACTTTTATCCATGTTTGTTAGGAATATGATATCAAAAAGGCCCTGTGAAATGAGAATAATCTTAAAGACTACATTTAGCAGTCTCATATCAAACACTTTTGAGTTATTTTTTTTTTAATGCGGACAGAATACCACAAATCATTGAATTGTCCATCAAAACTTTAAGCAGTTTCAATCTTGGATTTGAAATATGCAACCGTTTTCTCCCCACCCCATCGCCAGAATAACATAATCACTTGTGCCTACAAAGCAAGAAATCAGCAGACTGACCACAAACCACAGAAAATTCAAGAAATGGTAAGTGGATACTTGTCTAATTCATTGAAGAAAATAAACTCTGCTCGTTCTTCAGTAATCCATAATTTCATTAAAGTGTGAAGCACAAAGTAGGTTTAAAACAAAAAACACCTACTATCCGGGCATCATAGATGACCGACTTAAGATCATATTAAGCGGGGATATGGACATTGGGGAGGGTATGTGCTATGATGGGTGCTGTGAAATGTGTAAACCTAGCGATTCACAGACCTGTACCCCTGGGGATAAAAATACATTATATGGGGACGCCTGGGTGGCTCAGTGGGTTAAAGCCTCTGCCTTCGGCTCGGGTCATGATCCCAGGTTCCTGGGATAGAGCCCCGTATCGGGCTCTCTGCTCTGCGGGGAGCCTGCTTCCTCCTCTCTTCTCTGCCTGCCTCTCTGCCTACTTCTGATCTCTGTCTGCCAAATAAATAAATAAAATCTTAAAAAAAATACATTATATGTTTATTAAAATTAAAAAAAAAGATCATATTAAGCAAGAGACAGGTTTGCACCTTAAACACTTCATTGAGAGGGGGTGAGACGGTTCTGCCTGGCCCCGCAGGGACCGTCCGGTCGCACGGAGACACTCAGGTGCCTTCTGGGAGGAGGGACGAAGCTCACTGGCGCCACGGCCTCACAAACAGAATTGGTAAATTGTCTCAGAACTAGAAAACGCTTCTCTCAGAAATACTTTATTTATTCTGCATTTTTTGGTACAACCTAAATTATTTGGGAATCTCTCTTTAAACCTATTTTTAAAATACCAAAAATAATCATATGAAAGGAACACAGAGAGAGAATTTGTTCTTGCTGCCAGATCAGGGTGGGCCTGCGTGCCTGCCATTGCGTTACATTCAGAACGTGATTAATTTAAAATGTGAAATGATTAGTTTGTTACGGTGGGTCCTGAAACACCACCACCCACGGTTCCGCACACGCCAGACGAGTGAGGTTTACTTCGCTCTTACTGTCGTGGAATACCGCCTGGTATCGATGAACAAGAATCACCCAACACCAGCACTTAAATAAGCGTGTCACGGGTACCCCACCCCTCTGAGCCGGCTCCTGGAGGGTTACCAGGAAGGCTGTCTGGCTCCCTGCATGGACGGCTCCCATGGCCATCCTGGGCATTGTTGACAACGATGACAGTGTTACGTCCTCGTAAAGATGAAATGCTTTTAGCTTAAAATGCAATGGGTTGCTTCCTGTAGGTTCTCAGCCAACAACGCAAACTGGTAGGAGAAAGAGGAACCCGTCCCTCTTAATCCACAGTGACAACTCGAACTGCTGACGGGGACCAAAATGGAATGTGGTCTGTACCTGAAAGCGAACGGCAGACTGAGTCACCCTGAGTGCCCAAGGTGCCGTGCCCCGCGACCACAGAAAACCACGTTTGTGGCAGCCCCAGACTTGGGGAGAGACTCACGAACTCATCCTGGATAAGAAGTGTGCGGAGTCAGGGCGCCTGGGTGGCTCAGTCGGTCGAGCGTCTGCCTTCGGCTCAGGTCATGATCCTAAGTCCGGGGATCAAGTCCCGACTCAGTGGGGGGCCTGCTTCTCCCTCCGCCTGCTGCTCTCCCTGCTTGTGCTCTCACGCGCTCTCTCTCTGACAAAGACATAAATAAAATCTTGAAAAGAAAAAACAAGTGTGCATATTTGATAATACAATATGACGTCATGAAAGCCGCACGAACATTAACATACTTCAGGAAAAAGACAGATGACGTCAAGCCGGTGGGTCGAGGGAGACCCAGGCCGACGCAGACTCCTGTGAACAGAGACTTAAGAAGTGTCCTTCTAGAGGACTTACGGAGTGTTCTTTCTTGGTGCAGAAACAATGAATTCTGGAACACTGAAAATAAATAAAATAAATAAATAAAAGTTTAAAAAAAGAAGTGTTCTTTGTGGTTTCAATGCAAATCTTTTTTTTTTTTTAAAGTGTTCTTTGCCTTGAACCTATTAAAGAGCGAAAAGGTAAGATTTCTGCCGTCAGTAAATAGTGTTATTTACCCCACAAATACCTGGGAAGGCAGCGTGAACCTGATCCGTAATGGAAAACAGGACACTAAGGAAGTGTTTGGGGGAAAAAAGGAAACCAGACTGGCCTCCTGGTTCAAGCCGCTGGTGAAGGCGCGGCGCTTGCGGGTGTCGCCTCCAACAGGCCCGGCCAGTAAGGGGTGGGAAAACCCACAGGCACAGGCTCAGCTGTGTGCGGGCAGGGCGGTCGGTTTCAAAAATTCCTTCTTTCCAGCCCTGCTTTTCCCACCCATTTGCCTTATTATTAATATTTAACCGATGGTTACGGATAGCTGCGTCCCCAGGGCCCCGGAAGCTCAGGTGTTTGCCGTGGGTGATCTGTGCCCTCGAATTATCCCGACAGCCCTTCCCATTGGCTTATCTTCACTTCCTTGATAAGACCAAGCCGACAGACGTGCTTAAATCGCTTCCTGAGGGGCCCCCAGCTAGGAAGTGGCTGAACCGGCTGCAAACCTGAGACTCGCTCCTGAGCTCACACTTGGGATGCGGAGGTTATTCTGTATTATACGTAAAAACCCCAAATTGCTTGCATATCGGGAGGTCCTAGAGGAGCAGCAGAGCGTGTGGCCGAGTGCCCGGGGCCGTGGGCCAGACTGGCTGGACGGGATCTTCCCAGTGTATGACTGTGGGCAAGGTCAGTCTGTCACCGCATGTCCCTGTCTAGTTACGGGGAACACAAGCAGGCATTCCCTCACAGGGATAGGAGGTGATTGTGTGAGTTAAAAACGCTCATAGGGCTTAAGAGCGGCGCCCCACATAGCACAACAGTCCCTGAAAAACCATTTATTTATTTATTTAAGATTTTATTTATTTATTTGACAGACAGAGATCACAAGTAGGCAGAGAGGCAGGCAGGGAGAGAGGGGGAAGCAGGCTCCCTGCTGAGCAGAGAGCCCGATGCGGGGTCGATCCCAGGACCCTGGGATCATGACCTGAGCCGAAGGCAGAGGCTTAACCCATTGAGCCCCCCAGGTGCCCTGAAAAACCATTTAATTTGATGCATCTCCATGCAAAAGTCCAAGGTCCAATTGAGGTCCTGTGTCTGAGACCCAGCACCCGCCGGCACAAAGCTTCTGTAACCGAGGATCCCCGCGCTGACTGAGGTGACTCTGAGCTGTGTCATGTGGGGACCTGCTCGGAAGCTGTTGGATCTGATCTGCAAACAGACATGAGACGACAGGAGAAGGGAGGACGGGGAGTCCCCCTCCTCGCTGTGTTCCCGTCCTGTGTCCGAGCCACACGTTTCTGAGCCCACCCGTGACCTCCCGTGAACAGGAACTTCAAGGGTGTAAATTCTTTCTGGGATCAAGTGAGCACAACGGATCTTTGGGAAAGGATCTCAGTTATCTCAAGGTCAAATAAACGGGATCCTCGTTCAACCAAGTGGAAGCTAAGATGCGGTTAGGAGATCGGGTGGGAAGTTCCCCTCGATTACCACGTAGTTGTAACATAGCCTGGTTTCCATACAAGCATTGAGGAACCTCAAGCAGTTGCAGTGAGTCAGAAGGACCCGGCGCCCCGAGGGCGAGCAGAAAGTGAAGACGGGGCTGCCCGGTCTTGGCTCATGGCTGAGTCCCATTTGCGCCCTGTGACCAAAACAGCCAAAATTATGTGAGAGACCGTGAACTCGCAGTGTGCACTTTCTCATATTCCCCTTAGAAGAATGAGATAACCTAAAACGAATAAATAGCAAAATGTCCGTTGTTCCCAGTTCACACAAGGAATTCGTGACCAGGGAGTCCAAAGGCTGCTCTGACCGTTATCCTGACCGTTCCCAAGACTTTGCACATTATGTGTGTAGTTTTAAATCAAGTCATTTTTTTAAAACAAACCTCTGGCATTGTTACCCTCCCCCCATCTTAATATTTAGAGGGCCAAATTCTTCTATAAACATGGGAACGAACTTCGAGTCCAGAGGGAACGCTCAGCTCCAGAAGACATTCATCATGAGTCAGCATCTCCTTAACAAGTTTACCCAAAAGCCCCAGAGTAATAATTAATTCATCTCTCTCTAAAGCAAATACTGCCTTCATGAGATCCAGAGAAAGGCTTAGGGCAGACCCACGACAGTCTCAAAAATCATGCGTCAGAAATGGTCCTTAAACACGGCACCCTCAGCAGGGAATCCCCTTCCTAAAGTCAGATTCTTTCTGGGGGGGTGGGGGATCGGATGAGCCTGACCGTTTATATTCTTTGGCACCAGAGTCTCTGTCGTCAGGCAGTATGAACCCCGTACATCTACAGGAACGTATTTAAGTGGAATCCGGTGAAAACAGAACCAGTCCAGTACTCCTCGGGCACAACAGGGTACGGGGCCATAGATAGACTCGATTCCGTTGACCCCTCCTTCTCGGTAAAGAACCGGGGTTGGACTGTCTCCACTGTCATGCCAGGAACTTTCTTGCGGGTCCGGAGTGTGTTTTCTCTAACTCCTGCCTGCGTCTCCGACCTCATGCCACAGATGCCTCCTTCTCCCTTCAAGATGCTTATTCCTAAGTATAGTCTTTGCTTATAAACTTGTTCCGAGCGGAGTCTGCATATCCCGGTGATTTACGCCAGGCCGCGCTTTCCTTTCGTATGTTCCAGAAGATTTCAGACATGATTTGCAGGAATTACGCATCTCTACCCTCGGCGTGTTCCCTCTGTTCCCTTAGAGGATTTATTTCTTTCTTCCTGTTATGGCAACAAGGGTGGTGTTTGGGGTTCATTTTTTCCAGGAAACCACTTTCCACCGAGAAAAGGAATTGAAAATGAGTCCTTCGTGTGAATAGTGCCGTGACTATTCAAGGACATCTCTGTCTGTCTGTCTCTGTCTCCCACACACCCCAAACTACTCAGGAACATCTCTGTGTGATCGTTTCGAGCTCAATGTCATGAGGGTTAAACACGATCATAAAACATCTGACACTCGATGATGATATGTCTATATTGGCCGGCCAGATGCGTAATGAGAGCCGTTCACTAACGGGCTTCGTGTAACATCAGAGCCTGGACCTACGCGCGGCGGCTAACGACTCTCAAAGAACAAACACCATCTGCGCCGGGAAGCCGTCCGCCTCAGAACCAGGGAGACCTTCCAGCAAATGTAAGATTCTGGAGAAAAATATTGCTGTTCTGCACTTAAAAGCGACCGAGGCCACACATCCATTATAATGAATTTGTGACGCATACGTTTTCCCCTGACAAGTGTGTGGGATGGGTATGTTGTTTCATGAAGCTGAAGCAATGACGAACCCCTTCACGGTCAAGTGTCCGTGGTGGGAGCATCAGGTGCGGGGCTGTGTCATCTCAGCCTTGAGGATTTGTGTTTAGCAGATTTGAACTGACCAGATTACAGGACACCTGTCTCCCCACCTCATTCAGAACCAGGCACTCATGGTTCCAGGCTAGTTTGCAAATATTTCCCATGGGAAGAAAGGAATACTTTCTGGAAATGTATTTGTAAATGGACGGCTTATTATTTGGGATGGTGAGACCAAGAGATTAGCAAGACTGTCCTTGAAAAGATAGTTTATCTGGAGGGAGTAGCACCCATTACCTGCCCCCCTCCCCACCCCCGTGCCCAGCTGCACTAGGGAGCGCAGGAGGCACCAGCAGCGATGCCAGAATGTGGGCAGGAGCCTGTACTGTGGTTTCGGCCAGAAGGAACCCAGGAGGGAACATGCACAGGGTTAGGAATGGCTATTTTGATTAATTCTGGTGGCTTGGGGAAAAGAGCTGTCCCCAGCAGACACCTGACTCTGCAGGGTAAGGGCTGGGGACCGTAGCCCAGGAGTGTCACAGTCAGCAGAGGAGGGTGGGTGTGCCGGATTGGACTGGCTTGGTTTGCTTTCAAAAAGCGAGCCCCCAACCAAGTCTTTCACCAGCTCTAGGAGAGGGCAAGACGGCAGAGGTCAAAACATCAGAATAAAACCACACATTTACCCCACCGGGGATGAGCACAGGAACCAATGCCTAATAGGATTGCAAAATTGCGGAGCCTAGAAGGGGGTGGGGACATCTGCAAGACGAAGGCGAAAGTGGGATTTTAGCTAAAGGCAAAGGAAATGATGCACCCCAGCCCCTAACGAGGGAGGGATGGGAGAAGGGAAATATGTCTAAAAAATATCACAATTCAGGATCTGGGAAGCATCCACAGGATGTGACAGTTGCAGGTGGTTTAGAGTCTAGAGTCTTCATCCAGAAGAGTCTGCACAATTAAGGTCACAACGTGGAAAGCCACAAATAAGTACCGAGGTGATGAGGAAGCAGGAGGCTGGCTGAGGACAAAGCAAAAGCTGGCACCACGCACCCCCTCTCCACCCGCTCCCCTCGGTGATGTGTGTGACATTCCTCAGGCACCCCTGGCTGCCATAAACGAGAAACAAATAGTTAACTTGCTGAGATCACAATCCTGCAGGACAGGAGTCTCCCTTGGTTTACAAATGTCCTAGAGATCGACAAACAAAGAACTTACATGATCAATAGCACAATTTCCAGAGGCAAATAACTCAGTTCCTCAAGCCTTAATGTCACCCTCCCCTCCGTAAACAAAACTGAGGGAGGCTGGGGTAGAAGGAAATGTAAGTAAAGTTAAGTTTCTCCTATACCTAAATCTCACTAACAAAGACGCTTGATAGCAGGGTTGGGACAACCCACCGGGAATCTCCCAACCATCTTGATGTTAATGGCTCGCCAAAAGGCGACATTGATCAGGCCGCAAGACCTCCGGTATCCCGGCACCTCTTAGGCCCTCTTTAGCATATGAAAGCTCCGTTGAAACCTCCCTTCCCCTCACCTTCCCCCAACCGCAGGGTACAGAACCTGCCATCCCTCACAACCCGGGGCAGCAGCTCTTCCTGCCCACGGGTCCTGTCCCCGTGCTTTGATAAACCACCATTTTGCGCCAAAGATGTCTCAGGAATTCTTTCTTGGTCATCGGCTCCGGACCTCAGCCCACCGAACCTCACCTAGGTTCTAGAACTTCATCAGAGGGATAAAAACTGATGTTATCCATAACCGTTCTGTAAAAATAAGAGCCGCCAAGATGGGCCGTGAGAAAAAGACAGAAACCAAATATTCTCTGTGCAAGTATGGGTAACTCTGAATTTACGGTTCATCTGGAAAGCTTTCTGGTGAACAACTTCTCCAGAATGGCCTCGCATCCCAGGCACGAGGTGAAGCAGCTTACGGGGGAGCAGACGGGGCTCCTGGGGGTGACAGCCCGGCTCTGCGCCGTGGCTGTGCAGGTTCTAAGCCCCGCGCCTTCATGACTGCTGTGAGACCGCCGGAAAGTTTCCACCAGCTCTGAGACTCGGCTTCCCCCGCGGTAACGTGTGGGTCCTGGAGGTCCTGCTTTGTAAGACCGTCTGAGGGCGAAGATCATACACACAGGATTGTTCAGAGCCGCGCGTCACACCCAGCGTGCGAGGGGTGACCTCCGGCTGTATTTATGTCTCCATAACGTGACCCTCACATCCCTGGGAAATTACCCGTGACTATAATCTGGCAGATCTGTCCTGTGATAAGCAGATGAACTAATGTGGAAGGGGCCATGGTAAAGGTCAACGGACTACCCCAAGGTCAAGGCACTCGCAGCTGTAAGATATGACAGAGCAGAGAGCGCTCGCGTGCCTCGTGCCAGACGTCTCCCGTGATGAATTAGTTACCAACGAGGAATGTCTAAACATCTCCAAGCACCGAAACAAGAAACCAAGAAATACAGGGGAAGGTGGCACCAGGGGCCATCTGTGTATCTGCGTGTCTGTGTAAAGATGTGTTTCCTGGTTTTCTAGAGAGGAGAAAGCAGCTCCTTCCACCCGAAGGAGATTCTGCTCCTTTATGAAACGGAGAGAATGTTCCGCCTCTCTGGGGACGATGCCACCATAATGAATCGGCACGTTTCATTATCATTTTCTGCTCTTGACCCCTTCTCATTAACGCTAGACACCACATTTTTAACACTCTAATAACAGTCTCCAACCCAGGGTGCGTATTACACTCAGAGGCTTTTTCTTTGTGTCTTTCTGGTTGGTGCGGAAAACAGTGGCGGGTCTTAGAGCAGGCGGAGTTCGAGATTCAGGGAAATTGTTTCCCTGGTGTAACCCATACATGGACAAAGCCAATTTGGAAAAACAAGCCGAGTGCACCAAAACTTCAGGCCAATATCCCTGGGAAACCTGTATCATGGAAGGCTCAAAACACCAGTCAGTTAAAAGGAACACAAGGCAAGGTTTACACGACCTTATCTGGGGCTTTCTGGAGTCCTGAGATAAGAAGGAGGAGACGGTGTGGGAAGGGAAGGGCTGGCGGATCGTGGTGTGGACTGAGCGACACACTCACGCGTGGGCCCCTTTAATCGCCAGCTACAGCGAAGACACAATTCGGGGAGAAAGGGTTCGTCTTTCGATGAGTAGCTGTGGAGCTGGGCAACCTGTTCATTGCAAATGAGAAAAAAGCAAGAATGATAAAATGTAAGCTCTACCTCACACTATATGTGCAAAAATAACTGAAACTCAACTGGTTTTTTATTTTTTATTTATTTATTTATTTATTTATTTTTTAAGATTTATTTATTTGACAGAGATCCCAAGTAGGCAGAGAGGCAGGCAGAGGGAGAGGAGGAAGCAGGCTCCCCGCTGAGCAGAGAGCCCGATGCGGGGTCGATCCCAGGATCCTGGGATCATGACCTGAGCCGAAGGCAGAGGCTTTAACCCACGGAGCCACCCAGGCGCCCCAACTGTTTTTTTAAAAAAGATTGATTTATCTATTTATTTGAGGGAGAGCACACAAGCAGGGGGAGCAGCAGGCAGAGGGAGAAGCCGACTCCCCACTGAGCAAGGAGCCGGACATGGGACTTGATCCCAAGATCCTGAGATCACGACCCGAGCCATAGGCAGAGGCTTAGCCAACTGAGCCACCTAGGCTTCCCCTCCTCTCTTTTTTTTTCTTCTTCTTTTTTTTTGTCGTGAAGGTGTGGTTGACGGAGAGGTTGGTCAGAAGGCACCAAGTCTCAGCTCTGAATGAGTAAGTTCTGCGTGTCTGAAGCAGAGCCCGGAGACCGTGGCTAGTAACACTGTGTCCCGTCCTAGCATGTAGCTAGCACCGGTCAGGAGAGGACACCCAGGGCCCTAACTTTCCCATCAGGGGTCGCAGATGCAGTCTGACCCCAGAGGGCCCCCGAGGCAGGCTCCAGGGTTCCACTGGCAGGTTCTGGGGCCCTTGTGCCGTGGGCGAGCAGGAAGAGCGGGCACCGCTAGAGGGCTATGGGGGAGACCTAAGGGGCTGTCGGCGGCTGCAGGTACCGAACACCAGGGCTCTTCTTCACAAGCTGAGGCCATTTCTGGGACTGAAGTGCTTCCTAGATTTGAATACACATACAGCCAGCTGGAGGGTTATGCTGAAGTGAAACCCTGGATTCTGCATCCCACGGAGGGACGCTGGTTCCCAGGAGCACGGACCGCACTTGCAGAAACGGGGCAGAAGGCAGTGAGGACAGATGGAAACACATTCCAAAGCATCATTTCTTCTAACTAGTCTCTACACCCAGCGCAGAGCCCAACGTGCGACTTGGGCTCTCGACCCTGAGATCCAGACCCGAGCTGAGACCAAGAGTCAGATGCTTAGCCTAACCAACTGAGCCACCCAGGGGGCCCGCAATGGGTTGTTTTTAATATTTTGAGATAAATCTGAAGAATAATATAATATGATATTGTATCACACACCTACATACACGCACATATACACACACTGCACACTTTCCTGATTGCAATGAAAAACTGAGGCTTTGTCTAGCTTGGGGCATCGCATGGTGCTCAGAACAGAGGCTCCCGATGTTCTTGGCCAAATTTAGCCTCTGGGAGACAGAACCTTGCCAGCTCTCCAGAAAGCTATGAACTCCCAAGTCTGCTTGATCAGGATTTTGCATTCTCAAGATCTCAGTCCCAGGAACATGTATATACAGCTTATCAATTTGAAATTGCTCTTTACATATGTAGGTATTTTCTAAATTCTAACTTTAGCTAGCTGGGGAAAAGGACAAACACAATGTACCTGGATTCCTATTGGTTCCCATGTGATACAAATGGAAATGCACCACCATCTCTGTCTCCATGTGTGACCGTGTCTCCGTGTGGGACAGCGAGTGGGCCACTGGGTCCTACGGACAGCCCCTTTCTTTAGCCTATCTCCACACTGCCTCATAGATGCGCTGGCATCCTCCTCTGTGGACACTGAGACCGTGTCCGTCCTGATCTATGTCCTGTACGGTGGGCCCCTGGGGGCCTGGGCCCAGCCTTCCGGTCCTAACCAGAAGGCCCAACAAGGCTGGACAAGAGGAGAGAGGGAGGGGGAGAGGGAGCAGGGGAGCCATTTCCCAAATCAGTACGTGAATCTCAGGAGACTTTTTAACGGCTTTACTGAAGAGAAGTCACTCACACTATTATTTGAAAGCCGTGAAACCACCAAGAAAGGCTCTTTCTTGACCTGCGCCCAGCTGGAGCAGGGGTCAGAGAGCAGGAGGCTCACTCACCGGGATGGCCCGTACTTCAGACTCTCTTCCTTTCATCAGACAGAACCTGCCGGTCACCACCTACCAGGCTGATGTGGGCAGCAGGACCCAGGGGTTCTTACAAGCGGCAAGGACCCCCCCCCCCAGCCCTCCCTGCTGCCTGGAAGTAGGGCCCCAGGGCAGCCCCAGCCTGTGCCCTGCTCTATGAGCTCCTTCCCTTCCTGGCCTTTGGAACTTACCCAGGGAGCCCGCCCCGCCCCTGCAGCCCAGCCCTGGCTGCCTGCTGCCCGCTTGGCCTCACAAGGAAGTCCCTGCCCAGGATGACATCAGCCCTGGGCCCCTGCCCAGAGGCCTGCTGACCTGCCGGCCTCACAGTCACACACGTTTCCTTTGACTTGTCCTTGGTAGAAAGCCACAGGTCCCCACCTAGTGACCACGTCCTTTCCCTGGAAGAGTGGCACGGGCTAAGGTCCGGAAGGGAGGGGGTCACCAGTGCCCTGCCCTGGGTCTGAGAGTTCGAGTCCATCTGTCCCCGCCCAAGGCACCAAACAGGGCAAGGGAGCAGCTCCTGCCTCCCGGGGGAAGCCCTGACTGCACGGGCAGAGAGCACAGAGCACACCTCACCACTGTCTTCACCTCTCACTTAGCCGGTCCCCCAACTGTGACCTCAGCACCGGTGCAGACTGGGAACGCGGAGGACCCGCCTCACCCCCACCCTGCATGGTCAGCCCGGACTCCCTCGGCTCTCCCTGCCCTCCCTGCCCCTGCACTCCTTTCTCCCCCTACTCGGTCACTGCTCACCCTGTTCTCCCTGTTCTCCCCCTGCCCTCTCTGCTCGCCCTGCTGTCTGCTCTCCTCGCTTTTGCCCTGATCTCCCTACACTCCCCTGCTCTTTCTACTCTTCCTGCCTCCCTCACTCTCCTTGCTCTCCCCCTGCACTCCCTCTGCCCTTCCCACACAGCTTGCTTTCTCCTACACACAACCTTCTGCCCGGAATATTCCCTAACCTCAACTGTCCTCCTAGCCACAGGTCACGTCGCCATTTCTGGAAGCCAGTTAAGCTCCTGGGACTGGGTTTGACTTTGAGACACCCCACCGCAGGTCTGGGCCATGCTTCCTGAGCCCAGGGAGGGTCAGACCCCGTGCTGGCCAGGCCCGGCCAGGGGAGGGTCGGTGCACTAGAGAGATACCTGGGGAAGGCCTGGAGGGGCCAAGTCCCAAGAAAGGACTATAAGGCCTGCGTGCTTGAAAACTGTCCCTGATCCTGGAAGGCAGGCTGTTCCGCGGCCGGGAGCCTGGCGTTCACGGACACGGAACACATGCTGAGTCCTGCGGCTCCTGCTCGTGAAGGCCAGGGACACAGGCACAGCGTGCTAACCTGCCCCCGTGCGAGTGGGTGTGCAGACGTGTGCCTGCACGCGTGCCCCCCCGCACACATACACACAGAGCAACTTCCCGGCAACCAGTCCGGGGAGACAGGGAGCTTGAACGAGATCTCGGAGCTCATCAACCCCTTCTGGAATTAGCCATCTCCAGGGAAGACCTCCCAAAGCTCGTCCCACAGAATGTCACCCATTTGCTCCTATAACCGCAGTCATTTCTGGAGTGTCACCAAGCCGTCGCTAACAAGGTGTGAAAATAAGTTCTCATCACAACAGCCTCATTTCTAAAATGGAAAGTCAAGAGCAGAATCAGAGCAGCCTGAGAATAGTCATGATCTAGAAAAAGGGGAGCGGCCTGAATGGCGCCTGCCCCCCTCCAAAATGCCACAAGGGAAGGCTCCGGAGAGTCCGCCCCCATCTTCTGGCAAAAGTGATCCACTGTTCCTCTTTTCCTTCCGTCTCTCTGTTTCTCTCTCCACGTCTCTGTCTCCCTGTCTTTCTCTGTCTCTCTCTCCGGTTAACGCTTGGGTGGGAAATTCCATCAAAATAACCCAGCACCCTTTTTGCTCATCCCCACGTACCCAACTGCCCTCTGATTCGCACATTGGTTTCCAATGACTCTGCCCACCTGCAAACGCCCACCTACTTGTGATATACACCTACTGCTGTATTATTTCTGTGATTCCAAATCACTAGATGTCAAGGGGAAAAAAATCTGCAAAACCCATCATCCAAGCAGGGAGACTTGACCGTGAAACAGAATGTGAGCGTCCCACCCTGCCCAGAGCCCTGCTGACCACTAGTGGGCGTGCAATTTCCATGTCGATACCTACACTTTCCACTCCCAGTTGGTTCTTCTTACTTTAATTGTGTGCTTTATTTTTTGGTGGTCTGCTTTTAAAAAAAAAAAAGAGAGAGAGAGAGAGAGAGAATAAGTTTTTAAAAGAAAGTTTCTGAACCCTCTCCTGAGGTCGGAATCTTGGAGCTAAGTGGGAGACCAGGAGCCAGGCAGCCCCAGATCTGGGCCTCCTACGCCAGGACCAGGCGGCCAGTGCGGGGACAAAGGTTCCTGTGTGCGGCTCCACCGGCCCGCGCGCCCGGAAGGCACTGTGTGCCAGCCAGAGAGGCAGAGATCAAGTGAGGCAATGACACAGAGTGGCCTTGGAGTGGAGTTGAGGCTCATGGTCACAGCAGTGAGGCTCGAATCACGAGATTCTGCTCCGGGAGATCAGAGACTCTGGTGCCGAGCAGCGGGCTGACCTCCCTCGGTGTCCCCAGGGGTCAGGGACACTGTGAGTGCTGGCATCCCGGATCAGGCTGAGCATTCAGATTACCTGGGCCCCCCGTGGTCCGCGCTAGTGGAGACGTGATGAACCAGCATCGTGTTCCCAGCCACTAATTACACCTGTCTGCAGAAGAACATTATCTTCCTTGCTCACAGCAATGCGTATCTGCTTCCTGCCCTTCTGGGTGGGTCTGATGAAGTTCTAGAACCTAGGTGAGGTTTGGTGGGCTGAGGTCCGGAGCTGATGACCAAGAAAGAATTCTTGAGACATCTTTGGTGCAAAATGGTGGTTTATTAAAGCACGGGGACAGGGCCCATGGGCAGGAAGAGCTGCTGCCCCGCTATCCTGAGGAGTGGCTGATTATATACACAGGAGTTGGGTAGGTGAGAACAAAGGGGATGATGTTAGTCTCTAAGGAATTTTGGAAGCAAGGTCTCCAGGGCTTTGAGGGGCTAGCTATTGTTGGGAGAAAGGTTATTTATTACTAGTAGTAAAAATCTTCTTATGAGACCCTTTAGATGTATATCAGTGGGCCATATGCTTGGGAATGATTCTCGACACTATCTTGGAGATCTAGAGATAAAGTTTCACATTTCTCCTATCAAGTGTCCTTGTTAGTGAGATTTGGGTTTAGAAGAAATTTAACTTTATTTAGGGCTTGAGGAACTGAGTTATTTGCCTCTGGAAATTGTGCTATTGATAAGGTAACTTCTTTGTTTGTAGATCTCTAGGACATTAGTAAACCAAGGGAGACTCCTGTCTTACAGGATTGTGATCTCTGCAAGTTAACTATTTGTTTCTCTTTTAGGGCAGTTAGAGGTGCCTGAGGAATGTCGCATATATTACCGAGGGGAGGGGAGCGGGTGGAGAGGGGGTGCAAGGTGCCAGCTTTTGCTTTGTCCTCAGCCAGCCTCCTGCTCCCTCATCGGGTCTGCGCCCAGCTGTCCTCATGCTGGACGTCAAAGTGGGGCAGGAAGCAGAGCAGACAGGTGTAGGATGTGGCTGAGCACAGCTACAGAGCCCAGGAAGTCTGGAGCATGATAAGGGGATAACAGAAAGGAGGAGGCACAGCAGAGAGAAGTTCTAGTCCCAGCGCTGGCTGCTGGACTGGCCAAAGTCCGAGGCCCTTCCCCAGACCCACCAGCTAAGCACTTGCTTTTGGGGGGACGTTACTGAAAGCAGGTCTCATGGCTTACTACTGACGGTTTGCCAAATTAAAAATAAATGGGAGCAGGCATGCATGCAGATGAAAAGGAAGCAGGTGGGTGTCCCCTAATGTTGAGTCCTTCCGGGCACGGGGGTCACAGTCCTTCTTCCCGTCCTGCACGCAGAGGCCGGCCTCAAGAGCCAGACTGGTCCCAGGTGCACTTGACCGTGGGAAGAACTTTCTCTCTCCCTGCCAGTAGCAATGGCACGGACATCTCCTTCCCTGTCCAAGACTCTGTAAGCAAAAAGATAATAAAATAAAGAATCAAACTACTAGATGATTGAACAACTAGAACTAGACTTATATTTAAAGAAGAGAGTCTGCAATGTCTTTCTGGCATTGACGGCAGACGGCGCTGGGCCCCTGAGCTCCGTTTAAGGGCAAATACTGAGAAAAGAAGTTAGGGAGGAAATAATTCTACCACACAATAGCAGTGGAGGGAGGGGGGCTTCTGTATTGTTCTTTTCCTGTGTTAAACGTGGAGGTGGGGGGGCGGAGATGCTTGCGGCGTTTGTTCAGTTACTGAATTCCCCTCTCAGCGCGGCCGACTGCCCGCGGGTGCTGTGAACCGATCAGAACTTGGCAGGCTTGGTGAGTCCCAGGAGGCAGTAATTCTGAGTCAGGGTGTGATAGACCACACACAGCAGGCCTGGATCCTGACGGGCTCAGAGACGGCAGAGCACCTCCGGTCAGAAGCATCACCCGGGGCTTGGGCGGGGGCAAGGACCCAGGACTGAGGTGCACTTGCCTGTAAGTGTGTTTGGACTTCCTTTTCCTCGCCATGTTCAGAACACCTTGCACCGTCGGGGGTAAATTTCTTTCTATTTTTTTTAAAGGTTTACTTATTTATTTGAGAAGCAGGGAGAGGCGGACGGAGAAGTACGGAGAACTCAAGCAGACTTCCCACTGGGAGAGTGGAGCCCGACACGGGGCTCGATCTCATGACCCTGAGATTATGACCTGAGCTGAAACCAGGAGTCGGGTGCTCAACCGACTACGCCGCACAGGTGCCCCCCGTCAGTGGGCGGCTGCAACTTCAGCCTCCCCTAAGCAGCTCCAGAGGAGGAGTAAGAGATGAGGCGGCGCAGGCCATGCAGTTCTAGGCCTGAACAACCATCCCCCCGCTCCTACCTCCAGGTCCTCGTTTATCCAGTGAGGAAGATGGGTTATGTGGTCCTAAAACCCTTCCTACTCTCTAGGAGTTTCTGGGTTTCCCGACAGATCAGCCTAAAATATAAGCAGGAGGTACATGCCGATGAGCGTCATGTTCTGCTCATGGAACACAAAACACGAGCTCAGAGGAGCTTACACACATAAGGTCTATCCGTTCCATCGAAGGACTCTGAAGACCGGCCATAGTCCCCCGCTGTGCAGTAGGTCCAGACTTCAGAGGGCCAAGCGTCTCCGCAGCTCCCTCTGCTGTCTTTCCTGAGGATCTTCCAGAGTGCCTCACACTCCCCAGTGGTGACTTGGATCTTGCCATCACAACAGCATTCCAAGCAGCAAGAAGACGGAAAATGCTGGTAGTTGGACTCATTTTAGGCAGTCTTTCTGAAAGTCCTCCTCAACAATCCAACTCGCATCTCCAGAATAGGGTCACATGGCCAGGCCAGGCCAGGCCGATGGACAAAGACACCAGGAGGTGCCCTCCTTTGCTGGGCCGGCGTATGCAGTTAGTTAGAAGACACGGGGGAATCAGCTGCATTTGCTTTTGAGTTGCATCTTGAGGGAGGAGTGGGAAATTCATGGATGTCCTGGGGGAGTATTACCAGCTCGGGCCATATAGAAAAGCATGGGGTCGATCTGTGGGATATTGCGTGATCTACCCTCACCTTGCTGAAAATTCCTGTGCTTGTAAATGTTTTCTTTCTCTCTCTCTCTCTTTCTCTTTCTTTCTTTTTTTTCTGAATTTGGAAGATTTGTAGGTCAACTATATGTAATTGTAAGATACTTTTTTTTCTTGGCGGCTCATGCCAACGCAGCTTCGTGGGGAGTTGGGGAGAGAAGCCTAAAGCCCCGGTGGGGGTGGACGGAGACAAGTCTCCGGCAAGCCTGGAAGGAATCAAGGCAGGCTCTTCGGGGTCCCGAAGCTGTCGCCTCGCAGCTTCGGCGTAAAGGCTGTGAGTTCGGGTGAGCGTCCGCGCTCCGAGAGCTCTTCCAGGAACTGTGCCGAACAGGGCTGAATCTGTAGCGCTGGGGGCAAGTGCTGTCTTCCCGACACCAGGGGGGATCTCCGATCTGATGAAGGGCGGGGGGGAATCAGGGCTTCCTGCGTGCTTTCTCCTCCAGAAACCTCTGGGGCGCGGGAAGCAGGCGGCACTCACCCAGGGTAAGGAGAGCAGAACATGGACCCGGCACTTGGAGGAGGAACCTTGACATTTATCACCTTTATTTGGCATCTCAAGAGCCACCAAGCGAGAGATGAAGGATGGGCTTCTCGCGGAAGCTGGGAGGGAAGGGGACCCCAAGCTGGCTGCTGCCGGGAGACGGCGAGTGCTCCGTCTTCGCGTGCACGCGTGCAGAAGGGCGGCGGACAGCAACAGAACCCCGGCAGAGAGAAGGTGTGGGGGCGCGGGGAGGGTTTAGGAGACAGCACCGCGCTCCTTACAGCAGCAGAGAAACAAGATCAAGTGGAGGCACAGCTTTCGGAAGCTCGCTGGTCAGCTGGTGACGCGGGCAGACCCGGACGGGTCAGGGAGACGTTTCCAGACAGTCGAGGTCCGGAAGGCGGGGGCAGGGGAGTGAGCTTCTCCCTCCTCCCTGCCCGCCTGAGTGCATCTCCCTGTCTCTGCCTCTGTCTGTCGGCAGCCCTCCACTCTCCTAGGCTAAGCAAGCTGACGTGGACGGCCCCAAAAATGGCCCTTCGCCCGGGCCAGCGCGGGCCTGGAGGGCTGTGCCCAGGGCAGTGAGCCCCTGCGTGAGCTGCGGGTGCCGCACCCGGGAAATGGGACTGGGGCCCCTCTGCGCGCGGGCTGTCGGGTCCCACGTGAGGAGGGACCCCACTCGAGGAGGGACCCCCACTCGAGGAGGGGCGAGCGGGAAGTGGCCTGTGTAGGAGGCGACGAGAGTACGCCCCGCGGCAGAGACGGTCAGCGGCCAGCGTGCTCCACAGTGAAGTGCTTCTGAAGAGAGGAGGAAAGGCCCAAGCGAGTGCCCCGGGGCTGGAGAGGGTTCATAAGGGATCCGTACCTCAGGAGCATCCCCATGCCCCCCTCTCAGCAGGAGAAACCCAGAGCTCTGAAGTGCTCTCAGGCTGCAGGGGACAGGAGGGGGGGCTGAGCATAAATGGCCAATGTGGTAACAGACTCAGGCCCAGCACCCCCAGCTTCCTCCCCAGGGGGCAGGGCCCTGTCCGTTTTTGGCCCGGGCTCAACCACCACCAGCCAGGCTTGGCCTCCTAGGATAAGAGGGGTTGCCGGTGGGCAGCCAGAGACCGTTCAGAAGCCAGAGATGTCTGCTCCTTGGGCCTGCGACCCCGGCTCTGCCCTCCAGCCGTCAGCCCTGGGCCAGCACTGGCCACTCCCCTGGCCCGGGAGTCCCCTCATATGTTTGTAGCATGTGTTGGTCCCACGAGTATATATGTACTTCGGGGCGGAGGAGGTCTGTGGCTTGTATCAGAATCTTGGAAAGTTTATCCCAAATGTTAAAAACTCCCACGGGATGCTGGCCCGTGCCTCTAACACGCACATGGTCTGCGTGCCCATTTGCAAACTGAAAATGGGTTATTGTGGTTCGCTCGGTTTTCAGACATTTCAGACAGTTGGCCCTTGAAAGCCCCGGGGCACGCATCCTCTCAATTCTGACAAGGAGCCCTACAAACCAGGCAGTATAAATCCAAACGTTCAAGCGCCAACAGAGGACAGAGGTTGGCAGAGGCAGTTTGCAAATCAGCATTCAGACTGAGCATCTCACAGCTCACGGGGAACGCGTGGTTAACCGGGTGGTGAGTCCGAGCCAAGGTGCTCTGGAGAAACAGGACCGATGGGATGTCCTTACACACATCCGGGGTGGTTTCTCCTACGGGATTGGCTCAGGCAGCTACGGACACTGCGATGTCCCATGATGTCCCATGTGTAGACTGGAGGTCCAGAAAAGCCACGAGTGTGATTCTAGTCCAAACCCGAAGGCCAACGACCAGGAGCGCGGGAGAACAGCGTGTCCCAGCTCAAGCAGGGAGAGCAAATTCTCCTTCCCTCTGCCTTCTAGTCTCTTCAGGAGGCGGCGGGGTGAGCCCCCCGACATCTGGGCCGGAGATCTGCTTCTCTGATTTCGCTAGAGTCAAATGCTAACCTTCGCCAGAGACATGCCCAGAGTCCTGTGTAGCGGAACGTCTGGCTCGTCACGTGGCTAGAATCCCAGTCGCCTTTTCTAACTGGGCGATCCCCCTATGATGTGAGCTTTAGGACGACCGTCCCCCTTGCCCTCTGCTTTCTGAGGAAAGAAGCGCCAGCAAGCACGGGACGGCTCAGATGATGTTCCTCGGGGACAAGAGACCAACTTCTCCACCTACTCACCGCGGACGCCGCATGCGTGGCTGTGGCCCCCTGGCACGCTCACCGTGCTGGAAGTATGGGGAAGTCCCCATTAGCCAAACTGCATCAGCGCACCTCCAAGGACATGAAGTTATTCAGTGAGAGGCTCCGGGTTACTGACGGAGATGCCCAGAGGGTCAAAACTCTGAACTACACACGCTTGGAGAAATAGTGAGACTGTTTCCCCCCTCCCCTTCCCCCCCTATTTCTAGATAGTCTTGGAGAGCATCCAACTGTTCTATATATAACTTAAAGCTTAGCTGTCAGACGCAGAGCAGAATTATTTTTAAATTTGGACAAGGACACTGAGTGATACCCGGCCCAGGGAGGCAGGGGTGCTGGCCGCGTTCCCTAGTTTACCAGATGACTGAGCGTTGGTGCGTGGACTTTCCAAGTTCTAGGAAGGAGGAGAGGGACCGTGAGGCCTGCGGAAAAGGCAAGACCGTGGCGTGTGGTTGCAGATTAGCTCAAAGCTAGCCGGACGCCTGGAGGGGAAGGAAATTGCCAAGATGAGGGGCAGCGTTAAAGCCCGCAGGCCGGAAGGACTGGGACCCTTCCTCCAGCCGCCCAGAAGAAAACAAATCCTGACAGCAGCCTGGGGGGTGTGTGAGGAGCGGAGCCTTCCCATGAGCCTCCAGACCCCCAGCCCACACCGGCTGCTGCCTGTGGCAGGCTCCGGGCAGGGGCCAGCACAGCCTGCTTGCATTCCTGACCCTGGGACAACTCTCCCTGTGATGGAAGTGTGTGCTGGTAATTTTTAGGCAGCAAAGGAGAAATCGCGCACGTGTCCTGTCCTGCTGGAGGTAAACGATGCAGTCATTGGGGCATGCAGTCGTCCTCTCTGTATCAGAGATTCTCTTCCAAGGCCAAAGTTACAAAAAGGAAAACAACAACGACAGCAACAACCTCCCCCCCGCCCAAAACCATCCAGTTGCAGGGGTTGAAGAACTATTAAAACATACTGCAAGAGATGAAGAAAGGAGATGGCTCTGTCTCGCCACATTCGCTGGCGGTCTCTGCACACGGTATTCTGATACACTGAGCAACGGGTCAGGGCTCTGGGGCGCAGCCCGGGGGGAGAGATGGGTGACGCTCCTGAGCTACAACTCTGCACACACGGACCTTAGCTTTTGCAAAACAGACAGAACCTCGGGCATCTGACGAATCTCAACCTTATTGTTTTTTAATTAACTATCACGTATTTATTCCAAAACAATACTTGTTGGTAGCAGAATAAGAGAATACCCATAATAAGCGAAAGAAAGAGAATGGAAAAATCTAGATCTGTTTACATATATGCGCACACACGTGTGCATGCACATGCGTGGGCTCATGGCATTTGCCTCTTGCGGATAGATCCTGCACATAGTTCCATGTCCGTGAGTGTTTATGCTCATAATAGTAATAACAACTGAACATTATTCCAGTATATGATTTTTACCATAATCTACTTAGCCCACTGTCATGACTGGACTCCGTTTATATCCTTTGTTTTCTATATTGCAGACAATTCAATGACAGATGGCCAATCTCTAACTTTACATCACAAAAATACCAAATGTATAAGAAGTCAAAGGCCTTTTGGCTAAGACAGAATTCAGCGTGCCCAGATGTTTTAAATGCAGGATGCTCTGGGAAGGACTGGGTGATTCTAGAGCACGGATCCTGGGCAGGGGGTTCAGGTCCTCTGGGTGCAGCCTGGCTCTCCTCCCCTGCCCTGGGAGAGTGAAGGACACCCGCCCCCCACCCCAAAAAGGCCCAGGGTTCCTTTCCAGCCGCCCCTGCGCTGCTCAGGCTCAATCCATTGGAGCAGTCACTCTCAGGCTTTGCAATCATCAGAACACAAGGGGAGCTTGTTAAAAAAAAAAAAAATGCATATTCCCTGGCTGCGTGCCAAAGCTGGGCTTTGGTGGTTCTGGTGGGGCTGGGAAAAACCAGGCCAGGGTCGTTCTGATGGCCATGGGGTTGAGGGGTTCACCACTAATACTGGTCAGGAGAGGTCAGGCCTCCAGCTTTGTGTAAGGCAGGCATTTCTTTCTGTCTTACAATAAATTTTTGATGCTCAGAGAGATGAGCGAGAGGATCAGGTGTAGCTGGGAGGAGGCGAGCACGGACTCCGGGTACCGCCATCTTTTGGCGGGGGCAGCCCTGTGCAGATTGCGTGTTGGTTCTGCTATTACAGACGTCTCCGGCTAACTCCGCGTCTTGCCTGGAGCTCTTTTTCCCTCTTGCATCCACCAGACAAACATTTATTGAGCCTCTATCTGTAGGCGGAGGCCCGGTGCCATCCCTGCCATGAACTGTCCACGGGGCATCTCTGAAACTCTTCTTGGGGTAACCTGCACTCCAAGCAAGTGCTGGGTGCCTGGGGACCCTAGGCCCCTGAGAGGGATGGGCTCCACACCCGAAGCAGGTACCTGGCATTGAGCTGAGCTCTGTAAAGAGTCCGCTGCTCCTTCGTCCTTCCCCCATGATACCGCGCACGGATGTTCTCCGTTTGGAGATGCCAGGCTGACGACACAGGTACAAGTCGGTTTCTTTAGGTAAGAACTTAGGTCTAATCTCCCCAGCCAAATCTTTCCTGAGCCCCCCACCCCAGCCAGGGGCCCCACTGACTTCTCTGCATCCAGGTCCAGCTGACAGTGTCGCTCAGGCCATCTCCAGGGTCACTTCCTGCTCCCCCTCTAGCGGGAGGGGGGGTGAGGGGGGTCAGGCCCAGGGCTTGATGGTCCCCAGCCACCGACCCTCACTTCTGCCACCAGCTGGAGCATCCGCTGCACGTTCCCCCAGCCTCAGGGCGCCCGCAGCTCCGAGCGCGTCCGGGGGAAGGAATCCTTCGGGGAGGGTTTCCCTTGGGGTTCTGTTTCCTTAATAGTTGCTGGCCCAGCGCCCCCCACCTCTGGCGCTCCCTTCCACGCCGCGAGCCCGCCCATCCAGGGTGCTCCGGCCATCTGCGGTCCGGTTCCGCCACCTGCTGCGCTCTCTCCACCCGCGCCCCGACCCCGGAGCTCTCTCCTACCTGCAAAGCTCCACCCACCTGTGGTGCTTTTCCCTTTCACTGGAGATGCTCCCTACCCAGCGCCGGGGACGTCTGCCCCCTGCGAGGCTCCTCCCCCCGGGTCCAGCCGCCACCTGCGGCGCTCCCCGCCACCCGCAGTGCTCCCACGATTACTGTGACCCGCCCACCGAAGACGCTCCGCCCGCCTGCCACGCTTTTCTTTCCCGCGGGGGCGCTCCCGAGCGGCCCTTGATCGTCCTCCCACCCGCGCTGCGCCCTCCACCTGCCGCACTGCCCCTCCGAGACGGTCCGCTCCCCCCACCCCCACCTGTGGCGCTCCCCCTCGGCGCTCCTCCCGCCCACCTTCGGCGCCGGGTCCTCCCGCTCCCCTCGTAGCTCCCCCCACCTGCGGCGTCCCCCACCCTGGAAGCTCCCCCACGGCCGAGTTCCCCGACTGGCCCGCGGCGCGCCCCAGCCCCGCCCGTCCCGCCGGCCGCACCCCTCCCCCCCCCCCCGCCCCGGAGCCCGCCCTTGGCCGGCCATTGGCGCGCGCCGAGCGGGCGGGGCGGACGGTTCTGAGTCGCGGCGGCGCGGGCGGGGGCACTGCCTGCTGAGCACCCGCCCCGGCACAGTCTCGGCACCGTCTCGGCCTGCTCGCCATGGACGACGACGATGTCGCCAACCGCAAGGTCTCCTTCCGAAAGTGCCTGGAGCACCTCTCCGGGGCCGGCAAGGCCATCGGAGTGCTGACCAGCGGCGGGGATGCCCAAGGTGCGCGACCGCCTGACCGGGCCGGGGCATGAGTGATGGGAGGAGGGACCGGGAAGAGGCGATGGGGGGGTCCCCGGGGCAAGCGGGGACACGCGATGGGAGCCCCAGGAAAAAGCGAGGAGGCGGGGGTGCTGCGGGTCCGAGCAGGGTGGGGGAGAAACCCGGCGCCCGGGAACCGCGGGGCACCTTCCGGGGCAGGGGTGGGCGGTGCGGCCTCGGGAGGAGTCGCCGCGATGGGGAGGGGAGTCAGGAGAAGGGAAGAATGTGGCCTTAGGGTCCTTTATCGCGAAGATCAATTACACCCCCCCCCCCATCCACGCTTAGTTTTTAAATGGAGACTAGCGCCGGGGCCTCCTGGACGGTCTTCGGAAGTCGGTGCTCGACGGAGTCGTGGCGGGGCCGACACCCCCGGGAAGCTTGGGAGTCGCGCGGCCACCTGGACGCCCCGGCCCGCACCCCGCCCCCACCGGCTGGAAGCAACGGCTGGTCCCCGCCGCGAGTCCCGCGGATGCGCGTCCCCCGCGCGGCGCGGGCGGGGTCCCCGCTGCTGCATGGGCGGGGCGCGGTGGGGGCTCGCGGGGACCCGCCCGGGATGCCCAGCGGCCTCGTTTCCGCGGGAGGCTTTTTGAAGGGTTTCCGCCGCTCTCCGGGCAAAACCGAAAACTGAAATGGGTCCCTAGGCCCGCCCCGCCGGCCTCCTCCGGCTGGGAAGGACCAGGAAGCGGGGACTCCGGGATGTCACCAGCGCCCCGGGCGCGGAGTCCAGCCTCCCTCCCCCCACCATGTGGAGGCAGATCTGGGGGAGAAGGGCACCCAAGCGCAGGGCCCGCGGACACCCAAAGAGAGTCTCTAAATTTGAAGGAGGGAGTGACAAGGCCACGCCCGGGCCCCCGGCGCTGCGGCACGTGGGGCCACAGGGATTCCCAGGCAGTGGGGTTTCCTGATCCTGGTACGTTCCTGGAAGAGGCGAGCCGCCCGCTGGCGAGTGGGTCTCCGCTTTGCAGGCGGACGCGTCCCTGGAGCCTGAGATCGCCCAGGCTGGAGACGCCTCCCCGAGCTGCGTTTGGTTTTTCTTTCCTCTTCCTCCTATCCCTGGTGCCTGATTTTTGCAGGTTTCCCGGCCACACCAGGTGGAGGGATGCTCAGAAGCTGCACCCCGCGCCCTGGCCCCCCGCCGCCCGCCCCCCGCGCGCGTGACCTTGCCTTTGCCCTTGAGCCGGGCGGGGCTGACGCGGGGGCGGCAGGTTGGGGCGCTGTAGCCGCAGCCCCGCCCGCCGCGCGCCTACGTGATGCCCGGCCAGTCGCCTCCTGCGCGCCCTGCGCCCTTGGCCCCTGGCATCAGGCACCGGGCGCCGCGCGTGCAGGAGGTGAGGGATGGCGCTCAGACGCCTGCAGCGTCCCGGGAGCCTGAGTCCCCGGCGAGACCCGCCCCGTCCTGTTGAGGGCGGGAGCAGCGGCGCCAGTCCCCGCCCCCACCCCAGGGCCCCCTTTGCGTCTGCTTCCGTGAGGGAAGCCGGGAAGCGAGGCTGTTCTGTCCGATCCGGTGTTCTCCTGGTGAGCCCCGATGTAAACATTCCGGAGGAGGAGAATGTTGTGATAGAGCTAAGGCCCGGATTGGGGACATGCGGTGAAACGGAGGACGTCGCCCACGTGACTCTAATGAACCCCCAGAGGTGTGCCACGTGGAGTCCTAGTGGGGTCGCGGTGCGGCCGAGAGTGGCTTCCCTGTCACACAGCGCGCCGGGGCGCGAAAGGCACCTGCGTCTGGAGACCTGCCCCAGCACGAGCTAGGAAGCGTCTGGCCTGAATCTTAATCTGGGCTTTGGTAGGGCAGCGTTGGCAAAGGAAGAGGAACTGGTCTCCGAACCACCCGGCTTCGAGGCCAGAGTTTCACGGTTACTTGACAATTAAAGTGCGGCTCTGTCTGTTGAAAAAAAATGTGTAAGGGTCCACTCTTTGGGATCTGTTTCGGAGAGTTTGCTCAGCTACCTGGTGGATGATGTGTGGGCACCCGAGACGATGACCTGACCTGCAGAGTCAGCCTTTTCTGCCCCGGCTTTTCTGCCCGGCTTCGCCCCTTGGGAGTGGTTCCAGCCGAGGCCGTCAGTACCCCTGTCCTCTGCTCAGTGGGAGACGATCCTCCGAGAATCCGAATCCCATGGGAAGCCCGCTTGGCACGGGCGGTGCCCAGTGCTCTCCGCTGGCCCATCTGGGCGGCCCAGGGAGAGCCCTGTGCCCTGCATTTCACCGTGGTACAGGGCAGGCCTCTGACTTGGGGTTTTCTTGGACTTCGTGCAAAGCGCGATGCCCTGCTTTTACCCCTTCTTAGACCCGATGGAGCATCTGGGGGTACGTCATTCTGAGGAGGCTCATCTCGACCTGGGCCCGCGGTCTGGTCTCCGCGGCCGCACGTTCGTAGGAAGGTCGTTGCTGGAGATGTGCCTGAGACACTCCGCTTTTTCTTTTGCCATTTTTAGCCTGACTCCGAGTTCCGTCAGGACGTGCTCTCCCTGCGCTAGGGAGAATTTTGCTCCTGCCTGAGATCCAGGGGAGCAGCATCTGCAAGTCTTCATGTCGGGGTTTCGGCGGGAAATTTTGGTCAGATTGCCTGGGGCGGAGGGGAGGGAGCGTAGCTACTGCTTGTTGGGCTCGTTCTGTGTACCAGGAACTTTACTGTTCTCTCGGGCCCGGCCACCTTGCTCCCAGACACGTCGTCTTCGTTTTGGAGGCGGGAGGAAGAGCTACAAAGACATCAGTGACCTGGTTCGGGTCACACAGCTCATGTGGGGCGTTGGGCAGGATTTAAACTAACTTCTGTCCGATTTCAGCCCCGGGGCCTTCCCAGTAGGCCATGCTCTCCAGGGGCCTTGTAAAACGGAAGTCCAGGTGTTCAAGATTTTATTTATATATGTATGTACTTATCAGAAAGACAGAGTGAGAGAGGAGGAGCCGAGGGGGAAGAGAGAACCCCAGGCAGACTCCCTGCTGAGGGCAGTCTGAGGACCCTGAGATCGACCTGAGTCAAAATGAAGAGTCAGACCCGAACCCGCTGAGCCCCTCAGGTGCCCCCAGGTGGTTTCCAAGCAGCTTTGATAGTGGAGCAGAAAACACCTTTTTACAGGGAAAGCCCTAGGTCAGCCGAAGCCATGCGTCGACCCTTGATACCAGAGTGATGAAGCGCTTTGTTTTCCAGTCGAATTTAGTAATTGTTAAAATACAAAAGAAGAAAATTGTGCATGTCTATTCAGCGGCCTCAGCCCCACCCACTAAGGAAGACTCTTTCTAGGGCTGGTTCTTTTTCTCATTCTTTGGGTGTCTTCTGCTGTCCCAAGGCATGTCTGCAAGTTTAAACGGATTTTCCACCGTGCTGGACAGGCTGCCTTTCCATGACTAAGTAGCCACCCTCAAGCGAGATTGTGTCATTCACCAAAAATGATTCACGGGCGTGGACACTGACTGTGGGCTCGGATGAGAAGGTGGAGACGTTGGGTCCCCCCAGCGGGCATCACAGCAATAAACTGTAAAGTCCTCTTTTGCCTGAGGCAAAGCAAACATGAACGTAGTCTCCAGAGAGTTCACGTAAATTGAGTCTCTGTTGGTCTTTAAAAGGACAGCAGGAACCACTAACGTTTGCTGGCGGCGGGCGCCGTGCTCACGTGCGGTAACTTGTTCCCGATTCCCGAGGGAGCAAGCAGGCTTTGCGAGGGACTGGCTTCCTTGAGTTCCAGGTGGCAGCCCGGGCCGGGCCAGGGGGCCTCGGAGAGCACGGGAGGTCGTCTTCAGTGCTTTCTGGGGTCCAGCGGGGACTCGGCATGAGGCAGGCTCTCGGGTGCTTGCGGGATAGCTCCCCTCCTGAATCTCTGGGGCCACTCCCTTTCATAAAATGCGGGCTGACTGCCATCCTGGCTCCTTCCTTTTCTCATTAAGTCATTTCAGGGACTTGAACCTTCACTGATCAAAAGCAGCCTTCTATCTGCAGAGCAGTATCTGGGAGTGGCTAATGGCTCAAAGCTTGGGACTTTACAGCCATCATCGGAGTGCGGGGCACTGGTGGCCGGAGCCCAGGCCTGCGGCAGCTCTGCCGTTGACCCTGTGTTGCTTGGACGCCGCCCTGGGGCCCTGCTGGTGCGGGCTCCTTCTGTGCTCGCCCGGAGCTGCACTGGCTGCAGAGCCCAGCTCGGTGCAGGGGGAACGGGGGGCTGCTGGCTTCTCGCCTCCCCAGGCTCGGGGGCCCCTTACTGGACACATGTGTTCTGTAGTGGGAGGACTTTTTCCCCATGTGCAGTTTAATAATTTAGCAAGCACAGTTGTGTCTAGGAGGTGGTGGTTAGAGCTTCAACGCTCATCCCTTGAGTGCCATGGGCAGTCAGCCCCTGCTCCGTGTTCCGTAACGCACACACTCTGCGCAGCCCACCCCGGCGACCCTTCGAAGTTAGGCGCTCAGTCCTGCCTTGGGGGGCGGGGGACAAATAGCTTCTGTTCAGAGCTGGGACCTTCCATCAGGGAGAATTGGGGCCTGTGGCACACATTCCACCAATCTGAGGGGCTGTCGGAAGCAGTCACCGTTAGAAACCCGGGGATGGGGTGGGGCGGCGCCTGGGTGGCTCAGTGGGTTAAAGCCTCTGCCTTTGGCTCAGGTCATGATCTCAGGGTCCTGGGATTGAGCCCCACATCGGGCTCTCTGCTCAGCAGGGAGCCTGCTTCCCCTTCTCTCTCTCCCTGCCTCTCTGCCTACTTGTGATCTCTCTCTCTGTGTCAAATAAATAAATAAAATCTTAAAATAAAAAACAAACAAACAAAAAATGGGGATGGGCCGGCAACATGGGAAAGGGAAAGGTCAGGGCCCCAAACTGTACAGCTAGTGCGGTTGTAACCAGGTCAGGAAGGCGTATTTGGGTAAGAACAGGTGGTCTTGTGCAAGCTTGGCCCGGTGCTCCATTTTTGTTCGATGCAGCGCACCTGCCAGGAAGCCCCGTGTCCTCCCACTGCCCCTGTATCCCACGCATCTTCGCCACCGTATACTTAGCATGCTGGGAATTATGGTAATTGTGCTTGTCGGGTCGAGACGCAGCAAAGCGTGTGGCGGAGCAGCGCCTCGAGAGTCAAGACACTGATTAATAGGTCCTGGTTCCAGGTTCTGTTCTCGGCTCGCAGTGGGCGGGGCCTCCATCCTTTGAACAGCGAAGGACAGATGTGGGCAGAGTCAACCGCTCTCCTCTCCCCTCCCCTTCTGCCTCCCCCTTCCTCTTCCTGTCTCCCCAGTGCAGGTCTTCAGGGGAGGGCAGAGGCCAGGAGGAGGTGTGCAGAACAGAAAGTGCAGCACGCTGCTGGGGACCACGCCCCACGGCTGGGACCAGGCCCCGCTGCTGGGGACCACGCCCGCCCCCCTGCCCTAGGAGCTTCCTCCCTCCTGGTTGCCCGGCCATGGCCCAGGCTCTTCCTGAGGTGATGCCTGCTCTGATTTTGTAGGTCGGGTCTAGTGGGGGCCTGTGCCTCAGGCCGGCTCAGCACCTCACTTGCATCCTGGGTGCGTGAAGCGGTTTCACAGGATGGCTTTCCGACCTTGATGAGGAACTTGGCTGGGAAGGTTGGTTAACTTAGGACCCCTTGGAAAAAGCTGTAAGTAAGTGATGCTGCTGGACGTTTCTCTGGGCCAGAAAATGTTCAGAAGAGTGGCGGAGGGTGACTGGCTCAGCTCTGGGGTAACATTCCTGTGGTTTGGTCTCCTTGTCATGTCCTCATCCCACCCACGGACGATGACCACCGATGGGCAGTCCTGGGTCAGGCAGACAGCGGACCGCCGTCTCTCAGGGAGCTCATACTGAGTCTAGAAGCAGGCCAGACCTAGGAAAGAGTCCCTGTTTCTGGAAGGCCCAGGGTACCTGTGGTCGGGGACCCTCCACCCAACCCTCAGCCCACCGGGAACTGAGGGCTGAGCTAGTGCAGAGCAGCCTGGCGAGGGGGAAGCGTGTGCAGGGCTGGGAGGAGGAGGTCAGGGCGGGATGGGTGAGGCTGTGGGGAGGGGCAGGCAGTGAGGATTCTGGATTAGTGGGGGGCGGGGGGGGCCGGGGTGGTGCGAGCAGGAAAGCCGCTGCAGGTACTGGCTGCTCCGGATAAGGGTAGTTTTGTGGCGTGGCCAGGAGGGCTGGCGTGGGAAGCCCAAGTTTAGGGTCTCGTGGACACCAGAATTGGGCCGTAGCTGGAGGGCTGCAGGGGTGGGGCTGGGGCGCTCCTGCCCCAGGGTGCCCCTTTGGCGTCCAGGGGTGTGGGTCGCGTTTTGTAAGTGGAGGGTTTGGCCTCAGATAGGAGCTCATCTGTGCAGCAGGAGGAAATGCCGAGAACACCAGTGAGCAGGGGGACACCAGCGAGAGGCCGTCAGTGTGAGCTTAGCTCCATTAGGATCCCCGGAGGGAACACTCAGTGACCCTTGCACAAAGAGCTTCGCACTGATTCCCGCGGCAAGACAGACAAGCGGTCACGACAGAGGACGTTCAGAACTAGATCCCACGCGAAGCCTGTTACATGTGTGACTTTATCCTGTCACCACGTTAAAACAATTAATGTAAACGTGTATTTTGTCCAGCCTAGTTTTCGTCCCTCATCAGTATAAGGATCATCAGTAAGACATCCCACCTTCTTTTTCTCCACGCCGCGCCCTGCAGTCCGCTCGGTGGTGCAGGGCCTCTCGCTGTGGCCGGCGGCCTTCCCAGCCACAGTGGGCTTCTGGCACGTGGGGCGGCCATCCCGGGCGGCCGTGGCGAGCGGGTATTCACAGGGTCCCTCCCGAGTGTTTGTGTTGAAGCTCGGATGCCAGGGCCGGGGCTGCTGGCAGCGGTCGCCGTGTCTGCAGTGGACGCTGGGGCGCCGCGCATGGCCCTGGAGGGCCTTCTTTTCCAGATGTCCCCTTGGCTGGCTTCTTCCGTTCTCTGTCACTAGGGCTTCTGGAGGAGGCCTGCGCGAGCTCCCTCCCCGCGTCCCCCAGCCCCTCCCGGCTGCGTGTTCTCCTCCGCACCTGCCTGCGCGGGGCGCGGTGTGTGTGTTCATCACGGACGGCTCCGTCATGGATGGAGCGCCCCAGTGCCTGGCCGAGAGAAGGGCCCCCATCCCTGGGCATCGGATGGACGCAGCTCCCCTCACAGACCTGTCTCAAGCTTTCCTCTGACTTTGCACCCTGAGCTCAGTGATTTGGGTGGGGCGGGACGCAGAGACGGTCCCAGCTTCATTACCGATCTGCAGGGGAGCCATCCGCCGGGCCCAGGGCTCCTTTGGGACCTCCAGCTCCTGAGTAACTCCCCGGGGAGGCTTTTAAAGATTTTTATTTATTCATTTGACAGAGAGAGACACAGCGAGGGAGGGAACACAAGCAGGGGGAGTGGGAGAGGGAGAAGCAGGCTTCCCGCCGAGCAGGGAGCCCGATGTGCGACTCCATCCCAGGACCCTGAGATCATGACCTGAGCCCCACCAGGCGCCCCTAGTCGGGAAGCTTTTATGGAGAGCTTGGGGAGCGAGGGCAAGATACGGTGGTGCAGGTTTGTTTTCTGACACAGGCTGACATCACGGCTTTGGTACAAAGCTGAGAACGACGGGATTTCGGGGGGAAGCCGGTAAGACAGCCGAACAACCGGACTTGACTTTCCAAATGGAATATTAAGTACTGACGTTAGCGAGGGAACGGTGATGAGCGGGGGACGTAGCTCCGGACAGTCCGGTCTGAAGGGGTCGGTAAGGAGGCTGGTCGTACTGTTCAGATCACGTAGGACACAACAAGAAAGAGCCCCCATTATTTCATTAGGATCCGCTTCGTAGAAATGATTCCAACGTTAAATGTCACCAGAGCCAGTCCACTGCACTCTGTGACCTCAGGGAAGGAATGATCTTTTTTGTTTTTTTTAAATTTAAATTATTAATTTTTTTATTACTATGTTTTAAGTTTTCATTTTCATTCGGGTGTAGCTCATACGCGGTGTCGTATTAGTGTCAGGTACCCAATAGAGTGACTGAACGTTCCTTTTTTTTTTTTTTTTAAAGTTTGTATTTTAATTCAGGAAGGAATGATCATGAAGGCCGTTTTTCCCTGCAGGATGTTTTAGGAGGAAGCAGCAGATATGTAAAATCAAGACAAGGGTTTAACGACCTGTCCTGTCCGTCCCATCTCAAGGACTGATCACAAGGTTCCCACTTAGCAGCTCCCTAATTTTTTCAAGATTTGTTTGTTTTTGGTTCCCATAACCAACCTCTTCATTCCCAGCAGGCCAGAGTCTCAAGATTTACAAATGAGGAGGAGGTTCCTTTCCGAGTATTAGGATTCTGACCTGCTTGCAGGATCCCATGTTCCCGTGGTAGTGATTGGGAGAGTTGTTTGAATTCCCAGATCTGGCTCCGGAAACAAAAGCAAAAAGCACGAGGAACGAAGCCCATCGTCCAGACTGTGTGTGACAGAGGCCATGGGGGGACATGGGGGCGTTCTCTGTTGTGCTTGGTTTTTGTCCTCCAGGGTTCCCTCCTGGGAAGGTGTCCACCCGCAGGGCCCAGGCCCATGCCCCGCAGCAGGGAGCCCTGGCAGGGCCCCACAGGCCCTGCCCCAGACAGCGGAACCCACAGTGGGGGCCCAGCAGGCCTGTTCACTCCCCGAGTTCCCTTCTGAGATTCTGAAGCTGCGCCATTGTACCGGAGGGAATTCGCTCGTCTTTTAAGTTGAAATACAGCTGAGACGAAGGTTTACTCTCCAGCTGTGTCCTTTATTAATTGTGTTCCCTTGGCTCTCCTTGTGTCTGCTCAGAGCCTGACTTCCTCATCCCCCCAGGGGGACTCCGGACCCCACAGGCTCCCCGGAGCCTCCGTGAGCTGGAGCAGCCCCCCCACCCCCCACCCCCCCATCCCCCCATCCCCCCCAACAGGACCAGCCCCAGCTGTGGGAGGAACCGGCCGGCTCCACTCACCGCTTTAAATGAAAGCCTCCTGGGGCCAGGAGGTGGTTCTTCCGAGGCCCAGCTGCCGCCCACCCTCCCGGCGAACTCACGGAAGGTGCCCAGCTCAGGCTCCTCTGTCCCTGCCCTTTGGAAGCCCCCCCACCCCCCTGGGGGGCTCTGCCAGGGCCCAGGGGCACCCAGTGCTGCAGGTGACCTGCCCCTTCTCAGGGGAGCGCAGGTTCCCCCCAAGAGGCCGGGATGGGAGTCAGGCATGGGGGCTGGTGGGAAGGTGTGCGGACCTCCCATGACAGGTCTCCCGGGCGTCCCCTCTGGATCAGGTGTACTTGCCACAGTTTCCTCCTGCCCTTGGTTACATTGTCTAGAACCCCGCATTTATCGTGCATTTACGAGATACCCCCTGGAGCTGTGTCCCCCTAGAGAAGGGCCGCTCAGGGGAGCCAGGGCGTGAAGCCCCGTGTTAATCATGCTTGTCACCTGGCGATCGTCTTGGCGTGGTTGCAGTGCTGGGGGACTAATTTCCCCCGGGACAGGGGCCGCAGTGCCAGGCCTAGAATCCTGCGTCTGTGGGAAGGGACCGCAAGCAGCTGTGTCTCTCCATCCCGCTCAGGTCTGGGGGCGAGGCTGTGTCCTCGGGGGCAGCGCCATGGAGAGACCCGCACTTGGGCACGCAGATGAGCTCATGCGCCAACACCTGCGGCAGGGCCCCTCCCCCTCCGGCCACCCCCACCCCACTGCATACGCGGGTGCAGGGAGCTCTTCCAGGGATAAGAGGAGTGGGGGGGGGCTCGCTGGGGGGTCTCCCTGCAGGTCGAGGTTGAGGGACGGTGCCCAGCAGCTGGGACAGATGGCACGTGGTGGTGGTCCTGGGGGAGCTCTGGGTTGTGCTGTGTAGCGCGCTATGAGGTTCAGAGGGTGCGGGGCTAGCAGGTAGGAGGAGTTCCCCCGGGGGAGAATCTCCCTGCGGATGGGGTGATGCGTGCAGGCCCCCCGGGTAGAATCCGGAGCAAGAACGTGGGCATATTCCTGCTTGTGGAGGCCGATCCGGTAAACCTCTGGAGAGCACAGAAATGTCACACTCCGGCTGGTGACAGGGCGGGGCAGTAGCGTGTTCCCACGTTTCCATGGGGGCTCCTGCGGGTGGCTCCAGGGGGCAGGCAAGGGGAGAGGGCAGAGCGCAGCTTTTACTTTCTAAGATTTTGTCTCTGGGGCGCCTGGTTGGCTCAGTCAGTCAAGCATCTGACTCACGGGTTAGGCTCAGGTAACCATCTCAGGACCCTGAGATCTACCTGGGGTAGGGCGCGGAGTCTGCTGGGGATTTTCTCTGTCCTGCTGCCCCTTCCCTCCATCACTCTTTGTCTAAAAGAAATAACATCTTAAAAAAAAGTATTTCTAAGTAATCTCTACACCCAGCTTGGGGCTTGAGCTCACAGCCTGGAGATCGGGGGTCACATGCTCCCTGGAGATCGGGGGTCACATGCTCCCTGGAGATCGGGGGTCACATGCTCCCTGGAGATCGGGGGTCACATGCTCCCTGGAGATCGGGGGTCACATGCTCCCTGGAGATCGGGGGTCACATGCTCCCTGGAGATCGGGGGTCACATGCTCCCTGGAGATCGGGGGTCACATGCTCCCTGGAGATCGGGGGTCACATGCTCCCTGGAGATCGGGGGTCACATGCTCCCTGGAGATCGGGGGTCACATGCTCCCTGGAGATCGGGGGTCACATGCTCCCTGGAGATCGGGGGTCACATGCTCCCTGGAGATCGGGGGTCACATGCTCCCTGGAGATCGGGGGTCACATGCTCCCTGGAGGTCGGGGGTCACATGCTCCCTGGAGGTCGGGGGTCACATGCTCCCTGGAGGTCGGGGGTCACATGCTCCCTGGAGATCGGGGGTCACATGCTCCCTGGAGATCGGGGGTCACATGCTCCCTGGAGATCGGGGGTCACATGCTCCCTGGAGGTCGGGGGTCACATGCTCCCTGGAGATCGGGGGTCACATGCTCCCTGGAGATCGGGGGTCACATGCTCCCTGGAGATCGGGGGTCACATGCTCCCTGGAGATCGGGGGTCACATGCTCCCTGGAGATCGGGGGTCACATGCTCCCTGGAGATCGGGGGTCACACGCTCCCTGGAGATCGGGGGTCACACGCTCCCTGGAGATCGGGGGTCACATGCTCCCTGGAGATCGGGGGTCACATGCTCCCTGGAGGTCGGGGGTCACATGCTCCCTGGAGGTCGGGGGTCACATGCTCCCTGGAGATCGGGGGTCACATGCTCCCTGGAGATCGGGGGTCACATGCTCCCTGGAGATCGGGGGTCACATGCTCCCTGGAGATCGGGGGTCACACGCTCCCTGGAGGTCGGGGGTCACATGCTCCCTGGAGGTCGGGGGTCACATGCTCCCTGGAGATCGGGGGTCACATGCTCCCTGGAGATCGGGGGTCACATGCTCCCTGGAGATCGGGGGTCACATGCTCCCTGGAGATCGGGGGTCACATGCTCCCTGGAGGTCGGGGGTCACATGCTCCCTGGAGGTCGGGGGTCACATGCTCCCTGGAGATCGGGGGTCACATGCTCCCTGGAGATCGGGGGTCACATGCTCCCTGGAGATCGGGGGTCACATGCTCCCTGGAGATCGGGGGTCACATGCTCCCTGGAGATCGGGGGTCACATGCTCCCTGGAGATCGGGGGTCACATGCTCCCTGGAGATCGGGGGTCACATGCTCCCTGGAGATCGGGGGTCACATGCTCCCTGGAGATCGGGGGTCACATGCTCCCTGGAGATCGGGGGTCACATGCTCCCTGGAGATCGGGGGTCACATGGTCCTTTGGCTGAGCAGCCAGATGCCCCTGATTTTTTTTAAAGACTTTATTTTTTGGAGCAGTTTTGTTTCATAGCAAGATTGAGTGGAAGGTGCAGAGTGTGCTGCTGCCCACCTCCCCACCTGGCGGCCGTGTGTTACCGCCCGTGAATTCGCCCTGATTCCCCATCCTCCCCCGAAGCCAGTGGTTTCCACCAGAGTCGCTGCTGGTGGTGTGTGTCCTGTGGGTTTGCACAGATGTGGGATGACCCACACCACTCGCGTGGCATCGGAGAGAATAGCATCCCTGCCTCCCCCGTCCCCCCAGCCTCTGGCAGCCGTGATCTTTGCATCGTCTCCGTAGTTTTGTCTTTTCCAAAATATGTTTTTGTTTTTTTGTTTTTTTTTTAACAGGAAGAATGTATTTATAAATTGCTTATATAATTACTAACCAAAGAGAAAAACCTGTTTCAAGTCCTTCTGGCCACGTTAGAGGGACGAGGCAGGATTTGGGGCAAATGTCGGGACAGATGTCAGGTTTATGGGCTGTGGAGGGCTTGCGTCCAGTGCGTGAGCAACCGCGAACCACGCCTGCGGCAGGAGAGCAAACACGGTCGGGCAGGAAGAGGGGGCGTGGGGGCGGGGAAGAGGAGTTGGTTGCTTCTTGATCTATGGAGTTTGTGGGTCTGGAGGGATGAAGACCCGTTAATCACGAGTTCGTTCAAGGTCTTCGTGTCCTAGGCCTGGTTTGGATGTGAAGCCATGAGGCTCGGGGACGCACACGTCCGCGTCCGTCTTAAGCCAACACCCTTATTCTTGCATCACGAGGGTCAGTGCGACGTCCTCTGAGCCGGCTTACCGTCCCGCGCCCACGGATGGAGTCTCCGCGTCCGCTACGCCCCCGGGAGCCACAGTGCCTCCGTCGGCTGTGACTGGGAGTGGCTTTACTTCAGGGGTCGTGCTCTCCAGCGTCTTCGGACCTGATGTTGGTTTCTGAACCGTAAACTCTCGGAGAAGGCCGCCTGGGGCCGTCGGGTGGGTGTGCGCGGGGAGTCTGGCTGGCGGTCTGGGTGCTGAGTGCTGGAGGCCTGGGACTATGTCCTCCCTGAGTCCCCGGCCCCACCCCCGTCCTCCCGGGCCCAGCTCTTAGCCACGGTGAGGACGCAGGGTTCTGCAAGGGTGAAATCCAGACCTGTTCACCTAGGTCTTGACGGTGGTTGCACGGCCTGGGTGAGCCGGTCAGAACTGGGGCTCCCAGGGAGAGTGAGCGGGAGAGCAGCGGGCACATGAGGCCGCGGCGCACACAGGTGCTTTTAGGGGCGCCTGGGTGGCTCAGTTGGTGCAGCCTCCGCCTTCGGCTTAGGTCACGGTCTCAGGGTCCTGGGATCGAGCCCTGGGATCCAGCTGAGTGGGGAGCCTGCTTCTCCCTCCGCCCTTCACCCCGTCGTGCTCTCTCTCGCATTCTCGCTCTCAAATAAATAAATATTTTTTTAAAAAAAGTCACTTTTAATAAGTAAAAGCCCCTGGGAAAGTGTGGAAAATGTCCTAGATTTATCTTGAGTAGGTATTATTTATAGTATATTGGTTTAATTTTTCTTTTAATAGAACAGCGGGACTTATTTTGAAGTTAAGGCCATTGACTAAAACACTGTTTTGCTCTGGGGGCTGCTCCTGAAATCAGGCACTTCTCTTTCGTCTTCTCAGATCACCGGGATTGTCCCTTTTCCATATAGGTTTGAGTTGGGCCGACTGCACGTAACCCCCCAGCCCCTCTGGTGTCTGGGGAGCGGCCGGTGCTGCCCGCAGCCCCCCGCAAGTGGGCGTCCCATGCCTGCCTGCCGCGACTCGGAGGGGCCCCCGCTCTTTCACGGTGACGCGTTCTGGGCTGACATTGACCCCCGAGGGACGCGCGAGGCCCGTGGTCCGCGTAAGGAACCTGCTGCGGCCACACGGTTCACGCCTGGTCCCAGCGGGTCCAGTGGCCCAGCCAGACTCTCCCCCGCCTGGTCACTGACTCCTGTCCCTGATTCCTTCCGCAGGTATGAACGCCGCTGTCCGTGCCGTGGTGCGCATGGGAATTTACGTGGGGGCCAAAGTGTACTTTATCTATGAGGTCAGTGTTGCGTCTCCCTCCCGGTTTCTCTGACTCTGGGACCTGAGCCTTGCGCCTGCCCGGGTGCTGCTGACCTAGATGGGCACGCTCAGGCGGGGCCGGGCCAGGGCCCCAGGGGCTGGGGGTCCTGGGGGGGCGCGGGGAGGGGGTGGTGCTCCCTGGTCGAGGAGCAGGTCTACGAGATCTGGCAGGGAGGGCGTGGGGAGGGGAGAGCCCACGGGGCACACAGTGGTCTCCTGGGATTAATGTGTTTATTTGTAGCCCTCCTTCCCTAAAGAAGTAATATTTATTTAAAGTGGGGGTGAATTTGAGTAAGCGTTGAGGTAAGCAGGAGAGAGCGGCCACATGGAGCTTCTCATCGTTTCTGTAGAACCCAGGCCTCCTCCCTAACCACCGTTCACGTGTTCACTTGGAAACTGAGCGCCTGACACAGGACAGCAGGCCCGGCCCGCTCTCTGCTGGGGTCCTGAGCGCGGAGAAGTGGGCGACGTTGGGAAGGAAGGCCCCGGTGTAGTTTGGACCCTGCTGGTTAGCCCAGGAACTATCAGGAAAAAAATAGTGTATATTTACTTTTTAAATTTATGAGATCTGAGAAAGCTGAAAACACAGAAGAGCCCGTGTTTTTTTTAAATGACTTGATTCCTGCGAAACCATCATTAGTATTTCGTGTTCCGATGCTTCCAGGATGACGTGTGAAAGTCGGGACGGGGATCTGGACACCATTAAAACCATGGCAGATACACCTTGTGTATGTGCTTTGTGCCCCCGTCGTGCCCGTTCTCTGCAGTGTCGTGCACGACCACTTCAGTGTCTGTCATAGTCCCCGTGGGGGACACGTGCCATTCACAAGCGGCTGAACTGTGCTTTCCAGCTGTCCTGGCGGGAGACCTAGGCAGTGTCCGGGATTACTCTGCTCCCCAGACAGACAGGCCCCAAGTGCACGTCCCTCGTGACAGGTGCGTTTGGCCGCGGTGGTTTCTGACCCTGGTTCCAGCGCCCCTCGCCCCCTCGCCCCCGCGTGTCCCAGCCGGCCTCCGAAGTGGTGGCGCTGACCGCCTGTCTTGTGTGCAGCCCCGACCCGACCCCCCAGTCCCCAGCCCGGGAGCCGGCTTGGGTTCCAGTGCCGGCTGTCCCCGTCCTTTTCTCCTTCTGGAAAGT
This sequence comes from Martes martes, assembly GCF_963455335.1. Taxonomy (NCBI): domain Eukaryota; kingdom Metazoa; phylum Chordata; class Mammalia; order Carnivora; family Mustelidae; genus Martes; species Martes martes. Next base: position 139,719,239 of record NC_137895.1, on the reverse strand, counting down.
GGCTGTTCCTAAGCCTGTGCCTGCTGGGCCACATGAGGGTGTGTGTGTTATCTGCTGGAAAGAGGGTTTTTTGGGGGGTTTTGTTTTTGTTTTTGTTTTTCCCTGGGCTTTGGTGTGCTTTTCTGAGCTGTGGTTCTGTGAGTTTGGGGTTTGTGTTTATCGGGTTTGGGTGAGGTTAACACGATGGGCCCCACCACAGCTCTCCCAGGCTGTTGTTCGGTCCTGTTCCGTTTGGCTCTCTCTGGGGTCCAGCCAGCGGCAGGGCTGGGATCCGCCCCCCAGGGCGGACGGTGTCTGACTGTCCCACTATCAGGGTGAGAGCCGTGCTCCTGGCATCTCGCCAGAGGAGACCGGGATGCGGGTGGGAACCCCGTGGCGCCCAGCACAGCTCCCACAACAAGGAATTCGTATCCCGGTCTCGGGGCCCGTGGTGCCGAGGCCAGGAAGGCCCGCGTTGAGCCAAGGGCCGGTCGTATCCTCCGGGTGAGTGTCGTGGGGAGCAGGGGCCGGGCCTGTGCGCGTGCTGACTCTCTGGGTGTGGAAGCTGACCTGGGAACGGTGGATGTTAATCCTTCAGACTTAGGACCTCCCATTCGTTCTGTTGGCTCTGTATCCGGGGGGTTTAGATGGGATATTTAGTGGGAGCTCTCCTGCCAGGCCGCCCACACTCCCCGGTGAGGGGCTGGGCTGGAGCACAGCGGTACGCCCCCACGTAGCAACACTGGGGCTGCCTTAGGAGAAGAGCGTCTTGGATTTCCTTCGGAGGAACCTTGACTAGGGAGCCAGAGGCGTCCATCCCATTGTCTGCTGGGAGAGGTGGGCAATGTGGCCTGCTTTGCTCCTGACCACTTTTTTTTTTTTTTAAAGATTTTATTTATTTATTTGACAGAGAAAGAGAGAGAGAGAGAGAGGGCAAAAGCAGGGGGGAGCACCAGAGGCAGAGGGAGAAGCAGACTCCTTTAGAACAGGGAGCCCAGTGCAGGACTCGATCCCAGGACCCCGAGATCATGACCTGAGCCGAGGGCAGAGGCTTCACCTGCTGCCCCCCAGCACCCCCTCCTGCCCACTGCAGGGCCCGTGTCCTTCGCGCCCTCTCTGGAGGGAGGATGGGCAGGGCTCCCGCCCACTGGGGTGGGCAGCGAGGAGTCCTGAGTCTGAACGGATCGCGTTTCTTTCAGGGAAGTGAGGGCATTTGTGCAGCTTCTCCCATCAGGAAGAGCCAGACAGAATCCGGGTGTACGGTGCCGAGTGTCAGGGCGAGGGTATGTTCGTAGTAACTGGTTTCCTGGCAGTTGGGGCCTTGGATGGAGGATAGGGGTGTGTGCGGAGAAGAGCAGATGGCAGGGGCTGTGGCTTGGCACCAGGGGCCGTCCGCCGCGAGTCCGGAGAGGGGAGCAGACGGGAGTGGCCTGGAGCTGGACTCACCGGGGCTGAGGTCACCGGTCCGGAGAGCAGACCGTGCTTCTCGTGACACCCCTCCCTGCCGCACCCCCCCCCCAACAAAAAAGAGAAATTGTAGGGAACCAGGCCTGTTCCTTACAGCTGCATGGGGGGGTGGTCCTCAGCCCCCCCCCCGGACCCTCGGGCTTTGCCCTGGGAGACAGCGTGTCATGAACCCCCGTTGGCGGTAACATCAGCTCTTCATGACAGATCTCCATGACCCTGTCTCTGGAGTCCCAGCCTCTCTCAAATCTGCCAGTTTTTCCGAACGCATCCACGCCCTCCTCGTGTGACCGTCCCTAAGACGGGGCCGGGGTCCACCGGCCAGGACCACCCCCTGACAGAAACGTCTCCGGACATCGGCACTTGTTCCCAGAGGTGGGGTGGGGGGCAGCTAACTCATCCCTGCCAAGGGCGTCCGTCCCAGACCTGTTTGGGCGCAAACTGAGAAGATGTCGGTTTCTGTGGGTTGAACCTCGTCAGCGCTCTGTCCCACACGTGTGCTCACTTGTGGTCCAGTCTCTTAAGTTTGCCTGGAGCTTCAAGGTTGCCGGCTCCCCTAAACAGTGAAACAGGTTCCTGTTATGTAAACAAAGGCTTTTGGGATTTTTCCTTAGCAGACAGTTTGTGGGAAGGGTATTGATGGGAGGACGCTGGTCTTCCTGCCAAGGGCCTGGCACCGGCTTTGTGCTGTCTGGCTGCCCCTGGCGAAGGTTGGCAGCCTGGGCCCGGTCTACGTGTGGTGCATGCGGGGCCCCAGGGCGCCCTGTGGGGAGGCCGGGGCGGGCAGCGGATTAACCCATGCTTGCCGCTGTGGAACCCATTGCTTTCTTTCCCACTCAGGCTGGGGCTTTTCCTTAGAGACCTACAGGTGTTTTTAGCTGCCGGGGATGCGGATGGCAAGGCCGTCCCATGGTTTTGCAAGACCGTGCGCCGCAGACCGCCCTGGCTTTTGGTGGAGCAGGGGAGGAGATCTGTTCTCTGTTCCTGTGCTCCTGGTCGCCGAGCTCGGCCGGTCCTGTTTCAAGCAGGCGGCGGGCTCAGAATCCCGTTAGCTGAAGGCTTTTCTGCAGATTGAGAAAAATTACAGCTCTTTAAATAGGACCCACTTAAGAAGGCTTTCCTCTTGAAAACATTACTTCCCCGTTGGACCTGCTCATGCCGACGTGAAGGTGTCCACCGGGCCGTCCCCCATCTTCTGAGCCTCGAAGACGGCCGGAGTGACGCCCATCACGCTCAGCAGCCGGTTGTCTTAGAAACGAGCCCCTCCGCGCGCCGGTCTGTCCGAGTTTCCCGCTGGGAGGGCCGCTGGCAGGTGTTCAGGTGGAGAGTCAGACCCGGCCCGAAGTCCCCGAGAGGCTTTCGCTCCGGACCCCCGCCTCCCGCAGAGCTCAGTGGGCCGGGGCCCTGGGCCTCAGGGCTGACTTAATAATCAGATAAACCAGCTTCCCTGTGTCTGCCAACAGATGAATGTCATTTTCCCCTTCCGAACGGAAACCCTCTGCTTGCTGGGGGGCACGTGACTTCTCGGATCTGTTGAGTTGCTGCTTCCACAATTTTGAACGTCGGAAGTGGCATGCTTGTGGCAGAACCACAAAGACAACCCAAACCCCACCTTTCCCAGCACACACCGGGCAGGTCTTCTCGCAGACACGGTGGTTCCCCTCCTGGCTTGACCTCCCGTCAGGGTCGGGCTCTGGGCTTCCCTGCGTGTCCCGTGGGGTGGCCGCTGTCGGAGCCGCTGGGCGGTGACACCCCGCGCTGGGAGGAGAGTGGGCCCGGATGCGGGGGTGGCCTTTGGGGGACTGGTTTGCGATGGCTGCTCTGACCCGTCCTGTCTCTGCCTCCCCCTTCCCACAAGTGCCGGAAGGCCAGGCACGGTGGCCAGAGCCGCGCTGTCCCGTCGGCCGGAGGTTTCCCACAAAACTATTTCTGCATCTTCACTTCCTTAAAGTTAGAGCCGCTTCACCACAAAACATCCGTCTGAAAATAGTAATAGGGTGTCTGAACGTGCAGTGAAATGGATCGGTCTGCAGGTGACCGGGAGGTGGAGGCCACCGAGCTGAAGGGGGCGTGGCCCATTGGCTAGCAGGCAGCATGTGAGTGGACGAGTCACCAAGGCCCTGTGGCCAGTGCCCAGCTGGACAGTGGAACCCACCAAGCTCGCCCTGAGCATCATCTCTGAGAGCCAGCTCTGCCTGGTCCTCCTGCCATCCCCGTGGCTCTTCCCAGGCTCGTCCTAGTTACCCTTCCAGTGTTTTAATCACAAAAGGATGGTCTCCTTGGCTGTCTGCGCGCCCCTGCGTTATCACCGTGCGGCTGGGTGAGGGGCTGGCTGAGAGGTGGTGGGCTCTCCCTCCTGGAGGATTTGCACCTGCTGTGTCCCGCGGCGGCCTCGGGTTTATAATGTACCTGGAACCGGGGATTAGCAGCTTTGGTGTAAAGCAATCCGATAATACCGGACGGCTAAATCAGTCCCACTGGTCTCCGTTGTCAGGTTTCCACAAGCACAAAGTGCAATGGCCTCGTGTGTTCTGACCTATTTTAGAAGGTCAGAGTTTGGCCACCTCTCACCACGGACCCATGCAAAGGCAAGCCTGCAGGCATCATCCTTGAAGTCATGGGCTCCTTGAGCAGGGGTCCCGAGGCCAGGGCGTCCGTGCCCCAGAGGGTCCTGGTGGGGGCTGAGCCACGGCTGGGGGTGGGTGCGGGAAGGACTGTGTGATCTGGGGGTCTGCGGTGAGCTTCCTGGTGCAGAAAAGAGTCGTGATTCCTGAACTTGGAAAGCCGTTGCCCACCCAGAGGACCTGTGCCTGCCTCTGTTGTGCCCAGCTTGTCTTGCACGATGGCATTTCCCAGCTCCGACACGTGAGCGGTTCAGAGCTGACCTCTCCATGGGCTTGCTCTCAAGTGCTGTAAGTGAAATGCTTTAATTTATTAAGGAATAAGCCAGCAAGACAAAAATTTGTATTTACTCGAGGCAGTGAAGCCTGGGGAGGAGTCTGTGCTGTTGGTCACTGCCGTATCTAGACAATACTTTGGAAGGACGTGATCTTTGTAGATTGTCTCCGCTGGGAGCAGAGTGTTTGCTGCCCAAACAGTGAGTTGTTGACTGAGTAATCCAGGAAATCAGATGTGGAAAAGCCATTTTCAGCTTGAGAAGGCCCGTGCACTCATCCAGCATCCGTGTTCGAGGGGAGAAGCCTAGTTGGCCAGAGAGCACGGGACTGTGATTTCCCTCTGGGTCTTGGACCCAGAAACCCTACGTAGTGTGAGGTCTCTTACAAGAGAAGGCCACTTGCCGTGGGCTAGCGCAGACTCTCCTCTGAACGGATTGAACAGGTTCCCCAAAACGCAGCGCAGTCTCCAGAGGAGCAAATGGGGTCTACGCTGATGTCCCCATTGTTCAGAAACGTTTCAAACAAGAAGTTGAGCTGATTGCGGAATCTGTGGCTCCTTCTCAGACATCACCCAAAGGACAGCGCACTTGGATGGTCTCCGGGGCTGGCGGTGTGAACGGGGATCGGCAAGGCGGGCCGGGTTACTCTGGGTTAAAAACCGAGTGTGGCTTGGAAGGGTTTGCTGTGGTTTGATTCCTGCGTGAGTCATGGAACTGGTTCTGAAGGCAGATTCCAAGGAGAATTTTAAAGAAAAGATTTGGGGCACTGGCTGTGTCGGCAGCAAGTACTCAAGCCTCCAGAGAGACTTCCACAGAAAAACACGCATCCGAATTTATAAATTATGGTACGTTTGTGTAAAATCAGTCGTCTTAATTTAGTAACACTTCCTTGTAAGTGAAGGGCTGCTTGAATTGCCGTTGGGAGGCCTTTTCGGGGATTGCAGGAGCTCCCGCAGTCTGCGGAGAGGGAGGGAGGGTGAGTCACTTCCTGCGTCACTTCCTGCCCCGCCCAGGCGTGCGGTCAGGAGCGGGGTGGGTGCTCGAATCTCCAAAATCCCTTTATCCTCGCTGTCCCAGGGTCCCTGTGCCACCCGACCTCAAGGATTTTCTGAGAATGTTCTATGTTACAGAACACACGTTATGATTTACAGAACGATTTCCCACGTTCCTGCTCCAGCAGCAAAGGAGTTTGTGAATGTTTTCATGAAGTCACTGTATAAATGCAGAGCAATGATCATAAAGGCAAAGGGGACTTTTGTGCTCCCGGCTTGGCACCTGTGGGGCAGAAGCCGGGCACAGGGCTTGTCCACGGAGCATGAGCTGCCGGAATCCTCCATGGGCTGGTGCTGACAGCCGTGTGCAGCAGAGATGGCCCCTGATGAGCTGGGGACGGCCCCCCGGCCTCCGTGTCCTCATCAGCCCTGTGGGGTCTAGGGCGGCCCCGTCCCCTGGGTCGCTTTGTTGACCTCGCGGTGCCTGTGCAGAAATCATCCCCCTGGCTGTGGTTGTTGAGTGGGCATGGGGAGGGTGTCCCCGTCCTGTTTTTGCCAAAGCCTATGGGTAGCGCAGTTCTCCGCCCTGCCCTGCTCAGACAGCCCGCTCTCCACGTGCCCTTCCGGCCTCATGAGTAATGGTTTCTCTCATCCTCAGCCCCATGCAGGCTGGGGTGGTAGGACATCGTGCCTCCACGTAGGAGCCGTGTCCCCGCGGTGGCCGAGGCTCGGGAAGCTGCAGCCAGCCTGCAGGCCCGCTCCGCTCCCGGGGTGGGAGGGCCCCCGCCCACCAGGCCTCCTGGAAGCGAGCTCCCCGTCTGCACTGCTGCCGGCTGTTGGGTGCTGGGCCCGTATCTGAGGCGTGCGGAGCTGGGCGTGCGTGCAGAGTGACAGGGGAGCCCGGGAGTTTGCAGGGCTCAGTGGAAGGCACCCCGGAGGCAGGGCCCTCCCTCTGTGTGTCCTCTGTCTTGCTGCCGTCCAGCTATCACCTGGCTCTCTCCCTGTTGTTAACATTCTGCCGAAGATCCCTGGGAGTCCCTTAGAAGCAGGGAGGGCTGGCTTTTGTAACCTCTGCTGGGGGAGCTCCCACACAGGGCCCGGTGTAGACGGCGCCTCTGAAGGGCTTCCTTTCCAGAGACCGGGCCTGGATCAAAGCCTCTTCTGCTTATCAAGCTCCCCCTCCACAGTGACAGGTGCCGCGGCTCGTTACCTTATATGGAGTGGGCTGAAAAGGCACAACACACGCCCTGTGAGGTTTAGGGAGCTGTGTTTAGAAGATGTGCATCGCTGCCCCGTGACGACGGTGGGCCTGTTCTGGGGACTGTGAGGGGGGAGCCAGAGCCCCCGGGTAATATCCTCCATCCGGGGGCAGAGGGAGGCTGCCAGCTCCAACGTGCACCTGCTCTTGGCTTCTCGACCTCATTCCAGGCCACCTGTCCCTTCGGTGTTTGTCGCACAGATTTACCTGTACTTATGTATACGTATAGTATGTAGTATAAAATACTACAGGACTGTAATGTATTCTGTTATATACAATTTGTTCTCTGTATGATATATAAAATACATATTTGTATCAGTATATTAGAAACATATAAACATATAATTACATGTTATATACAATGTATATCTATGTAACATATTAAATATATACACATACAGACCCAGGTGTGTGTTGGTAGCCTAGTGTTCTGTGTGTGACAAATAGGAGAGAGGAGGGTGGCATGGAATGAAAGAGAACAGAGCGAAGTTGAGAGCAGGTTCGTTCTGTATAATTTATGACAGTATATGTAAATGTATTCTCCGTATAACGTAGAAATTATAATACCATGTTTCATGATATAAAGATACTAGTCATACATTACATGTATTGTATACAATAGGTTAATATGTGTTACATGTTACTAAGATGGAACATACTGACCCAGTGTCTTACAGAAGATGGTAGCGCATTTTTGGCAGAAAGTGTCTGTTGTAAGCACAGGTGCGTCCTGATGGCCTGTAGAGGCCCCCGTCCTGTTGGCTAACTTGCACACGTGGTTCTCTACTCAGTGGACCATTGAATTTTGAGCAATCCTTACTTTTTCCGTTCCTCTTGACCTTCACTGGTTTAGGGGCTCTGAATCCCCCATAAGGATCCGTGATGATAAACTTTGTAAGTGGTCAGTGTCCGTTCCTTTGTAAGGTTAAGTGTCCTGGAGAGAGTCACGCAGGTAAGGACACACATGGGTGTTTCCGGATGCCTTGATCTTGTGTGGTCTTGGAGGGGAAAGCGAGATGGAGTTGGAAGGTCACGGTCCTTGGGCTTCCGGCCGAAAGTGAGCGCTCCCATCCCACGTACTCCCCGGCCCTCGGGGTGGTCAGCTACTGCTGACCGCAGGATAGGGCCCACGGATGTCTGCGGTGCTTTTCAGAAACACGGTGTGTCTATGCAGGGTAGCACAGGTCACACGGGCAAACTGAGGCCCCGACGGGAATGCTCCCCTGAACGCAGTGTGATGGACACCACTGTTTGCATGGGAATTTGTGTTTGGGGTAAGCATCTCCCCTTTCAGGCTCTTGGACGCTGTTGGGTGATAAACTGTCTTCTTCCCCGAAGCGCTCCTGGCGAGCCTGGCAAGAAGTGCCCATTGACGGAAGGCTTGGAGCGAGCACTCGCCTCTGGCTGCCCCCAACCCCTTGGCTCTTCGGGGCTCAGGGTCCTCGTCCTTTGTGTTTTACAGAACTCACACATCCATCTGAGCTCTCACTGGAGTTTAGCTCCGTTTTAACAAGGATCTCCGTTCCCTTCCCCCAGGGTTACCAAGGCATGGTCGATGGCGGCAGAAACATCGTGGAAGCCAACTGGGAGAGCGTCTCCAGCATTCTGCAAGTGGTACGTGCTGACTTCCAAAACTCTGTTTCTCTAAAGTAAGTCAAGTCCCTCCTTTACCTGGAAATGTTCTGCGCATAAGCTCCAGTAGTACTTAACTGGGATTAATGTCCTGGCTGGCGTTATTCTCACCTACTTACACAGTAACAAAACAAAACCAAACCAGCCTTTATTTGTCATGTAACTAACATTTTTAGAAAGCTTTACATCGTGCAAACAGGATTATTCTTGCAGTAAAAAGTCATGTTGTGACCGCTCGTGTTCCCTGTGGTCCTTGTAGTGGATTTCAGGTTTTGTCGTCTTAAGACCAGATTGATATGGAGGCTTCTTGCGTTTGTTGGCACTGTGCTCAGGGCACAGACCCCCCTCTCCCCCACTCCTGTTGGATTTTTGAGAGTCACTTTGTGTCCCTGTAACAAAGGCTGGGAATGGTCCCTCCGGGATGGCAGGACGTAGTGGGAAGCGGCCTCCCTGTTCTGGCCTGAACCAGTCCGGGCTCACTGCTCTGGTGTGCCCGGGAGAGAGGCAAGGACGGCTTCAGGCAAAACAATTACTTACTTTGAATTTGAAAGAAACCTGCCAGGATGTTTCCTGCCTATAAATTCCCCAAGCCGGTAGCTAAAGGAGGCCTCCCAATCCTGGGAGAGGCGGATTAGGTGAGAAGAATGGACGTGCTGAAAAGCTCTGTGTTAATCTGGAACCCACGTGGGGTATTTTTAAACTAGAAACTGGAATCAGTTTGGTCCCACTGAAGGCGCCAGTGCACGGCGGAATGGGTCCAGTAGACGCGGCTTCGAGGTATAAAGGGCACATGTGCAGCCCTACGAAGAGGAGGAAATCCTGCGGGCTGGGGCGGCGAGGGTGGACCTCCAGGGTGAGACGAGGCAGACACAGACAGACAGATACCTGGGTTCTCACTCGCACGTGGGATCTGAAAAAGCTGAATTCCCGGAAACAGAAAAACGGTGTTTGCCAGGGGGCTGGGGAGGGGAAACGGGGACTGCCGGACACGCCCGGCTGATGGCGAGTGAGTTCTAGATGGAACCTCCCGCCGGGTGACGGTGGTTAAGGACACCGTGTTGCACCCTCAAAAGCCGCCCGGAGAGTAAGTCTTCATTCTTAACACGCACACTCACAGGTGGCTGAGGTGAGGGACGAGGTAAGGAACTTGAGTACGGGGATCATTTCCCATAAATCCTCGTGTTAACGGTGTTAACAGTGCTGCCTAATAATTCTAATATTGAAAGTTGCTAGAATAGTGGGTGTTGAAAGCGCTAAGACAAAAAAGGCTAATGACAGAGCAGCCGCATATCTCCACGCACCGTAGTGCAGTGGTCACGTCACCCCGTGCGTGTGAATCACGGCGCCCCACGCGCCCGAGCTCACGCGACCTTCTCGGCCCGTTACATCTCGGGGGCCCCGGGGGGGAGACGAGGGCGGATGGTATGTGATTGCCCTGGGGAGACGGGGTGTGCAGGTGGCCCTGGGTGTGTGGGGGCAGGGAAGGGCGCCCCCTTTACCCTCCTCAGGTGTGGTCTCGCTCTGGCTGTCCCACACCTGGGATCCCCTCGGTGCGGACCAGCTGCCGATTTCGCTTTTTCGGTCGCTAGAAAGCACATGACGCTCCGATCCCTCTTGGTGGAGGCCGAGTCCAGAGAACCCGCTGGTCGTGGCCGGGTGTCCTGCGCCTTCCGCCCCGGGCTCCCCTTTGCTGTGCCGGGCCGCAGCGCCGTCCCCACCATACTCCCAGTCGTTAACACAGGCTCCCTTCCCGGGAGGGGCGCTTGCCTTGCGGAGTGAGCGTGCCCTTGGAGGATGGCCCACAGATGGGGGTTTTAGAAGCGCACGTGTGGTGTGTGGGAAGGAACCCTGCTTTTTTCTAAAGACAACTAAGAATCTTTTGTTTCTGAAAAACTGAATGTGAAAAATCACGACTTCTCGCTCTCGGAAGTTTGTCTGATCCAACTTGCGTTCTCTTAAGATGTAGCCTTTAAAAAGGGAGGGGCAGGGAGATGTGCAAAAATCAGTCCCTCTGGCTCACAGGTTCCTGTCTTGCCTTTTCACACGGTTAGCTCTGGCGGAACAGGGGACTTGTTACGGGGGCTCCCGGTCATGCCTTCCCTGACCGCAGCTGCTGGCCAGCGCCGGGTCCATCTGAGGCTCGGTGGGGGCGGAGGCCGGCACCCCACGCCATACCACTCCGCCATAGGCCTCCTGGATGGCTGGGTCGTCCTGCAGACTCTTATCCTCTGCGTGTTTACCTGATGGCCGTCCTGGTCTCCAGACCCTCCCCGGCTTGCCCTGGGCATGACGCCCGTGCCTTTGTCCATTGTCCCCACACTTGACCAACTTACAAGATTAAATGAGGGGAACCTAGACTTGCAAGTCCTATGTGTGTACAGTGGTATTCACATGTGCTGAGCTCTGCCACTTCCTCTCCTGCAGGAAGAAGAAAAATACGTGTGATTTTCTTTCTCTTCCAGGGAGGGACCATTATCGGCAGTGCTCGTTGCAAAGCCTTCCGCACGCGGGAAGGTCGCCTGAAGGCTGCTCAGAACTTGGTTCAGCGGGGCATCACCAACCTGTGTGTGATTGGCGGGGACGGGAGTCTCACCGGGGCCAATATCTTCCGGAAAGAGTGGAGTGGGCTGCTGGAGGAGTTGGCTCAAAATGGTACAGCCTTGCCTCTGTGTGTTGCCTTTGTGGGTTTTCTGTTCCCTCTGTTTCTCTTCTGTTCCCTTCGGAGAGCTCTGAGCCCCCGTGCCCGCTGTCTGACTGTGGAGAGGCATCAGTGGTGATAGTGCCGGTCTCCCGGTCCCCCAGGCTGGGCACTCGGCCTCATGCCTCCGAAAACGATGAGCTCTGTGTACCTGGTCCTGCCCCAGGCCGGGCACCGCCTACCCCTGGCACAGTTTCGGGTAGCGCCCGTGACGGTCATTGGGATAGGTTTCCTGTGTGTCCCCACTTTGCAGAGGAGAACTGGGGGGCGGAGGGGAGGGTGCGCTGGGCTTCCCTTCACCCACCGCTCTCTTCCTCCCACTCCACGGGGGCTCCTGAACGTCCACTTGTGGCAGCTCCCGGTCATGGCCGGTGCTCGTTTCCGCGCAGGTGAGATCGACAAGGAGCAGGTGCAGAAGCACGCGTACCTCAACGTCGTGGGCATGGTGGGCTCCATCGACAATGACTTCTGCGGGACCGATATGACCATCGGCACTGACTCTGCCTTGCACAGGATAATCGAGGTCGTGGACGCCATCATGACCACCGCCCAGAGGTTACAGGGACACGGGAGCCTGGGAGGGGCTGGTGGGTTAGATGTGTTGCGGTGTAGACGTCCGTGTTGGCCCTGGATTTTTCCTTCTTAAGGGTGTTCTGTGCTGGGTGTAGACGTCTGTGCTGACCCTGAAAGTCTCCCCAGACAGGTGTTCTGTGCTAGGGTGTAGACCCTGGAGGATTCCCTCATGGGGGTGTTCTGTGCTGTGGTGTAGACGTCCGTGCCGGCCCTGGAGGGTTCCCCAGACGGGTGTTTGATCCAGTCTTGTTACTGAATGTTAGAAACCAGAGTGAGAAAACTGTTTCCCATTGACTGTTTATTTTCAACTGTGAAAGTTTACTCCTACCCCTGATTTTAGAAGAAAAAAGTGTGTCCTGGAGGAAAGACAGACTAATGCTACTGGGAAGTCCCAGGCAGGGTCTCTGGCAGGAGCAGCAGGACTGGATATGCCCCGCGTCCTCTGGCTCCGTGGGCGGGCGAGGACCCTGTGGGCGATGGGAGAGCCCGGAGGTTGTGCTCCCGGCTCTGGGGGGCTCCAGCCCGGGCGGCTCCCGGCCCCGCCTGTGCTGAGCACCGCAGCCGGTCACCGGCACAGAGGTGTCCGGGAATGTGCGTGTGTGCGGGAGAGCAAACACTGGCTGTGAAGTGAGTAACCCCAAACCCCTTTGCTCACAAGAGCTCGAAATGCTAGCACAGTGGCATCTGCTTTTGTAGGAAATGGGCGCTTTCGGGAAGCGTAGGTCCTGCCGTCATGGTGAAGCAGGCTCCTCTCCGACCTGGCGGCGCTTTCCTCTTGGGTTTTCTCGCTGCTCCCCATGGTGGTCAGTGGATGTTTCCTTTGTCTTTTCCAGCCACCAGAGGACCTTCGTTCTCGAGGTTATGGGGAGACACTGCGGGTACGTGTGGGGAGACGCAGCCTGCACGGCGGGTACCCTCCGCCTGGCCCCCTGGATGCCCCCCGGTGGCCCGCTGTCCCCCTTGCACGCTCGTGCGCTGCCTGCCCGGGGCCGCCTCCGAGCTGAGGGTGCCCGGCCGCAGCCTCACAAAACCAGTGCTGTCTCTGGACAGGTACCTCGCCCTGGTGAGCGCCCTGGCCTGTGGAGCGGACTGGGTGTTCCTTCCAGAGTCGCCCCCAGAAGAGGGCTGGCAGGAGGACATGTGTGTCAAACTCTCCGAGGTAACGTGCGTTCCGTGTCCCCGACCGCCAGGGCCTCTGACGGCGATGGGCGGCAGCCTCGGGGCCCCAGTTTGGGCAGAGTCACAAACACGTGGGAACTCCGTGGTTCTCAGGAGAGTTGGAGCTTGTCACGCAGGGTCTGCGCACACTGGCGGTTCGCATGTCCGGCTGCCCCCTGGGGTCGTGAAGGGGCGCCGTAGAGAGACCCCAAAACTGTTTTTCCTGTAGAGCAGCAGCTGGAGTTTGAAGGAGGATCTTGAGTAGAGATGAGGCTGTTAGGAGAAACCCGGCGGTGGGGGGGGATCTCCGCCTCCTGTTCTGTCTCCGCACACCAGTGTGAACAGACCCGCGTCTCGACCCCGGCCCGCAGTGGCGCAGAGCAGTGTGGGGCAGGTGGCAGCCCCTCCTGGGCTGTACGGTCCCCGCCGCTCTGGGCGGGCCTCAGGCATGGCTGCAGACGGCGTTCTCTGCACCAGGCTTTGCCCTCTGTTTGTGGCCCGGGGCTGCCTGTGTCCCCCACATGCGTGGAGGGCGGTTTCCCTGCAGGAGGGCCTCTGAGGAGGGCCTATGAGCTTAGCCCCCGGGGCGGAACTCGGGCACGGGACGCGTTTCCCGACCATGTCATCCCCGTCCTGCAGGTGGGGAGGTAAGCGTACGGCCCAGGCCGGCTGTGGTTGTGTTCAGCAAGGACATGCTCTCTGCGAGCAGCCAGGGTACATGCACGATAGGACATTGCCGCCAGCTTCAAGGTGACAGGTTCCAAGAAAGGAACTTGAGCAACGTACTTGATCCAAACGTAAGGAGCTGGTGATGACACACGGCTTTGCTGGGAGAATCGTACCCCCAGGAAGGTGGGCCGCGGCTGCGGGGGACCGGCGAATGCAGGAACACATCCCAGTGGTCCCGTGGATGTAATAAATCCACTTGTTATTTTGGTTCCGACCTGGGGACGTGGGCCAGTGGCGTGGGGTGATTCGCGGCTGGCTGTGTGACATTGGGGGTGGCCCTGGTCTTAGGCTGGTCCTTCTGTGTGGCTCTGAGACACGCATGTAATCACCAATGCCACAGGGCGTTACCTGTGGTCGCATCCCCCCAGGGGCTGTGCCCGTCCCCGCCGGCCGTCCTTCCTCCCCCCAACACCCCCAGGCCTGGTCCAGGGCCGCGCGGTCACAGGCAAGTTCTGGTGTCAGCCCTCGGGGACGGGGAAGCACGCCCCTGCTCCGAGGCCCTGCATAGTGGTCAGCGCGTCCGGGCGAGAGAGGACTGAGGCCCTCCGTTAGATTTGGCCATTATTTCCCTAACGGTGTGGCCTTATCTGCAGACCCCCTTGGGTTTCAGGCCTCATGAACCATGAGCTTAGGACAAGAACAAGAACATGTCGGGGTTCCCCTCGGGGAGGGTCGGGGGACGTAAGGTGGATGGCTTGGCTTGGACACCCTCTTGCGGAAACACTTGATCTCACCGTGTCTGTAATTCTTGTTTATTGGTCGTGGATGTAGCACTGTTAAGTCTTTTCCGAATATCTTGTCCAGTAAGTTGGCTTAGGAAGCAAGCCTCAGAGTGCCCCCCAATCCCGGGCGTTCTGTTCTAGAACGGGAGAGGCCTCTCTGAGGCGTCACAGGTCCTGGGGTTGGGTCTCGGCTCTGCCACCTGCACGGTGACCTTGGGCAATGACCCCACGTTCTTCAGGTCCCTGATGCTGTCCTGAGGACTCAGGGAGGGGATGCGTCCAGGCAGGGACGTGAGAGGCGTCTGCACACCCGTCCAGGCAAGGCGGCTTACCTTCCTGCGTGCCTGTGCGGAGGACTTGGGTTCTGTAACCCTCAGGAATATTAACGTTTTATAGATGACATGCGGCTCCGTGGCCATATTCCCGTACTCATGGATGCGTCCCAGTCCCTCTCGGAGCCACATCTTTACATCTCCTAGAAAACATTCCTGGCTAGGGACAGTGAGCTCCTCGAAGTAGAGCATGTTTGTGTCTATTGAAAAGCAGTCAGCCCAGCCCCAAACGGCAGGTGTCTTTGGGACGCCCCGGGGGGCTCGCCCGGGCTCCACGGGCTGCAGCGGCTTCAGGCACTGTCTGCGCTGGGGCTCACAGCCCCCCCCCCCCCGCCCCCGGGGGAGGGTCTGTAACTTGGGATGGGATAGAGAATGGACTGGCTGAGAATGAGTTCAGGGTGTCGCTGGGTGACAGTTGCCCTGAACCTGTGGGGACGGCAGGTGTGGGCACAGTGCCAGCGGGGCCTGTCCCCAGCCCCGCACTCTCCCCCGCTCCCCCCACCGCTCCCCCCCCAGGCTCCTGTGCAGGCCCGGGACTCTGTGTTCGGATGGGCTCACGGGGAGGTGGTGGGAAGCTCTGGTTTCTGAGGAGATCGGAAGCCTGGTTTGCTGTATAGACGCGCCATGGGGGCGCATTGCTGAGCTCACTGCCTTCTGGGACCAAACAGCCAAGAAGTGTGGCCCCCGGTCTGGGACTGCCCGGCTCCCAGCCTGCTTCTGGGGCGATCCTACAGGCCCCTCCCACCCCCTGCCACCTCCAGCTATGCACTGGGAGGGCCTTTCCCGGCCCGGATGGGTGGAAACCCTGCTTGCGAAACTAGGTGACAGTTTCTACCCGGCAAGAGGCCATTCACCTGGGGCAAAGGGCCGGGGATTTGTTTGTTGTTTAAACAGTTTAGGTGTTTGAGGATGTTCATTTTCTGTTTCCCCTAGAACCGGGCCCGGAAAAAAAGACTGAATATCATCATTGTGGCAGAGGGAGCCATAGACACCCAGAATAAACCCATTACCTCTGAGCAAATCAAGGAGGTGAGTGTGTCCGATTTTGCAATTCTCCTCGGGCGCCAGCCCGGAAAGGAGAGATTTTAACGGTGTTGGCAGGATTCGCGTTTGGAACGTTGTGTTATTATCATGAAAACCCTTTTTGTTCTTCCTGATACTGATAGATGGTTTCGTAATGACTCATGACTTTAACGGGGCCAGTCTCCTGCAGCTCCCGCCTTATTGTCGGGAATCTTCCCGGAGGCCCGGGAGCTGCCCTGGTGGTCGGGGAGACGCATCGGGGTGGACAGGGGGACCCAGTGCTGGGCGCCGGCTGCCCCACCAGGGACAAGGCTCAGGCACTGGGACACGCGGCCCCGGTGCTCCTGCGGATGAGAGAGCACTTGTCACATGGACACCTGTGCCGCCCCCGGCCCCGTGGAGGGCCGCCCAGGAGGTCCCATTGCTGTGCGGCTCGCTGGAAGGTGCTGGCTTGGCGTGCCAGCCCCGGGGCCGGCGGAATGGCCCAGGCTCTCCAGCGGGGCAGGTGACTGTGCGTGTTCCAGACGGAACGCTGGGGAGACAGACCGACAGACCAAAGGACGCTGTCAGCCGGGCTTTGCAACGTGGCTTCTCTGTCACGCCCTCTCCTTCCCTGAGCAGCTGAGCACCTGACCTCGAGGCCTGGGGAGCTGTGGGGGAAGGCGCTTGGCCAGTACTGAAAGAAGGAATAAGGGCAAAGGTTTTCCTTCCCCACGTAAGCACATCGAGAGTGAACACGGGCCCGGAGAGCAAGGGCCACGGGCTTCACGTCCCCCCCTTCTAGTGTTTTCATAGAGGAGGAGGTGAGGTCTGGCAAGGATGGAGGCCTGACCCCACAGCCTGTAGTGCGCTCGTGGGGCCAGCCTTGTGGGGATGCCGTGGTTGACCACGGTGTGCTTTTCAGATACAGCTGTGCCCGCTGAAGGTGACTTAGGGAAATGTCTACATTCCTGTAAAACACCTGGGATCCCATGTCCTTTTTCAAAAATCATGTTACTTAGGTTCATTGGCGAAGTAGGAGAGACAGAGATTTTATGTGATAACAAAAGCATTCTTTCACAAAAACAAACTTCAGCTCACCGTTAAATGAAGCATCCTTTTAGGAAATGAAATTTAGAAACTAGGATTTTTTTCCATGTCGGTGTGAAGAAGGAGTAGCCAAGACCCGGGGATGCCAACGCCCAGGACGCAGTGACCCCCTGGGTTAACCTGCTGTGTTTCCTGCAGCTCGTGGTCAAGCAGCTGGGGTACGACACGCGGGTGACCATCCTGGGACACGTGCAGAGAGGTGGGACTCCTTCAGCCTTTGACAGAATTTTGGTGAGTGAGGAGGGAGATGGTCAGGTGCCTTCGCCTGGGGCGAGGAGGAACGGTTTGCCCACACACCGTCCCGTTTAGAGCATTTCTGCCTGAGCAGAGTGTGGGTGGCCCGTCCTGGACATGCTAACCAGCCTTGGTGCCCAGTCACACAGATGCCGGGAGACCCCAGACCTGGGGGTCCAAGGGTGACAGGGACCCCAGGGAACAGAGCCCATGTGCACGTGTCTGGAGGCAGGCCCTGGGGTGGCCTAGTCCGCACTCGTGGGTGTCGGTCTTGGGTGCTCTCTGCCCTCTGCCCTTCCCCCTCACTGCCCCCTGCCAGCCACTTGTTAGTGGGGTCAGAATCTCCTTGCTGGAGGCGGGTGGACGGTCAGTGGCTCTCTGGGACCCAGACCTGGAGGACAGGAGGCAGGTTGGGTCCCTCTGAACACCGTGGGGCAGGCCTCTGCTCAGGGATGTAGCTGCCGGGGGGACTGTGTTCGTGCCTCGGTGGAGCCCGGGGCCAGGCGGGGGGCCATGGTGCCTCGGGCTTGGACCTTGTCTCCGACCTCCGTGACTGTCATTTCCAGGCCAGTCGCATGGGGGTGGAGGCCGTGGTCGCCCTTCTCCAGGCCACCCCGGAGACCCCGGCCTGCGTGGTGTCGCTGAGCGGGAACCAGGCCGTGCGGCTGCCCCTGGTGGAGTGCGTGCAGATGGTGAGTTCCGGGCGTCCCACGCTCCCCGGCTAGTCCAACACGGGCTTCCGGGAGCTTCCCCAGGGCCAAGCTGCTGCCTGCGGGGAGGACGGGGGCTCTGAGGTCATCGGTCTGGGGCACGGGACGTAACCTCCGCTACGCTGAGAGAGGGGGTATGTGCAGACGATGATGACGTGTAGAAACGCAGGTCTGTGGGGACTCCGGGGAGGGCGTCCCGGGGGGACGGGGGTGGGGCTGAAGAGCTCCGATCTCAGCGTCCCTGCCCTCCTGTCCCTCAGCATCTTCTGACCGGAGGGTGGCCGTGGTGCGGCTAAGGCAGGTGGCATCCGGACGTGCCCCGGCCTCCTTCAGGCCCCTGGATGCAGGGACAGGTTATGGTTTCCCAGGTCGTTGGGCGCAGCGAGCTGTACTAGATGCACCTGTCCTTATTCTCTGGAGCCTGCCCGTGACCGTCCCTTCCCTGCCTTTCTGGCAGCTCTGAGTGGATGTGTTGTGTAACCTAGACAGGGACGTGATTACATGCAGGGATGCGTTGAACACAGCCACAGAAACACACTTCCCAGAAGCCCTTGGGGGTGAGCAGATGGGTGTGCGGGAGTGTGCGAGGCTGCGTGTGTGTGCACCTGCTCTCCGTCAAGGGCCTGGCACAGTCCTACCACCCCCGACGGCAGTGGAGATCAGAGGGAGCTGAGGTTCAGAGAGGGACTAACTTACCCAAGATGCTCAGGTTGAGAGGGGCGGGCCGCTTCCTCGGGGACCTGTTCCCCGCACTGTCACCCTCCCCGCGGCGACCCCCTCCCCCGAGAGCCTGGTTCTGTTGTGCTTCTTTGTCATCAGAATCAAATCAGGAGTTGCTCAGAAGGCTGTGTCCATCGGAGAGCCTGGTTTCGCTCTGGCTTTGCTCTCCCGGGGATCTCAGGGTCTCCCTCTCCAGGCTTGCTGGCCGTCCCCCACCCCATCCTTTGTTACCAAGCTGCCTGAGCTGGGCAGGCCCGGGCGTGTCCCCTGCAGCCGGCTGCTGCCAGCAGTGGCAAGTGACTCGCTGAGTTTGGGCTCCCAGCCTGGAAGGTGGGGACGACCGGGCTGAGTCGGCAGGAGCCGCCGGGTGTGGCAGCTCTAATCGTCCACAGACGTGTGAGCCTTGACATGTTCTCTTCTCCTTCTTTGTTTGAAGACCCAGGACGTGCAGAAGGCCATGGACGAGAGGAGATTTAAGGATGCTGTGCAGCTCCGCGGGAGGTGACTGTCAGGAGCGCTCTGTGTCCCCGGGGCTGGCGTGGGATGTGCCCCAGGGCTGTGCTCCCTCTGTCGCAGCGGACAAAGTCGGAAGCTGAGACAGGCTGCAGGGCGCCACTGGGCAGCTCCAGGGCCCTGATGGGCAGTTGGGGGACCAGCTGGTGTGTGGTCTGCTTTCTGGCCGGCCGGGGGCTGGAGAACTTAGGGAGGGGTGGATGGAAAGAGGGGCGCGGCCGGTGGGACACCGGAGCGCATGAAAGACCAGGTTTCTCAGCAGGCGGCCGCCGTAGCTGGAGATACCGGGGCCTCGGGGATGCGGGGTGATCCCAGGGCTGCCTGTTTGCCCCAAGCGCTCCGAGCAGGGGTGTGTGGACTGTCGCGTCCGGCACAGGCCTTCTCCCAGGGCCTCCCCTCACACTCCATGCGCCCTCCGACCTCCGCCCGATGGTCCCCTTTCCTTCCAGGAGCTTCGAGACCAATCTCAACACCTACAAGCGGCTCGCCATCAAGTTGCCGGACGATCAGATTGTGAAGGTCGGTGACGCTGCGCACCGCCCCAAGAGCCAGCCCCGCGTTCCCCGTGGACCCCACCCCCGGGCTCCTGGGCTGAGCGCCTGCCCCGCACTCCTAGCGTGCCCTCGCTGTCTTGCAGAGCAACTGTAACGTGGCGGTCATAAACGTGGGGGCGCCCGCTGCTGGGATGAACGCCGCCGTGCGCTCCGCCGTGCGCGTGGGCATCGCAGATGGGCACAAGATGCTCGCCATCTACGACGGCTTCGAGGGCTTCGCCAAAGGCCAGGTGGGTCCCTGGGGGACGTCATTGGGAGACAGAGGACCTCCCAAGGCTGCAAACCTAGGGCTCTGTCACATGGTGAGCGCAGACGCTGCTCTGTAGGACGACTTTTGCTCTAGATCCGCCGTGGGGTACGCGCCCTGGGTGCTGCTGGACGCTCCGTGTGGAGCGCACCTCCGGGGTTCCTCAGGGGCTGCAGGCAGTATGGCCAGTGGGGCCCGTGGGAGCCGGCCTTAGGAGGGAAGGGGACGGGTCGTGTGCCTCCCAGAGGCTGTTGTGCCGTGGGAGTGGGACGCAGCCAACAAGCACTTGGAGGAAAGCTTTGGTGAAAGGACTGAACGGAAACTTTGAGTGCTTACTGTGCACACTCAGTACTCCAAGGAGAGCTGCAGACCTGAGATATTAGCCGCATTTTCCTTATTTAGAAACTGAGGCATGGAGACATGGATTAGCATGACCGAGGTCACATGCCGCAGGAGTTGAGATAATGTGGCTGATGCTGCAGTGTGCCCTGCGCGACAGTATTTATTGGCCTGATCACCCCAAAATGTACCGAGTTCTTACCCCGGGGAAGCCAGCTGGTACGGAAAGCAGAGCTGCCCTCTGCCGGGTTGTAGCTTGGGGAGGGAGAGGATGGTGAGCGAGGGGGGAAGCACGGGATGGGGCACCTTGGGCCGGGACCAGCGCTGCACAGACGCCCAGAGGAGGGGTCTGCCCTGGGACCCTATTGACACACGCCCCTGGGGAGGGAGTCTCAGACGGGGGACGGAGGCGCTGAGCCAGTGGCCGCGAGGACGTGCCGGCTGGGCGAGGACAGCGCCAAGGCCCAGAGGGGCTCGGGATGGCGGGCTCACGTGGCTGCTGCCTCAGGGGAGCAGGGGAATGGAAGGGGGGGGCACGTGGCTTGTAGGTGATTGGAAGGAACTTGGGTTTTGCTCAGAGAAGACAGGAGGGTTTTGAAGAAGCAGGATGGGACCTGTGGACGGGTGACCGGATTCCCGGGGGGGAGGTGTCCTGGGAGCTGGCAGGGGTTGTGCTCGGGGTCTTTAAGAAGCGTGGGCTGGAGACCGGAGTTGGGGAGGGACTGGTGCACGCGGACCAGACCACTCTCTTGGGACCGGGGAGGGGAGCCAGCCCAGGAGACGGCCTGTGTGCATGCCTAGCTGGCCTCACCTGCGTTCTTAAGATTTCTTTTGATTTTTAATTAAAGAAGTTTTCTTTTCTATCAACTAAGAAAAACAATATCTGTCTTTCTTTCATTCTCATGGGTAGAGTATGGCCAGCTGAGGTCCGGATCGGATCTGCATGGTGGGGGTAGGCGGCGGGAGGGCTGGGGTGAGGTGTCCTGCGTTCCACCGGACCCACCTGACCCGCTCAGCGACACGACGGGGACGGCTTCCGAGTGCCTCGCAGGCCCCTGGGGAGGTGCCCCTGCAGGGCGTGCGGACCTGGGAGCCGTCTGTCCGCACAGCTCACCCCCTTGTTTGTCGCCCCCCCTGTTCGACTGTGTCTGCACACCAGATAAAGGAGATCGGCTGGGGGGATGTCGGAGGCTGGACCGGCCAAGGAGGCTCCATTCTTGGGACCAAACGGTAATTTCCCCGTCCCCGTTCTGACCAGCTCTTGGGAAGGGGAAGGGCTCCCATCTTAGACGAGCAGCTGGGGCTGAAGCTGCTGCTTTTCACTCTGGGGAAGGGACCCCGAAGGCAGCTGGTGCTGGCTTACGGGCCAGCCCCCTCCCCGCCATGAGGGATCCAGGTCGTGCTCTGGGGAGCCCCCGAGATGTGCCCTGCAGCAGAGGCGAGGCACGTGACTCGGGGACTGCTGTCGCAGTGTCCTCGATCTCCGCTGATGCACAGAGCCCCATGGTGGCTGCAGGCGGGCCCTACGGAGCCCACGGCTTCTCCACCGCCGCTCGCTGCCCGCCCCCGCTGTTGGGGATGCCGGGGCTCCATCCAAGAGCAGACGTGTCCACCTGTGTGCCCCGGGCCCCTTCCGATCGGCTCTGACACCCACGTGCTCGTGCTTTTGAGCCCAGGCATTGCTCCAGGGTGGTGGCTGTGCCGCGGAAGCGGGGGGACCCTGTCGTTGCCACCGAGCCCCCTGGTTTGCCCCGACCGCCCAGCCCCGGGCAGTTTTGTCCTGAGAGTTCTTTTAAATGTACTGAAAGCACACACATCTTGTCCGCGTGGAGGAAAGAGGCGGGCGGGTGTCGGCGGCTCTGCGGCCGTGGCCGGGCCAGCGGTCACGCGTCCGGTCCTCCACGCTGGCCCTGCGTTGGTTCCAGGCGATAAGGCAGGAGGGGAGTAGCGAGCGGAGCGCGTGCGGCGTTACGGAGAGCAGGGCTGGGCGAGCTGCGCGCGCAGGGGGTTCCGGGTGTTGGGAACACCCACAAGCTTTGATAGAGCGTTTCCCTGCGGAGGCGTCAGGATTCTCTTGCGCTCCAGGCACCGCACAGCCGAGCATCCCTTCCCATGCGTGGTGTTCGGTTTTGTTGTTTTAAATACACTCCCTGCAGCCTTGCTTCTCCAGCGCTGCCGTCCAGCAGGGTGCGGCTCGTGGGGGTCGCGGGGCTCCCGGGTGCCGGCGGGGGTGTCGCCCACGGTGCGGGGTCTTCCCAGCCCACACGTGTGCACTGGCCTGTCTCTAGCACACTGCCTGGGAAGTCTTTGGAGGACATCGCCGCGCAGATGCGGACGCACAGTATCAACGCCCTGCTGATCATCGGGGGATTCGAGGTGCGTCCCTGGCCCCGGGGCGCCTGCCGGCGGGGTGGGGGGTGAGCGTGGGCAGGCCTCGGCGAGCACAGTGCAGTGGGTGGGGGGCGGTAGCCCCTGGGCCCGGGGGCCGCGGGTGCAGCCGAGTCGGGGAGCAGGAGCGGGGCTCCCCACCTGGGACGCGTGCGCCTCCCCTCCGCACAGGTGGTCGTCTCTCTCGAATTCGAGGCCCGTGGGCCACCAGCAGGCAGGGTGGTCACGTGACCCCACTGCATCCCGTCGCACGTTGGACCGCAGACCTTATGTTTTTTTATTCAACCGTGATCGGTCCCCTAATAACCTTTCCGCTCGCTTTAGAGAAAATGTAAGGGTCTCAGACAATGAGACGCTTGCCCCCAGGAGACGCGGTGTCCCTCCCGCCTGACCTCTCTGGTGACCCTCACGCCTTCCGTGTTCCTAATGGCCCTCTGCTCCCCCTCCCCCCACACCTGCACACTGCCCGATAGGCCTACCTGGGACTGCTGGAGCTGTCGGCTGCCCGGGACAGGTACGAGGAGCTCTGTGTCCCTATGGTCATGGTCCCCGCCACCGTCTCCAACAATGTGCCAGGCTCTGATTTCAGCATCGGCGCGGACACAGCGCTCAACACCATCACCGACGTAAGTCTGTGCGGCCGGCAGAGCAGGTGCGGCGGATGCTAACGCGGGGGCGCTGGCCCGCTTTTATCTGCCATGCACTAGAGACAGCAGCGAGACCCCGACTTCTTTCCAGAAACGCCTTTTTTTTCCCTTTTTTTCCTTAAGCCTGACCGTCTCTGGTCCGATCCCCAGAATTGTTTCAGCACCGGGGCTCTGCTGCGGCCAGCCCTCGAGTGACCAGGAGCGTCTGAGGCTCCCCTAGTTGTGGGCTAGGATTTTGTGATTCGGCTAATCATTAAAGTTAGCTCGTTTTTTTGTTGTTGTTTTTTTTTTGTTGTTTTTTTTTTTTGGCTGGACCAAATTTACTTCAGCCCCATAACATCCTTTATTAATTTTTAATTAAAATTAATTAAATTTTAAATTAAATTTTAAATAAAGTAATTAAAATTACTTTATTGTTTATTTGAGAGAGAGCGACAGTTGGTGAGAGCGAGCCCAAGCAGGGGGGGCAGCGGGCTTCGTGCTGAGCAGGGAACCCGCCGTGGGGCTTGATCCCAGGACCCTGAGATCATGACCTGAGCCGAAGGCAAATGCTTAAGGACTGAGCCCCCCGGGAAGCCCTGGATCGTAACATAATTTATTATGACAAATCCTGGGTCTGATGCCCCCGAATGGATGAGGCTAGAACCTGAGCTTGAGGGTTCTGTAATTTGTCCACTGACCTGAATCCACCAGTGGCCTCCGTCCTCCCTGTGGCTCCTGCCGCTGGCACCGTTCTCCCCACTGTAACTCAGGGACACTAACTCACACCTGAAAAATCAGTGATGCCATGCTGGGTGTTTTTGCCGAAAAGCAGTAGCAAAACAAACACGCCCGTGTTGCCCTGTTTGTGATCATGCTGGGGAAATGGTGTGGGAGCTCACAGCACAGTAACCAGCAGAATACGCTTCTCCTTTTTAATCTAGCGTCCACAATTCTAAAGTAAATTCTCCAGTCTTTATTTTCCCCGTGAGGACACAGATCCCAGGGGTGTTTTTCTAGGATTCTTTTTCTTAACCCAGTGGGATCACATTTGTCTCTAGTGCTGGTAAATAAAAGAGAAGCTTTTTAAATAAAATTCAGGCGGTAAGTAATGCTTTAGCACTTTGCTGTTTTGTGTTTTGTTTTGTCTTGCTTTTCTGAGATGCTTCACCGTTCTGCGGTTTCTTTACTAAAAAGCCCTGCCCTGTGTCTCCTGTGCGTCCACGCCGGAGCGCCCCTGTCCGCACCACTAACCTGTCTCCGGGCCATCGCGCCCGCCGTCCTGGTGACTGTTGCTCCTGCTTTGCCTGCTGGGAACCAGTTCGGCCCCTGATGAGGCTCCAGCCTTCCGTGGGAGGGTCACTGTCCCTCCCTGTGTGTGACCGTCATCCGTGCTTTCCTGCTGTTTCTCTGTCCTTGGCTGGAGTCCGCATCTGCTTACGCTCGGTGGAAGGAACCGCAAGTTCATGTTTCCTGTCGCCTGCTTGGAGCCCTCCGGGGGCTGGGGGAGGGGTACTCGGGAGTCGGCGGCAGCGGGGTGGGCCTCGGTTGGCGTTGGTTTCCCTGTGACATTGGGTGTGTGTTCTGTGGCATGAAGCCAGGGGTCTCCCACTTTAGAGTTCCAGGATCCTCTGCTTAAAAACGTGGTTTCCAGGTTATCAAGATCAGATAGAAAAATACGTACAGAAACTCTAAATGGTCCGCCTTGCTCCCCTGGAGGGGTTTGGAAATTGGGTAGATGAGCTTTTAAATTGGGTTTCTCACTTGTCTGAGTTTCCTCAAGCCGGTTGCCCTGTTACGAGGTGGCAGCTTCGTGTCCGGGCTGGTCCAGGCCCACACGCACAGGGGAGGAGGTGTGCAGGTGTCCTGAGGCCCAGGCCTGTGGGTGTTCTCATGGGCACCAGGGTCCCTGTCCTGACCTGTGACCCATAGTGAGCTGGATGCCCAGGGGGACCTGTGTAGGAGCCTCGACACCCACTCCTGCAGATCGTGTCCTGGTTGGGACCCAGGCAGGGTGTGTGGACGTGGCTGGGTTTTGTATGGAGTGGTGTTTGTGCAAGCCGGAGTGAAGCCGTGTGGGGTTTGGGTCTGGGTTGGAACCCGGCGGGGCTGGCCGCACAGGGGAGCAGCCGGCTGGAAAGGGGCCGTCGGGGCTGAGGGGACCGCTCAGGGTGCCTCGCGTTGCTCTTGACGGGTTCCAGAGGGAGCAAGCACCAGAGCAAGTCCCGTGCGGGTGTGCGCCCGTCAGCCAGGAGCTCTTGCCCAGGGGGGGCAGCTGTGGACCCGTGCAGGTGTGCGCCCGTCACCCAGGAGCTCCTGCCCGGGGGGGCCAGCTGTGGACCTGTGCAGGTGTGCGCCCGTCAGCCAGGAGCTCTTGCCCAGGGGGGGCAGCTGTGGGCCCGTGCAGGTGTGCGCCCGTCACCCAGGAGCTCCTGCCCGGGGGGGCCAGCTGTGGACCCGTGCAGGTGTGCGCCCGTCAGCCAGGAGCTCTTGCCCGGGGGGGCAGCTGTGGGCCCGTGCAGGTGTGCGCCCGTCACCCAGGAGCTCCTGCCCGGGGGGGCCAGCTGTGGACCCGTGCAGGTGTGCGCCCGTCAGCCAGGAGCTCTTGCCCGGGGGGGGCCAGCTGTGGGCCCGTGGCCTCCTGTCCAGGTGCGCCGGCTGCCCTGAGTGTCTCTTGTGCTGGGGTTCTGCCCCGGGGTGCGTGAGCAATGCCTAGGGGTGGTTTCGGTCGCCAGAACGGGCTGTGGGGGTGCCACTGGTGTGTGGTGGGTAGAGGCCTGACTGCTGCTGACCCCCACGACCTCAGCATGGCCCGGCTGCAGGGAGCCATCGGACCCAGTGTCCACAGGGCCCGGGCCCCCGGACATGTCGTGATCTTGGGCACTTCGGTCACTGTCCTTACAGTTGATGTCCTCCGTGTCAGCGAGGACGCTCGGCTTACTGGGCATCCCTCAGACAAACCTCTGCGTCTCGTGCTCCCTGGAGGCTGTGGTGACTCGCGGGCCCCTCCGAGCAGGGGCTCAGAAACCTGTCCCACCACGGCTGCGCGGCTCGTGAGGGGCTGGGTTTGCGTCCCCAGAACTGGCGCCCAAGACATCCCCATCCGATCTGAGCCTCGTGGTGCCGTGCGGGCGGGAGGGTGGCCTCCTGAGTTGGGAGCACGAGATGGGAGCAGGGTTATTTCCCTACCAAGGGTCCCGTCTTTCTCGGCGTTAGCGCGGGGCTGTTGTGTTGTAAATTCCGTGCACTTGGAGCCCAAAGCGGAAGTCTGCTTTGCTCCCCAGGCCTGGGGCCAGATATCCCCTCCAGCCACCTGCTCCCGCTCCGGGCAGGGCTGTCCTTGCTGGAGGGTCCCAGTCATTTTCCTGGAGATGGAGGAGAAAAAGAGGAGCAACAGGAACCAGAACGTAGAAAGTCGTTGTGGTTGGGGGATGCCGGATTTAGGGATGCTAACCGCCCTCCTGGCCTCCGACAGCCGGCTGCACACCTGCCCGCGCTGGCTCTACACGCAGGGCCCTGACCTGGCCTGGGGGCCGAAAAGCAGGGTCTGTGCAGGGACGGGGGCAGGCTGAGGTGGAGGAGGGTGAAGGCGGAGGGGCCACGAGGCAGGGGGGTGACCCCCTCAGCTGCCTCCTGGCTGCTCCCTGGACTAACCGGCCACAGGTCCTCGCGCCACAGCAGCCCCAGGACCTGATGTGTTTTGGGAAGCACGAGGCCATGGAGAGCATCCGCCGCTCTGGGAGGCCTGGGCCTCCCCGCCGAATCCCGGTGCGTTCCTGCCGCAGTGCACGGGGGTCACCTGGGGGGAGAAGTACAGCCCGTGCGGGCATCTGTGTGCCCGTGGGTGGTCTCTCAAACCACCCGGCCGTCCGGCGAGCCTGGTGGGCTCAGGGCTGGCAGATGGGGGGCCTGTGCCACTAACGAACACTGGACTGACAGAGGCAGAGACCTCAGACCTCCCCCCACGAGCCTGCGAACAGTCCCTCTTTGACCTCGGAGGCAGACTCTTCAGCTTGGGGTCCCCGAGCAGCGGGGGGGCTCTGGCTGCCCCCGGCTGCTGTGTCAGTCCTGGGAAGGGCTTGGGGAAGAGCAGAGGCGCGACCGGCTGCGCTCCCCAGCCCAGTGCTTGTCGCCCTGCCGGCTGCCTTTCATGCCGGTGCTGGGGTCCTTGCCGAGGCCGGGCTGCAGGGCCCCTGTGTGCCCAGAGCTGCCGGGCTGGCCTGGCCCCTGATGAAGCCCCCACACCCGCCGCCAGTTGGCCTCCCTCGCCGCCTCCGAGCTGCCAAGGACGGCTGGCTGTCCGTCCACTGACACGCCGCCTTCCCTGGCTCCTGCTTTGCTGCCCACTGGCTCGCATCCCCTCCTCCTGGAGGCCTGTGCCCCGCTCCCGCAGCTCCCCTTCCGCAGTCCTGGAGCTCCCACGCCCCGGGCCCCACGGACGCAGCTCGCAGGGGGTGCTGGGGACGCCCCCTGACCGCTCGCACCGCTGCTTCAGGCTTTCGAGAGTGCCGTTCTGTTCGCTGACTCGCGGGACCACCACCCGGAGTTTTGCATTCCCATTTGCCTCCTGCCGACCACCATTAGCAACAATGTCCCGGGCACAGACGTGAGCCTGGGTTCGGACACGGGCCTCAATGCCGTGGTGGAGGTAAGAGGCCCCGTGGCTCCATCGGGCGGACTCGGGCGGGGGGTTTCTCTTCCCCTCTCGCGGGCGCGGAGGAGGGGCCCACCCGGTGCTGCAGAAGGAGCGAGCTGCGGTTAGGATTCCTTCTGCGGTCGGTCCGTGGGAGCTCGTGGCATAGCGGGGACGGGGCTGGTCCTTGAGTGCTCCGGGTGATGTTCGTTCTTGCACACCCCAAAGCAGGATGCCCTGGTCTCTCATGGGCTGTGCCCAGGAGGCTTGCGGTCACGCTCGGGGACGGCCAGCCTGCCGTGCTGTGTGAGGAGGGCTCAGCGCAAGTCCGGAGCGTGTGTGTGCAGGGATTCAGGGCCTGGGAGTGGGAACTCTCCAGGGGAGAGAGAGCAGGCACGTTTGTGGCTTGGGCAAGCCCTTGGTTGTGCAGGGGGAGGCTCTGCTCCTAGAAAGGGGCTCCCGTCCTTGGGGATCCGGCAGGCCCCACCCTGGGCACCGTCTGGTCTGTGGGTACCAGACATTGATACCGTAGTGATGGACTGCTGTGGGGCGTGGTCCCCCAACAGGAGGAGGGCAGGTGGCCAGGGGAGGGCCATGTTCTTGACCTAATTCTCAGGAACATCCCCGTCGTGGGGGCTAACCTCCCAGCAAGACTGCGTCCTCCGATCCAGGTCCGGGGCTCTCGTCTTCACCCTGTTCTGAGCCCCTCCTCACGTTTTCACACAATTTGTTAAAAAAACACGTGTGACGAGACATTAGCCGCGCTGGGACTGTAACTCCAAGTTTCAAGGCCAGTGGGACTGTGGCCCGGGGACTGCTGGGAGAACGGTCTGGCTGCCACGGTAGGGCGTCTGGGTTTGGGAGGGGACCCTACACCGTGAACGGGGCCGGTGTGGGGACCTCCACGCTCCTGATTCCTCCCTGTCCCCTGACCTGTGCCCCCAGTGCGGGGTGGGGCTGCCTTCTGTACTGAAGCTTTGTCGGTGCTGGTTTTAGTGACCTAAGGGGCCCGGCTGCTGGATTAGGAGCTGGTGCGTCCGGGGGCCACCGTCCCCCGGTCCTCTCTTCTGGGAGCAGGACAGAGGCTGCATCTGGTGCTGGGAGTGGGCCGGCCAGGGAGAGGCTCAGATACGTACTTAGACGTTGTCTCGGGGCCGGGCTGGCAGACCCGGATCAGAGTGGTCGTCCGGGATGGGGCCAGGTGGGGACGCTGTGGTCCCGCGAGCGTGCACGGGTGTCGGCACTGGTGAGGCCGCGGGACGGCGGAGGACGGGAGTGTGTGCTGTGTCAGCCCTGAGCTTGTGTCCCGAGGCTGACCCATGGCAGGCGTTTCCTTAGGAGGCCCACTGTCTGAGCGTTTGGAAGACTCTCAGAGGACCTCTGTCTAGGAGCCCCTGTCCAGCTCCGGGTAGAGCTGCCCTCGCGGGGTGTCATGTTTGGGGTTAGACTGAGGAGGAGCGGGACCCAGATGTCACAGGGAGCCTTTCAGAAGAAGCCCACCCACCGGACGGGGCCCACAGCCCGCGAGGCTGCACGGGCAGCTCCAGCGAGCTGTCCGGCCCCCCGGTGGGCATGTCAGGATACAGGGATGGGGAGCACAGCCGCAAGGGCCGGGGGCTCCGGGAACCGCAGCCTCTGTCCCCGTGTCCCAGCCCTGGCTGCCCCCACAGTGGAATGACCTGTGTCCTCCTCTGTGGCCAGACGTGTGACCGCATCAAACAGTCGGCCAGCGGGACCAAGCGCCGCGTGTTCATCATCGAAACCATGGGGGGCTACTGCGGCTACCTGGCCAACATGGGGGGGCTCGCCGCCGGAGCTGATGCTGCCTACATTTTTGAGGAGCCGTTTGACATCCGAGATCTGCAGGTACGTCCCCGCCGCGGGGCCCCTGGGTGACATGGTTGTTGGTGATGCTGTCTGGTTGCACGTGTGGTGGTTGGCTCCGAGGGGAGAGTGACGGGGTTGACAGGACACCAACTTCTACACACGCTTTCAGGGATCCCTCACTGGATCGAGGGGCGTGAGCGGACGCCCGGCTTCCAGTTGAGACCCATGTCCTTGTGGGTGCCCGTGCGGGAGGGTCGCGGGAGCACATGCTCCCTGGAGTGCTGAGGCCTCCCTGCCGCAAAGGCTGGGTGTGACGGGGGAGTGCATGGCGCGCGCAGGGCTGGCGAGACTGGGACTGTGGGCTTAAGGCACTAAGAACAAAATAGAACCTGCTTTCTGATTGTATGCTTCCTTTAAAGATTTTTTTTAAATTAGCAGAATGTATTTTTTAGAGCAGTTTCAGGGTGAGGACAGAGGTCCCCTGCATGCCTGCCCCACACCCGACAACACCCCCGCCAAGGCGGGACCGATGTCAGAACAGACCCTCCTCCCCCGACACTAACGTGTCATCTGCACCTGGGGCCACAGCTGACATCAGGGTTCACTTGGGGATCCTAAGGTTGAGACGCGCTTTCCAAATCGGCCAAGGTTCCCTCGGGCCCCAGCTTTACTGGGAGGTGAGTGGCAAGTGCAGGGGCGTCGGGCTGCGCACCTCCCGCGGGGCAGGAGGAGGCGGGCACTGGACAAGGACAGGCCTTAGGAAGACAGACACAGCTCACACGAAAATATAGATAAAACTGCGTTTGTGCTGCAGAAGTGAGCACAGGAACCTTAAAGTCTTTATGTTTCTGGACCCCACGAACCAAGCAGAGACCCGCTTGATGATTTTACTTGTTACCAGACTTAACCTATGAATTTCTCCACACCGTGGCTCTGACCATCCGTCCTTCAGAAACCACCAGGAGACAGGGCTCGGTGTGTACGCGTCTCCGCCCCAGCACACGGGCAACCACTGTGAGGACGGCAGATTCGCTTACACGCACACACCTCCTTCCCGTGCACGTTTTCCGTGCTCAAGATCCAGAATCCCTTTCTGTACAAACTTTGTGCACAAGTGCAAGGCTAGAAAAGCTTCTCCAGGCCCCCAGATCCCGCTCAGGCAGTCCGGAGATGATGCACAAATTCAGGTGTGCTAGTTGGTCCTCCGAGGGAGAAGACCGCGTGAGGCACAGGAGCGGGGGCGCTGGTACACGCGGGTTTGGTGCACAGAGGACGTGAATTTGTGATTTAAGAGGGAAAGCTATTTATTCCATAGCCCCTGCGTGCTGCAGGGGCGCTGGGTCCCCGGACACTGTCTGTGTGCCCAGCTGAGCGGCTGCCCTCCGGGCCGAGCGCACTGCCTGCCCGCAGGTGCTGGCCTCTTCTGCTCCATTCACACCCCCGGCCGGGTCTCGCCGTGCAGCTGTGCTCTCCCGCGCTCCCCGCTGCGTGCGACCCTGGGGTCGTGTGGTGGCGGGTGCCGGGCTAACTGAACGCTCTTTCCTAGTCCAACGTGGAGCACCTGACGGAGAAAATGAAGACCACCATTCAGAGGGGACTCGTGCTCAGGTACGGACGCTTGTCCTCGGTCACTGAGCCCCAGCTCCCCAGACGACCTGGCCACGGGGTTGAAGCACTCCGGGGTGGTCGTCGCTCACCCCTGGAGACATGCAGGAGGCGCAGCACACGCATTCGTGTAACTAAAGGGCACGTCTGAAAATGCACTTTTGCTTTGTGGTTCTTTTTTTTTTTTTTTTCCCTAAGGTGTTACCAAGTCATTTCTTTAAGCCACTGGCATTTTTCTTTTCTTTTTTTTTTTTTATTAATTTTTAAAATTTTTTATAAACATATAGTGTATTTTTATCCCCAGGGGTACAGGTCTGTGAATCGCCAGGTTTACACATTTCACAGCACTCACCATAGCACATACCCTCCCCAGTGTCCATCACCCTATCCCTCTCCCTACCCTCCACCCCCCAGCCACCCTCAGTTTGTTTTGTGAGATTAAGAGTCTCTTATGGTTTGTCTCCCTCCCGATCCTATCTTGTTTCTTCTTTTCCTTCCCTACCCCCCAAAACCCCCCGCCCTGCCTCTCAAATTCCTCATATCAGTGAGATCATATGATAATTGTCTTTCTCCGACTGACTTATTTTGCTAAGCATGATACCCTCTAGTTCCATCCACATCGTCGCAAATGGCAAGATTTCATTTCTTTTGATGGCTGCATAGTATTCCATTGTGTATATACACCACATCTTCTTTATCCACTCATCTGTTGATGGACATCTAGGTTCTTTCCACAGTTTGGCTGTTGTGGCCATTGCTGCTATAAACATTCGGGTGGCCACTGGCATTTCTACAGGAGGACGCGGGTCGTGCGGGACGGGTGCGGGGCCGGCTGCACGCCCCACCGGCGCCCTGAGCCATGGGTCCTCTTGTTGCAGGAACGAGAGCTGCAGCGAGAACTACACCACGGACTTCATCTACCAGCTGTACTCCGAGGAGGGCAAGGGCGTGTTCGACTGCAGGAAGAACGTGCTGGGCCACATGCAGCAGGTGGGCCCGGGGCCTGCGGGTGCGAAGCAGGCCGCTGTCCAGGAGGCTCGGTGTAGACGGATGCCTTATTTTAGCTGTCATGGGGAAAAAATGTGTGTTCAGGAGAGATTTCAAACATCTTGGCATTTACTTCACCACGTTACGGTTCCGTTAGGAAGTCCCACCACGTTCCGCCAGCTGTAGACATTCTGCGCAGGGGTAGATGGGAGACCTCCGGTGTTCTGGTGACCAAGTACTTCATTCGGTATTGGCTCTTAGTGACTACTCACACATCAGACACATGAGGCTTGAGGTCTGCACAGAATCAGAGCGGTCTGGAAGGAACCTCGGGGTGTGCTTTGGTTTGCAAGCGTGCCCCAGATGACAGAGCTGGAGGTGGGCGTGGGGTAAGGGCCACCGTCGCCAGATGGCATGCCTGTCCTGGTCCCAACACTACTCCCCCTCCCCCACCATCTTAGGGTCTTAACTTACCCACTCATCCATTGCAGAGGGCCCGTCGGTCCCCTGCTTATGTGACGAAATGGTGTGTGTGTATTTTTGTGAAAGCTAGCCCACAGGGTCGGTCAGATTCTTAATGGAAACTGTGACCTGCTCCCTACCCCAAAATAAGACTTTCCGACAGGAGATTTGAAAAGAACGAAGCCGGGAGCTGCGCAGCCCCGTGCGGGGTGGGGGTGAGCGCTGGAAAGCTGGCCTCGGGGGCGGAGCGCTGGCCGCAGGTCCCAGCTACCTACAAGCAGGTAAAAACATGCAAGAACAAAAACACAGACCCCCGAGCCCCCACTTACAGGGTCTGACTCTCGTCAGAGCAGGAAGTGAACTTTGTAAGCCCTCATACCTTTCAGTGCATTTTAAAAAGCAGCCGGGCCGCTGTCCTGTGTCCGTAACGGCTCCCGTACCTCCGACTGTCCGCAGGGCGGAGCGCCTTCACCGTTCGATCGAAACTTCGGGACCAAAATCTCTGCCAGGGCCATGCAGTGGATCAGCACAAAACTGAAGGAGGCTCCGGGCAAAGGTAGGCACCGTGGCTGGGGGCGGCCGGCGCTCTGGGGGCAGGTGCCTGTTGCTCTGCACGTGCTCGGCCTCGAGCTGCACAGGGACTTGCTCTGCAGGTGCTCTGGGACCTTCCAGGCTGTCGTTGGCAGTGATTCCTCAAAGGCAGGGCTTGGCTCCTGCTCCTTGGTGGTTGGGGGCACTCGGGTAGCTTAGCGCCGTGCTCCTTGCATCAAGGATGCCTCCCATACCTGGGGCTCCCCCGGCAGGACCCTAGGTGTGAACTGCCCTCGTGTTTGGCCACACAGCACCCTCTCAACTGGCCTTGACTTAGGACACCGAGGACTTAGGGACTCTTCATGACCCTTCTTTTCAGAGAAAACTGGGAACTGGCAGGTGTCTGGACGGTTTGCTCCTTCCGAATCTAGCATGTTCTCTCCTGCTCATTGCCCTCCCTCCCCACCAGACCTCAGAACTGCAGAATCATTCTGCTTTCCATGGTCCTGCCACCTCGGGGACACCTTCACAGGCTCCTGTGGTTACGGGGACGGAAGTCAGCAGCGTGCATTTCCCTTTGCTGGGACGTTGGTCTCTGATGCACACCTGACGGGTGTTCCTGACCCTTGGCCCGCATCCCGGTATCCCCAACCACAGGGTCACCCATGGGGCATGCGGTCTCCTTCCTCCTGCCCAGGTGACACGTGATCCGTCCCTGGCGGGCTGTCACTGTGATGTGGGCAGTTTCCTGTGGCTCTGAGGTGAACTCTCCAAAGCGAGGAGGGAGGTCAGCTTCCCTCATTCTTCCTCAGGCTCCCGCTCGTTCTGTGCGCTTTTCCGGTATTTGGCTTCTTTCCTATTGCTTAGTAACATTTCCCTTATTGACACATAATTTTTGCTTTTATATCATTGTATAGATTTAAAAATGTTTCGATGACTTTACAGAAACTTGTTCTACTTTATGTTCTAGGAAATTCAATTTCACATTCTGCCCAGCCCATGTTGCAGACAGGGCTGTCCTGTGGGGCTTGTCGTTTTGTGCGAGCATCGCTCCTCAGTCTTTAGGTAGACCGTTTACCTTCTCCTTTACGGTTTGAGCTCTCCTGCTGAAACAGTTTTACATTTCCTTCTTTGATCTACTTGATGTGAAGTCTGAGGTCTGACTTCATGTGGGTACTCACTCCCACGCATTCATTGCATTGCCTCTAATCTCCGTCAGAGACCAGGTAGCTGTGACGCTGGTGGGACGGTGTCTGGGTTAGTGGGTGTGCGGTCTGGCATTCAGTTATTGATCCTCACCGGTATGCCAGCTTTATAGACGATTTCCTTTTTTTCCTTAAAGATTTTATTTATTTGACAGAGATCACAAGTAGGCAGAGAGGCAGGCAGAGAGAGAGGAGGAAGCAGGCTCCCTGCTGAGCAGAGAGCCCGATGTGGGGCTCGATCCCAGGACCCCGAGATCATGACCTGAAGTGAAGGCAGATGCTTAACCCGCTGAGTCCCCCAGGCGCCCCTATAGATAATTTCTGATAGCGGGAAAAGTGAGGCCCCACGGCCGTGGACATCTTTTGGTTTCCACTATCCTTGGCTCTTTGTGCTGTCACGGAAATGGAGTCAGACTGCTACAGTTCACCAAAAACTGTTGGAATCAGTAAATTACATGGTGGAGGATCTGAGATTTTAAAAATATTTTATAGTTCACGAACACTATCTCCATATACTTAGGCCTTTCGTTATCTCTTATGAAGGCATAAAGATCTTGCAGTATCTTTTGTAAATTTATTCCTGACTCGACATTTTAAAAAATGTTACCGTAAATGGTATTTTTTTTAACTTACTGTTGGCATACAGAAATACAACTTTTGTAAAGAAGTTGGCGATCCACAACTTTCTACACACTCTGAATTCTAGTAATTATTTGCCAGTCTGTTCCGTTCTTCACGTCCGTGGAGACAGGACCATCTGGACGCCTTTTAATGTTTTCTTGCGGCTCGTGGGTGTGTGTGTGTGTCGCTCCAGGGCAATCCTGAAGGGCGGGAGTGGGGAGAGCTCCTGTGCAGGCCGTAGCCCTGATGGGAACGGGGAATGCGTTCGGCGCCCTTGAGCACGCTCGGTAGCTGTTTGAGGGCTTTCTGCAGCTCACGAGTGCCGTGGGTCTGCGGTCATGATGCTGCTGTCGCGATGCATTCCTCTGACCATGAGCGCGTGTTCTGGGTTTCCTCGGAAACCATTTCGTAAGCCACAGTGGCATAAAGAAGCAGTTTATACAGAAGTTCCTAAGCATCCCCAGGCCCCCCCAGGTCATTCAGGACACACCCGTTGCTCACGGATGCACGAAATTACTCAGGGTAAAGCCAGGACACGCACAGGGGCGGCTCAGGCGGCTGGATGCGCGGATGCCGCGGGCAGTTCCCGGGGAGGGCGCTGGGTGGTGCCACTTGCGAGGTTTGTGCTTTTCACTTTTTGTAAAAGCTAAAATCGTCTTTGGGTGTCCTTCTGTCCGTGCAGAGAGGTCCCAGTGCAGGTCTTGGGACAAAGCGGGGAACCTGTACGCGCCTTCGCACAGACAGAGGTGCGCGTGGCCGGCTGGCCCCGAGGAGCTGGTGCGGGGCCGGTCTTGCTTCCTGCGGCGCGCTCCCTGCCCTGGGCACGGGCTCCTGGACCGTTTCCCGCGACGGCCTCCTGCTCCAGCGACTTGCCCACGCGTCCTGTCCCTGTGGGGTGTGCGGCGCGAGCTCGCTCTGGCTTTGCACAAAGTCTGGGGGGGGGGGTTTTCCCGTGGATACCACCAAGCCTCCTGTTCACCTTGCGGGCAGAGGAGACTGTGGAGTTCCCTAAGTTAACGGAAAGAGCAGAGCTGCTCTGTGACCGGGTTTGTAGGTTCTGTTTCTGGAACACCTCCTGTGCACGTGGCGCTTCCCCCGCCGTTACTGCGGACACTGGGCCTCCCCCCCCGTTTTCCAGAGCAGTCTGACCAGATGTGTCTGTCAGTTTGATTTCCAAACTTTGACTTAAAAAACAGTGAGGCCGACAGATCCGACGTAATTTTAGTCTCCAGAGAACGGAGTCCGGCTCGGGTTCCATTTCTACCGTGGGATCTTCTCCCACGCCACCGAGGACGCGCCTCTCGGGACCCCGCAGCCTTCCCGTCTGTGCACTCCCGAGCCTCGGCTCCCTCCGCCGTCTCCGCGAAGCCCGCTCTGCCCACGGGGGAGGCCAGCGCTGCCGCCGGTGTTCAGCGAGCCCCTGCCTCGCCACGAGAAGCGCGCGTCCTCCCTTAGCTCGGGGGGCGAAGCGCCCAGTGTGTGTCCCCGGCCCCTGTCGGGGTGTGTGCGGCATGAAGGGCTGCGTGGCGACCCAGGCGCCTCCTTGTCTCCGCCCTCCCCGCTCCAGCCCTGCGGGGCTCGGCGGACCGGAGCCAGCAGCCCCTGAGAAAGCAGGGTCACGCCGCTGTCACCTGGGCTCGTTCCCTACCCCGCCCGCAGACCCCAGAGCACCCGGGGCGCTTTGCCTCCAGGCCGTCCGCGTTCATCTCTGCCCCCCAGGACCCTGCTCCCGCCGCCAGCAAACCTCCTTTCTCCCTCACCTCTCCTCCTGTCCTCAACATGACTGAGAATTTGTTCTGACATCGCTTTTTCTCTCTTTTACAGGAAAAAGGTTTATGAGTGAGGATTCCATTTGCGTGCTGGGAATAAGCAAAAGAAACCTTCTTTTCCAGCCCGTGACACAGCTGAGGAAGGACACCGACTTCGAGTGAGTCAATCAGCCCTTGCGGGTCCACACGTCCGGGCTGCGGAAGGTGTGCAGGACAGGGCGGGGGGATGCGGCCGCCGCTAGACATAGGGGCACTAACCTGTCCCCACAACTCAGGAAACACAAGCCTTTGAGAAACAGGGCAGGATTTCTAGAAGTCGACAGAACGGGCTCATGCCACTGAGGGAAACGAGCAGATGCCGCGGAGCTGCTCAGCCCCGACCCCGTGACGCCCTTCCCCCGGGGCCAGGCTGCCCTGATAACCCCTTCCTGCCGCCCACAGGCACAGGATCCCCAAGGAGCAGTGGTGGCTGAAGCTGCGGCCGCTCATGAAGATCCTGGCCAAGTACAAGGCCAGCTACGAGGTCTCCGACTCCAACCAGCTGGAGCCCGTGCACCCCCGAGGCCACGAGGAGCCCGCTGCCATCTAGACACCGCCGGACCCGGACCCGGACCCACCCCGCCGGCTAGCAAGCACTGCTTTGGACTTCGTTTCCCGCCCGTTTTTGTAACACTTAAGTTATTTATCGGCCCTTCGATGCGACTGTTGTTGACGTGAATACCTACTCACAGAGCCCCCGTCCTGTGTCCTTCCTCCCCACGGGACCCTAAGACTCCAGCACGAGCTGTCTGCTGCGTCTCGTACTCTGTCCTGCTTCCGAGCGTGTGTAGGCAGTAGAATTAAACAGTAGCTCAAACTCCAACCGTGGTGCTCTGTTTCTGTGGGTAGGGCTTCAAATCCTCAGGCTCCGCGGGCCACCGTGAAGCAGGCCCGGTGCGAGGGCAGAGGCTCCGCTCTGATCCACGGAGGCGTGACTTGTCGAGGGTGCGGAGTCGGCCCTGGACTGGGACCCCAGGACCCCAGGTGAGGTGACCCAACTCCTCCTAAAGCGAAGCCAGGTGTAGAATTACAACAGAAACGGGCAGCGTGCGCGGAGAACAGGGTGGCCGTGCACACCCCTGGTTTCCCGCGCAGGTCCTCTGGGAGCCGCGGGAGGGGCCCAGCCAGGGGCCGGCGGACGGGCCGGCTTCGCTGGGGAAGGGCGTGCGCTCACCTACGCCGGGGCGAAGCGAGCAGTGTTTCTGCCTCTTCTGTCATCAGAGAGGCCCGCGAGCTGGAGGGCCCCACCAAGTCTGTTCGGGAGCTGGGGGAGCGGCCAAGGAAGAACCGGCGCGGACGGGGCTTTCCTGCGGGAGTTACGGAGGGTGACAGAAGCTCCCTCCCGTAAAGCCCGTGGGAGAAGCTTAACGCGCTTTTAATCCGCCAGGCCGTCCATCTGTTCCAGACTGTTCCACGGGTCCGTGGTGTGACCACACTGGTTTCACAAACCAAGGGACCTCGGGGGCCTTTGTTCACTTATTTTTTAATAAAGGCCTTGAGAACTACTCTAACAAAATGTCACTTAAAATAATGAGTAAAGCACAGGTAGGTCAGGTCAGAGTGGTCTTTTATTTCTAAGTGTTTAAAATAAATGCTCCAGAATTAATAAGGTAAGCAGCATTTCTATCAACTTTAGTTATAGTCTGTGCAACTC
Organism: Martes martes; assembly: GCF_963455335.1. Classification (NCBI taxonomy): domain Eukaryota; kingdom Metazoa; phylum Chordata; class Mammalia; order Carnivora; family Mustelidae; genus Martes; species Martes martes. The sequence continues at coordinate 139,681,030 of NC_137895.1, read as the reverse complement.
TAGCCTTTAATACGTGATTATTTCAAGTTCTTCGTGATCTTCTCTTCCAAGACAGAGCAGCTTGGGCTGACTGGCCACATAAGAACAAGGTAAGAGCAAAATGTGGGGCACACAGTAACTTTTCTCTCCTTTCAAACTGAATCCGCTCAGGCTCCGTGGCGAGGAGCCCCACACGCCTGTAGTTCCAGCCGAGCGGTCAGACTCCTGGGCGGTCAGAACTACTCGCCGGTCACCCACGATGGGTCCTTAGCGATTTCTGTGTTCTCTGGTCCCAGCAGAGCCAACCCGTGTGTGCTCTTCCCAGTGTCAAGGTACCTGGAAAGCAGGCGGGGATACGTCAGGGCTGCTTCCCACAGGAGGAGCCTGGTGCGGTCGCGGGAGGGCTCTCGACACCCGGCCCCGGGTACGTACTTGTTGCTCACGTCGATGAGATCCTGGTGGCGGACGGCGAAGAGCTGCTCCCGGTGCACCTGCTTCATCTCATCCGAGAGGCCGCACAAGAAGTGGTCCAGCCCTGACCGTGAGCACATTAACTCAGGGCAGCGGCCCGGGGCACGGACCCTGTTCTAAGGGCACCCAAGGGACACACTTCCACGGGAGGTCACACTGTTGGCCTCCACCCCGAGGGGAGAGGTTTGGTGGGCATGTGGAGGTCAAGTCCGAGGGCCTTCCTCCCCCAGACTCGGGCCTCGGATGGCTCAAGCTCTGGGATGACAGGATGCCCCCCTCTGCGAGTGGCCAACGCTGAGAAACTGCAGCTCTGGGGGGCGTCTGCGCAGCACAGGGGCGGACGGGCGAGGGGAACCGTGGCGACACCTCACATCGGGTGCCCTGCGTGGTTTACTGCACATACCTCTGTCCGAAGGAGCCACGGGGGCGTCTACAGCAGAGAAAACGGAGAGCTTTGCTTCGTCAATGTCCTGCTCTGTGAACCTCCCAGCCTTAGCCCAGTCCATAGCCTTCGAGAAAGACTGCAGCGTCTCTGCGGAACGGGGATCCCTAGGAGACCGAAGAGACACGTGCTGGCCTGCTCCACCCCCAGATCAGTAAACACCCCCTCTCTGGTGTCGTGGAGAGAGATCAGGTGCACAGGGAAGACGACTCACGTACACACTTCCTTAAGACACACCCGGGACAGACGAATGCCCCACGCTCCCCTCAGAGGGGCCAGAGAGCTTGGACGCCCTTGCCCCCAGCTCTGTGCGCACTAGCCCACGTCCTGGCAGCAGACACCGAGGGGGTCACAGCGGCACTGCTGTCCTCCGCAAGCGCAGCTCCTGCGGGCGTGCACACGTCCTCCAAGTGTCCCGGGAGAGACTGCATCGGGGGCAGCAAACTCGTCCTGCCTGCAGGGTATTCTGAATTCCTGAATTCCCTATGTCCTCGGAAACTTTCTAACCAAGAGGGGGAGAGAAGAGTCAGGGGCCGTGACCACGAAGCGCCCAGCACCCACGCCGGGGCCTCTGTGCTGGACGCGAGCCCAGAAAGCTCTCGACTTGCCGCCTCTAACTCAGTCTGGGTGTTGGGTAACAGGCGTATTTAATTAAGCCAAAGTTTCCCATTAGGCACCGCCGCTCCTGGCCATGGACAACCGGGGATGCTGCTGGGTGTGGTGATGCGCCGAGGAAGCGCGAAACAAGGGGGGAAATACTTCTTCAGAGGCTGGGCCCCACGCGTAAGACAGCGGCCCGCGGTGCTTAGCAGAGCTGGGAGACGTGCGCTTGCACTCACCGGTACGAGTACAGTGTGAACACCCCGTCGCGGCTGAGTCTGGCGCCACCACCATAAGCACCGCCCTTCTCTCGAATTTCTGTGTGCAGGAATTTGGCAGTCATCACACGAGCAAGGATCTTAAGGCTGAAATAAATGATTAAAAAACACAAGTTAAAAAACCGTAGGCCCAGCAGGGAAGTGCCCGATGTGATGTACTCGTATTCGCTATCCTTCTGGGTTAGGTGAAAACAAGATACGGCAAGAAACACTACAGTCCCCCCTTTCCTGATGGAGGAGGACAACTACGACAGGAAAACGTTGAGATGAATTTTCAAACCAGGGTTGTGGGGAGAGGTGGTGAGGGATGGGAAGTTCCCTCAGACACGTCGAGGCTCCCCCGGGCGACAGCACACAGGGACACTGACAATGTGACCGAGGGAACGTGTTACTAAATTTACCGCGCAGGCAAATGTGCAAACCATCCCTTCTCCAAGTTCCCCGCTGGTGTGCGCGTGTCTCTGTAAATCCAGGAAGCTCTCAAACATTTCCGTAGGTACCCTCCCTGAGAAAACACTGCAACAGACTGAACTGAGTCCTACACTCACACTGGAAGTGCAGTTACAGTGGACGCCCCGGAAGAGAGAAGGAACGTTCTAGCAAATACCTTCACAGGACAGGAAGTGGGGCCCTGCTGGCCCCCCACTGACTGGTCTAAGTCCAGAGGCTAGAGAAGCAAACAGGTGTCCCTGGAAGATGCGGGAGGGCGAGCCACTCACAGCGTGGGTTCGCGGTGCCAGACCTGTGCAGACAGGCTCCCCTCACCAGCAGGGACTGGGAGGCTTACCCGCCCCAGTTGTGAACATTCTGTACTACACAAGGAACATAAGGTCATTGCTGGAAAATTATAAAATACAAAGAAAGGGGGGAAAGAAATCGATACTACCCAGGGTACTTCTCATAACCTGTTCGTGCTTTAAGTCTGTTTAATACGATACATATCTCTGGTCTGTGGGGCTGGCTCAGCGTCGAGAACACATCTGTTTCCTAGAAACATGAAAACAAACTGGCCACACAGCTGGATGCCATCCCATGATTCCATTTCCCTCTCGGAAATGCACTTCCCCTTGAACCTAGCATCAGCCTTGCGTGCCAGGGCCCTGCGTACCCACCAGCCATCCCTGCCCTCCCCTGGCCCTGTACCTGGCGTGGTCCGGGTCCGCGTAGGGGGCGGTCCTGATGCATTCACCCACGTAGTTCACTGGGAACGGGAGCAGGAAGTGTGTCTTCATCTGGCACGGCTTGAAGGTAGGATCCTGAGGAGGACAGGCAGGCCGTGTTGCCCCGCCTCCCCCTGCGCCTCCCCTCCCCGCCCCGCCCCGCCCCACCATGTGCTCACGGCTAAGGGCAAGGCACTGGCGATCATGTCGGTCCACACAAGCACTTGCTTTACCAAAAAACACTCCAAAACTCAGGGCTTCAAAATGTAGTTCCTCAATTAGAAAGATTTCCTCCTATGTTACGTGGTTTCCATCCATAAGTGACTGACCTCACCTTTGTGTTTTTCCCCAGAAATATGTTAAATCACCGTTGTCTGATGAACCAAACCCAAACCGTCACCATTAAAGCCAAGCAGGGCGAAGGGCACAGAATGCCCCGCGGATGGCGACCCCGCCGCGCCCGAGTGAAGGCGGACAGCGCGGGGAGGACACAGGCAACACAAGGGCCCCAGAGAGGCCCAGGGCCTGCTGCACCCCTGCAGGGGAGAAGCCCCCGTGGCACCGGCCACCCCATCCCAGACAGGGCACAGATAAGATGGGAAGCTGCTCTCCCTGAGGGGACAGGGGCTGTGTCCACTCACTGTGATCAGCTTCCTTATGACCTGGGGGCCGCTAGCGTGGGCGCTCCCACTGGATCCACTAGGTGCAGGTTTCTGAAAATGAAACGTTCCCAAGAGAGATGAGAAAAATCCCAAACGCACCTTATACAGCTAAGGAATGGTCTAGAAAACTCACGGCCAAATACAAGTGCTGGGGCATACGCGCTTACGTGTTTCCAGCAACCCTGTTTGAAACAAGTGGGATTTCTGTGTGGATTTCCAGACGGTCAGGGAGAGGCAGCAGCAGGCCACCTTGCCAGGGGCTCTGCTCACTGGGAAGACAGGCCTGGTCTCCCCGACAGGGTCATAGGCACATGAACATCACGGAGAAGAGAGCAGGAACGGTCTCTCTGCCCCATCTATGGACTGCCCACCTTCTCCACGAGAATGTTCTGTCGAGCTCCATGAAACCCGCTCTGATGGTCACGGAACCAGGGAGCCTGTACTAGGTGCGACCTAGAGAACGGCCGTGCGCTGGGGCGTTCCGGTCCCAGCTTTCCTGGGTCAGTTTTGGCCTGTTCTCATGCGGATCTCAAACCGGCCTTTCCTCCCCGGCAGGAGAGTGTTCAGCGCCAAGGTTCCAGTGACGACAAGGGGACCGGGATGGAAGGGTGTGGATTCATTTCTCCCCTGGGTGAACTAACACTGGGCAAAAGCTACTGCCCCCTGCCAGGCTCTGGTTCCTCACGTGCTATGGGGGCATCAGGGGTATTGGACACATAGGGACCCATGCCCGCGGCACTCACCTCAACCACGTACGGGCACACCGGCTTCTGTTCTGGTTTACTCCGACCGAGGTTTCTAATGAAGTTTTCTACTGCTTTTTCTGCCAGAGACATCTGCTGAGGTGTAGCGTTCACGGAGCACCTGTGCAGAACACCACAAACGTGGAGGAAACCATTAGAGAAATGAAAGTTTTACTAATTTGGTATTCTCCATGAATAATACAAAGAAGGGACTACTACAGCCATTTTGAATCAAATCATGTTCAAAAAAATTAAAAACAAATGGTAGCAAACAATACAGCCATCTCCACGGTGCTTCCAAGCTACCAAAAAGGCTTTGCCGGTCGGTCCGGGCCAGAGCCGGGGCCCGGCCATCGGGACGCCAGGAGCGCACTTCTGACGCTCGGCCCCGGGGAGAACACAGAACACAGATCTGCCAACCGTGCCTGCGACTTACATTATCTGAAGGGAGAAAACCTATGTTATTGTCTAGAAGAGAAATCAACAATTTGAAGATGTGAACTGGTCGTTCACGTGGAGAAGCTGCCAGAGAATCCCTGTGCGTAAGTCCTCCGCCTGCCACAGTCACAAACACCGCCGTCTCGTGCTACTTGACCATACGGACAGTTGGCAGTGTCTCTTCCTGACACTGCCCTCACTCCTGAATTTCGTCTAATTAATAGCAAGTACCATCCTATCAATGCGAACTACGTTCCAGGCACTACACCAACTGCTTTAGAAGCTCGTTTATTCCTCGCCTAAATTTACACAACAGTGTTTTACGGAGAAGGAAACAGAGGGTCCGAGTGGTTTCGTTGCCCAGGACACCATGGGTGCAGGGCGGGTGGCGGCCCAGGCAGTGAAAGCCAGTGCTGCCATCCCAGAGGGTCACGGATTCCTGAGAACCAACCCGGGAAGATGGCAGGGGTCTCGACAAGGTAGTACAAGTAATCTAAACCTGTGGCCTTGCTAGTGAAACCCGAGAATGCGCCATTCGTCACTGAACATTCCATTCGCACTGATGGTGTCAGATTTTTTCCTCTTATCATCACGGAACTGTTCTCATGAGAAACTGTGCATTTTTACCTTGCTCTTAAGCAAGCTAACCTTACCTGTCTTGCAATTTACTTCCGGAACCAACATAACTTGTAAGAAATCAATTTAACAGGTCTAGGATTAAATTAGCTTGCTTGCTTTCCCACCTCCCATGTTTATTAAACTTTTTTTCCCATTAAAAAATGACTTCTTGAAAAAAAAAATGACTTCTTGATGACAAGAACATCTGAGGACTAGAATGAATTCTATGACCTACCGCAAATGATCTCTCTGAACTAAAGTGTGTGTAACTACAGCTTCAAGTGAGAAGACCGTAAAAACTACACCTAGGGACATGGGAAGAATGAGACGATGTCTGTGCAGAAACAGCCTGGGGCATGGGGGGGGGTGGTGGTGAGTACCTCATGTTGTCACGGTGTAGCACATGTTCCTGGATTTGTGGGAGCTTTGCCAGCACCGGTCTGATGTCTGTCATTTCCGCGATCCTCTTCATCAGCCTCACCTAAGCCAGAGAAACCGAGATCTAGAGACGGACCCGCAGGCAGGGGTGACCACAGGCGCTCCTTCCCGGTCTAGAAACCAGACAGCCTAGACTCGGGAATCCGGCCGGGCTGGGTGTGGGATGCAGCTGCCTGGCCGGGGGACGGGTGGGGGAGGAGGATGAATGAACAGACTCTTTCCCCATTCCGTGGGGTCCGTGAGAGTTAGCTTTTCTGAGACAGAAACAGTCTGTCACCAACTCCGGAAGACGCGGCTCGTCACCTGATCCATCCCACTGAAGGTCTCCTGCAGGTCCCCCACGGGCGTCAGGGTCCTGCTCGCCCTGAGCGACGCGTAGAGATGGCCCGAGTCGGGGACCCCGTTGGCGAGCTCCTGAGCGGACGCCCGCACCAGCACCCTGAAGCGCTCCTCCTCTTCAAAGCACGGGCTGTGGGGAAAGAAAACCATACTCCGTTCCTGGAGACCCTCCCATACCCTTTTCAATACTCGGGAGAATTAACTAGACGTAAGTTGTCAGATGATGTGAATACGCTCAGGGGTTACAACCAAAATCAAGCTCAGAAACCAACCGCTCTCAGACGCGGCCCTCTGACCCAGCCCCAGGGGGAGGGCCCTGCGAGCGGTCACCTGCTGAATATTTCACTCCACAGATGCATCATGTCGGGAAGGTTCCTCTCAAGGCAGAAAGATGAAAAAAGCACACCCTGAATCATGAAAGAAACGAAAGAAAACATTATTTAAGAGGGAAAATAGGTGGAGACCCGCTCCGGAGCGTCCCGGGATGCGGAAGCACGGCTCTACCTGCTCGTAGGTGTCCAGATGTGCCTCGTCGGGCAGCACGTGGGGCGACGCGGCCATCCCCCCCGTTGTCAGCTCCATCAGCTGCGCCTGCTCCCTGTAGTCCAGGAGGCCGCAGCCCAGCCTGTCAACAGCAAAGGAGGGTTCCCCAACCGCCGGCGCGGTCTCAGCACATCCCCGGTCACCGCGAGCTGCTATAGCCTCCACCCCCCGCACGACACCACAGAACGCGGCCGTGCAACGCTCCAGGCAGACGCCAACACATTCAGGAGGTCACCGAGCGGCGCCCTGGCCATGTGCACAGAGGTGGCCGCTGCCCAGCACGAACGACAGAAGACAGCGCTCTGCTCCTGCGGGCCCAAGCCTGCCGGGCCTCCTAGTGCCCCCTGGGCTTGCCTCTGCTCTAAAAGGTCCTGGCACAGAGGGCATCTGTCCAAATATTCACGCTCACAAAGGAGATCTTTTAGAGCTTTTACGAAAAGCAGAAGTCATCTCAGGTGGGTGATGCTTTTCCAAGACACATCCTGTTCCCAATGTAACTCAGGCCACAGTGATGCTCATGAGGTCGCCCTGAAACAGCTGTGCCGCAGAAGGGCCAACAAGGGGAGCCCTGGAGGGCAGAGAACGTGGAAAAGGTCCAAGTGGTCTTCTCCTGACGCCTGCCAGGGTACACAGGACCCATGTCCTCTGGCTCCTCACTGGGAAGGCTATGTGCGTGGCCTAGGGGGTGGCCGGCCTACTCCCTAAGAGGCTCCTTCCCCTCGCCATCCCCTTCACCGTCCCGGCACATGGAAAAGGAAACCTCAGCGCTCTGCCTGCCTGCCACTCAGCCCGGCACCCTCGGCCACCGACACTCAGCAGAGGAAGGGCGAGCTGCGGCCGCACGTACCCACCCGTGTTCTCACATCGACCGGGACACCAGCTTTGCGGGAGTAAAGTGGGGTTTCAGTTAGCTCAGAGCAGGGCACACGACACGGCCTCTCAAGATGCCTACGTGTCAGAGTCAATTACTTATATTTTCTGATGAAAAACCAGCATTCTCACAGTTTTATAAGAAACTAAGATGCTGAGATAGATGTATCTGTATCACCTTATACTCTAGGCTTATAAATAAAGTCCTACATTTTAAAACGAAAATATGGCTTCTATAGGAAAAATTCTCAACAAATACCTTACAATTTTACTTATACACTTTAATAACACGATGGGTTTTTAAAATTAAAGTGATATGCTAAAAAATGATAGTTGATGCACTAAAACAACTATATATACAGAAAAACGCAGGGCCAAAATATGCAAAGATGCCCCGCTCCCAAAATATGTGTCTTTTTTTTTTTTTTTAAGATTTTATTTATTTATTTGACAGACAGAGATCACAAGTAGGCAGAGAGGCAGGCAGGGAGAGAGAGAGAGAGGAGGAAGCAGGCTCCCCGCTGAGCAGAGCGCCCGATGCGGGGCTCGATCCCAGGACCCAGAGATCATGACCTGAGTCGAAGGCAGAGGCTTAACCCACTGAGCCACCCAGGCGCCCTGTGTCGTACTTACTTGGTGAGCACGCTGCAGAAGAGCGGGACGTAGGGCCTGAGCCCCTCGGGGAGGGTGTGGAGGCTGACGAACGCCCGGAAGTACACCAGGCCGTTGGTGGGCTGCGCGCAGAACTGCACAGGGGTCTGGCCGGCTGCGGAAGCACAAGGCAGCTGATTTCTGAATCATGAAATCATCGTTTAAGGTTTTTAAAATGCTGCTGCTTTGCAAGAGTGTTTAAACATTACATCAGCAAAGACGAACTACGCGTCAACGGTAAACACTGAAACAACCTTCAGTACTAAAGTAACCCACGCCTTCGGGAGGGCGGGAACAGGCGCAGCATTCTCTGGGCTCTGAGGCCGCCCTGGAGCTTGAGCCGGCAGAGCCCGCCTCTCCCCATCTCTACACCCCCTCCATGCAGCCCTCCATGCTGTCACGGGACTGACAGCTCCCACCTGCAACACCCCACGCTCCTCTCTCACCCATCTCAAATCCCGCCCTCCCCCCAACCTCAGATCTGATGATCGTCCGGGTCCCGAGTCCCTCGGGGGCACATGCTGTGCGCTCCGGTCCTTCCAGCACCAGCGCGGTGCTGTAAACCAGCAGAGGGAGCCGGCACGGACTCAACCTGTCACTCACCCTCACTCGCTCCCTTCGTCAACACTCAATGAACCTCACTGTTAAACCAAGACTGGGGGAGACTAAAACACAAGCGGGACACTAAGCCCACTTTCCAGAGGCCTCGTCCAGAGACAAAGACCTCATCCGTGCGTGTGCCCCCATGCACCAGCCCTGGTGAAAGGAGCAGCCTGGGAAAGGGGAATCGAGATGGCCCTGGAGCGCGGCGGGCAGTCTGGACTCCCGGGGCACAGCTTGCCCAGCGGCTGCACTCAGGTGAGCCCCCACCAGACCCGGATCCTCTCGCGACCTTGGAAGCAGAGCACCACAGGGTCCTGGGAGTGCCCCCGCCAAGGAAGCGCCGAGGTCTCTAGGCAGGGAAGTCCGTGGTCCCCGCACGGGAAAACCCACCCAGACGCCATGGGGGCAGTGAGCCCACGAAGAGGGTGGTGAGACGCTTCCCAGAAAACACTCCCACGTAGCGCCCCCTCCTACAGACACGGCGCCCCCGGACTGACCTGCCAGGGCCACCTCCAGCTTGGTGAGCGGCATGGTGGGCTCGATGTCCGACACCTTCAGGGTTGGCAGACAAGAGGCGTCCTGTGGCTGGCTCTGCTGGGTCTGCAACTCTAAGCCTAGAGACAAGTTGGGTGGTGAGCGCGCAGGACACGCCAGCCGCGGACAGGTGCGCCTCCGCCGTTGAATCTGCTCGCAACAGCGCCGGGGGACCAGCGTGGGCGGCCAGCCCGGGCGCGCCCACCGTCGTCTCACAGCCCCGCTGGCCCCAGCAAGCCCTTCCGGAGCCCGCGAGCCTGCTCTCTCCTCTTCACGCCATGAAAGAACTACTTTGCTGGGCTGGAGGGGGGTAGTTGGCTCAAGTAGTTTCCCCTCCACCTCGCATTTTACACTGAGTCCACTGTTTTCAGGGTTCTCAACACGTTTCTGGCTGGAATGGAGGTCAGTGACTTTTACACTTCTCTATTTTAACTTCATCCGCACCAATCTCAGCTCCGCGCCTGTGTCATCACATAAATTCCCCAAATCCTAGAAATGCTCAAGGACAGCTTTTCTGGGCCGGGGCCCTCACCCATCTGGTAAGAAGAGGGGAGAGACCGCTCCTTCCTGGAGTCACAGAACCACCCAGCCCATCAGGAGGGAACCCCAAATGTTCAGCCCTTGCGCCCGACGACAGCACTGAACGGTGCCCGAGGGATGACGCCAGTTGAGAGTTCCGTCAAACAAACGGATGGCAGCTTCATTCCCCGTGGCAGTCTGAGGAGCTGGGCTGAACTCGCCTCCACGTCTGCCTCCCTGAGGTCCCCAGCACCTGTCCTCTTGGGGGACCTTCAGGGCAGCCCTGCACGGGCACAGGGATTGCTGCTGGCCACCTTCCCTCCGCTCCCCCGCCCCGGGGGGGCTGGCCCACAGCACTAGCTCTGGGAGACACAAGGAGTAGGCTCTCTGCGAATTTCCAGAGACTTCCCAGGCCCGCCCTCAACTATCGGCTGCCCTCTGCCCCTGGACACCTTCCGGGTCTGTGTGCAGGATCTGAGAAGCCCGCCTCCTGCCTCTCCCCACATCCAGTTCCAAGAGCAGCTCCAGGGTCCACCCCTCCTCCTGTGCAGTCGCCTGACCTTGACCCCTGTCGCTCCTCTCCCTACACCCCCGGGTCAGCAGGGCAGTCTCCAGCAGCTTCTCCTCCGCCAGGTAACAAGCTCCCAATGGCAGGGGCTATAACCCTTTGCAACAGTACCGGGCCAGTTACACAGCAATACCCCAAACTGGAGGCTTGTTTAAAGTTCTTCGTAAATTGATTTCCAATGCCACTGCTTTCATTGGTGGTTAGCTACAGATTCACAGACTGCTCCCAGAAGTCCACAACTGAGACTGACCTGAAATACCCCTGAAATGCACCAGCACTGTCTCCTACCTAATGGAACTCTGTGGTGATCTGTAAAATAAACACACGTTTATGTAACACGGGCCTCCATCCACTCACATGTGAGTGTGGTCCGGAGCACATGCGTTTTCTTAGAACCACACACACCTTCACGGCCAGGCCAAGAATCTGACAACCCAGGGAATGTACAATCTGTTGCTTAGGCCTGGAATTACATTCTGTGCTATAAAGGGCTTTATCAAAAATGGAAAACACATGGGACTACATCAAACTAAAAGCTTCTGCACAGCAAAGGGAACCATCAACAAAATGAAAGGCAATCTATAGAATGGGAGAAGATCCTGGCAGGCCACATCTGATGAGCGGCTAATATCTGAAGATACAAACGGACCTATATAATAACTAAACACCAAGAAAAAGCCCAAATACTCTGATTAAAAATGGGCATAGGACTTGAATAGTCCTTCTTCCAGAGAAGACATGCAGAGGGCCAACAAGATTATGAAAAAGTCCCCCACGTCACTCGTCAATAGGGAAATGCAAATCAAAACCATGATGAGATATCACGCCACACCCATCGGAACCGCTTAAGTCGAAAAGACAAGAAACAGTGTTGAAGGATGCAGAGAAAGGGAACCTCGTGCACTTTGGTGGGATGCAACCCGGTGCCGCCGCTCTGGGCAACAGCAAGGAGGCTCCTCCAGTAGGAATCATACACAGAACTACTACATGACCCAGCAATGCTGCCCCTGGGTATTCATTCACAGAAAACAAAAACTCCAACTTGCAAAGGTACCTGGGCCTCCATGTTCATTACAGAGTTGATCATAGAAGCCAAGATGTGGGAACACCCTAAGTGTCCACTGATGGTCAAAGACGTGGTACATACACAACGGATTATTATTCAGCCGCAGAAAAGGAATGAAATCTTGCCATTTATGGCAATACAGAGAGCATTAAGCTAAGTGCAATGAGTCAGATGGAGAAAGACAAACACTGTACGATCTCACGCATATGTGGCACCCGAAAAACCAAACACCAGGCTCACAGACATGAACAACAGATTGGTGGGTGCCAGAGGCTGGTGGCTGGGGTGGGAGGAACGGGTGAAAGGGGTCAAAAGGTACAAACTTAGGTAAGTCATGGGACGCAACGCAGAGCGTTGGTGACTCCGGGTAATGGTGCCGTGCTGCATATTTGAAAGTTGCTGAGAGAGTAGATCTCATGAGTTCCAGCACAAGAAAAATAAACTGTGGCTGGTGACAGAGGTCAGCGTGGTCCGTTGTGATCACTGCACTCTGTGCAAACTGTCCACTCGTGGTGCTACACATTTCAAGTTCACATAATGCACCACGGATACCTCTACTCGCTGACTTCAGTCCACTCAGGAGACCGTGCTCCAAGAGAGAGCGCACCAGATGTTAAACACATCAGAATAGACACTACAGTTGATCTTGGCCTTTTGGCAAGCAATCAGTATCTCAATTTAAAAAAGGAAGATGGGGGCGCCTGGGTGGCTCAGTGGGTTAAGCCTCTGCCTTCGGCTCAGGTCATGATCTCAGGGTCCTGGGATCGAGCCCCGCGTCGGGCTCTCTGCTCAAGCGGGGAGCTTGCTTCTTCCTCTCTCTCTCTCTGCCTGCCTCTCTGCCTACTTGTGATCTCTGTCTGTCAAATAAATAAATAAAATCTTTAAAAAAAATAAAAAATAAATAAAAAATAAAAAAGGAAGATGGATGGGGTGACTGGGTGGCTCAGTGGGTTAAAGCCTCTGCCTTCAGCTCAGGTCATGATCTCAGGGTCCTGGGATTGAGCCCCGCATCGGGCTCTTCGCTCAGCAGGGAGCCTGCTTCCTCCTCTCTCTCTTCCTGCCTCTCTGCCTACTTGTGATCCCTGTCAAATAAATAAATCAAATCTTTAAAAAAAAATAAAAAAATAAAAAAGGAAGATGGGACTTGCCAGCTGGCACTCCCGTAACAGAAGTGATCATTCCGTGATCACGTTACTCATGATGAGCTATTGAATGTAGGAAGAGCTTGCAACAGCTGTATGCAGACAGGAACTCGGAGACAGAGAGTAAGAGGTTACACGCTGGAATTAACTCTGCCTCAACTAGATGAAATCAGCTGAAACTTAGCATTACTTACTTCCTATCTAAAGCCAACTCTAGGGCATCTGAGGGGCTCAGTTGGTTAAGCAACTGCCCTCAGCTCAGGTCATAATCCCGGAGTCCTCGATTGAGTCCCGCATCGGGCTCCCGGCTCCATGGGGAGTCTGCTTCTCCCTCTGACCTTCTCTCTCATGCTCTCTCTCAAATAAATAAATAAACTCTTTAAAAAGAAAAAGAAAAAGAAAGCCAACTTTACCGCCTGACAAACCTGACAAATCTTTCATGTAACTCTGGCCAACTACCACCCTGGTGGGACAGGTGCTGTGTGTCTTGTATACCTCTTTTGGTACATTTTGTTAATACAGAATTTACATATGACAAAATCCATAGTTCTAAAGATATAACTCAATGAGTTCTGACAAATGCAAAAAGTAATGTAATCATCACATAGTGACACAGAACATTTCCATCCTCCAGAAGGTTCCCTCCTGGCTCCCTGCAGGCAATCCCCTGCCCTCACTTGCCTTCTGTTAGTATAGTTTTACCATTTCCACAGTTTCATATAAATGGACTCACTGAGTATGTATTTTTTGTGCCTGCTCACTTCTCTTAGCACAGTGCTTTTGAGATTCATCAATGGGAAGTATATCAGTATTTTGCTCCTCTCTGCGGCTGGGTAGTAGTTCACAGTACGGATATACCATGTTGATGGAAATGTGGGTTCTTGCAAGTGTGTGTGGACATACACTTTCGTTTCTCTTGGGCACATATTCTGGAACAGACCATTGGGCCTAATAATGTGTGTTTAGACAGTGAGGAATTACATAACGGACTCAGTCTTCACCTGCGCCTGCACCCCCAGGACCCAAGCAGGGCCTCAGGACCAGCGCAAGGCCTTCGTCTTCACCAAGATCTGCCCCTTCTGATGCAAAATCACACCGTATGCAGTGCTCACTTGGCAATTAATGACAGATCAAACATAACATATATTTTAGTGGCTTATTACAGCCCCTGGCAAACAGCAAGTACTTATACAATTTGTAAAATGAATAAACTTACGAAGCTACAGTAGTTCCCCCCTTATCTGTGGGAAGCAAGTTCCCAACACCCCAGAGAACGCCTGAAACCATGGATAGTACCTAACCCTATACGTACTTATTTATTTATTTATTTTTTTAAGATTTTATTTATTTGACAGAGAGAGATCACAAGTAGGCAGAGAGGCAGGCAGGGAGGGAGGGGGAAGCAGGCTCCCTGCTGAGCAGAGAGCCCAATGGGGGGCTCGATCCCAGGACTCTGGGATCATGACCTGAGCTGAAGGCAGAGGCTTTAACCACTGAACCACCCAGGCGCCCCTACATACTTACTTATAATCAAGCTCAATTTATAAATTCTGCACAGCAAGAGAACAACAACTAATGATAACACAGAACATTGACAACAATAAACCATCATAAAGTTACGCTGAACGTGGTCTGTCTCGCTCTCAGAATCTCTTGTCGTAGGACGCCTGGGGTGTTCAGTCCAGTACTCATCTGCCTTTGGCTCAGGCCATGACCCAGGGTCCAGGGACTAAGCCCCGCGTCAGGCTCCCTGCTTGGAGGGGAGCCTGCTTTTCCCTCTGCCCCTCCCCCAGCTCGTGTTCTCTCAATCTCTCAGATAAATAAAATCTTAAAAAAAAATCTCTTGTGGTGGTGGGAGGTGAGAGAACGCCTCCGCGGGGAGACGCAGTGATGCGCGTGTGCAGGCCCTGCGGCGCAGCAGGAGGCTGCCGCTGACCTGACGACAGATCAGAGGGAGCGCCGCCTTCCAGAGACCGCGCCTGACAGGTGACTAGAACCAGGGACCCGGACGGGGCCGATCGGAGGATCAGTGTGCCTCCTTCCTACGACTCCTGCCTTTCCTGCTGAACTACAGGACCAGTGTCCTGAGAGTAAGGGCAGTCCTACTGGGGACGAAGCCATCACGTCCAACACTGCCCTCAGTTGGCGCCTAATAAACATCTGTTAGTCGAAATGATACTTGCTTCCAACTATCCATTCATTTTACAAAGTTCACTGGGCTTGGGAGAAGGCGAGGGAGTTAGAACAAAATCAAACATCCGACCTTTTTCATAGATCTGCTGCTTGTCTTTCGGGGAAAGAGAGTCGACCTTTTGCTTGAGTTTTTCTGTCTCCATCTGTGCTTGTTTCTCAGGGTACTTGTCATCGGGCGTCATCGACAAAGTCAGCTTGTGCGGGTTGTTCTGCAACAGGCACAGAAACAAAGGCCAAGTTGAAATGTGGTGTCACTGGAGCCCGGCACGCTGACCAGCCTGCAGCGTGGTGCTCTGTGGCAAGAGGTGCCCATCTGTTTTGGGCAGTGATAACAAAGCAGCCCTCAAAGGTGGTCCTGGAGAAAGCACACGAGGCATGGGGCACCCTGGCCACTGCGCAGTAACCGTCACTCATGCATGCTGGGGTTCTCACTGTTGGTGCACTTACTGTTACGGGTACCGCGTCTAAACCCGAAACATACCGACATTCGACATTTTCTTTGTACATGTTTTAACATTATAAATCTCTGACTTTATTCTAAGGCAAAAATAACAATAAAACAATGTAATCTTTAATCTTCTTTAGAGTATTAACTTCTTAAAGATTTTGAACTAAATTCTGCATTCGTCATTTTTTAAAACATGAGGACGAATTAGATGTCCACCTACTATAAAAATGTTAGAGGATTTAATGTGCTTCTCTCATTCATTTCAACACACACACACACTACTCATCTGTTTGTAATACTACAGGAAGGAAGGAAAACCGGAGTACAGGATAAACTTTATACCAAGCGACTTGGAGTAACCAAGCAACGGCAGGTCAAGCGCCAAACCTATGCCCCATGTCCCTAATGGCACACAGCACGACAGAGCGGCTCTTCATAGATACGACTGTCCAACCCCCATAGTAAAGCTTGCTAGGTTCTACCACATTCCTGACAGTCTACCAGGGCATACGCAGACTACAAATGCCCTGAAGCAAATGCAAACAAATGAGAAACAAAGGAGCAAGCATCGTAAGAATCCATCACAAAACAAAATAACCACACATTCAGGTGACCGTTTCTGTATTCTCAACAAACAAAAGTCAAGGTACCAGATGGCTTCTCAGGGGAATTCTACCAAACATTTAAAGAGTTTAATACCTAAGTTCCTCAAAGTACTCCAAATACATCCTACAAGGTCAGCATTACCCTGATACCAAAACGGAAAACGCTACAGAAAAAGAAAATGACAGGCCTATAGCCCTGATAAACAAAGATGCAAGAATCGCCAACAAATTATCATCAGCAAACCACACTCGGCAGTAACATTAAAATGATCATTTGCCAAAAAATGCAGAAAAAGCATCTGCAAAAGTCAGCATCTGTTCATGATAAAAACTCTCAACAAAGTGGGATTAGAGGGAACATACCTGGACATAACAAAGGCCACATAAGGCAAAGCAAAAGCTGACGCCATACTCAATGGTGAAAACCTGAGAGCTTTTGCTCTAAGATCAAGAATGAGACCTGGATGTCCACTCTCACCACTTCTGTTCCGCACAGCACTGACGGTCCTAGCTGGAGCCGTCAGGCAAGAAATCAAAAGGCATCTAAATTGGTGAGGAAGAAGTAAGGCTTCACTCTTTATAGATGACCTGATACTAAACACAGAAAACCCCAGACTCCACCAAAAAAACTACTAGAATAAATGAATTCAGTAAAATTTATAGAAATCAGCTGTTTCTATACAGCAATAAAAAAGTGGCAGAAAGAGAAATTAAGAAAACAGTTTCATATACAATGGCATCAAAAAGAATAAAATACCCAGGAATATATAACCGAAAGAGCAAAAGACTTGTGCTCTGGAAACTATGAAACGCTGATGGAGGAAACGGAAGATGACATAAATGGAAGGATCTACCATGTTCATGGACTGGAAGAATTCACATTGTTACAAGTCTATACTATAAAGCAATCCAGAGTCAATGCAAAGCCCTATCAAAATACCAACAGCATTTTTCTCAGAGCAAGAACAAATCATCCTAAAATTCATAAGGAATCATAAAATACCCAGAATACCCAAAGCAATCTTGAAAAGGAAGAACAAAGCTGGACGTATCCTAATCCCAGATCTCAAGCTGAACTACCAAGCTGCAGTCATCCGAACAGTATGGAACCGGCACGAGGACACTCAGGCTGGCTGGAAAGATGGCGTCCCATCGGCTCACCTCGTCCCACAGATACAACTAGAAACAGTCCCATCGACGTCAACCCAGCGAACGACCTCGAGACTGGCAGAACAGACTCCTTGCTAGGTAGAGAAGAGGTCACATCAGAGAAGGTAAGAAGAGCCAAAAAGCAGTTTGGGAGAGAAACAAACCAGCGCCGTCCAGGGCAGGGAGGAAGCGGGTGATGCAGAGAAGGGTGAAAAACAGACACGCTGGGGAGCCCACCACTGGGGAGCAAGAATCCCCATAACATGCCTCTGGAAATGAGAGGGGCTGAATGTCGTGGGTTCTTACACCAAGTAGGAAACAGAGCCTGGAATCTAAAACATCAGTACCAGAGGGTGTTCGGAAGCGGAAACCCGCCCTTAAAGAGACAGCACGTCAAACAGCTGTGCAGATCTAGCATGGAACCAGCAGTCTGAGAACCGCCACGGGCAGACAGGAGGGACAGTGATCTCAGAGCGTGGCCCAGAGAGACACGGATCAAGGAGAGTTTCCTGCAGGAACAAGGGAGCTAGTAGGCACCACTTTCCTCGCCCACCCCCCACATAAACAATGGCCATCTGTGGGAACCAGAACCACATGGACACTCCTCAATTAACTGACACCGAGCCTCACCTCCACCATACTTCAGTGGATCTGTCCTTCCCAGTAGCACTCACCTCAGTCCTGGAGCTGCGGGCTCCCTCCCCCAAAGGCTGGCACAAATCCTGCCAACACCACATCTCTGACCCATGTGTTTTGAGGAGGACTCAGTTCTGGTGGCAGTGGGGGCAAGGCTCATTTCATAAGCAGAGCACTGGACACCTTGTTAAAACACGTCCTACCCCTGATGGGAAACAAACACTGCCCACAAGAGGCAAAGAGAGCCTCTCGAGAAAACTGGACAAAGGGAAAAAAGAGGCCAGGACTCAACAGCATGGCACACACAACACACACAGCAGGACATTCCCTGAAGCTCCTGACCCTGGGCAACAGGGGACACTGCACTGCAGGGCACGTCAGGATCTCTTCTTTGTAAGGCCACCACGGTTAAGAGCAAGAGAAAGAGCTGACTTTCTTAACACAAAGAAACACACAGAGAGCAGACAAAACGAAGAGGGGGAGGCGTGTGTCCCAAACGAAGGACCAAACCACGGCAAGAAACTTAAAGTGAAATGATTTAAGTAGTATGCCTGATTGAGAATTTAAAGTAATAATAAAAAAATACTCACTGGACTACAGAAAAGAGTGGAGGACCTCAGTGAGACCCTTAACAGAGAGATAAAAAAGAACCAATCAGAGATGAAGAACATAAATAAAATAAAAAATACAATGGATGGACTAAATAGGCTAGATGTCTCTGGAAGACAGAGCAATGGAAAGTAACCAAGCTGAACATATGAGAGGAAAAAATTGCAAATTGAGAAGTCTTCATGAACTCTGACTCCAATCAAGCAGAATGACATTCCCATTATAGGGATCCCAAAAGGAGACAGAGAAAAGGGGACAGCATATTTATCTGAAGAACTAATAGCTAAAAACTTTCCTAATTCGGGGGAAAAAACCAAAGAGATGACAGACCCAGGAGGCACAGAAATCACCCCACAAGTTCAACCTGAAGAGGTCCGCATCAACCCAAACAGTAATTAAAATGGCATTACTGATAAAGAAAAAAATCTCAAAAGCAGCAAGAGAAAAGGAGACATTACATGTAAGGGAACGCCCCTTAAGGCTATGAGCGAATTATTTTAGCAGGAACAGGCCCAAAGGAAGTGGCATGACATATTCAAAGTGCTGAAAGGGAAAAACACGCAGCCAAGAACACACTACCCAGCAAAGCTACCATTCAGAATAGATGGAGACCTAAAGAGTTTCTCGAACATAAGAGTTCATGACCACTAAACCAGCTCTACAAGAAATACTAAATGGGACCCTGAGTGGAAAGGAAAGACTGTAAATAAGATTATGAAAAGTAAAAAACACAAAAGCAATAAGAATAAGTATTTCTGCAAAAATCAGTCAAGGGATTCATAAAATAAATGGATGCAAAATATGACAACACATAACTTAAAATGTGAGGGAGACAGAGGTAAAGAATGTGTTCAAATTTAACAGCCAGCAACTTAACAGAGACTGCTATGTCCAGATGTTATACATAAGCCTAATAGTAACCACAAATCAAAAACCAGGAATAGATATGCAAAAAATGAAGAGAAAGGAATCCACTGTATCACTAAAGAAAGCCAACAAACTATGAGAGCAAGAAAGGGAGAAGAGAAAATCTAAACCACCACTAAACAAGAAACAAAACAGCAGTAAGGACACACCTATTGATAATTACTTTAAATATAAATGGACTAAATGCTCCAATCAAAAGACACAGGGTGACAGAATGGATAAAGAAACAAGACCCACCTATATGCTGCCAGAAAGAGACTCCTTTCAGACTTAAAGACCCCTGCAAATTCAAAGTGAAGGATGGAAAAACAATTATCATGCAAATAGAGTGAAAACAAAGCCAAGGTAAGCGATACTTACATTAGATAAAACATTTTATTCTTTTTAATTTTTTTTATTTTATTATTTTTTTTAAAAAGATTTTTATTTATTTATTTGACAGATAGAGATCACAAGTAGGCAGAGAGAGAGAGAAGAGGAAGCAGGCTCCCTGCTGAGCAGAGAGTCTGATGCGGGGCTCGATCCCAGGACCCTGAGATCATGACCTGAGCTGAAGGCAGAGGCTTTAACCCACTGAGCCACCCAGGCGCTCCTAGATAAAACATTTTAAAACAAAGACTGTAACAGGAGGCAAAGAAGGGTAATACATCATAATAAAGGGGACAATCCAGCAAGAAGTCATAGTGTTATAAATATTTGCACACCCAGTGTGGGAGCACCCAAATCCATAACACAGTTAATAATATAAAGGAACTGATAGGAAACAATAGTAGAGGGGGTTAATATCCTGCATTCATGGATGAACAGATCATCAAAACAGGAAATCAACAAGGAAATAGTGGCTTTGAATGACTCACTGGATTAGACAGATTTAACATATTCAGACAGTCCATCCTAAAACAGCAGCACACACACTCTTTTCAAGGGCACAAGGAAGATTCTCCAGAACAGATCACATATTAGGGCATAAAACAAGTCTCAACAAGCTTAAAACAACAAAACAAAACAAAACAACATACACCACAATCAAGTGGGATTTACTCCAGGAATGCAAGGGTGGCTCAGTATTTGCAAAGCAATCAAAGTGATACATCACATCAATAACAGAAAGAATAAAAATCATGTGATTAATTCAAGAGATGCAGAAAAAGCATCTGACATGCATCTTTCCTGATCATAATACTAAGAAACTAGAACTCAATCACAAGAAGAAAATCCAGAAAGAGCACAAACACATGGAGGCTAAGCAACATGCAACTCCATAATAAACAGGTCAACCAGGAAAGAAAAGCATAAAAAGATGCATGGAAACAAATGAAAATGAAAACACAATGGTCCCAAATCCTTGGGAGGCAGCAAAAGCAATTCTAAGAATGAAGTTTCTATCAATATCGGCCTACCTCAAGTAAGAAACATCTCAAATAAACAACCCAACCTTACACCTAAAGGAGCTAGGAAAAGAACAAAACCCAAAATCAGCAGAAGAAAGGAGATAATAAAGATTAGGCCAGAAATAAATGCCACAGAAACTAAAAAAGATCAATGAAACCAGAAGCTAGTTCTTTGAAAAGATCAGCAAAACTGATAAACCTCCAGCCAGGCTCATTGGGGGAAAAAAAAAAGAAAAAAAGAAAAAGGACCCAAATAAACAGAACCACTCATAAGAGAGGAGAAATAACAAACATCACCACAAAAATACAAATAAATGTCACAGAATATTATGAATACCTACATGCCAACAAATTCAACAACTTAGAAGAAATAGATACGTTCCTAGAAGCATATAACCTCCCAGAACCAAAGCAGGAAGAAAACAGAAAACTGTAACAGGTCAATTACTAGCAATGCAATGGAATCAGTAATCAAAAATGTCCCAAAAAGCAAAAGTCCAGGACCACACTGCCTCACAGGCCAATTCTACCAAACATTAAAGAAACGGTAAATACCTGTTCTTTTCAAACTGTTTCAACAAACGGATAAGGAATGAAAACTTCCAAATTCATTCCATAAAGCCGGTATCACCCTGATACCAAAACCAGATAACGACACCACAACAAAAGAGAACTGTAGACCAGTATCTCTGATGAATTTAGATGCACAAAATCTTAACAAATGATTAGCAAACCAAATCCAACAACACATTAAAAACATCACACAGTACAGTCAAGTGGAATTTATTCCCAAGACTATTCCCAAGCAAGGGTGGTTCATATTTGCAAAATTATCAACATGATATGTCACATCAGTAAAAAAAATAATAGGAATAATAAAAATAAATAAATCCTTAAAAAAAGGATAAAAACCACAACGTTATTACAATAGATGTAAAAAAAGCACGACAAAGCACAACATCTGTTCACTATAATACCTTCTGCAAAGCAGATTAGGAGGGAACATACCTCAACATAATATAGGCCTTACACGAAAAACCTACAGCCAACATCATATTCAATGGTGAAAAATCGAGAGCTTTCCCCCTAAGGTCAGAAGTAAGACAGAGGTGTTGGCTCTCACTGCTTTTACTCCACCCAGTATGGGAAGTCCAAGCCATTAGACAACGGAAAGAAATCAAAGGCATCCAAAGTGGTGAGGAAGAAGTAAAATTCTATCCGCAGATGACACGGTACCATGGACAGACAACCCTAAAGGCCACCAAGAAACAGCCAAAGCTGACAAATGAATCCAGCAAAGTCGCAGGATACAAAATCAATGTCAAGAAATCTGCGTATTCCTACACATTTATAGTGAAGCCACAGAAACTGAATGAAGAAAACAATCCCACTTACAAATGTAGCAAACACAGTAAACTATCTAGGAATAAACTTAAGAGATGAGAGACCTATACTATGAAAACTATAAACACCGATTAAAAACAAATTTCAAGATGATGCAAGAAATGGAAACACATTCTTTGGTCATGGATTGAAAGAATAAATATTGTTAAAATGTCTATACTACTTAAAGCAATCCGCTTAAATACAATCCCTGTGAAAATACTGAAGGCATTTTTCAGAGAAGCAGAACAAACAACACTACAATGTGTGCAGAACCACAGAAGACCCCACAGCCAAATCGGTCTTGAACAGAGCAGGAGGCGTCACAACTCCAAGCCGTGATAACTAAAACAGTACGATACTGGCTTAACGACCACGAACAGACATTTCTCCAAAGACGTCGAGATGGCCAACACACAGAAGATGCCCAGCATCACTTGGCATCAGGGAGATGCAGATCAAAACCACAGTGAGAAGTCACCCCCCACCTGTCAGAATGGCTAAAACCAACAACACAAGAAAGAAGACATGTGGCGAGGATGTGGAGAAAGGGAAACCCTCCCACGCTGCTGGTGGGAGTGAAAACTGGTGCAGCCACTCTGGAAAACAGTGTGGGGGTTCCCCAAAAATTAAAAACAGGGGCGCCTGGGTGGCTCAGTCAGCTAAGCATCTGCCCTCAGTTTAGGTCATGGTCTCAGGGTCCTGGGATCAAACCCTGCATTGGGCTCCCTGCTCAGCGGGGAGCCTGCTTCTCCCTCTACTTCTGCCCTTCCCCCTGCTTGTGCTCTCTCTCTCAAATAAATAAATAAAATCTAAAAAACAAACAAAAAAAAATAGCACAACCTTACTTATGATCTAGTAATCGGGTTGTGGTCTCCGGGTTGTGGGATCAAGCCCCATGTTGGCTCTGTGCTCAGCACAGTCTGCTTGGGATTCTCTCTCTCACTCTCCCTCTGCCCCTCCCTCCTGCTCTCTCACATGCTCTCTCTCTCTCTCTAAAATAAAATAAAAATCTTTAGAATATTACACGAACTCAGTTGATAAAGCAGTGGCAGGGTCTAAAAGGACTCCAGTTCTGAGAGAAGTCCTGCTGTGGGTAAAATGCTATCAAACAGCACCACCTGCTACAGAGAACTCACTCGTGAACAGGAGAGTCAGTCGCTGCGCAAAATTCACCGGTGTCTTATTTTAAGGAACTGCGGCAGCCGCCCCAGTTTCAGCAGCCGCCACCCTCATCAGGCAGCGGCCACCAACACCGAGGCAAGACGCCCCACCAGCAAAGATTAGGACTCACTGAAAGGTCAGATGATTGATTGGCACTTTTCAGCAGGATGTTTTAACTAAGATGTGTACGTTGTTGTTTTTTTTTTTAGACCTAATGCTATTGCACCCATAACACACTACAGTACAGTGTAAACACAACATTTATCTGCATCGGGAAACCGAAACATTCATCTGACTTGCTTTATTGCAGTATTTGCTTTATCGCGGGGCTCAGCAGCCATGCGCGTGCCATCTCCAAGGCAGGCCGGCAGAAGGAAGACCAGAAATCAACAAACACATGGAAGTGACACATTCTTAAACAAGCAGCAGGTTAAAGAGTAAGTAACAGGAGATCTTAGAAAATACCTCGAGACAAACGAAGCTGTAAGCAGAACACACCGAAAACTACAGGACCCCACAAAACCAGCGTGAAGAGTGACACATGCACGGTGAACTCCTCTATCAAAAACAAAGACCTGTGAGTAACCTATCATCACCCCCTCACTAAGGAGAAGTGAGATCAAGCCAAACCCAGAGCGGAACAAAGAACACCTAAATATTACATCACAGATAAGACTTTTTCAAACAGATGGACCAAAGTGCCAAACCTTCTCATATACCAAGACAAAAGGGAGACTCAACGAAACTAGGACGTGGACAAGGCACAGGAGCGCGGACAGTACAGCAACGAACACGAGGGAACTCTCGGAAGAACCGGACGGCAACCGGGACGACCTGGACGAACAGACGTCCACAGCCGCGGCACCTCCCGAGGCTGAAGGGCCAAGACACAGAAAACTCCGCAGAGATCAGGGACTCAGGGAGACACTGAACCAGCCGTGGAAAAGAAAAGCGAAACACTCCCAGGGAAGAAATCCCAGGAATGTATTTCTTCACGGGTGAGTTCCACCAATCATTTAACGACAAGTGAACAATTCTTATCGAAACCTTCCGAAAAACTGACGGGTGTATAGTATAATCTTTCTTTCAACAAAACAGAACAAAAATGCCTACAGATGTCTCTGTTAATTAACACACACAC
Source organism: Martes martes (assembly GCF_963455335.1). Lineage (NCBI taxonomy): Eukaryota > Metazoa > Chordata > Mammalia > Carnivora > Mustelidae > Martes > Martes martes. Next base: position 139,656,720 of record NC_137895.1, on the reverse strand, counting down.
GATACCTTCATATATAAAAGACAACTCACATATTCACATAAAAAGCCAAACTGCATCAGAATGAGCTAAATTTGTTAATACATTAATCAATCATTAAGAAACACGTCACTTATTTATATAAATTCTCCCATCTCCTTACCTTAAAGTACTGTTTTACTTTTTCTTGCAGGAAGTGTGGGTTCTCCTTGAGGCACTGCCGGAGCCGAGCCACCTGAGCCCCCAGCTGCAGGAGCTCCACGGGGTCCCCGTCATGGTTCCAGCAGGAGGCGATGTACTGCAAGCGAGAACGCCACACCGTGCGCACATTACACCAGCACCTCGACCTCAAACCTAACATTTTATCTCCGTTTCCGTATTTAAAAAGACCACGACGACTGTGACAAAAATTAAATCATATTTTGGTTAGGAAATTTTAAGTCTGTTTTTTCTCTGACAAAGTGAAGCACAGGTTTTCAAATCATTTTGAGGAGGGACGCCTCGCCGGTTCAGTCCAGGAAGCGTCTGCCTGCAGTTCAGGTCATGATCTCAGGGTCCTGGGACTGAGTCCTGTATCCATCGGGCTCCCTGCTCAGCGGGGAGCCTGCTTCTCCCTCTCCTCCCTGCTTGTGCTCTCTCCTGCTATCTCTGTGTCTCTCTCTCTCTCAAATCAATACATAAAATCTTTAAAAAGAAAAATTTTTTTTAAAAATTTAAAAATTTTAGGAAATATAATTACCAACATATCTACAGTTATAAATCTCTACCCATACATACTCTGTAGGAATGTGTCCTCCTCTATAAAAACATAAGATATCGGGGGGCCTAGGGTCTCAGTCAGTTGAGCGTCCGACTCTTGGCTTTGACTCAGGTCATGATCTCAGGGTCACGTGATCGAGTCCCGAGTCAGGCTCCACACCTGTGGAGCCTGTTTCGGATTCTCTCTCTCCAACTATCCATCCTCCCTGCACATACTCTAAAATAAATGAATCTTAAAAAAAAAAAAAAAAAAAAGGATATCAGAAAGCCAACTGCACTGGTAAAAAGGCACGATGTATTATAAAACTAAATTAAAAATAAATTTGTATCAGACCCAAAACAGCACAAATTTCAAGGTTCAAATGAAAGGCACTATGAATGCCCACCTGTGTTTTCAGTGCTGACAAGTACCCAACGATCACAGCAGTAAAAGCAAAGGACAAACGGAAGAAAGCAGAAGAGAAATTACATACAGACGTCAGGCTGAGTCCAAAGCTGACAGACTGATGCTTCATCTGTATTTCAATTTTATGAAGGAGAGCCTCAATGCGGTCCTCTTCAAACCCTTTCCTAAAGGAACAGAGTACACAGATGTTAAAAAGGAAACCAGTCCCCGTGCAACAAGGCAGCAGAGATAATCTTTAAATAGCTCTAAGTGGACCAACGTGTGTATTATGAGGTAAAGAGACAGCCAAACACGGGGAGGTGGGCACCCTCACTGGACAGTGTCAGGACAGTGCGAGGACAATGCGAGGACAGTGTCAGGACAGTGTCAGGATTGCAGAGTGCAAGCCACACGCACTCGATGACTTCCTCGATCGTCCTGTCGATGATGTCCCGGACGGCCTGGGTGTCCTGCTCCGAGATCCCCTGCAGACCCACGCTGAAGTAGGCCTCCCTCGTGTAGCCGTTGTATCTACAATACACACATGGGTCACACGGCAGAAACCCAGCAACTTGATCATCACCACATGCTTCACTCAGAGACCCGATACTGTAGAGAACAGAGCTACGGACACTCCAACCTTCCAAGTCTTCCAAGAGAAAGGCACAGAAGCCGAGTTCTCAGACATAACTGGGCACAATTACGTTCTGTCCTTCTCACATTTCTAAAAATCAGTGCAGTTTAAACTTTAGAGTTACGGCAAAATTAAATCTAGAAACAAAACTGCTGAGCTTTACAAAATCTTAAGATCTGAAAGAATATTTAACAACCTGGCTTTTAAAGCAGGCAGCTGTATGCCATTCTCAGATCCTGGATAAGCTACCTTTTTTTCTTTTCCCAAATGTGCTCTCCAAGGGATAATAAACAGCTTTACTGGACGAGCACTCTCATGCACAGTTCTGTGCTGGGGCAGCAGGGGACCTATCCTGCGACTGTGGGATCTCCAGCATTCTCCATCCCTAACCCCACCTAGCAGAGGCCAATAACCCTCCCCAGGTGTGTCCACATACTGTCGACGTCAAAACTGGCCCCAAGTGCAAACACCACTGATCTGTTCGGCTAATGAAACTTACCCAACATCAGGAGAAAAGTCTGTGCCAAGTCCAGATTCAATTAATGCTTTGTAGAAGGGGGAGTTGGGTCCACTGATCAAGAGTGAGGACAGAAGGTTTAACGTGAAGGCTTCAAACGTATCAGTGATGCTTCGTTTAAAACCATGATGGGGTGCGGGGGGGGGAAGAAAAAGGGAAACTGTTGGCTCTTGTGTTTTCAAAATCATTAAAATCACTACCAAATCGACACACTTATTTCCAAAGAAACAGATGTTCTACAAATGCTTGTATTTCAACCTTTGTTTTAAGGTATGTGGAAAAAAGAGAGTAAACTGTTTTTTTTGTTTGTTTTGTTTTTGGTTTGCAAAGCTCTCATATGCTAGACTACTTTGGGGGACCTGAAGCATTAAGTTGACTTGGCAGCATGTCAAGTGTCATCCCATCATAGGGTGCCAAGCACTCTGACCTGGGTCATCTCAATCACAGGGCACTGTCCACACACAGACAAGAGCAGTGAGGAGATGGGGAAGTCGGTCGAGCAGCAGGGCCACTGAGGCAGCCAAGTCTGCCGCCCACTGGCCAAGGATGCCCGGCTGCCCGCGCGCCCGCCCACGTGCCCGCCTCTCTGAGGACAGAGCTCAGTGGTCGAACGTTGTTTTGAAGCCCGTGTTCACCGTGCTCTTCTCGCACTTAGGGGCATCCCACGCCCATAAATATTAACAGCTGTCCCATTTTCTCCACAGAAATAAGCTTTAAAACGTGGTAAGAAGTTACTTTTTTTCCTGGGTAGCTACTAAAGGCAACTACCCCCAAACCATCCCAGATGTTAACATCTTCCCTGGCATCCAAGAGCTGCTCAACTCCTAAACCCTAACCATTGAGCCGTTAAGTGTGGAGAATTCGCCTCCAACCCAGCAAAGACACGTTTCCCCTCTTCACAACGGACACTTACTCTGGTAAGAGGAAGCTGACCGCAACGGTTGTGTGTCCAGAGGAACCCGCAGCCAGGGAGTCCGGGCCACATGTGATATGGAATTCCCTCTGTACAACGACATGATACTTTATTAAGTCAGTGCACAGTACGAACGACTGGGTTTACACCAGAGTGAGTTACCCACATAGGTACAAAGTGGTCCAAGAGATGCTTCCCACTAAATTTTCTTTTCAAGTAAGTAATCATTCCTAAGGGGTAAGAAGCTTTTACATTCAAGTCAGAGGCCACATCTGAAAATCTTGTCATTAATACGCAGTTCGACTCTTCATCTCAGTGGATTTAGTAAGTAAAAACACTGCTTATTCTCCAGGTGGGGAACTCACTGGCTCATCCCAAGGCTTCTGAGCCGGCACCGCAGTATTTGGCTCAATCTTCTCAAATTTACTCAGTGCTTCTTCGTGAATTTGCTTCAGGTGCTGCTCGAATGGAAAACTGCCGTACGTGAAGAACCTGAAAGAGTCAGAGAAGACGTCAGTCGATCTTAGTTTAAAAGAGGAGAAATCAGCGCAGTGGCTTTCTGTATGAAATGGAAGACGTGCAGAGCGGGAAACTAAACTCACCTCCTCCCGCACATACAACCAGGTAACAGCTCCATCAGGGTAAATAACCCAGACAACAACCCAAACTCAGGCAGAACAAACTCCACAACTAAATGGACAGAAGAGACCGCCCTGGAGAGGGTGGGAAGGTCAGAGTGGCTGAGGGACTAACTGCACCACGGGACTGTCTGCCGGAGGAAGGGACCCGTGGGCAGGGGGAGAAGCAGCGGGTCACACCAGGAGCCCACACAGGCACACAAATCCCCACAACACCTGGCTCTGAAAACCAGAGGGGCCAAATTTCATGAGTTCTTACAACCAGTGGGATTTAAACCTCGAACTTTAGAAATCAGCAGGCGCGGGCACCTGGGTGGCTCACTGGGTTAAGCCTCTGCCTTCAGCTCAGGTCATGATCCCAGGGGCCTGGGATCGAGTCCTGCATCAGGCTTCTCCCTCTGCCTCTACCTCCCTCTGCCTCTGTCTCTCCTGAATGAATAAAAATCTTTAAAAAATAAAATAAAACTCGGCAGGCTCTGTTCCGGGAGAACCTGGAGGGTGACAGGAAATGGAGTTTCTGCCCGAAAGAGACAGCACAGCGACCGCCGCAGGGACATGCGCCGCAGCAGCAGCGGCCTGAAGAAGGCAGGGGCGCTCAGGAGGGAGAGTGGGCGACTACCTCAGAGCTTCCCACGGGGACAGAGGTGATGGGAGACTCCTCCAGGGACAACGGAGCCGAATGACACCATTTCCCACCCCTGCTCCTCAGCATAAAGACAGCCACCTGCGGGAACCAGCCGGGCACCGGCACTCACCACCTAACCTGCTTACGTGTCCCACCCCTGCACCCAGGCCTGCCTTAGCCCGGTGCAGCGGGGTCCCCTCTCACAGAGGATCAGGGCACTCCTGGCCAACACCGTGTCTCCCAAACACACATCCTGTAGGGCCTCGGTCCCGGTGGTGGTGGTGGCGGCTGGTCACCTCCAGCGGGAGACACGCACACACCTTGTTAAAACCCCGTGCACGTGCCCTTTGCAGGCCGCCCCACCCAACTCGGTCCCCCCAGGGGCCTTGCTTCTCCTCTGGCAGAGAACCAGCGCCACCTTGTACACACTGACCCCTACAGTCAAGAGCAGGGGACACGGCAGACTTTCCCGATGCACAGAAACAGACGCCGAGAGCGAGCCACAATGAGGGGACAGAGAAATAAGGTCCAAATGAAAGAACAGGACAAAACCGCAAGAGACCTAAGCACAACAGAGGTAAGTCACATGCCTGACAGAGAATTTAAAGTGATGGCCATAAAGATACTCACTGGACTCGGGAAAAGAGAAGACCTATGCAAAATACCAAGACTTGCGTAGTAACACTTGCATTACAGGGATTCCAGAGAGAAAAGAAGGCAGAAAACTTATGTGAAGAAATAATACTTGAAAAATTCCCTAATGCAAGCCAGCTGACAGACATCCAGATTCAGGAGGCAAAGAGTCTGACCCCCCCACAAGCAACCAACCCAGTGAGGTCCACAGCAAGACAGAGTAATTAAAATGGCAAAAAACAGTGATAAAGAGAATTATAAAAGCAGCAAAAGAAAGTTAGGTAAAAGGGAAACCCAATGAGGCTATTAGTGGGTTTTTCAACAGAAACACTGTAGGCCCCCAAGGGGGTGACATGACAGAGCAAAGAGCCGAATGGAAAAAATTTACAGCCAAGAACACTGTATCCAGCAAGGCCGTCCCTCAGAATAGGAGAGATGAAGAGCTTCTCAGACAAACAAAAGTTAAGGAAATTCATGAACACTCAATTAGCCCTACAAGAAATGTTCATGGGGACTCTGAACGGAAAAAGAACATTAGTAAGAGGAAAAAAGGTAGGAAACACAAAGCAGTAAGTGTGTCTGTAAAAATTACTCAAGGGCCTCTCAACATAAAAGGATGTAAAGGATGACGCCATAACCTAAAACACGGGTGGCGGGGAGTCACGAATGGGGGCAAGCAAGCAACCATCAACTAAACAGAGACTGCTATGAGCAGAAGACGTTCTATGCACACCGAATGGTAACCACACATCAAAACCCAGTAACAGGTATGAAAAAAAAAGACAGAAAAGAATTTAAGCATGGCACTGAAAAAATAACTTACGGTGAGAGGAGAGAGTAGGGAACAGAGAGAAAAACCAAAAAAATAACCATAAAGCAAGTAACAAAATAGCACTAAGTACATACCTATCAATAACTACTTTGAATATAAATGGACTAAGTGCTCCCATCAAAAGACACAGGGTGACTCACTAAAAAAACAAGACCTATCCATCCTCAGACCTAAAAAGGGCTGCAGACTGAAAGGGAAGGAATGGAAAACAACTCTCACGCGAACGGAAGTGAAAAGAAAGCCGGGGCAGCAATATTTACACCGGATGACATAAGCTTTACAACAAAGACTGCAACAAGAAACAAAGGACACTACATAACCACAAAGGGAACTAGCCACCAGGAAGATGTAATTACAAATACTTATGCACCCAACACAGGAGCGCCCAAATACACAAAACAGTTCATAATATAAGGGAACTAACCAAAAATACAACAATAATAGGGGATTTTAAAAGATTTTATTTATTTATTTGACAGACAGAAATCACAAGTAGGCAGAGAGGCAGGCAGAGAGAGAGGAAGGGAAACAGGCTCCCTGCTGAGCAGAGAGCCCGATGCGGGGCTCGATCCCAGGACCCTGAGATCATGACCTGAGCCGAAGGCAGAGGCTTTAACCCACTGAGCCACCTAGGCGCCCCATAATAGGGGATTTTAACACCCCATTTACATCATTGGACAGACCACCTAAACAGGAAATCAGTAACGAAACAATGGCGTTGAATGACACACTGGATCAAATGGACTTGACACAAAGATCCAGAACATTCCACCCTAAAACAGAATACACATTCTTATTAAGTGCACATTGAATATTCTCCAGAAGAGATTACATATTAGGCCACAAAATGAGTCTCCACAAATTCAAAAAGATCAGTCATACCACGCATCTTTTCTGACCACAACACTATGAAATTAGAAATCAACTATAAGAAAAAAATCTGGAAAGACCACAAATAAATGGAGGTTAAGTAACATGCTACTACACAATGAATGGGTCAACCAAGAAATCAAAGAGGAAATTAAAAAATACATGGAAACAAATGGAAATGAAAACACAACAGTCCAAAAATCTCTGGGATTCAGCAAAAGTGTTTTTGTTTTTTTTTTTAAAGATCTTATTTATTTATTTGAAAGAGAGAGAGCATGAGAGGGGAGAAGGTCAGAGGGAGAAGCAGACTCCCTTTGGAGCTGAGAGCCTGATGCAGGACTCGATCCCGGGAGTCTGGGATCATGACCTGAGCTGAAGGCAGTCACTCAACCAACTGAGCCACCCAGGCGCCCTCTGCAAAACTGTTTTTAAGAGGGAACTTTATAGCAATACAGGCCTACTTCAAGAAGCAAGAAAAATCTCAAATAACCTAATCTTACACCTAAAAGGAGCTAGAAAAATAACGAGGAAAACCCCAAACCAGCAGAAGGATGGAAATAATAAAGATGAGAGCACAAATAAATAATACAGAAACTAGAAAAAAAAAAAATAGAACAGATGAAACCAGGAGCTGGTTCTTTCAAAACATCAACAAAATTGATAAAACTTCTAGCCAGGCTCACGGAAAAAAAAAAAAAAAAAGGGTTGGGGTGGGGGGGGAAGAGGATCCAAATAAACAAAAACTCTACTGAAACAGGAGAAATAACAACCAACACCACCGAAATACAAACATCTATAAAAGGATATCATGAAAAACTATATGCCAACAAATTGGACAACCTAGAAAAGATGAATAGATTCCAAGAAAAATATTAACCAACAAAGCTGAATCAGCAAGAAATAGAAAATTTGAACTGACCTATATAAGTAGAAACAAAACTGAATCAGTAATCAACCCCCATAAATAAAAGTCCAGGACCAATCAGCCTCACAGGTGAATTCTATGAAACATTCACAGCAGAGTTAATTCCTAGTCTTCTCAAACTTTTCCAAAAAATAGAAGAGGAAGGAAAACCTCCAAATTCATTCTATGAGGTCAGCATTACCCTGACACCAAAACCAGATAAATACACCACATGCATGTGCGCGTGGGCACACACACGCGCGCGCTCACACACACACACACACACACACACAGAGAGAACCACAGCCATCATCTCTGGTGAACATAGAAAAAAAATCCTCAATAAAACATTAACAATCTGAATCTAACAATATATTTAAAATAATCATTTGCTGCCATCAAGTGGGATTTATTCCCAGGATGCAAATGGTTCAATATCCACAAGTCAATCAACACGCCACACTGCATCAGTAAGAGGAAGGATAAAAACCTTATGATCATTTCAAAAGATGCAGAAAAAACATCAGACAAAGCACAACATCCATTCATGATAAAAACCCTCAACGATGCAGATTTAAAGGACACATCTCAAGGTAGTAGGAGCCATCCATGAAAAACCCACAGCTAACATCATACTCAACTGGGAAAAACTGAGAGCTTTTCCTATGGGTCAGGAACACGACAGGGATGCCCACTCTCGTCACTGTTATTCACCAGAGCACGGCGAGTCCCAGCCACAGCAAGCAGACAAGCAAAAGGAGTAAAAGGCATCCAAACTGGTAAGGAAGAACTAAAACTTTCACTATTTGTAGGCGACATATTATGTACAGAAAACCCTAAAGACTCCACCAAAAAACTACTAGAACTGAATTAATTCATAAGACTGCAGGATACAAATCAACACACAGAAATCCGTTGCATTTCTATGCGTTAATAATGAAGCAGAAGAAAGAGAAATGAAGGAAACAATGCCGGGGCCCCTGGGGGGCTCAGTTGTTAAGCATCTTCCTTCAGCTCAGGTCATGATCCCCGAGTCCTGGGATCGAGCCCCACATCAGGCTCCCTGCTCGGCAGGGGGCCTGCTTCTCCCTCTCCTGCTTCCCCTGCTTGTGTTCCTTCTCTCACTGTCTCTGTCTCTCTGTCAAATAAAGAAATAAAATCTTAAAAAAAAACAAACAAACAATTCCATTCATAACTGCACCCAAACAAACAAGCAAACGAACACACAAACCAACCTAGGAACAAACACAACCAAAGAGGGGAAAGACCTGTACGCTGAAAACTACAAAACTCTTGACCAAAGACACTGAAGAGGACACAAAGAAATGAAAGACACTCCATGCTCATAGGTTGGAAGAACCAATATTTTTTTTTTTTTTTTTTTTAAGATTTTATTTATTTGACAGAGATCACAAGTCGGCAGAGAGGCAGGCAGAGAGAGAGAGGAGGAAGCAAGCTCTCCCATGAGCAGAGAGCCTGATGTGGGGCTCGATCCCAGGACCCTGGGATCATGACCTGAGCTGAAGGCAGAGGCTTTAACCCACTGAGCCACCCAGGCGCCCCAGAAGAACCAATATTATTAAAACTACCCAAAGTAATCTGTAGATTTAATGCAATCCCAATAAAATACCAACAGCATTTTCCACAAAATGTTTTGTATTTGTAATTTTGTGAAAATTTGTATTGAACCACAAAAGAACCCCAACAGCCAAAGCAATGCTGAAGATGAACAAAGCTAAAAGTATCACAATACCAAAATTTCAAGATATACTACAAAGCTGTAGTAAGCAAAACAGTACGGTACTGGTACAAAAAGACACACAGATCAAGGGAACAAAATAGAAAACCCAGAAATGAACCCATGATCCTATGGTCAATTAATCTTCAACATAGCAGGAGACTATGCAATGGGAAAAAGACAGTCTCTTCACTAAACGGTGCTGGGAAAACTGCACAGTAACATGCAGAAGAACGATAGTGGACACTTTCCCAAACCGTACACAAGAATAAGTTGGATTTAGGACGAAATGTCAGGCCTGAAACATAAAAATCCTAGAAGAGAGCAAGGCCAGAAATCCGTCTGACATTAGCTTTCACAACTTCTTTCTACATAGGTCACCTGATGCAAGGGGAAAAAAGGAAAATTAAACCCCTGGGACTACACCAAAACAAAAAACTTCTGCACAGTAAAGGAAACAGTCAACAAAGCTAAAAGACACCTCAACAAAATAAAAGCCATATATGAAAACCCCACAGCTAACGTCATACTCAATGGGAAAAAGAATGGGAGAAGATATTTGCAAATGACATCTCGGATAAAGTGTTAATGTCCAAAATACATAAAGAATTTTTACAACTAGGGATGCGTGGGTGGTTCAGTCAGTTAAGCCGCTGCCTTCAGCTCAGGTCATGACTCCAGGGTCCTGGGATGGAGTCCCACACCGGGCTCCTTGCTCAGCAGGGAGCCTGCTTCTCTCTCTGCCTCTGCCTGCCATTCTGCCTGCTTGTGTGCTCTCTCTCTCTGACAAATAAATACACAAAAAAATAAATGAAGTCTTAAAAAAAAAAAAAAAAGCAGGATGTAGGACATCCTTGTCTTTAAAAAAAAAAAAATTTTTTTTTACAACTCAACACCAAAAAACCCCAAGTAATCCAATTAAAACACGGGCAGAAGACATGAACAGACAGTTCTCCAAAGAAGACAACCAGACGGCCAACGAATACATGAAAAGATGCTCAACATCACTGATCACCAGGGAAATACAAATCAAAACCATGATGAGCTACCACCTCACACCTGTCAGAATGGCTAAAATCAACAACACAAGAAACAGACGTTGGTGAGGGTGTGGAGAAAAGGTAACCTTCTCATATGGTTGGTGGGAATGCAAACTGGTATAGCTGCTGTGTACACACGCTTGTGAACATGCAGGAGTAACACAGGTACGCACATGTGTACATACCCCTGTGTTTCTAGCAGCATTACTTACAATAACCAAGATGCGGAAGCCATCCAAGTGTCCGTCTACAGATGACTGGATAAAGGAAATGTGGTGTGTATATACTATGGAATATTACTCAGCCGTAAAAAAGAACGAAATCTTGCCACTGGCTCTGACGTGGATGGAGCTAGAGTATTACGCTAAGTGAAATAAGTCAGCCAGAGAAGGACGAGCATCACGTGGAATTTAGGAAAACAGATGAACAAAGGGAAAGAAAAAGAGAAACTGGAAAAAACAGTCTTAACTCTAGAGAACACACTGATGGTTACCAGAGGGAAGGTGATGGGGGCAACAGGGGAAATAGGTGACATTAGCTTTAACAACTAATGACGGGGAATCTTGATGGACGCTGGACAATATACGGAAGTGTCGAATCACGGTCTTTTACACCTGAAACTAATACAACACCGTATGTTAACTACAGTAGAATTACAATTAAAAAAAATGGAAGGTACATCGGAGCACCTAGGTGGCTCAGTGGGTTGCGTTTGGCTTTGGCTCAGGTCATCATCTCGGGGTCCTAGGATCAAGCTCCACTTAGGAGCTCTCCGGGTCCCGGGGCAGCCTCAGGAGAGGACAGCGGCCCGCGCTCCCGTGTTAGACATGAGAAAGCAGAGGCGCAGGGAGGGAGCGCGGCGGCACACGGCTCCTCCTTCAGGAGGCGGTGTCCCCTTCAGGCCGGGCACAGAGGTTCCCGCTGCAGACGCTCAGAAAGAGCACCCACAGGAGAGAGGCGATCCGCCAAGCCGAGAATGCTCTCAATTTACACAGTTCTTCGCAAACAGTTCTTCGCCGCACATGAGAGAAGCCATGCCCTTTAGTGTGTGCAAAAGAGCCTACTCTTAATCAACCCACCCTGAGTTAATCTACAGAAAGGAAGTGTTACCTGGCGTTACTGGGGTGGTAATGGGTAGCATGGAACTGCTTGAGCTGCTCCCACGTGAGGTCTGGGATGCACAGCGGGTGACCCCCGGAGATCACGGAGTACGTGTGGTCGGGCAGGAGGCGGTTTTGTAGGTGCTGCGAGAATATCCTCTCGTTGTCCGTCTTCAAATATAAACAAATATACACGTGTGTGAAAAATAACGCCCACTGCTACGTTTCAATGCAGCAGATTAATCACATTCTGGGCGCATACAGGCGTGACACACTGCCGTTCAAACTGCGGCAGTGGAAAGCAAGGTGGTCCCTGCGGATCCTGCCTAACAGAGCGCGCCGCTCCTTCAACTACCTCCGCACAGGACCCAGAGACCCGGGGCTCTCAAGAGAAGGAAAAACTCTCTGCGGTGTGCGTGGGCTGCCAGCAAAGGCACAGCTGAGGGCAGGGGAGGGAACGTGCAGACCAAGGAAACAGGCACAAGGGTCCCTGTCCTTGAGCTGCAGGGAGGGGTCCCATGGTCTTCTGGAGCAAGAACGGTCACTATAGCTTGAGTTTCCAGAAGGTGCTGGAAGAAATGAGGCCCCAATCGAGTAGCCCCATATGTCAAGGCAGCACTCCAAAGTCAGAGGAGCTGGGAGGACGGGCCCAGCGGAGAGGTTCTCAAACTGCCTGGTCTCAAGATCCTCCACACTCCTAAAGATCAGCAAGGCCCCCAAAGAGCTTTTGGTCATGTGGGTTTCCTGATTACACAGGTGTGTGTGTGTACACATAACTTCTCCACATTAGAAGTTCAAGCTGAGACCTTATAAAACATTACTTATCCACTCATTATCTTAACCCATCAATATGTTAACAAATACTTTTTTGGAATCTTTCTCAGAACAAAGCGGAAATATTAATGAGAAGAATAGCACTGTTTTGCACATTTTGCAAATCTCCTTAATGTCTGGCTTAAGGAGAGACAGCGGTACTCTATCTGCTACTGTATCCTATAAACTATTACAAAACATGTAACACAGGCTTGGGGAAAGTCCTGAACTGAGAAAAAAAGACAAGGTCTTATCACTTATCATGTTAACAGTTTCATCTCACAGACCTCCACAGACCACATGCCAGGGGTCCCACCCCACAGCTCCAGAGCTGCCAGCTGCCACGAGTGTGTGGCCCTCTACTGTCCTACAGCTGGTGCTCACTGCACTGTCTCGGGCTAGTTCAACAATTCCGACATGAGAAGCATATCAAATGACATAAAAGAATGTCCGCTGTCTCCCAGGCCCATTTACATCCCGATATTTTACAGAAGATCATTGTAACAGTTTTAAAAAGGAAAAAAACAAACAAACAAACTCACAAACACTCCCTTCATTTCATTAAAGACGACTCCTTTAAAGGTCAAGGGCGTCTGGGGGTCTTTCGGATTCTCATGTTCTAGTCGCCAACCTTCCTGCCTAAATAATGATAAGTAATTACAGAATGATAATAACTCTAATACTAATGTCCAAATCAATTAATCATTACGCACCAGAAATCCAGTTCCCGTAAACATGGGAAAAAGGTTGCATCCAAATACACAGACAGGAGATTCTGGAAGTCCTTGGGATTTTGTGTGGAAAATGGGTACAGAGTATAATCGCTAGCTGGGTATAAATGAAAAGATTTTAAAAATTCAACAGATTCCCAGAGGAATGAGCCACGTCCAGCCCCACCGCCAGGCCCCCACCCTGAGCCCTTACTGTCCTGGGCAGGCCTGGCTGGCAGTAGGTGGAAGGGCCACAGCCAGCCACGACCTCACACACCTACACAGCGACCTGACCCGCGGGCGCGGCCCGAGTGCACCAGTTACCCGGAGGCCTGGGCACTTCTCTGCGCCCAGGAGCAGCCCCACGCTGCCGAGCTCCTGGAAATCAACTCAAACACCACGGCCACCATGTTCACATATGGCGCCCAGCTCAAATTTCATAGCAAGATTTCCAAAGGATTATTAATTTGATCTTGCCCCGAAAAAGATCAGAGACCTTTTCCCTAAAACTGGTTTTTATAACGCGAGCAGGATTCCACTTCCAGCAGCCCCTGCAGCAGACCAGAGGACAGGGCGCCCGCTCCGGCCTCCAGGAGGCCGGGCCGCCGCGCACGCCCGCTCACCTGTGAAGGCGTTCATAAAGGTGGACAGCGACCGATTGAGCATCTTGAAGAAGGGGTCTCTGCACGGGTACTTCTGAGAGCCACACAGGACAGTGTGCTCCAGCACGTGCGGGACGCCGGTGCTGTCCGTGGGCGTGGTGCGGAACTGCACGCTGCGGCCAGACGGGAGAAGCAGGTGAAGGCCCAGGCAGACGCTCGATTCTGGCCCCGCCTGCCCCGCCGCTCACCGCAACAGCCTCCCACAGCAACGCAGAAAATCACTAATTCAGACTCAGCTCTTACTCTAGGCAGCTGAAGACATAAACTGATTTCACCTTTTCTTTTGTTTTCCAGGATGTGGTCAGGAAAACTAAAACGTGAGCAAACGGGGATGGTATACTGTCTAACGTCTGACAGATGTTCTCGATGGAGCCAGTCTGGGACGCGTCTCGCGATGCCCACGCACCTGAACAAGTTGTTGGTGTCTTCTCTGGCCAAGTGCAAGTACTTTGCTCCTGTGCCGTCATGGTGGAGCTTCACTGCAGTCAGGGACAGCTCAGGGATGGCCGTTACCTGCGTGAACAAGAAACATGCGAGCAGCTGAACTCAGATGGGAAGGCCTTCGGCACAGGTTATGGTCACACCGCAGGCCCTGGCCTGTGTCTCCGGTGACAGCAGGGAGCCGACATGTCAGCAGAAACTACCTTGTTTAAACCCTGAATCTCACAAACGAGCCAAGTAAGACCCATGTACGTGACCATCCTGGGCGCCTTTGCCTTCTGCACACTTGTTATCGGCGAGACAGTCTGTGAATGGTTCCCGGGGAACCCTGGGAGGGGGCGATCCTCACTCCCATCTGCAGATGGGAAGGCTGAGGCTCGGAGGAACAGTCAGATAGGGACACAGACGCCAGCTCTCACGCCACGCTGCACCAGAGGAGCCTTGCTCTCACCGGCCAGGCCTGCAGCCGGCCTCCTTTTACGCACATCGGCAGGAATGCTCAGAATGCCGGCTGGAGCAGGCCCACAGCCTGGGACTGAACTGTGCCTCACCTGGTTGCTGCAGTTCCGAGGAATTCCCAGGGGTGCGCTGGGGTATTGCCAGTTACCTGCTCCTACTGGGAGGGTCCAGATCACCTCCAGTAAGAACAAAGCATCCTGACCCCGAGGACAGTGGTCTCCTAGCTACGCAAGCCTCCCGAGACCTTCTGTGGTTGGTGGCCCTTAGAAAGTGCTGTATCGTCCAACCACGTCAGGGTCCTCTCCCCTTCAATCACAATAGTGCATCACTGCGACAGCCACACTGTTTATCAAGCCCCACTCTTCAGAGGCTGTGAAGGTATCTCGTCTGTGCTTACACAGCAAGCTACCAGCAGGGCAGAGATTAGAACTGGGTGTCAGACCGTCTTGTGGAGGCCTTCTACGCAAATGACACTGCCTAAAGAGGCCTGTAATGCCTGCTTAGTTTACAAGTGTTAAATTATCTATAGCTAAGAGTTGACTTTGTAAGAAATAATCAACGTATTTAAAATCAGTTCAAACAGTAAATGTCCGCCTCCTAACCTCTTTCATGGGAACTACTCGTCAAACAAGGACAATGCTTTATCGGAAGTTTCTGTAACACTGCAAAAACACAGAAACACAGCTCTGAGGTCCTCCCTGACAGTCACTGTTCTACAGCCAAGCTCCCCTGCTTGGCCTCTAGGGGCTTCACACGTGCTCACGTGCTCTCATCCAGTGTCCTGAGTCCCCCCATCTCAAGCTAACCGGCCCCCCAGGAGCCCAGCATGGACTGCTGCCACGGGCACGTCCAGCCCTCCGTCTTCCACTTACACACCCCTCCGTTCTCCGTGAACCTGTCCCTACACCTCCCCGCCCAGCAGAGCACCCTCTCCTCCCGTCTTTCTCTTGGTCTCTGCACGTCCCCGGAGACAGAGACGTTCCTCACGTCCCCCCTCGTACTGCAGCTGCACTTGTATCTTCTGGACTGTGAGCTGCCTGTCTTCTAAGAGTGTTATCTACAGGGGCGCCTGGGTGGCTCAGTGGGTTAAAGCCTCTGCCTTCAGCCCAGGTCATGATCCCGGGGTCCTGGGATCGAGCCCCACATCGGGCTCTTTGCTCCACGGGGAGCCTGCTTGCCCCTCTCTCTCTGCCTGCTGCTCTGACTACTTTTGATCTCTCTGTCAAATAAACAAATATTTTTTTTAAAAAAAAGAGTGTTATCTACAGTATGAAGCCAACAGTCACTGATATGAAATACATATGTTTCAATTACTGCATTAAAAGAAAAAAAAAAAAACAACATTGTGAATGTACAGGGTCACAAGCTCCTTACTCAGCTCAAAAACCAAGCTTTTGTGTGTAGCGCAAACTCATGTGCTAGGCAAAACGTGACCCGCACAGATGGGGGCCGTCCTAGCACAGTGACCAGCCACGTGTGTGGACGCACAAACCTCGATGTGTGTGACTTACTTTCTAAAACCTAGAGACATTTGGCTTCAAGGGGTTCAGTTCAGGGAATCCCTTATTTAAGAATCAGGAAATCCTTTCACTTGCAAACTCTGCTCAGTAGAGCCCACACTGTGAAATATGGATGAGCCAAGCCCTGGGACAGAGATGCCAACTCCCCTGGGGTCTGGGCTGGGCAACAAGGTGGGCCATGCTCACCTGGCTTACGGTGAACCCATGGATCCGCTCTCCCACCTCATACTGCTGTGCCCTCTCACAGGCGTTGGCGTCCCTCCTCTTCCGCGCTTGGGGGCTGGCCCTGCTCCATGGGAGGAAAGGAACCAAGGTTAGATGCTCCTGCAGGACAACCGTATGGCTAATGTAATTCAGCAACATCACAAAAACATTTTCACATGATCAAGACATTTCCAATAAAAATTAAACCTTACATCTTACAAACAGATTCCAGAAAACTGATTTCTGGAATCCTTAGTTAAGTTCTTTCAATTTTATGATCTTTATCTCTACTCAGCTAAAGCTTCATATCAACTAATAATTGTATATTTCAAGCCTTTTATGTGTAAATGCTCATAAGTAACTATAATTATGATACCGATTTTCCTTACCCATATAAAAAACTCTCACATTAAAATGATTTTTTCTGTCTCAGTACACAGTATCACAGTAAACTCCCATTACACATCTACCAAACTCGTAAAAAGTAAGAACTCTATCATTGCCAGGAATGCCTAAACTGCACTTTGGGCAAATAGTAATTCTGGAATAACATCTGGCATCATTTAAATCAGCAACTATTCACCTCCACATATGTGTGTCCTGGAGAACGAGTACTCATCATTTGCCAGCACACACCCTTTATGCTGGCGACAGTCCTAAGAGTTCCAACCTCCAGCAACCAGGGCGACCGTCATCAGAACAGATAAACTGGGGACTATTCAACAGGTGAAATAAGCTTAGCCAGAAATATGGACAGACTACAACCACATGTAACAAAAAATGTGGGTCGCATAACGCTGAACCAAAAAACAAAACAAAACAAAAAAGCACAAAGGATAGACACAGTATTATCCTAAACAGGTAACGGGGTTGTAGGACTACATATAGATGGTAAAAATATAAAGAAAACCAACAACATGGATAGAGCTAGACCGTAGCATGCTAAGTGAAACGAGTAAGACAAAGACATATGATGTCACTCGTGTGGAATAAGAAACCAATGAGCAAAGGAGAAAAAAGAGATGAATCAAGAAACAGACTCAACTGCAGAGAAGGGACTGATGTCACCACTGGGGAGGTGGGTGGGGAGATGGGGGAAAAGGGGCTGTGGATCCGCTGACTCCTGCAGCTGCTTATCTCTGGAGATTAATCTTATATACACACATAGATCTATAAAGGAAGCAGGAAACAAACCAGGAGAGAAAGCACATCTGAGAGGGAGGGACGGTCATAACCACGTAGGGGTAACCTTAATCTGGGTAATGGTGACACTATGTTTAAGTATTTTCCGTCCCAACTGTATTACATGCTTGAAAGAGTTTTCTACATGGTTACACCTCACAAGAAATACTTCTTTTGAGGAAGATACACACAGGAGAAGAAAACACACGGACTCAGGCAACATTATGCAGCCAGTGCTTCCCTGACTGACTGAGCTAACCCTACAGTTACAGAATAGAGGGTCCCAGGAGATCACTTACCACCGAGAACACAACCCCAAAACAAGGCTCGTGCTGCAAATGCCGAAGACGGAGGCAACATGGGCTTCCCCCCGAGATGCCTGCGGGCACCCAAGCACACAGGAAGGCCCCCCCCGGGGCACCCGCATCGAACACCGCGACTTCTTCCTGTGGGCTAACAGCCACACGCCCCATGCAACAAGCGAGGTTCTGTGAATTGGCACGAGACGAAACTTTCCTACAAACTCTGAGTGTGACCCTTCAAGGCTGGATCGTGTCTGTTTTCCATGAACCTCGTCATTCAAAAAAAACGTCCATTTCTGGACGCTCCAATTTTATCAAGAAGACTGCGGTTCGTCTCTGCGACGTTTTACAGTGTCTACCAAGAACCCCGCAGTTTGGAAGCACTTAGTGCGGAAGCCTCAGGCGTCCCGAGGACTCCCCGGTCACAGCCCAGGAAGCACCGCCGCGATCACGGCGATGAGAACCGCAAGCGGCTACCCTAACGCCACGGACTGAAACCCGCATCGAGGACCATTTTCACGTCTGACGACCCGCACGCAAGGCCGCCCCCGCCGGGATCGCCTAAGGCGGCGGCGGCGGCACGGGGGCTCCCTGCGCCCGGGCCCGCCTTCCCACCGGCTCTCGGGGCTGCAGTCCCCAACCCCGACCACTGGACGGGAGCTCCTTTCCTCCGGCGGCGGATGCGACGGCAGGGGCCGCACCGCACCCTCACCCAGGCTCCGCAAGGCTCCCGGGGCTAGGCTGGGGGAGGGGCGGCCGGGAGCCGGGGCTCCCCGGGCGGGGGGCGTCGGGGGTCCCCGGGCGAGGGCGTCCAGAGCGGGGGCCGCGGTGCCGCACCGCCGGGCCGGGCCGAGACCCTGAAGCCTGCCGGGTTCTCCCCGCCGCCGAGACCGCCCGGAACGCCTTTCGCCCTCGCTCCCGCGCGTCTCACCCGCCGCTCAGCCGCCTCACGAAGCGACGAAGCCCGCCGCCGCAGCGCCACATGGCGTGTGACCACCGCAGACCCGAGGTCGCGGCTTTACGTACCCAGACACACGCGCGGGGACGGGGGGGCGTGACGCATTGGCCGCGACTCTCATTGGTCAGCGAGCACGCCGACGCTCTCTCTAATAGGCTGGCGAGAAAAAGGGTGGGCTCCGGCGGCGGCAGGGCGGAACTCGAAGGCCGCGCGGCACGGGGTGGGCGGGGCGATGGGGGCGGAGCGTCGCGGGCCTCGGAGCGTAGGAGCACGGGGGGCGGGGCTTGCGTGTGGAGCCCCGGCGGGCACGGGGAGGGGCGGAGCCCGGGGGCGGGGCGTCGCTGAGGGAGGAGTCCGGGGCATGCATGGGGAGGGGCGTGCGCGGTAGGGGGCGGGCCTGCGCAGGGAAGGGGCGGGGACTGGGAAGCCGAGGGGCGGGACTGCTCAGGGAGGGCTGAAGGGACTGTGAAGGCGAGGGGCGGGCCTGAGCCGGGGAGGGACGGGGGCGAGGTGCAAGGACTGTGAAGGCGGGGGGCGGGACTGCGCGGGGGAGGGCGGGACTGCGAAGGCGAGGGCGGGACTGTGAGGGAGAGGGGCGGGGGCGGTGAGGGCGGGGACGGGGACGGCGAAGGCGAGGGGCGGGGACTGTACCGGCTAGGGGCGGGCCCGCGCGGGCGAGGGGCGGGGACTGCGCAAGCGAGGGGCGGGCCCGCGCGGGCGAGGGGCGGGGACTGCGCGGGCGAGGGGCGGGCCCGCGCGGGCGAGGGGCGGGGACTGCGCGGGCGAGGGGCTGGCCCGCGCGGGCGAGGGGCGGGGACTGCGCGGGCGAGGGGCGGGCCCGCGCGGGCGAGGGGCGGGGACTGCGCGGGCGAGGGGCTGGCCAGCTCCGGTGCAGTGGGTTTCCCTGGGGTGGGGCGGACGCGGGCTGGCCGGGTCCGCGGCCTGTGGCTCTCCCGGAGGAGGTCGTGAGCCCGCACCTGTGCGTGCTCGCAGCTCTGCCTGCGGGTCTCGGATACTTGAGTGACAGTGAAGGACGTCGGTCTGCGGTGCGGGCACGCCGGGTTCCTCAGCCCCCGGCTCTGGGGCTTGGTGGAAATGGTCTGAGGACTGCACCAGAGGGTTTCCTGGGTCGGGATACCCTGATACCACCCTCCTTACGAATGGTCCCGCTCAGAATGTCCCCAGGGAGCCGCAGGACATCTCCGAGCACCTGCAGGGGTGTTTTGACTCACGGCTTTCCCCGCCTGCATCTCGTGTCTGGGAAGACCGCACACTTCTTTTTTTTTTTTTTTTAAAGATTTTATTTATTTGACAGACAGAGATCACAAGTAGGCAGAGAGGCAGGCAGAGAGAGGGGGAATCAGGCTCCCTGCTGAGCAGAGAGCCTGATGTGGGGCTCGATCCCAGGACCCTGGGATCATGACCTGAGCTGAAGGCAGAGGCTTTAACCCACTCAGCCACCCAGGCGCCCCAAGACTGCACACTTCTAAGCTGTTCACAGTACCCACGTGCCCTTCTTGAACTGCAAAGACAGGCAGGCTCCAGGAGGCCAGGTCATGCGGGTGGGCCCGCATTGAGACTGTGGGGTAGAAGGGCATCTGGGGGGGGGGCACCTGGGTGGCTCAGTTGGTTGAGCGGCTGCCTTCGGCTCAGGTCATGATCCCGGACTTCCGGGATGGAGTCCCGCATCGGGCTCCCAGCACCTTGGGGAGTCTGCTTCTCCCTCTGACCTCCTCCTCTCTCATGCTCTCTCTCACTCATTCTCCCTCAAATAAATAAACAAAATCTTTAAAAAAAGGGGGGGGAGGGGCATCTGGGATTAACCACCCCTGGGCACTGCAGCAGTGAGGAGAAACCCGGTCCCACATCTGTCTGCAGAGTCTCAGGGCCATGGCCCTCCTCTCTTCTCTTTCTCCCTCTTTCATCCCCCAGGCCCTCTAGTGCAGACGGACTCAAACCCCTGCCTGCCCCAACTTCTGGCCTCTAAAGAAAGGCTTCTAAGTAGACAGGCGCCTTCTGTCTGAATATATAAGTGCTGTGGCAGCGATGCAGAGGGTGATGTCGCATTGAAAAGCCTCCAAAAGTCTCCAAAAAACCCTCCACGGCGCCATGGATTCTGCAGGTAACTGAGTACCTCTTTATCCAGAGAAGGAACCAGCTGAACCAGAACAAGGAGAGGTGATGATAAGAAGCCGCAAATACAAACACACTCCCTGCATGAGCCTTACTTCCTGGGGGAATCTGGGTGATCACTGTTACCGAGTCACCATCACATGCCTGTGACCCTGCAGACACAGCTGGGTGTGATTAACCCGACTGAGTGTTTAGGGAAGTAAGCACCAGAAGTTAGAGTATTTTGATCTCTCTGAAGGACAGATGCTGTGTAAATCTGGTAATTGCCACTTACTGCTCTGTTCCCACAGCATACAACCTCATTGATGGCCACCTACACACACACATACTAAGAGTTTATAAATAATTATTTGAACAGCACCCAATATAATTTTAACACTTGTATGTAATCTCGACATATATTAAAAATCATTTCAATGGTGAAGTTAAAAATAAAAAATTCTCTATGCCATATCCTATGTTCAAAAACACATCCAGTGTCATAATGAAACACTGTTTTAGTAAGATGAGCACCGATCAGAATGGCTGCTGTCTGGGATGTAGAAAAGCAATCGAGTGAATATTTGAGGGTTACGGATTAGATTACGTCTCCCCAGAAAGCTGTGACCTCATTAGAAAGTAGGGTCTTTATAGAGGTGATGAAATGAG
Organism: Martes martes; assembly: GCF_963455335.1. NCBI lineage: Eukaryota > Metazoa > Chordata > Mammalia > Carnivora > Mustelidae > Martes > Martes martes. The sequence goes on along the minus strand of NC_137895.1, from coordinate 139,635,124 downwards.
AATGAAGTCATTAGAATACGAGCAGGGTCCTTATCGAAAGGGGCTATTTGGACCCTCTGGCACGTACAAGAGACCATGTGACGATGAAGGCAAGGGTCAGGATGACACTTTTATACACCAAAGAGCATCGAGGACTGCTTGTACACCGGAAGCATGGAGAAGATTTCCCTGAACCGATCTGCCCACAGCTCGCTCTCAGACTTCTGGCTTCCAGACCGAAGAGACAAGGAATTTGTCTACTGATGAACAATGAACTTGGTGTTCTAAACCATCCAGTTTGTGGTACTTCGTGATGGCCGCCCCAGCCAACTAATGCAGAGAAGCCAAGGTTCTTCCGCCTCCCGAAGAAAAACACAAAATGTGCGGCTGTTCAGGATTGCATGTCATTGACACAATGCATACTTTGTGGAACTCCTTTCTCCGGAGTCTATCATAATCCACAAGTGATGACTGTCGGAAATACAAGATAAGGGATTACCTCAGGGCATCCAACTTTAAAATTATGAAATTATAGAAATGTATAAAATGTCAACAAAAACCGCTAATAACATGGAGGGAGGAGAAGTCCCCATACTAAAACCTAGCCCTGGCGCCAGTGCCCCTTTACTGTTTTTCAGTCAACAGAAATAAATTGCGTGTCATCTACTTACCAACCTGAACTCTGCCACCTTGAGTTAAATACAAGCCTTTCATCTTTCTGCTGAACTCATAAAAACAAGCCTGTGATTTTCTGCACGTTGACTTTCAACGCTAAGATCCCGTAGTTGTGTTATCTCAGGTCTTAATAGTGACGTTGGTACAGCATCAATCCCAGACTTCAGCTTTATTTTTTCTGTCTGCTTGCAATGACCCATTAAGAAATTCACATTAATTTGACAGATTTTGGTCCCCTTTCTGCTTCTGGGAATGCTATCTTATAGCCACCTTTGCTGGAGAGAAGCTCTCCGCATGAATGTACTTTGACTTCAGATGTTTTGAACAGTTGGTTCAAAAAATCTAAGATGTTGTGATCTCACTTGCCTAATGCCTCTAATATTAATAATAGTAATTTTTCAAAGACCTTACAAATTTATATATTCATATGTGAAAGAAATCCAGGATTAATCATAATTGAAGAAAAAGAAAATCAAAATAACAATGGAATATTATTTTATCTATCAGATGTAATGGTTGGATAAAATCTAAGACCAGTGAGGCTAGTGAAGTTACGGAGATCAGGTACTTTTATGCTCTAGGACTATGTGCTACTCTGCCTCTCTATTTACCTTTTAGAAAGCAGTTTGGTACAATTTATGCAAAATTTAAGTGAGTGTACTCTTTCATTAGAAATCACACTTCGTGAGAATTACCCTACAGCTCTATTTTCATGAGGGCACAATGATCTATAAGTAACAATGTTCTCTGCAGGATTTTCAACCATAGCAAATACTGAATAACATTAAAGTCTACCAAGAAGAGTTTTCTTAAATAAAATAAAACACATTATATAACGAAGTACCACAGTATCTATACAGTATATACATACACAGTATATAACTGAATACTACACAGATAGTAAAAATAGGGATATGCATTATTTTTCATCCGTGTATAGCACAGATTAGTAAGGGAAAGAAAGCTGGATGTAGACTGAAACTCTCATAGAGTGGGAAACATATACTCCCATTTGAGTGGAACAAGTTGAAAGGAGATTTTAATTATGGATCTAACATAACATTTTAATGAAAGGAAATTTTTGAAGACTAAATAGATGGCAAGGCAGTCTATATTCATAGATAGGAAACACAGTGTGATAAAGATGTCATTTCTTTGTTAAAAAAATGCCATGCAATTTCAATAAAAATCCCAATAGATTAGGAGCACGAAATGATCCTGAAATACAGATGAAGAAGAAAAGATTCAAGAACAGGCAAAGAAGTTTTGAAGGACAATGTGGGAAACGTATTTTAGCAGATATTAAGACAAGTCCTATTATTAAGGACTTTTATAAGTCTATAAAAAACTATAAGAAATAAGACAGTGTGTTAATATTAGCACTGAGAGAGTCAAAGAGTCTAAAGGAATATAAAGAAAGCCAGGAATAGGCACCTGGAAGTAGGTCATGGAGAACAGACTCAATGAATCTTATAATTTATGTGGGAAAAAGTCAATTGCTGGTTCAAATCAGTCTGCACCTACCCCAAGGCCATAGTGATATCATGTTTCTTCAAAGGAGTTAGAAGTTTTACTTTTCTCGCTTATGCTTTTAATACACATGATTTTGAATTTTGTTTCTGCTTCTGTAACAGAGAAATTCTCGAGATTAAAATGATTGCAGAGTAAATCTGTCCCCCCATCCCCCAAGATGCAAATTAGGGTTGGAACCCAGGCAGAGAAAGGACCTCCACCTGCATCGTGCCCTTAGCGCATCTTTACTGTTGCCTGAAATACTTTAGAAGGAGACGGACTTGTGTTCCAAATTGAGCAAAATGCTTAAAATGCAAATGCTCATTCACCAAAACTCACAACAAGACGGAATGGCTTTTATTGAGTAGTTGGGGAAGGCTGTGCGGACAGGGTGTCATCACCAGGTAGAAAGGATAAAATGAAGAGGGAAGACACAACTCTGGGGACTTCCAAAGCCCAAGTTTATTTTCCTCGAATGTTTCTTTTCCAAGGCTAGTGATTGCTCATGTTCTCATGGTTTTGTCTGTTTCCGGTGTCTTATCTGCAACCCAAATGCTACTCTATCCTTGTGAATGACTCGGTAGCTATTGCGACTCACCCACAGCTCGGTTGGCTGGTTGCAATATTCAGGTCCAGGCCCTGTGTTTGACCTGTGATCTGCTCTGTGGTCATGGGTTACATCTTTCACAGGACAAGCCATTTTATAAAACTGGAAACACTTTATGATGTTTCTAAATGGTTTCCAGGGAGGGAAATGGAATGGGTCCATAATCACTCTGGTTGGATAAGTAGTTATTGGACTCCTAGGATAAGCGACTTAGCTGCGGCCAAAAACTTGGGGAAAAGTTTAGAAACTCGTTCTAAAGACATAGTCCCCACTTTATGGAGCTTTTGGTCTTGCACAGGTTGCAGACAAGTAAGTGGGAAATGACTGAGAGGGCAAAGGCAAAGATTTTACTGGCAAATGATGGCTCAGGGAAGCCTTTCTGGGGAAGGGGACACATCAGACTTCCCCCAAACAGGGAATTAATAAACAATGTGACATGTTTGTATTTATTTCCCATTGATGCTACAAAAAATTACCACACATTTTCTGACTTAAAACAGCATAAGTTAATTATCTCACAGTTCCGGAGGTCAGAAGTACGGGTCTCCCTGGGCTAAAAGAAACGTGAAGGGGCTGCCCTTCCCCTGAAGACTCCAGGAAGAATGTTTGTTGCCTTTTTCAGCCTGGGGAGGCCACCCACGTTCCTTGACTCATGACCTCTTCTTCTATCTTCAAAGCCAGCAATGGCTGGTCCAGTCTTTCTCCCGATGCCACTTCTCTGTCTCTGATGCTTCTGTCTTCCGCTGCCCTAGTTAAGGACCATTGTAATTATGTTGGTCCCACCCAGATCATCCAAGATAATCCCTTTAAGATCATCTCATTGATTGGGGGTGTTGGTGCCTGGGTGGCTCAGTCATTAAGCGTCTGCCTTCTGCTCAGGTCATGATCCCAGGGTTCTGGGATCAAGCGCGCATCAGGCTCCCGGCTCGGCTCGGTGGAGAGCCTGCTTCTCCCGCTCCCACTCCCCCTGCTTGTGTTCCCTTTCTCACTCTCTCTCTCTGTGTCAGATAAGTAAATCTTTAAAAAAAAAAAAAAAAGACCATCTGATTGGCAACATTAACTGCATCCGCTACCTTGTCTCCTCTCTGCCATGTACCTTAACACACTCTCAGGTTCTAGAGGGTTTAGGATGTGGACATACTTGGGAACCATTATGTTACCCCACCTCCATGTTACAATAAGTCAGCTTCCTGTATGATGAAAGGCTAGAAAGATCTTTCAAAATAAAATGTTAATATTTATGTTTGTGCTACACTGTTAAAATTAGTATCTTACTAATCTGCTATTGATACTTTAGAACACAATTGTCAGGTTTATATCCTAAAAAGGGGAAGTCTATGGATAGCCATTCCCTTCCCCCATGCACCCCTTGGGCTTTCCCTCTAAGCTTCTTCCTTGAGTTCCGCTGACTGATCAAAATCACTATTTCACAGAACAAATGTGAAGTTTTATGGCAAATTGTTGGTCTTTTCAGCAAAACATGCTGCCGTATTCTAGCTTATTTGTTTGAAGGAGGAATTTTGACATGCCAGAAATAGAAGGAAATGAATATTATAATTGAATTTCCAAACATCACTTTTGGAGCTTTGAAACAAATAACTGTCAGTTAGAGAAAGAACAAATGGGTGCATATCAGAGGAGGGAGGATGGGAAAGAAAGCCCAGGATAGCATTTATTTAGCATTTTTATGCATTATTATCAGTGGCAGTGAAATAAATATTCATTAGTGAAATGTCTTTTTAGTGGAAACAAGCCAGAGGCGACAGCATATTTATACAGCCTAAAGCTCAATGGGAGAAAAGCTGTTTTTTTACTTCTGAATTGGTTCTTTTCTAAATTCAGAGAACATATCTTTAAAGTACGTTCCTTTCAACACATTTTTCAACATATCAATCATGAAAATTACTCCTTTATTGATAATACTGATAATAAAGGAGTCATCTCCTTGTTGAAATACACTTCTTGGGGAAACAAAGAGGATCTGTTGGGTCAGGAGCCAAATAAAACTGAAAAATAAAACTGGGTAAGAAGTGGCTCTTCTACCCCCACGGCTAGTGTGTGGTGGGGAGCACAGGACTGGTCCTGTTCCAGGGCAGGGTTGGTCCTGTTTCTAATGAAAGTGTTTTTAGGGGAACTGAGTTTGAAAACACAAAGTTGGGAAAGTCTCAACTCGAATATTAAGTCTGAATCCAAGGGGAGACAGAACTAAGAATCAGGAATTGGATGAGAGAAAGGCACGGGTTCCTAAGGGACCTCGCACATCCCATGTTAGCACTCGGTTCGGACTCATTTCTATCCTGCTCCCCCCACCCCCCACCCTGACACGTGTGCGGAAGGTACTTAGAGACCTGGGCTTAATGGACAAGCCAGAAGCAGATGTCTGGGTTCTGCACCTTCTGCCTCACAGACTCCTTTCTAAATTTGTGGACCTGTCTGATATATTTCCAGAGAAATTAAGTGTTGGGATGTCCATTCATGATCATTAGCAAAGCTTTGGAGGCAGACAGTGGATAATCTGAGTCATTATGGTTTAAACAGACAGGATTTATTTTCTTCCTGATTTTATCTTTCCCCTGAAACCATCTTTTGTCTCTGGTTATAAGACGGTGTTATGAGCTGAATCGTTTCTCAACCAAACTCCTATGCTGAAGCCCTAACCCCCAGTAGCCCTCAGTTCTTCAGAATGGGGCTACTTTCCGAGATGGGATTTTATGGAGGTGATTAAGGTAAAATGAGGTCACTAGGACAGGCCTGAATCCAATCTGACTGGTATGCTCTTAAGGAGGGAAATGAGAACACAGACTCACACAGAAGGGAGAGCTTGTGAGGACATGGGGCATGGGGGGAACAAGGCGGCGTCTGGACGCCCAGGACAGAGGCTTCAGGAGACATTAGCCCTGCCCACGCCTGGGTCTTAGACGTCAGGCGTCCAGGACTGGGTGACCACAAAGTTCTGTTGTTTGAGCCCTCGTCTGTGGTGCTTGGTATGGTGGCCCCAGGAAACCAGCAGGGATGGCTATCAGGAGGGAGCAGATGGACTGGTTTCAAGGACCCCAGACACTGTGTCCAGAAACAGACAACAGAACATACAGAATTTTCATCCACGATAAAGGAAGCATTTTAAATCACCGGGTAAATGGCCATTGTTTAAGAAATGATGTTGCAATAAATAAGTTCAGTACAGACCTATTCTTTATACCAAAAGAGATTCCAGATAGATCAATGAGTTTAATATAAAATGAGTGCATAAAAACATAAAAGAAAGGTGGATAAATTTAAAACACAATTCAGGAATTACTTATACATATGATATAAAAATCTAGAATCCATTAAAAAAAGACAAAAACAAAAAAACCCCCGGTTTGGGGCACCCGGGTGGCTCAGTTGTTTGGGCGTCCAACTCTTGATTTCAGCTCGGGTGATGATTTCAGGGTCGTGGGATGGAGGCCCTACTGGGCTTTTGCTCAGGGTAGAGTTGGGTTGTCCCTCTCCTTCTGCCACCTCCCACCCCCTGCACTCTCTCTCTCACATAAATAAATAAATAACTAAATAAAAAACCTGGTTTATTTGTCATTACAAAATTAAAAAATATGGGCACAGCGAAAGTATCGTTAAAAAGTCAGAAGACCAACAAACCAAAAAACCCAAACCAAACCAAAACAAAACAAAAACCCAAAAAACAAAAACAAAAAAAACCCTCCCAAAACCCTGAAAATCACATGGCAGGAAAAGGCCTTAGCACACAAACAATTTTTACAAACAAGGTTGTTTCCAAATTAGAGTTACAGATGACCTCTTAAAAAAAAAAAAAAAAGAAAAAGGAAGAAAGTCCAACTCACAAGTAAGGAAATAAGAATTAAAATAAAACGTGAAACCATTTTTAACCAGTCCCACTGGCTAAGGTTTAGGTGTTTGACAACAGTCGGTGTCTGGAACAGCCCTCGTGCACGCACGGTGGGAGCACCGGTCACTGCAGGCACCTAAAAGCACACCTGTAGCACGGGTAAAAGGTGAGATAGTTCAGCTCCCGGGGAGCGCAGTCACCTCGCACAGCTCAGCAGGGGCACAGACACAGGAAAGACGGCGGAACTGTGTGTATGGGGTCGTGGTAAGTGCAGACGGGCCCACGTGCCTTCTAATAGACTGTCACACGTTCTTCTCATGGAGTGTGCTGCAAGTGCCTGCCACCCTTAGGGCCATGCCCTGTTGATGACACAGCTGGAGCCCAGGGAAGAGGTGTTATTTCTCTGTCTCCCTTCCTGCTCGCTGACCCCATCTCACAGAGGTGCCATCCTCCCAGTCTCCTGCAGCCACTGCAAAGGTACATTCAGACCCCACTGCTCCCGGTTATGACCCAAATCCCAGGCCTTCCCCCTGCCCACGTCCGGGTCTGCTGGGCCACCTTCGCCCAGCTCCCGGGGTCCGGAGCTGGCGGCTGCCAGCCATCCCTACCCACATAGGGCTCCTCAACCCGCTGTCGTGGGGCACACTCCCTGGCGAGCTGGGCCCTGGTCCCGCCCCTATTTTTTAGCAGATTCTTTTTTTTTTTTTTTTTTAAAGATTTTATTTATTTATTTGACAGACAGATCACAAGTGGGCAGAGAGGCAGGCAGAGAGAGAAGGGAGGAAGCAGGAAGCAGGCTCCCTGCTGAGCAGAGAGCCCGATGCGGGGCTCGATCCCAGGACGCTGGGATCATGACCTGAGCCGAAGGCAGCGGCTTTAACCCACTGAGCCACCCAGGCGCCCCTTTTTAGCAGATTCTTAAAAAACAGGACAACCCATTCAATATTCTGTAATAACAAAGAGCCGGGCTTCGTGTGCCCATAGGACAAGATGGCCCATCAACAGTATTGCCTAAAAAAGAACAAATTGTGAAAAGTATAATCCTCCTTTAAAAAAAAAAAACTCTTAATTTTAGTAAAATGCAAGTAACAGAAAATTGACCATTTTACCCATTTTCACATCACCAGCTCTGTGGCAGGAAGCACGTTCATTGCTGTGTAACTGTCCATCCACAGAACACTCATCTTCCCAAACTGAAACCGTGCACGCACTGTGCACACACTCAGGAGTAATTGTCTCCCCTTCCCTGGCCCCTGGCAGCTTCCTTCCTCTCTGTCTCCATGGATTCGACCACTCTCAGCTCCTCGTGTGAATGCAGTCACACGACGGTTGTTTCTTCTTTCGCACCCAGCCGGTTGCACTCGACATACTGTCCTCACGGTTCATCCGTGTGCTAGTCCGCGTCAGGACGTCCTTCCTTTCAAAGGCTGGAAAGCATCTCATTGTCTGTATTTACCGCATTTCGTTGTCCATTTATCTGTCAACGGACACTCGGGTTGCTTCTACTTTCCGGCTGTCGTGAATAATGCTGCTGTGAACACAGGTGTGCAAATATCTCTTTGAGATCCTGCTTTCAATTCTTCCAGGTGTAGACCCAGATGTACAATTGCTGGGTCATGTCGTCATTCTGTTTTTAATTTTTTGAGGAACCACTAGTACGATCCTTTTTGAAAATAAAACTTTTTAAAATAGAAATGTAGGCACAGATATCCATGTTATGGCAGTTGAAAATAACCGGAAGCATCTGTTAAGAATGGCTGTGGAGGGTAGAAACAGATGTGAGCCATAGAGGATATGTATCTTTCCCTTTACACCCTTCTGAAACTTTCTTTTTTCCTGTGTATCTATGACTTCAATAGTTACATCCAGTAGGAATGTATACCATGTCTATGGATACCTCTCCAGCAGGTACATAGAAACCATGACTTAGAAAAGCCTTGGGCTTCTATGCTGCTCCTTTCCTGTGTGAATGTAAAGTGTGCTGCTCACAACTTTTGCTTTTCTGCATGAGTTTTCCTGGGAAGGAAGTATATTCCTCTGCTCTTCTGAGCCCCCTTTGAAGGCAGGGACTGGGTATAATTTTTATAATTTTATTTATAAAATGTTTATAAATATTTGTTTATATAATCTATAAAATAATTTATAAAATAATTTATTTATAAAACATTTAATAAAATATTATTTTTTAAGCATTTATAGAAATACATTTGTTTTATATGAAATATAAAACTATTTTATAATAATTTTATATCATAAAAATAATTTTTATTCTCTAGCGTGTAGAGAGCACTCAGGGGTTTCTGTTGTTGTTGACTAGTTTTGCTCATCTCTGAAAATACAAAAGTGAACTGAGAGCGATTTCTCACCTCCATGCTCTTTGCTTTTCAGAAGGGATGATGACTCTTCAGTGTCTCTCCTTTCTCTTCTTCCTCCGCATACAGCCCCTCTTGTTTCCTTTGGGAAGGAGAAGAGGCTTTGAGATACTGGGTGTTTTCATGCCCAATCGCTTCACTGCCTTCCTTCCTGTAACATTTCTTCATTCGGCTCTGCTGTGTTTGATGAGAATGCATAAAATTTAATTCCACCCAATTTCTTAGGATTACCCTTTACATTGAGAGGACACTGCTGTATGGAATACAGTTTTCCAGTTGGAAAAGTTCCACCAGTGATGAACAATTTGAGCTTCAGCACATCACCTAAGTCCTTAAAATTTCAGTTTCCCGTACAAAAGAGACCATGGTACCTATCTCATAGAAAATATAAAGTATTTGGCATTGTCTCCTTTACGTAGAAGGATAGATGGTACTTTAGAAGCTTTAGAGTGGGATGCCTGGGTGGCTCAGTCGGTTACGGCCATGATCCCACATCCTGGGATTGATTCCTGCATCGGGCTTGTTGCTCAGCAGGGAGCCTGCTTTTCCCTCTGCCTGCTGTTCCCCGTGCTTGTGTGTTCTCTTTCTCTCTCTCTGACGGATAAATAAAATCTTAAAAAGAAAAAATAAAAGCTTTAGAGCTGCTATCACCAATTACTACTGCTATAATGATAACTGGCCTTCTAGGAACCTAAATTATCCCAAACATAATTTTTACAGGGTCTACTCCTAGTTAAGAAACGTCACTTTAAAGTACATATACACAGAACACAACTGCTTATAATTTTTTGCCCCTTCACAATCTTGGTAAGTGCTAAAAATTTTTCCTCTCTTGAAAATATTTAAATTTGAAATTGTTATTTTAGAGATAGGTGCAATTAACCCAATGGAACAGATCACGGTAAACTTTTCCAGACACGTGATTCATTGCATAAAACTATCCTCCTCTGAAAAAAAAACAAAAACCACCAAAAAAAAAAAAAAAAGGACAAAAAACCTGTACCCTCCTCTGTAAGATTAAAGGGTCTAGTGGTAATAGAACTCATAGGATTTTGCTGAAAGTTAAGGAAATAACAGACCCAAAGTGCCAGTCACATTGTCCCACAAATTGCTCTTGTAGTCAGAGTATATATACTTCCTGTATCCCATAGTATATTTGCTTCCTAACAAGAGGAACGTGTCTGAGAACAGTCTGCTGTTCGCACCCATTTTCCAGAGCTTCAGCGGCTCCAGAGGGTGGCCACTCTGCAAGTGCATTTCAAGGCTTCTGAGTTCAATCATCCTGATTTAATGAATTTTCCCCTAGTAGGAATGAGGACGGAGCCCATTGCCGCACCTTCCACGGATTCCCGTTAAATGGGTCCTCGTGCTCTCACTTGCGCGTCTGTATCGGGTAATCTAACCGCCAAATTAACATGTCTCGTGTAGGGCTTTCTCTTCTCAACATAAGTCAGGCATGAACAATTTCAACACAGGTTCCGGCTTTTAGGAGACCTGAATATTCATGTTCTTGGGATCTTGGAAGAGGAACATAAAGCTACAATTCAGAGAAAATACGTATGTGTTCGGTGGGTCTGTTGAGCTGCCTTGGTTGTCATTATAAATGACTGGGACCAACTAATTGGTGATCTGGTCAATTGCCTTAGGATTACCTCAATGAATTCCAATAGAATTAATTCATTGCTTCCTAAGGACTGAGCCTCCAGACCAGTACTCACTGGGTTTACAGACAAATTTACCTAATTGGAACAACTTGGTTAGGATTCAATTGCTTGTCCATGATCAATTATTATGTGAAATGAAACTGAGTTTCAAACTCGTGATTTATTTTCACTCACTAGGCCTGGTCTCTAACAGTGGGAAATGCAAATGACGTACGACCTTCAGGAAGGCGCAGGGTAGCTTGAACGGACGAATGCTCGCCTGCTGGGGCAACGATCAGATCGCTGTGGAGAGGGTATTCTCTGCGGCTCGGGATGGTCCACGAACAGTGTCTTTCTGGCCTACAGCAAGTTAAGTCCCAGACCAGAGCATTTAGAGGGCAGAGTATGAAATTAGGAGGTTAGAAACTGAAAAACTTTAGTGTAGAAATTGAGTTTAGAAAGTTTAGAAACTTTTGTAACATTCCAACAGAAATGTTACTTCTTTAAATCTCCTATTAAAAATGTAGGGTTCCTATTTTTTTTTAATCTTTCTAAGCGCTTTTTTTTTTTTTTTTTTTTTTTTTAAAGAAGAATCAGTGCATCAGAATTGGAAATTAAAGAAACACAAAACAGGTCCTGCGCCAACTTCCCTGCCAAGGCTTGGGAAGTTCTCACAGGGAGAAACACTTTTTCTGCAATGAGAGACCTTTAGCCTGGGGTCTCTCCACCACCTGGAAGGACCTACAGACCCCCTTCCCAACGGTGTGCTCTATGAGATACAGCTTGGAGCAGAAACATACAAACAGCCTGGTCGGGGTGTGCTGGGCAGAGGTCGGGATGCTAGTCTAGATGGGGGTCCTGCCTGGTGGTTTAGAGTGGGTGGTGAAATGCAGCAAATCGATGTGGAAATGGGTTGTTAAAGACTCGTGTTTTGCAGGCAGATCAGCGTTGAACCATGGCCTTGGAGGGCTGGGGAGGGAAGCCAGAATCTATAGCCTCTGCAGATTCCCTGATTGGAAATACACCCGTCGCGGGTGACTCCAAGGGACCAGCGTGAGGGTCTGCGGGCAGAGATGCTAAGGACGGCCCAAGCCAGCTCCAGCACAGCCCTGGGAGCCCCGCTACATACCCTGAAAACGGCAGGCAGCTGCACGTAAGGAAGTAACACTGTCCATACAGAACAACACGGATTGGAGAGGAGGACACACAATGACCTGGGATTAGGACACTGAGAAAAACTGGCAAGGCCAAGGATGTTTCTCTTAGCCCTTGGCTGACATCTGATGAAGGCATTTCCTCCAGCAAGGCTGAATGTTAACTCCCGAGATGCACTTGTCGTGGCTTATTTGGCTCGTGTGTGTATGTTTGTCCTTCTAAATCGCACATGCGTTTCACTTGATGATCTTTCAGTTACCCGTTTAGATCATTGAAGTTCTGCAAACAATCATCATGCTTTGCAGAGTTCGGCCATTCCCAAGACACTCTCGGATTTGATAGCGCACTAGAAGGACTCACAGGGTCACGGAAAGCTATTTTATTCACAGTTGTTTGTTACAGCAGAGGGATAGGGACAAAAGTCAGCCAAGGGAAGAGGGGCCGGTGGGGAAGCAGCGAGCGGGACACGCCCAGGCGAGGTCTTCAGCTCTCCGGTCCCGGGCAACGGGGGGCAGCGCCGGCTTCTCCCGGCAACGACGTGTGGCAATACACAGGCAGTTTCGTCAACCAGAAAAACTTCCAGAGCCTTGGTGTTTGGAGTTTTCATTAGGATTCTGTCATAATTGACTCCCCGCCTGTCTGACCTTTAGTCTCCAGACCCTCTTGACCTTGAGCTGATAGCGTGCATCCCACAGACCCTACCAGAAATCCCACTATAGACGATCAGTCTACAGGTAAACAGACACTCTGATCAGGCAGGACATTCCAGAGGCTTAGAGATGACCGTCCAGGGGGCAGGGGCAAAGGCCGGTGCTCTCTGGGGTTGGTTAGTTGTTGACTACACACACTTGAACATATTACTATAAAAATACTTTCGAACTTAAGAGACACAGGTCCCCAGCTGGTGCTCCGCGGCCAGACCAGGGAAGCCACACCCTTCACACAGTGCTGTTCAACGACTCTTATCCTTGCATTTGCAGAAAGAATGTGCAACGTATTTCCTTAAATTAGCACACATAGGAGACAAATCAGTCACAGTGCCTGACGTAGCCACAGCCCCTCAAGAAAACGGCCGCCATTCCTGGGGTGGCCCGTGTTTGTCAGCGCCAATATGCGTCCTAGGACCAGATCCTTTGGCCCAGCCTGACTTAGAAATGGGCCTGGCAGGCAATGACGGCCCGTTCACCAGCTGGTCTCGGGGCTGCGGCATGATTCAATGCCAAAGTCTCCGCTCAGATGTGATTTATTGACATTATCAGCGGAGCCTACCGGAAGCCCTCGCCTAAAGTTATACTGGACAGCAAAGAACGGCCAGGCCAGCAGGAAACGAGGGGAGCGTCTAGAACACAGAGTAGTTGAATCACATTGACGGCGAGTGAGGTCCCAGGGTCCCCCCTTGTGGGATCTTGGATGATAATGCAGTTGATTCCCTCTTAAGATTTTTAACAGTTCCTCTGAGAGAGGCGCCTGGGCGACTCGGTCGGTTCGGTTAAGTGTCTGCCTTCGGCTCAGGTCATAATCCAGGGTCCTGGGATCAAGCACCGCGTTGGGCTCCCTGCTCAGCGGGAAGCCTGCTTCTCCCCCTGCTTGTACGCTCGTTCTCTCTCTGTCAGATAAATAAATAACATCTATAAATTAAAAAAAAATTCCTCTGAGTTTCAATGTCTTTGTTGCCTCTCACACACACTCATCATCAAGGCTGAGTGCGTCTAGTCCTTAAGAGCAACAGAGGCAGGTTGAAGCAATTATCAAAGGTCAGTGCTGAGTCAGTCAAGGGCACGAGGAGCTTAGATCATCCTCACTTTGAATGAAAGTTGAAGGTTTTTCAAAATACAGGCGATGCGAATCACTAATTCTTTCTCCTTGAGGAACACTTTGCATGCCTTTAATAAGAAAATGTTTAGCCCAATGTTTTTAAAAATGTAAATGGCGGGTCTAGATGGACCACATATTAGCTGGTTCTTCACAATCAGTATCCTTTTATTTTATTTTCCATGAATACTGAGTAGGATAGACTGTATTTCCTGTTTCCTGAAGTGGTATTTTCATCACGGTTCAATAATGAATATTGAAGTATTTCTTGTGATTGTGATAGACAACGGTTTATATAAAACTCAAATATAAGCGATCTGACTTCATTGGATCTGTGGGTGGAAATAATTTAATGAAACATTTCATAAGGAAAAGAAGTCTCTTCCGTGCACCATCCACTCCGTTTGGTTCCTGGACAAAATGAAGCTGTTCCATGAATAGCGTCTGTCCCGTCTCTGAGTTCAAGGGCAAACTGCTCTTTCCCAGGCTTTTGGAAAGGCATTTCGCAAGCGTCCACTGAAGGCTGATAAGGTCACGCAGAACAAGGTCATGGGCATGGCACCGATCTTCATTTGTATTTGGGAGGTGGCCGCTGAGGGTGCTTCCACAGGCACTGGGCTGGGAGTTGAAGGCTGTGTCCTGCTTAGCTCTGTGGCTTTGGGAAACGCCCATAACCTCTTTGGGCTTCAGATTCATTTTCTACCAAATAAAGAGGTTCCAGCAGACCTCCAAGGTCTCTTTCTGTTCTAACCTTTTGTTATCTGAGGAATTCGTTGGACAGCAATGATGACCTTAGGGGAGACTCCAACTTTTAAACAAGTACCACTCTTTTCTACAGACGTGTGAACATCCGAGAAAACAGACCTCTGTCCCCTTGTCTCCTGAAGCAACTCAGACCTGGTGTCACATCAGACGACAAAAATTCTGCTGAGGGATGGACTAGATGAGCAGACCTCTCTGGTACAAACACCACCCAGCATGATGTATACTCGTGTGTTTTGTAATCTTTTAAAATGTGACAAGAGCCAGTCTGTACCTAGACGGCGCTCCCTCCCGCCAACCCAAGAAAACATTCCCTCATTTCACTTCTCGCCTGTCTATATTACATCTGTATGTCGTTCTGAAATATACATCTGTCTTAGGGTAGTGGATTTTTAAAAAATATTTTATTTATTTACTTGATATAGAGTGAGAGAGACACAAGGAGGGGAGGGGCAGGGGGAGAGGGAGAAGCAGACCCCCGCTGAGCAGAGAGCCCGATGTGGGGCTCGATCCCAGGACCCTGAGATCATGACCTGAGCCGAAGGCAGACGCTTCACCGACTGAGCCCCCCAGGCGCCCCTTGGTAGTGGATTTTAACCTTTGAAAATGACGTCATGTCATAGCATATCATAAAATAATAAATTTGGGGGACTTGCCCTGTCTACCTACCCTTCGGTTACCAGGACTTACATGGTTGGCCGTGGGAGTCCAACCGGTGGTGGCGGTGAGGGGTCCGGGGACCCTGAACGGAAACGCACCTGTCGGAAACCCTGAACTACGGCCGTGCCCGCGTCAGCAGGCGGGAGAGGGAGGTTTCAGTGTCCCCAGCCGGCCGGGGGAAGGGCCCAGCCCTCACAGGCACGACGACATGAAGGAAAGTCGTTTCTGGACAGCTGACTCTTTGATGAATTCCCCCATTGTTTGCGGTTAGGGCTTGTGTTTGAAGGTGCAGAACAACACCCACTCCCCGGTCCTCTTCCTTCCCCCGGCTGACAAAGCAGTGATCCGCAGACGGCTGCGTCCCCAGGTCCCCGGGTCAGACCTCGGGCGACCACGTGCGCCTGCAGCCACTAGATGGGGCTCTTGCTTCAACGTCCGTCCTCCTCGGGCCCAGCGTCCACCTCTGACGACCGGCCTCCTTCCCTGGTTTACTTATTTTTACAGAAACTGCTTCATGACCGTTATTCCAACGCACAACCGCTTCGAGCTGCCTGGGTGGCCGCGTCCAAAGGATACGTGAGACAAAGCAATCGTTGCTCTGAGACAATGAGCCGCAAGCAGGAGTTTCCCGAAAACTAGGAGCTTTGGTCCCGGACGGTCTATACATGCCCAGACCCTGTCTCTGGACGGAGAAGCCCAGCACCCGGGGCCCGAAGGGCGCGCAGGCTGTCCTGCTCCTCGCGTGCCTCCCTTCCCCGCTCCCTCGAGCTCTGGGTGTGAGCCCCGCTGCCCCGGCCACCCCCCTGCCCCACCACGGACCCCACTGCTGGTGTCCGTGGACTTCATGGTCACCTGCCCCAGGCCTGCACCCCGGCGTTCTGTCCCTGCGGCCGCACAAATGGGGTAAGCAATAAACGACCACGCGAGCCACGTCGCTGAAAACTCCTTTTTCTAGACCTTTTTGGGGGACTCTAAGGGAAGCTCTCCGTTCTCGGCTCGGGCCCCCAGGAGATGCCGGCCGAGAGCAGAGCAGGACTCCCGTACCCCACACTCAGTGTGTCGGAGGCCCCCTCTGCTCTCGGGTCTTCGCACCTGTAAGGTGGACAACCCAGACGCCTGGGGATACAAAGTCGAAATCCATGTGTCCATTTTCTGACCTGGAGGCTTTCTCAACGCAGTCTTGGACCAACGGCCTTGTTCCTGGAAACGCGGCCCTCCTCCGCTGGGCTCGCCTCGCCTCTTTGAGGTCCCCCGTGTGCCGTGGGCAACCCGTCGGGTAACCACCGGTGGCCTGAGAATTCCGCAGCGGACGTCGGGCGTGGCTCCGTCAGCCCCGCGGCGACGAGCGCACCCACCTTCCCAGCCCGAGGTGAGGTGTGTCTGGGGCTTATCCATGCACCTGCCCCCACATCAGCCTAACAGCCTGACACCCTGGACGTGGAGGGAAATCCGGGAAACGGGAGGAGAAGCTGATGGTGCATCTTCTCCCTGTGGGGAGTTCGTTTTCTGGGGCCCCTTCTCTTTATTGAATGAGCTCGTGGTTTTTGTCCACCGTTTGACAAACTGAAAGGCACCGTCTGTGTTCCGACGTCTTGTAACAGAGGGATCTTCCAGATCCGACGTCTTATAACAGCGGGGTCTTCAGAGCCCTACTCGACTCACCTGCGATGCCACCCCTGATCGACTCCCTAAGTCTCGAACCCCCTTCTCCTCCTCTACCAATATTTGGTGTTTTTGCTTCTATTTTTCCCCCTGTGTACTTGTTTATAAAGATATGGTCATACTTAGTGTTGTGATCCGAGACAGACTCCTTCCTGCTGACATTTCTCTGCCCCCAAATACTCTTCTGCATTGTGATTCTCAGTGGCTGGGCACCCCTCCACTCACTCCACTTGCTCCGTTCTGCTCCTTCCACAAGGAGCATCTCTTCCTGTCCTGCTCTCCCTTCTGCCTTTCCGTTGTCAAAAAGGCTGAGTATCAGTTTATCTCTTTGAACATCTTCACGGGAGATTCACGATATGACTCCGACTACTAAAAAATAGCCCTAAATTCCTGTACAAAGATCCTGGCTTTTCTAACATAATATGACATATTTCCTTTTAGGAAAGAGCTTCTCCAATTGCAGTCATTTCTGGGAGAAAATACTCCGCCAGGAACTCACACAAGGATGGAGCGTTGGCCAGGAGTTGAGCCGTGCCTGCAGGCAAGAGTGAGGCCCGCACGCCTTCACCAGGTGGCAGCGGCTCCCCCGCGGGCCGGCAGGAGGTGGCCCCTGTGCCCGTGTTCCCGGCTCAGGAGAAGGGCATTCATTTCTCTGCTCATTTCGCCCTTTGTTGCAGGTTGCTCTTTTCAGGCACTTGTGTTAATGTGATTGGATTTTGTGCTGAATATGTTTTGGTGAATTGCAAACTGTTTTGCAAAATCAAACTTGCAAAAGCCTCTCCTGGGAGACTGGTTTGGAGGATTGTAACAAGAATTGAATATTAGGTGATTACAACTCAATAGAGTTAACATTTTGGTGCTCAAGGACTCCCTATTAATGAATATACTGACAATTTCTATCTCTAAGTTTTATCTCTATTACAATAGAAAATGGAGTCTCTAATAGCATTTCTAATTTTTGTTAACCCATCGTGACTACTGACTCATCTTCCCTCAGCTGCATTCCTCCAAATTCAAAAATGAAAGTCAAAACCCTTAGGACAAGATCACCTCTTCTCCTGCAATCCGTGTGACTATGGATTTGTCCACACCCCTGTTTCTAAACTGAATTCTATTCCGCGGGTAGACAGAGCACAGCTGTGGTGGCAGATTTTCTTCCTTCCTTCCTTTTTTCTTTCTTTCTTTCTTTCTTTTTTTCTTTCTTTCTTTCTTTCTTTCTTTCTTTTTGTTTAAATCTTTATTTGTTTATTTATTTATTTGAGAGAGGGAGACAGAGCACAAGCAGGGGGAGGGGCAGAGGTAGAAGCAGACTCCCCACTGAGTAGGGATCCTGATGCAGGACTCGATCCTAAGACCCCTGGGACCATGACCTGAGCCGGAGGCAGACGCTTAGCCCACTGAGCCACCCAGGAGCCCCAAGATTTTACTTCTTTCAAAGCAGGAATCAACTATGCTTCAAAAAGCTTATTTGCTTTTGTTTAAAGTACCCAATGTTTCCTGACCAAAGTGAAGGGCGTCTATTGGACCCGCGGTCATGTTAATTTGACCATATTAATTTGAGCTTCTTCTCTGTGCAAGGTCCTGTCAGACGTGCTATGTAGTGTAAGCGTGTTCTTGGTTCTTCATGCGTGTTTGCTGATAACTCTGTGTTTGTCTATCAGGATAATATCTGGGAGGGGCGCTTGGGGGCTCAGATGGTGAAGCCTCTGCCTTCAGCTCAGGTCATGATCTCAGGGTCCTGGAATTGAGCCCCCCATGGGGCTCCCTGCTCAGCGGGGAGCCTGCTTCTCCCTCTCCCTCTGCTGCTCCCACTGCTTGTGCTCTCTCTCTCTCTCTGTCAAGTAAGTAAAAAAATCTTTTTTAAAAAAGAATAATATCTGGGAAGATCAAAATTGCCTGCTTCCTGGAGGGAATGTTGCCTGATCAGGAGAAGAACCATCTCGAGAGAACAGGTGGCAAGAACCAGGAAGTTTATGTGAACTCATCTGAAAAGAGATTTTATTTGGAAGTTTGGAGAAATGTTTGCTAAAAACAGTCCAGGACCGAGGCTGGGACTCCAAAGTGGATCACATTATTCTAGAGTACCAAGGCTGCCTGGTGTTGAAATGTCATCTTTTGGGGCATGTTTTTAGGGCATGCAAACGACGCTGGGTGCTGGGCCTGGGCTCTGCGGTCCTGCCCACTCGCTCAGAGGAGGCTGCACCCCCAGCAGGTGCCCCGAGGACTCCCCCCGGTGGAGGAAGACGGTAGTTCGGTCTCACGGGTCGAACGCTGCCTGAGCTGCGGTCACGTCTCTGGTATTGGATGGAGATAGTCCTTGGCTCTGAAGTGGTCCTGGTCTGCCAACCCCAGGCCTTCTGTCCCGTAGGAGATGGGCCAGAACCGACAGGACCTGGGTACACTGGAACCAACGGCGTCCCAGGTGGGTCCACTCCGGGCAGACCCCTCCAACCACCGGAGGGGCCCCTCGGCAGCACTGACCACTGCTGGCGAAGCTGCATTTCCTTGTGTGTCTCTCCTGCCCTGCCAGACAGTCCCCTAAAGTTAGGGCTGGGTCCGTCTTGTTCCTGTCTATGGCGCCTAGCTTGCCACGGATGACCTCCACACATCTGGTCAAGGAGCTGCTTTCGGGAAATTCTGGCCGGGAATCCCGAGGGAGGAGCACCTGGTCGGGGCCTGGGGCTGTGGAGTGGGGGCTGGTACCGGGCCCCCAGACATCGGGGAGGCCCCGCGGCAGCCCCAGGACAAAGGCTGACGGGGTGGGTGGGTGGTGGCTGTCCTGCTGCCCAGGCCTGCCGGGCAAAGGCCGGTCCACCCCGAGGGACGTGGGTCCAGTCGAGGAGCTGCACCTACAGGGTCTTTGTGGTACCAGCTCCCTCCCCCGGCTCCCCGACGGACTGTGGGTGCGGACTCCAGACAGAGAGAGCAGGGCGGCGGTGGGGAGGGCGGGCTGCCCGTTCCCATGCCATCCCGCATGGCAGCGGTGAGAACGCAGGGCCCCGAGACCGCAGAGAGCGTTTGAATCCCTGTGCTGTGAAAACCGGGTCAGCAGTTACAAGTTCGGCATGAAATTTCTGGATTTCGGCAACATGGTTTCGGGTCAGAGTTGATGTCAGCGGCCTTGGGACTGGGCTGGGGGTGAAGACGCGGCAAGCGGGAAGGAGGGAGGTGACGAGGGAGGTGATGAGGGACGTTCAGCGTCCTGACCCGTTCAGATCCACAGACAGAGCGGGAGGCCGAGCCCACGCCGGCAGCGGGAGCACGCGGGAGCAGAGGTGAGTGGATGTGGGACCCCAGCTCCGGGGTCGCCCAGTGCGTCGGAAAGCCTGACAAAGTCAACCGTCTTACGAGGGGTTTCCATCTCTAAATACCTCACACATAGTTGACGTATTTCTGAGACACGGTAAATCATTCATTCATTCGTTCATGGACTCAGTAAACACTCGTGCGGGACCTGGAAGGGTGTCAGGTCACGCACTGAGCCCTGAAAAGACGGACCTAAGTGTCGGTTCTGTGAGGACCAGACGTTTTGGGGGCAGGAGAGGCAGGACTCCAGGCTGGTGATGGTGACTGAGACCCGTTGCTTCGGAGAGACTCCGACGGAGGGCGTGGGTGACGGTGAGCGTCCTGCCGGTGGTGATGGCTTCCCTTCCAATGGCGGTGGCGACAGCCAGCTGCTTCTCCACACCCAGTCCGTCCTGCCCCGCTCACACCATCACGGGCCACCTTCTATCTGGAGACCTTCAGAGCGGGCATCGCACGCCAAGTTATCTTTGCCTGTGGCTGCTGAGGGCCCGGGAGAGCGTCCGTACCCTACTCCTTAGTCAGCAGTGACATGGGACACCTCTAGGCCAGGATGCATAAAATCCCTCACAGCAAGGCAGGGGTGAACCTACACATTAGTTTTGAAGATATTTGCCGTGGAGCCTGAAGTGCGACGTTTCTTTGTTCTTCCGAGGGTTCCGGGCAGACGGCCCGAGGGACGACCTTGGTACTTGCCAACATCGCGGGAGGGGAGGCAGGAGCCAGGACGGTGGGCCTCCGAGCTTCGCGTCCGCCAAGCGCTCTGTGCGCTCTCTAGGCGCTTCTCAGAAGTTTGTTTTTCCCTTCGAATTCCTGTGGCCCGGGAAGGCTCCATTTCCTGGAATGACTACGAAAAAGTCTGTGGAACTAAAAGTTGAAAGCTCTAAATGTCTCCTGGTTTTCTCCCTTTGTGAGAAATTTTCATTGTCCGAGTCCCGAGTTAAGTTCGATAAGGAGCCTGTTTGTTTCGAGCGATAACGAGGGAATAGCCGGGAACCTTTGACCTCAGTTAAAAACCCAGAGAGGATCCAAGCCCCGCAGCGGCACGGAGCTCGGGCTTTACTAACACGCGGGCACTCAGGGAGATACGCACAGACTGAAGAACGCCGTCGTGAGGGTCGGCCCAGTCCGCCGCGGGTTATCTAATTTTCCCTCCACTAATGAATGACTTTTCCCCATCCTTTCAGTCTCCAAAAAGACACTAAGAAACCAAATGTAGCAAAATATAAAATAATATCCTGGGGAGATGTGAGGCAGATATATTTTGTTGAGTTTTATTAAAAACAAATACATGATCAACCCTTTGTCTTAAACACCCTTCTTAAAAACGTACAAAGTCCTCATCTCTACCAGGACCCAGGGAAGCAGGACTTGTTATGAATATTTATGGCCTCTTCCTCAGGGCAGAACTCTTTGAAACCCCAGTAAGTTACTGCAATTCTCTCCAATGATTTTTTTTTTTTTTTTTTTTTTTTTGGTCTCCCGACCTGAGAGTATCTTAAAGACATAAACAGAAGACATAACACTCTGTTCATGAAGAAGACCTGGCTGCAGAAAGCCTAGAAAACTCTTCCAGAACCCCTGTACAACATGACAGGTGCCGGATGGCCGCTGGGAATGTGGTGGGCACTTTCCCTGGGATGCCGTCCTGCTCCAACGTGTGACAAATGCCCCGCAGAAGGCAGAGAAGAGCTGTCCCAAGGATCCAGAGCCCTCTATGACCGGAGACGATGAGCATTTTCTCCAAGGGGAACGCTCCACTGGGAATCCCAGCATGAGGGGTCCCCGTCCTTCCCCACTCAGACAGATGTCAATGGGCCTTTTGCCACTTTCAAGTCTGGGATCCCCGCGACGGTAAGTATCACGAACAGAAGAGGAAATGCAAGAACTCCTTTGGGGGAAAAGAACAGGAATGTGCAAGACAGAGATCAACGCGGAAACTGAGAGGCTTTGCCGAGGGAAAGAACATCTACGGGAGGAGAGATACTGAACACATCTCAAATTAGTATTGCATCCGCATTGATGGGATGGCCTTATGAATCAGAGAGAACTTAGAAGCTGCCTCTCTATAGCCCATACTGCGTGTGGGATCATGCAGTTCAGGTGCTACGTTTCGCTTCTGACACTCAGGCCACGTGCCGTGGTGATCACGGACACATGGCTCCGGCTACACCGGTGTGCTCTGTGGTTTGGTCTGGGGAGCCTGAGGAACAACACGGGGACTGATCAACGCCTCACCTAGCTCGGGGTTCCTCATGCTTCCTTTCTCCTTCCATGCCCGGCTCCCAAGCCTCATCGCACCAGTCCATCATGGAGAATTCATCGTCTTACACAAACATGCTTGCGGAACACTTGTCTTCGCGGCTGTATTATGCCTGGGATAATAACTTCCACTCTTTTCCTGTGTCATGGAAAGGTGTTCCTCTAACCACCTTCCAAATCTGAAATTGGCTCCTTCACCAAATCTGCACTCTGGTCAAACCAAAGCTTTTATCCAGATGCTTCCCATCCGCTTTCTTTCCGGACTGAGACGTCTAACGACGGTCTTTGGTCGTGAGAGTTCCTCTTGCGTCTGCACCGCTTGGCTCTTGTGTGTCTGTGCTGCGTGTCCCGGGATGGGGCAAGCAGGGAGGCCTGGAGTCCTCCAGAAAGGACACAGTCTGATCTCATATGAGAGTAGGAAAGTGCTTTGCTTTGTCATCACTTCTGTCTCCTGATGCTTTATGTTCATTCTATGGTTTACTATGGCTATAATATCCCACTTCAGGGTGTGCCATAAAATGCAGCTCTCAAGTTAACCTGCAGCAGGAAACACTGCCAAGGTCTATGGTCAAGGACAGCAGTATCTTCTGAAGCCAAGCTTTCCCTGCTAGTATAACTTTACCCACACCTGGCTCTTCTCGTGAGTTCTTTAAATTTGCACTGAGGAGCACTGGTACCGTGACGTCTGTGGGGACACCTGGTGCTACACAAGTTGACCCCAAGTGGTGTCCCAGAAGTGACTTGGGAGTGGACAATATCTTCAGCGCAAAGCAGATCCTGCAAAATCAGTTTGCACGTTGTCCCAGCTAACGGGACCCAAGGCTCAAGGGGAGGTCGGGTCTCCGCGCTCAGGCAGAAGCTTTCATGCTGCCTCACGAGGCTGTCTCGGGTAGGTCAGGGAGACACGCAATAAAACCACGAATGAGGCCACTGCAGCACGTCCACCTGCTTGTTGAATGTGAGGGCAAACCTAGAAGACTTGAGGTCTTGGATTTGTCTTTTAGAATTAGCTGGGTTGCTCTCCGTTGGTGTGCCACCTGTCCTACGAGATGTGACGAGGACAGCAGTCACGAGGGTCACGGGCTTGGAGAGCTGTCCTGATTCACACGAATCCAGTCCCGTCCGGGGAAGGGCTTCCTTTCAAAGCGTGCTGCTCCAGGGCGGTGCCCGGCCCTCCTCCGGGGCCCTCGAGCTCGGTATTCTGGGACCCCACGACTCTCCCAGTTACACTCGCCTTTAGGTTCTCCTTTCTTTTCTTGTTTAAATGAAAAACAAGCATTCCTCCCCTCCAGGGTTCCACCCGCCGGGGAACACTTGGGCAGGTTTGGCCCTTAGGACTCCACGTCATGACTCCAAGCCCAGGTGTTGTCAGAGCAAAACTTTAGAAATGGGGACAGATCCTGGTCTACCTTTTCTGAAATTTTTCTCCAGAACCTGCTGGATCTGGTTGGAGAAGAGGCGACAGTCTCGGAGGTAGACGCAGAGGGGGTTCTGGTCTGCATTTTCTCCGCACACCTCCATATTCCTGTTTTCCACAGGGAGAACCGGGGGTTTCCTCCTGCAGGAGGAGTTACCAGTGGCAAATGTAACGTTGCATGTAGGGCTTTCCCGTGAGATTCCAAGTGTTTTTAGGGGGTGAGAGGTCTCAGGGCTACTGAAAGATTGGGGATGAGGAAAGGCCAAAGAACATCACACTGTGTGTGGATGGAAAAGCCCCCTTGCTCCCAGTTAGAGACCGAATTGTGTGCTCCCCAAATTACATGTTGACCCTCATCCTGAGTATGGTGGTGTTTGGAGCTGGGGTCTCGGGGTAGGTCATTAAGGGTAATTGAGGTCATGAGAGGGTGAGCCTGACCTGACGACTTCTTAAGGAGAAGAAGAGACACCGGCGAGCTCCCCCTCTCCCACGTGGAGACGCAGAGAGAAGGTCACCATCCACTGACCAGCAGGGACGTCCTCACCTGGCACCGGCCGTCTCGCTGCCTTGATCTCACCCCCACCTGGGTCCACACAAGCGCTCTGCGTGTGTTATAACATTTCTCTTAACAGGAGTCTTTTTCGTACCCACTGTCCCCTGCAGACGTGAGACCAGCAGGGCAGGCAGCCACGTTCCCCGAAAGGCTGGCAGAGACCTCGTTCAGCAGACCTTCCGCGTGAGCGACAGTCCTGACTGCGGTGCGTTTGACACACCAGCCTCGCAGGGGGAGGGGCGGCCGCTCTTTCTTTTTACTTTCCCTCAGGTGGAGGGGAAGGCACCAGAAACCCACGGGGGCCCGCAAGGGGTACCCTGTGTTCTCAACGCAGCTGTTCATAAGAAGGAATTACAGTTCCAGAAATAGTTCTATTAAAAAATTAAGAAAATGTATAGTGTATGTAGTTTTCTCCCTCTAAG
Source organism: Martes martes (assembly GCF_963455335.1). Classification (NCBI taxonomy): domain Eukaryota; kingdom Metazoa; phylum Chordata; class Mammalia; order Carnivora; family Mustelidae; genus Martes; species Martes martes. The sequence goes on along the minus strand of NC_137895.1, from coordinate 139,610,484 downwards.
TTACCAACATTATAAACATTATAAAAGGACATTTTTGTTGTTTCATGATTTAAAAGTCGGAATAAGTACCTACGAAATAAATAAAATCAAGAATCAAATTACTGCATTCTAGAAACTCTTATAATGCATGTTTTTAAAGAAGATAATCAAACACAGTCAGCAGGAAAAATCTTTGATCTAAGCTACGCCACTTTTTTTGGGGCCTCCAAAGTCTATTATTTTCCTCAGAGTATGTTAATTAAAGAAGATTACCTTTAATAACATAAAATAGAGATATTTGGGGTCCCATTAACTTGTAGTTCAAGCTTGCCTCAAGCTCTAGAGAGACAGAAAATGTCCTCAGCTCTGCCTATGAAGAGGGATACACAGCCCCAAGCCACACATCTGTGTAGCGTTTTCATCATTAAGACAAGCAGAGCTGCCCACGCGTCAGGTCCCCGGACACAGTGACCCAGGGGACAGGAGCCTGGTCTATGCGTGTCAAACGGAGAACGCTGCTTTTTCTATCAGGTGAAAAATTAACAGACGAAACGCTCACTTAGAGCACAAAGCCGCCCATGAACTCTGTCTCTCCACGCCACGTGTTCGCAGACCCGCCTGGTTCCCGCCGCCTTAGGCTCCCTTCCGCTCTATACCCGTGACGTGTCGTGGAAGGCCTTTCTACACTTGTGTGACCTTGTGTTTTAGTCCACGGGCTGCGGGACTTGTGCGTGACAGAAACGTATTCCCCACAGCTCTGGAGGCTGGAAGACCGTGACCACGGGACCGGCAGGTTCAGCGTCTGATGGATTCAGTGTCAGGGCACGGGCTGTCTTCTCAGTGTCCTCACCCGGGGAAAGGGGCCGGTGGGTTTTCTGGGGTCTCTTTTAAAGGGTGCTATCCCCACTGAGGGCCCCGCCTCCTGACCGCCTCACCTCCCAGAGCCTCCCTCCCTTGACACCCTCATGCAGGGGGTTAGGGTCTCAACATATGTGTGTGGGGGCCCAGACCCTTGGTCTGCAGCCACTTCGTCTCACACCAGTGACGCCGTTTGGTACAGGAGGTGACACGGGTGACATAGGCATGGGACAGACCTGGGCTCAGACCAGCTGATTGTCGGTTAGGACTTTGAGCAGTTGTTTTACATTTTTATTTTATTTTATTTTTATTTATTTATTTTTTAAGATTTTATTTATTTATTTGACAGACAAAGATCACAAGTAGGCAGAGAAGCAGGCAGAGAGAGAGGAGGAGTCAGGTTCCCCGCTGAGCAGAGAGCCCGATGCGGGGCTCGATCCCAGGACCCTGAGATCATGACCTGAGCTGAAGGCAGAGGCTTAACCCACTGAGCCACCCAGGCGCCCCTGCTTTACTTTTTTAAATCTGTCCCCCCACACGGGGACTGTTCAGTAACACAGGGGGCACTAAACGAGAGAATATATGTCAAACACGGAGCTCAGGGCAAGGCACGGACAGCTTAATACACGAAAGCCACTAGTACAAGTGCCGAGTTTCCCGGGAAAACAGCTGGTCCGCTGGGAGGTAAGATGGGAGTGGCCTCCACGGGGGACCAGCCCTGAGCAGGACGGTCCCCCTCCACCCCCAGAGCTTCCAGATAAAGCTGACCCGGTCAGCGGCTCAGCAGTCCAGACGCTGCACCTTCAGGAGACGTTCTGTGGGTGAAGTCCGCTTGCCAGGGGACCCGCACTGGGTCATGTTGCTGCCGGCCCATGGCCCACAGTCTATAGGTTCAGGAACAGTTGGTTATGCCTGTGATCTATTTTCCTGTTTCTGGGCTCTTTTCAGCCTTCTAATGGTCTAAGGTATGCAGATTATTTTTGCGGATTTCAAAACAGAAGCACACATCTAGCACATGGGTTTATGGGCATCTGTCCCCCGGGGATGTCACCCTCACAGAGGTCCCTTCTCATTTGCTGCTAGGACCTGCTGTCCTCAGGGTTCCTGCTGTCCCCGGCTCCACCTGGGGTGTCGCCGCTGCTCCCCCTGACGGCACTGAGTTGTAATTACATCACCTCTGAACCTCCCCACTAACTTTACGTGTCTAGAAAGCTGATTTTCTAAAAAAAATTTCCTAATTTACTGAGCATGTACTATATACCAGGTGGAGTAAAGATTGAGCTATACATACATGACAATGAAAACTTAAAATGTTCGCAGTATTGTTTGGAAGGAATAGAAAATACCCAAATAAGGTTGACTAAATAAAATATTGGAACTACCCGTGCAATTTCATCTCGCAGTGGTGTACTGGCCGCGGTTCTCCACCTGCACAGAGCCCGCGGGTGTCCTCTCAAGCAGAGAGTTCTCCCTCCCTCTGCGTCGTTCTCCGCAGGTCCTCGGCCAGCGGAGCCGCATCCCCGGCACAGGAGACGATGGTCCTCTGCGGAAGGAAGAAACCGTGCCCCTGGCCCTGGACAGGATGACTTTCATTACCTCCAATTCAGACACTCATTTCTTCCAGAAACATCCTCCCAGACACCCCCAGAAATAAGGGTTGCTGGCTCTTGGGGCGTCCTCCAGCCCAGTGAAGCTGGCACGTAGAATCAGCCGTCAGAATGTACCCAGGAAAGGGCAGAACAGCTCACATACCGGGGGTAGTCTGCTCTTTCTACTTACATGAAAAACTGACTGAGAAACTGAACCCCAAACTCTGAGCTCACGCACTGTTGGCTACATCAGCCAGTGCACGAGGGACTTTGAGTGACCTTTGGGGAAGCACCATCTCAGACATGCTTGGTGCAGGGGGTTGGGGCATGGGGCTGGGGGACACCCCCCGGGCATGGGGACCGTCGCTCTGCTAGGCCCTTTGGGAGGGAGTCCCCAGCATCCTTGCCCTCACTCCGAAGCATAAAAGCAGCTCTACCCTGTGCAGGGCTCCCCGCAGGGAGATCGACTTGCCAACCCCCCAAAGAGGTACGGGAGGTCCCGCGTGGGAAGTTGTCTCTGCAGCCTGAGCTGTCTGTCTGCAGCAACTCCCAGTGGGTCTGGAAGGTGCCGGCTGGTCCTAAATAGGTCCCCCGCGTGCATCCTCAGCCCTGACAACTAAGCAGCCGGCTCAGGAGCTCGCCGGCTGTTGGCTGGCACCCCTGCAGACTCTCCCTACAGAGGGGCTGCGTGCCTCCTCTTCTAGGACACACCAGTCATGTCAGAGCGTGTAGCAAGTAGGACAGCGTGGGCCGTCCCCCGTCCTGCCTGACACTCGCAGAGCAGGCCCTCAGGGGCCCCATGCTCGGCCGGGGCTTCACCTTTCCATGTCTCCATTTGGGGGAGCGGGAAGCCCGTGGGTGGGGTTGCGGTCGCTGGACAGTAGGTTATTGTCAGGGCTTTAGAGCAGCTGCCGTTTATCAACTAATGAAAAGGTATATCTGTATTCTAGAAAGCTCCAGCCATTCCGGGAGGTCAAGGCCCCTGGAGCCCTGCCCGTCCATCTCCCGGTCTGGGCCACCTGCTCTCCCAGGCCCCTCCCACTCTCCACTTGGCAGCTTTCAGCAGCCTATACTTTCCCAGCACACAGCACACTCTTCCCCTTCTGTTTCCTTCCCTGGACCCCCTCCGCCCCCCATGTAGCCTCGCAAACCCTTAGGTGTCCTCTTCTCCGCGGGGGTTTCCCCTCGCTGTCCAGGGCTGGGCGCCCGCGGTGTGCCTGGGTGTCTGCGTCAGGGTGCCGAGCTCAGCCTCGCTCCCACGCCCCCTACACACCTGCGAGTGTGGCACCGGCAGGGGCAGGGCTCTGGGTTCCCAAGCTGGAAGGGAACATTGGCGTCGTTCCAGAGCACGGGGGCAGCTCGGAGCACACAGGTCTCTAAACACAGTCTGTGTTTGTGACTACTCTGAGCTGTTTTTCACATCGGGGCTGCAGGTTTTTACTCAATGCTTAAAGAAGCACGGCATTAATCCCAAGTCTGTCCTTCACTTTCTATATACGGATGTGCGCCTCTGTGTGTCTGTCTACGTGTACGTGTGTCTGCTTACGTGTCTGTCTGCATGTGTCTCTGTGTCTGCGTGTCTATACGGTCTGTGTATCTGTGTGCGTGTGTGCCTGCGCGTCTACACCTGTACGTGTGTGTATGTGTCTAAGTCTGGAAGGCGGACTCTGACCTGGGGTCCCGCGCTCTGCTGTTGCTTGGTAGAAAGGCCGTTAGCCGCGGCGTCCCCCGTGGAGCAGACACTCACGCCCGTCGAGGTGCTTTCCCACGTCACTGCATTAGTCCACACAAACTGCCAACACACCCTAGAGAAGCTGACAACAGTCCCCACACCACCGCCGGGGAAACTGAGGCTGTGACGTGTCTCAGGACACCGCAAACCCCCTCAGCCCGTCGGGGTCAGAGTGGAAGGCCGCCGAGGCCTCGTGACGAGCGTGGGTGCTGGGCGCCGGGGAAGGGAGGCGGCGGGGCTCCCGTCTCCCTGCAGGGCCTGAGCCTGTCGGCCTCTGCTGTTCGTGGCCAGGGCTCCCCAGAGCGCGCAGCAGGCAGGGCTGACCTCCCAGAGACGCCAGGCCGGCCCTGGGCTTTTTATTTTCTTCACTTTGCGGATGATTAACGGTGCATTTCAAATTCCAGTGAGTAATGACCATCGAAAGCCGAGCCGAGCCGACGTGGGCCACCTGACCTCTCTCCTTGCCTCCTTTTTCTTCTCAAAAATGCTAGTAAAAATCTATTTGTGACCAGAGAGAAGAGCCTGTTGGGGAGGGGTAGGTCGAACAGAAATAAAACCTAATGGAAGAGCCAAGTGCTTAGGCCAAAAAGTGATGTAAATTAGTCGGAGTTTGGTCATTTTCAAGCCAAGTCGCAGACTCATCGTTCATCCCAGCCCCACGCCGCCGGCCCCCGCGCAATAAAGCAGGGTTCTCAGCCGTCTGCCTCTGACATGTTTATGGGCTCCTGGTGCACTGTCCCTCCCGGGATCTCAAAGCTCTGGTTGGCTGTCTTCACAGCAAGGCCAGGGAAGGGCTGCCCGTCTTTGAAAATCCAGCGACTCTAACTTGACCTCCCACCGCTCGGGGTTAAGGCCTATTCAGAGCTGGCTACAGGACCTGCGCAGCTCAGAAATGCTGGTCGCTGGGTCAAGACGAAGCCGGCGGGGCGGTGGGACTGCCCAGGTCAGCCCCGCTCAGCAGCCAGCCCCAGTGGGAGGCGCAGCAGGCATCGCCGGGCGGCTTCCCGAGTGGATTTCCAGGACCCCGTGCTTTCCAGCTTGGTTTGCGTTTGTGCACAAGCTGCGTGTCGTTGCTGGGAACTTGGCATAACGACACTGTGATATTCACGGTCTTTTGGGGGTGCGAGGGAGAGCCAGGCCAGGGCGTCACGGAACGTCCGAGAAGCTGCAGGTTCGGTCCTTGGGTTTCGTGGTGGAGGGGCTGAGGCTGTAAAGGACAAGGAGCGTCTCGAGCGACACAAGCCGGCCAGAGGGGAGGGGTCTCTTCCCAATGGTCCCCGAGGACTTGATGAGTTTCTCGTCTTAGTTTCTTACTTATTTACTTTCATTTGCTTATTTTTTTAAATAATTTTTTTTATGTTTTAAATTTCTTTTCAGTGTACCAGAATTTATCGTTTATGCACCACACTCAGTGCTCCATGCAATCCGTGCCCTCCCTAATACCCACCACCAGGCTCCCCCAACCTCCCACTCCCTGTCCCTCCGAAACCCTCAGTTTATTTCTCAGAGTCCACCGTCTCTCATGGTTCACCTCCCCTTCCAATTCCCCTCAACTCCCTTCTCCTCTCCATCTACCCTTGTCCTCCATGTTATTCCTTATGTTCCACAAATAAGTGAAACCTTATGATACTTGACTCTCTCTGCTTGACTTATTTCACTCAGCATAATCTCCTCCAGTCCCGTCCATGTTGCTACAAAAGTTGGGTATTCATCCTTTCTGATGGAGGCATAAGACTCCATAGTGTGTATGGACCCCATCTTCCTTATCCATTCGTCCGTTGAAGGGCATCTTGGTTCTTTCCATGGTTTGGTGACCGTGGCCATTGCAGCTATGAACATTGGGGTACAGATGGCCCTTCTTTTCACTCCATCTGTATCTTTGGGGTAAATACCCAGTAGTGCAATTGCAGGGTCATAGGGTAGTTCCATCTTTAACTTTTTGAGGAATCTCCATGCTGTTTTCCAAAGTGGCTGCACCAACGTGCATTTCCACCAACAGTGAAAGAGGGTTCCCCTTTCTCCACATCCTCTCCAACACACGTTGTTTCCTGTCTTGCTAATTTTGGCCCTTCGAACTGGTGTAAGGTGGTATCTCAAAGTGGTTTTAATTTGAATCTCCCTGATGGCTAGTGATGATGAACATTTTTTCATGTGTCTGGTAGCCATTTGTATATCTTCATTGGGGAAGTGTCTGTTCATGTCTTCTGCCCATTTTTTGACGTGATTATCTGTTTTGTGTGTGTTGAGTTTGAATTTGCTTATTTTTAATTACGGTAAAATACACATAATGTAACATTTTCCATCCCGATTATATTCGAGTGCACAGCTCAGAGGCAGGCCACACATTACCAGGTTGTGCAAACATCACCACCATCCCCTTCCAGAACGTTCCATGTCCTACGGGAACTCCGTCCCGATTAAACACAGACTCCCCGTTGCCCCACCCCTGGCCCCAGCATCCACCATTCTCTCTTACGAACTCGACTGCTCTAAGTACCTCGTGTAACTGCAGTCACACCCTGTTTGGTTTCTCGTGACCGGCTTATTCCGCTTGACATAATATCCTCAAGGTTCATTACTGTTGGAGCACGTGCTGATTTCCTTCCTTTTAAGGGTGAATGGGGATCAACTCTGTGCATGTACCATGTTTGGCTCACCCATTCATGTGTTGATGGACATTTGGGCTCCTCCTGGCTTTTAGTCATCGGGAAGAATGTGGCCGTGAACATGGGATCCTGTTCAAGTCCTCACGTTCCATTCTTCTGAGTCTTGTTTATTTGTATCCCTAACACCCACCGAAGTCACCGACACAGACGCCAACATCAGGTTTCGGTGTATACGGCGGATCTATGAATGAGCAGATGTCCTGTAAGAGCTGGTCTTTTAATCCCTTAAATACCCAAACGAAACAATACCCTTTCTCCGTTGTTCAGACGACGGAGGGAAGACCCCTCTCTGCTGTGCTGTTTCCAAAGTTGTCTGCAGAGAGTAAGACGAGCACATCCGGAGAGCAAACTCTGTCTTCAGGGGACTTGCAGCCCAGTGGGAGACACCACGTAGGTGAAGCATCAGACTCGGGGGTCGGGTGGGTGCAGAAGGGCCCGGGGGAGAGGCTGCCCACCAGCAGGTCCCCGACCCAGCCAGCAGTGCCCCGGGTGTCTCAGGCGACCCTGTGGACGGGCCCCGTCTGGAGACGCAGGATCTGATGCGCGGCAGCGGCGGGAATCTCCCCTCGAAGCGGGAGGGAGCAGGAGAGACAGCCTGGAGAAGCCCCCGTGCGAGACCCGCCACGTGGCAGGACTTCCACCAAGCACATTGGCTGGGCCTCTAACCCTGCAGGAGGCCGTCAGGGCTCCAGACTGTGAGCCGCCCACATCGTCCCCTTCTGTGAGCCGGGGGCAACTCTTTGCTAAAACAAAGCACACACGCACAGACGACACATGGGTGCACACACACAGGGTTTGAAGACTGACCTGGCCCCACATGCACGCCGGCGTGTACACACATGTGCACACACACGCTTGCAGGCACACCAGGGAAAACTGACCGCCCCCCACACAGGTGCTTGCACACAGCCCCGAGTCACGGGGAACGGGATTCGTTCTGAACCGCGAAGCACCGACCTGGCCCCATCTGTCTCTTGTGGATGTAGCTGATCTAGAAAGATTCCCTTTGTTAAAACGTGGATTTAATAAGAAAGAGGAAAGCACAGATCTATTAAAGATACTGTAAGAAAAAAGGAGGAAAAGCGGAAGAGAAGCAGGAGACAGTCCACACAGCAAGCCATGGAGTAAATGCAAACAGCCCCCCTCCCCCCGTTCCAACGATCCGGTGCGAGCGCCTCTCTCAGAGGCCGCTGTGGAGACACAGAGGCTCAAGGGAGCGGAGTCAGGCGCGAGGAGCTGGCTGCCCGGGACACAAGTGGGGGAGGACAAGGACATTGTGGCAGACACGTGGGCACCCCGGACAAGCAGGATGAGCCCAGGGGGGGCAGTGAGAATAATGGGCAGACCGCACCAGGAGAAGAAGGCAAAAGAGCAAAGACTTAAATCAAATTTATATATAAATAAAGTTAAGTTGTGCTTCGTTATCTGACGCAAGGACGTGCCAGACGGTAAGCACAGGGACAAAGCTGGAGGGACAGATACATGTTCAAAGATAAAGGAAAGTTTATCCTTAGGTGTGTGGCCAGCCACACAGAGCAGAACACAAGATATTTGTAAGCGGAAGCACCTGCCGCCCTCGGGCTTGGCAGCAGCGTCCAGCTCTAGAAGGCAGGCAGCCTGCCACGCCGCTGTTTGGGTCTGAGCGGCGCGGGGCGGGAGCCAGGTGAGCCAGGTGAGCTGCTCAGGTGCACTCCTCCGGGCGGAGTCTCGCCACGACGCCGCGCTGACGCACGGAGAAACTGAAGTCCTGCTCGCCCCTTGAGCCGCGGGCACGCGGGGGTGACCACAGCTCCTGGGAGGGTGACGGTCTCACTGGGGAGCACCAGCCGGGCCAAACAAGTAGGCTCCTGAGGGAGGGCACGCGGGAGGGGTGCAGACGCGCCGTGGCCCCCTTCTTGTCCCGCCTGGAGTGAAAGAGACTGTGCAAAACTGGCAATGGTGCATACTGGAAAGTACTAAGTATTACAAGAACGGAAAATAGTAGAGTAACAAAGTAACTTTATTAAAGCAGGAAAAGGGAGGCCAGAGAAGGGGGAGATAGACGAATCTCATAGTGCATAGGAGTCTAAAGACAGGGAATTAAGGGTATTATGTAAATCGTTTTAAAAATGTCCAGTAGAAGAATGAAGAACAAAATGGAAACACCTTCAAACTAGCATAAAGAAAGGACACAGAGCACAAGCAAAGGAAAGATCACACTCATACACGGTATAGCAAAGATTTTAAGGAAAAAAAAGAAGGAAACGAAGGAGTGCTAACAACGGAGGGCGAAGCGAAGATAGAATTGCCACCTGACCTAGTGGTTCCGTCCTGGGCGTTGACTCAAGAAGTGAAAGCGGGGTCTCAACAGACGCTTGCACGCCTACGCTCACAGCAGCATTGTTCCCGATGACACAAAGGCAGAGGCAAGCCCCGTGTGCGCCCATGGCTGGATGGACGAGGACACGGACAATGGAGCGTTACTCAGCCTGAAGAGGGAGGGACGTTCTGACAGCGGCCAGGTCATTGCCAGGGGCTAGAGGAGAGGAGACCGGGAAGATGTGTTCATGAGCACAGGGCTTTAGTTTGCGAAGATGGTTGTACAGCCCTGGAAATGTCCATAACACCACAGAATGGTACGCTCAAAAATGGTGAAGGTGGTGGATTTTATGTTGTATTTTACCACAATTAAAGATGTTAAAAAATAATAAAAAAAACCAACACACAGGGAGCATAAGGCATGATAGAGGCAGGACCCAGAACAGTGCAACGGTTCTGAGTAAGACATAAAAATTAACAAATACAGGTAATCTGGGTCATCTGGAAGGATCTATCTGAATATGCTTTAATGTATTCAAATCCCAGACCTTGTACAATATTCAAAAGTATTCAAATACGTCGGAACGCGGATAATGAATAACTATGACAGCATGGTACCGGCATCACGAACATGAGCTGATGGAATAATTCGTTTGTAATAACCATCAAGTATGTGCTCACCCAACCGATTTTACTCATTATCAATGGAATAAAAAAATGACCCGAAAATAGACGGTTTTGTGGGAATAAAAGCAGTGCCCTTGCATTCCGTGGGTCCTAGGATAACACGGACGGAAGCATTTTTATGCGGTGACCCCCGCAGCCCGCGGCTTCATTATCACAGACAGCCTGCTGCGGGGTTGTCCATCCATATGCATGAGTGGGCTCAGCAGCCAGAGGTGTGACCCGTGTCACACACGGCTGGAGGTGGCCGGCAGCGGTTACAGAAAGAGTCATCCTACAGAAGCATAAAATCATCGGGACAAAAGAAAGGGACCATGTTGGAAGGTGGACATTAATAAGAGGCTCAGATTGGCTTTGAAGATGATTGGTTGAAGCCGTTCTTTCCAGCTGAAGAGGTCTTCTCTATTTTTTCCTGTAGAAAGAAACACCTAAATTTATAATTTTATAGGTGTGTATAGACCGGTGAGAGCTTTTTCATTTCCCCCCTTTGTTCTTCCAACCATGCTATCCCCCAAAGTAAGATACTACGGGATGGGATTCAGTTCTGTATCATAGTGCTTTTGATTAAACATTTAAAAAAATATTTTTAGAACAATTTAGAACAATTTTAGGTTCACAGCACAATTGAGAAGAAGGTACAACCATTTCCCACATCCGCCTCATTCCCGTCCTGACACGTGCAGTCAGCCTCTTCCAGTCCACACCCCCCACCGGAAGGGGGATTTGTTACAGTTGCCGGACCTGATGGACACACGGTGGCGGCCCAAGGTCTGTGCCTTGCCCCAGGGCTCCCCGTCGCTGCTGTATGCTCCGTGGGTTTGGACAAAAGCATAATGACTTGCATCTACTATTACAGTGTCGCAGAGTCATTTCACTGCCCTACAAACCTTGTGCTCGCCCACCATCCCATATATTTTTTTGGTATTGTAGGTAATAAAATAAATCAAGGCATCTGAATTTTGGCTGATGCTTCTGACCACAGCGGTGGTTAATAACTCCAGCTTAACGAAGAGTCCCACTGGTCGGTCAGGGCTCTCTGGTGTCCCGCTCCTTCGAGCTCCCGCCCGGGTGGATTTTGAAGGACAATCACTGTTTCTGAATCTCCGTGGCGCTTCTCCGAGTCCCGCGCGCTCCGTGTGGCTGTGCGGCGCAGCCTGGAGTGACTGAGAGCGTCTCGCGGACAATATTTGGCTACAGTCTTCGTGTCTACCTGAGGACAACAGCCAACCTGTTTAAGTCACTCGACCCAAGGCTCACTTGGGATCTGGCTTCGCAGAGTTGCACTCACGTGCTGCGTGACTGAACAGTGGCTCTGTGGTTAGGCTTTGTCACGGTGGGTGTTGGGGACAAGACACCTGCCTTCACGCTGAGAAGGTACCGGTAATTTGATTCCCTATTCTTCCCCATGAGCAGGGTACAATGTCTCATAAATGACTACGCAAACCTGATGCGTTTTTCGAGTTGAATCACATCAGTTGCGAGCATGTAAAAATGCCCAGTTAGGATCATTTAAAGCCGGGCGTGCATTTGGCTCAATGGATTTTTTAAAAACCTGTCCACGTGCAAACTTCAGTTTGTGGGACTCAACATATTTATGTAGATTTTCCGACACTCAGTATATTACAGAAATGATCGTTGAACTCGATTCAGTTCACCCAGGATTATTCACTTTCCATTTTGTGTGGCTTCCTTCTGTTTGCTGAAGAACAAAGCAGATGCGGTATCGAACGGGAGAGGCACTCAGTACTGACCCATGCATCATTCCCCGGCGCTGTTTCCATGGGAGGGACGCAGAAGGCAGCCGCGGGCACAGATTGGAAGCATAACTCAGTGGAGGGTTTTGCTAGCGTTGGGAACCAGATGAGAGTTCACACCTTTGCATTCAGTCTCCAGACTGAATTATAGCCTCCCCAGCCCCCTGAATTGCGTGCATGTCATCCGTAATGCTGAAGGACGGCTCTCCAGATTTACAAAAACAGGGCTTCTTGGAACGGAGCTGGAAAATTTACTTACTTGTCACCACCGAGGAAAATTGTTGTCGTCGGACCAGCAAACGTTCACGGGGGGATTTAAATGGATGTGAGGGTAAAGTGGGCTTTTAATTTTAAATTCCATTGGTTTGAGAACACGAGGTCTGTCCTCCTGATCTTATTGTCTCAGATTTATGAAAACAATAAATTATTAAAATGCATTAATTCAGATTCCAATCACATTAATGTTCAATCAGCCCCTCATTAATAATGGCACATCAAATGAAAGGCAAATGATCAGAAGTGAAATCAGTCATGAATTAACAAACTTTCTCGGCAAAGTTGCTTCCGGGAGTTTAAAAATGAATTCCGATTCATCCGTCCAGTTGGCCAAGTATGAGCAGATCTAGAACTTGATGCTGGGGGAGGTTACGAAGGCCAGGGAGGTGGTCTTGCGGGTGTGGGATCTAGAAATCTAGACGCTGCTCATCACCGCAAGGGGCAGCTGCTGATGGGTCACCGGAGAGAAATGCCATGAGATACGGACGTGCTTGGGGGTTACACACGAAGGAGGGAGAGAAGGGGAGCGGTGGTAAAGGCAGGGCCAGCTGTTCAGGGAGAGAAGACCTTCTCTTGTGAATTAGGCTGTGACTTCAGAGCAAGCCTGCAGGGCTCTGGGGGGTCCGCATGCTGGTCACCAGGATGCTAAGACCTGGGGGTGCTCTGCTCTATGAGCTGGGCCACAGAAGTCCCTTCCAGAGAGGGGAGCTTACTGTCCAGGCTCCGGCAGGCATTACGGCAGCAAGCTAACGATACGGGAGCACCAGGGAGTCCAGTCCAAGTGGGCTCTTTGCTTGCACGCAGCTCGGGAAGGCCTCCCACGAGAGGCCGCTGGTGAAGAGTTTGGGAAAGAGGTTCAGCGCACGGGAGAGAGAGCGGTCGGAGGGGACAGCTCGTGGTGAGATGGGGGACGGGCTACAAGAAAGAGTCCACCTCCCAGGCCCCTGGTCTCCTGCGTGTGAGGGAGGTAGTAGGATCCAGTGATGTCAGAAGCAAAGCCCCAGGCTGTGGGCTGCGGACTCTGGGGTGCTCCCACGCAGATGGAGCCAGGATGGGATGGAGAGGATGGGGACACTCAGTGGACTCTATGCACCTCTTTTCAGGGAAGATGGGCAAAAGGAAGGAAAACACGATGTAAGTGACCTGGCACCTTAAGCCCTCACCCACCGCAGGAAGAACGTCCCGCTTGGGGAGCTCAGGTGTCCACTCGGGGCACTAAGGCACACCATGATTAGCAAGTGGCCAGACTTACTTTATTAGTTTGTTTTCCCTTGGTGCAAATAACCCAATTTCCTCTTTCTAACCGATTCTTTTACTGCAATACTGAACTTGTCCTAAACCCATCAGCGACATGCACAAGGATGGCTGCACCAAGTTTGCTGGGTCCGAGATCCGAGGCGGGCTGTGGTCCCGGCACGGAGCACACAGCAGAGAGCAGGTGCATCTGACGGCACAGCCTGGCCCTGTGAGAGCGGCAGCACGCACGGTTTACTCCCCACGTGTGCTGCGTGGCCCTGTGGCTGGCCCCGGGGTGCTGTCCTTCACTGTCACCCATCTGCTGACCTCTCTCAACTCATGTTCCCATGAAAGCATGGGTGAACCCCAAGCGGCTCCTGAAACCCCTGCCTTTAGGAGACACCATGTCCTCCGGTGGTGTGGGCTCCAGCATGCGGACAGCCGGTGCGGTGGCAGACAGGACGGGTGCAAGACCGTGGCGGGGGGTCTCCGGGGCTGCCCTTCCTTGGGGGCACTGCAGAAGCGGAAGGAGCCCTGGAGTGGTCCCGGCTGGGGAGGATGAGGCCCTGCACGCGTGCGCTATTTTGGTCCCTCCCCGGGGTGGTGACTGACATGTCTGAGAAGTGGGTATGCGGAAGGGCCCACGTGGGGGCGGCTGACGGGTGGCCCACGGAAGCGCCACTCGGAGCCCATGGGGCTCTGGGCATGCTGGGCCCCACGTGCAGAGGCTGGCGAGGGCCAGGGACAGAGGGCCACAGGGGACGTCCCTCATTGCGGCCGACCCTGCGCCACACGCTCGAGGACCCTGTGGGACAGTTCCCTGGGCATGTTTTGTTCCGTGTTGGACTCTCCGCAGCGGGTGTGGGCTGCCGGAGGCGGGAGTGAGTGGGTCTGAAAGGGAGACACTCTCGCTGGCTTTCGCGCCCAGGACAGGGCTGGCCCCGGAGATGTGCAGGGCAGCTGGGGGGGTGCACGAGCGGGGGTGCTGCTGTGCGTGCAGAGACATGGAGAGTTCGCTCCTCTCAGGGCCCCTGACCGGCCATGCAGAGTGTGCCCCGCTGATCTGGCCGGGGGACCCACGGCGGGGGCATCGGGAGCCCGGGATCAGCCATCCCTCCGTGCTGCCCCAAGGCCTGAGGGTCCTGAGCTGAGGGAAAGAACTTCTTCCCCCAGCACACCCTGGTGAGATGTCACCCATTCACCCAGTGAGATGTCACACCCTTCACCTGAAAGATGTCACACCCTTCACCTGAAAGATGTCATCCCTTTTGCCCTGGTGAGATGTCATCCATTCACCTCAGTGAGATGTCACACCCTTCACCTGAAAGACGTCACACCCTTCACCCCGGTGAGATGTCAAACCCTTCACACCAGTGAGATGTCACACCTTCACCCTGGTGAGATGTCACACCTATCACCTGAAAGATGTCACACCCTTCACCTGAAAGATATCATCCTTTTTTGCCCTGGTGAGATGTCACACACTTCACCCTGGATAGATGTCACCCCTTCACCCTGGTAAGATGTCACACCCTTTACCCCAGTGAGATGTCACACCCTTCACCCCAGTGAGATGTCACACCCTTCACCCCAGTGAGATGTCACACCCATCACCTGAAAGATGTCACACCCTTTGCCCTGGAGAGATGTCACACCCTTCACCCTGGCGGAATGTCACCCCCTTCACCATGGTGAGATGTCACACCCTTCACCCCAGTGAGATGTCACACTCATCACCTGAAAGATGTCGCACCCTTCAACTGAAAGATGTCATCCCTTTTGCCCTGGTGAGATATCACACTCTTCACCCCAGTGAGATGTCACACCCTTCACCATGGTGAGATGTCACACCCTTAACCCCGGAGAGATGTCACACCCTTTACACCGTGAGATGTCACACCCATCACCTGAAAGATGTCACACCCTTTGCCCTGGAGAGATGTCACCTCCTTCACCCCAGTGAGATGTCACACCCATCACCTGAAAGATGTCACACCCTTCAACTGAAAGATGTCATCCCTTTTGCCCTGGTGAGATGTCACACCCTTCACCCTGGAGAGATGTCACACCCTTTACCCTGGTGAGATGTCACACCCTTTACCCCAGTGGAATGTCACTCCCTTCACCATGGTGAGATGTCACCCCCTTTACCCCAGTGAGATGTCACCCCCTTCACCCTGGCAAAGATGTCACACTCCTTTCCCAGTGAGATGTCACACACTTCACCTGAAATACATCACCCCCTTCACCCTGGTGAGATGTCACAGCCTTCACTCTGAAGGACGTCACACTCATCCATCACCTTCTGCTTCAGGAGACAAGAGGACTCTCGACCTTTCCGTCTCTCATCGTTGGGTTCTCACTAAATGGTCTGAAACCACTGGGGTCACCATGCACCTTCCACTTGGAGAGAGACCGTCCCCGTCACGATTTTCTCTGGGACTTGGCGATCTATGCTGTTCCTCACATTTGTCTCTGCCCTCGTTCTCGGCCCACAGATGTGCTCATCGGTGAGCGAAACCCCCAGTGTAGAAATTTAGGCCAAAATTATGGTTTCTCTTTTGCCTTTTTAATGCAGCCACAGAACGGTTTATTATTTCTAAATCTCTTGCTAAGATACCAATAATCTGGGGGAAAAGATAGCTCACTCTTAAATCAAATCAGTTTTAAAACAGGTCAGTTCTGGGGCCACTGTGATGCCATTTGACATTTTTCCTTTAAACAAAGTCACCCGCCGCTGACGACTTACAGAGACCTCGCTCTAGAGAGGAGCTTGGAGAGTGCAGTGGGGTGGCCGTGTGGGCGAGGCTCGCCGTTCGAGAGGAACTTTGCAACAGCACATGGATGGGAAGGAGCTTATGGAAACCCAATAGAGGGACGGCTCCGGCTGGTGGAACGGCGGCCCCTTTGCTCAAGCCAGCAACGGTCTCTGGGTCCTTCGGGTTGGGGACTTCCCTGGTCCCCAGACTCCAGCCTCCCACGCCTCCCCTGCGCCCACGTCTCCTCCATCAGTCATAGAGCGGATGTGCGTCCTGAGTTCTCCTCCAGAAAGACTAGCTGGCTGGTGTATTTTCGGACGTCTGAGTTGTGGGATTCTCAAAGAGGACCGTGACCTTGGCTGTCAGCGCTGCCTCCACGTTCACGGGCTTCTGGGCGGGATGGGACTGCGGCTTGTGGAACGCCCTCTGCCCTCCCCTCCCCGAGGCCGCCGGCTGGGTACCTGCGGGCGCTCTTCCTTCCCATCTCACCGTCTGCTGAACGAGCTGCCGGAGGGTAGCACCGACGTTCTGAGCTCCGTAAACGTGCGTTTCTCTTACGTGTTTCCTTTTCTTTGATTTTCACCTTATTTCTATTCATGCCGGACTCCCCTCTCAGCAGGCTTTGATTTGCACGGGGGGCGCCGCTCCCCGTCATGGTGCCGTGTGAAGCGGGGCTCGGGCCGCACCGTCAGGCTGGCCGAGCGGGCCCCTCTCCGGTCACTCGAGCCGCCACGTTGCTCACAGGCGCCAACAGGTGGGTTCTCCAGCTTCCATCTCGTGCGCGTGGGTCCCAACTTCAGTTCTCGATCTAGTCGTGCCGCGGCCCGTGTTCGGATGTGCGGCTGCAGAGGAGGTTATTTCAAGCCCTTCTTGTCTATTATCTGCCCTCAGCGTTCCCACTGCTTTTTCTCCGTCCCCTTCCCTCATGGCTCCAGGCTCCTCTTCCGCGGGAGGCTGTGTGTGGGCAGCCTGCTGAGGCCGAGCCCTGATGGGGGTGCCGGGCTTGTCTGGGTCCTATCGGAAGTGACACCGCGTGTGAGTCCTGGCTCCGCCTCCCGCAGGTGCCCCACGGGCACCGCCACGGTGCTCCCCTCCTCATCCCGGCCCTCCTTCTGCGCCCGCCCCCCACATACCGCATACATCTTCGTCTCATACCCCCCGTACCATACGTACCCTCACCACACACACACACACACACACACACAGAGTTTTTAAAGTCTTTGCCATTTGTAGTCTCTTTACTCCTCTTCAGGAAAGCAGGATGTGGCAGACTCGTGTTTGTCTGTCCTGTCGTGCGCGGCGTGGCTGAGACCCACCCTCCAGCCGCTGGAGGACCAGACCCCGGCGGCCTGCTAGTGCCACACCGCTGCCTTCCTGGTCTCTCCCTCTCCCCGCTGAGACAGCGTCTTTATTGTCATTCCGCTGCTGGATTCAATGTCTCCTTGAGAAAAAGTTCATTAAAGACTGTAATTTTCAGTCCGGTTCTGCTGCTACTGTCCTCCGATTGTCGTCTTCATTTTAGTCCGGCTCACGGTCACCTCCTGGCTGATCCCCTCATGTGTGTGACCCTTGAGACGTTCAGTCCCTGCCCGAAGGCTGTGAATGGCAGTGACACTGGTGCCGGCGTTGGCCGTGGCTTGGTTGTAAGCCTTAGGGTGTAGGCCCCCTTGACCAGACAGCACCGGATCGGAGAGCCCGTCTGCACATCAAAAGGAGCACATTCTGGAAGGAGCCTGAAGATCAGGGTGTGAGTTCGCTACCGAAGGTAGGCAGGCCGGGTGCTTAGCTATCTGTGCTACTGTTTGCCAACACCACTCTCCAAAAACATAGCTTTGATCCCTTAAAATTGCCACTTACAGGAGCCACATTTCGCCCCACCATTGACTCTTTGTGCCTGTGAAGGTGGTGGTGCTGATTCTGTGTCCCTAATTTCTGTGTCAGCTCAGGGATCTGCTCGGCAGATCCCAGGGATCCAATCAGCAGGAGGGATGTGGAAGGAACTGTGAGCCCGTCTGCTGGCGCGCCTTTCCCGACAGACCGTGGGAGGCTCCGCTTTTATGACCGTTAGCACTTGGGTGATGGCATTCTGAGGTCAGGCTGACGGGACGCTCCGGAGTCACGTGGTCATAAAACTCCACTAGACTCATCCCACTCTTTTCTAGCCATCGGATTCCTCTCTTCCCTTCCCTGGGATGAATACAGGTAGCATGGTGTCAGAAAGTTCATACCGGAAAAAACAAAAACAAAAAGAAAAACAAAAAAGCATGGATTTGGGATAAACTACTTATTGTGCATTTTAGTAGAACGGAAGCCTTTTTTCCCTGCTTTGGCTCACTCCCTCAGTTCTCTAATGATCTTGGACACCTGAGCACAGCCTTCTCTTTTCTAAGGATCTCAGGTCCGACACTCGAAAGTCACAGCACCCCAGCTGTCTCTGGAATTTAAACGGAGCGCAGCTGTCTGAAACTTTGCTCTGACAAGAAGAGGCACCGGTGACAGGTGCTCCTACCGTAGGGGTGGGCGTTGCCGGCACTCCTCCAGAGACAGAGCTGAATCAAAAAAAAATAATAACAACAAAACAAAACAAAACAAAACAAAACCTTTTTTTGTGTGGGAAATTTCAGACAAGTGCAAAAGCAGGCAGGATTAAAAGCCTGGCGTACTTGTTACCAGCGCCTCCCCGAATGCTCAGTGCTAGGCTGGCTTTGCTTCATCTACGCTAAAACTTCTTTCCTTTGTGGGGATTACTTAGAAGCAAATCCCAGAATCTCCCCCTTTGCCAGGAAGGACTAGAGCCAATCACCCCATAAAACGGAGTGTGTTGCTCACATATGGTTCCCAGACGGCCGCGGGCCAGCGTCCCTGAAGCCACAGGTCATGTTGACGCATCTTCTTCCGCAGAGATGCTCAAGCACGTTGACCCTAGAGCGCAGGCTTTTCTCAAAACAGCACACGGTTTCCAGAAAGGAAGGGTCTGCCATTCTTCCTCTGAGTTTAAAAACATCTGTCATGAGACAGGGGATTTGGCCCCAGAGGTTCGGGGAGAGAGGGTGCCTCTGTCTGTTTTCTAGAGGGACTGACGTGCGTGACGTTTTCCACAAGGGGCTCCGCGCCCGGGTGCGAGTTTGTGAGGGGTCTGTCTGTCAAGCCACGGTTCCCCTTTGTGCTGTGCACTCGCCCCGCAAGTGCGACTGAGCGGGTCCTGTGTCCCGGGCAGGAGCTCTGCGTCCACGGGGCCGACCTCCCGGCAGGCAGGGCCTGGGCTGCTGGGGAGAGTGAGCCCTCCTGGCAGCTCCCCTGGGGTGGGCTCAAGCTCGCGGTTCTTGAGCCGTGTGCGGACTCATCACCGAGGCTGCCCGTGTCCGAGCCGTGGATGGCAGGAGGAGCTGGTTTGCAGGAAGACCCGGGGCAGGAGCTGGGCTCAGGGAGTGACCCTGAGCGACCCGGCACCTCTAGCCGCAGGTGTGGGACCCGCAGGTGTGAATCCAGGCCCGGAGCAAGGGGAAGGCAGAGGGGAAACGTCTGGGATTGGGGTATTGGAGGTTTTACGAAGCCCGAAACAGGCGAGGAAGGGAGAGAGAAGGAAGCCCACGGCCACGGGTCCTCTCTCTTTCCTCCAGGTCTGAGCCAGATCCCAGAGAGGAACCTGGGAGGGAGGGAGAGCCGGGTCGGGAGGGAGGGGACGGCAGCCGGGCAGGTGAAGGTGGAGGCAGCCGACGGGGACCTGCCGGCCTTCGGACCTCACGACATTCTGTCTTTGTCCTGACCCCCCGTCCTCAGGCACCCTGGCTCCCCCGTCCTTTCTGGAACCGTGCTCACTCCCTGGGGGTGCCTCCCCTTCGCCAAGGCTGGGCCCCAGCCTCTGTGGACACTCGCCACCCGCCCTCGCGGGAGGCACCTGGGGTCCCGGGCCTTCCCCGGCCAGCCACGGACTCGCGCTGCCACGCACCTCCCCTGGGAGCTGCGGGAGACCAAAGCTGGCCCTTCAGATAAAGATTCCTGCAAATCGATTGTTTTGCGTCTGGACCTCAGCTTTGGAAACCTCAGAACTAGGAATCTACGTCCGCGGCTGCTCCTGCGTCCGTCACCCTTTCCCTGAGGGGTGGAGACGGAAGCCCGGGGTTGTGTGAGCAGCGGGAAGCCGCGTCGAGGATCTTCCAAAATGCTGTGTCGCCGCAACACGCCACGAGCTCCAGGGTCTCCGCCGGGCGGCGGAGGAAAAAAATCACACGATAGAGACGGTGCGGCCGGCACTCCGCTAACAAGGCAAGGCCCCGGGCTAGTCCTGCCGGAATTCCAGCGACGAATCAGACTTTCCTGATGTCCTCAGGACTGCGGCCTGGTGGAGATGGGCTCACGCAGAACGGCAGGCAAGGCGATGCTCGGCAGGGCCGCTATTTTATGCGGGCGTGAGGAAGGTGCACATCCATGGAGAACGTGGTGGGAGCTCGGGCAGGGAACGGGGGAGCCCTAGCCAGGCCGGCGTATTGGGATCCCCCTGGGCGTCCCTGTCCTTGGAGGTGAGGATGCTCCTGTCCTGCAGGTGGAGGGAGGGCACCTGTCGCAGGAGGGTCCCGCGACCCACTTCAGGGGGGTCAGAGAGTCCTTCCTGCACCTGCCCTTCCGCACAGGCCTTTACTTGAAACAGTCCATCCGCCAGGGCGCCGTGTTTGGGGGTGGTGTGTTCTGAACCCCATCAGGACCCCCGTCAAGCGTGCTTCGTGCCTCTCAGGTCTGGCTCCCTCCTCCGCAGGCAGAGTGGTGAGAAGCCCGGCAGACGGGGGACCCTGCGGTCTCACACGGCGACAGCGGTGGGGGCGGGAGCCGCGGCCGGCACAGTGTGTCCATCAGGAGGAAGACAATGCCCCCCCCACGCTTATGGAATGTTTCTTAAAATATGAGTAAAGGTGGGAACCTGGGTGGCTCAGTGGGTTAAAGCCTCTGCTTTCGGCTCAGGTCATGATCCCAGGGTCTTGGGATCGAGTCCCGCATCGGGCTCTCTGCTCAACAGGGAGCCTGCTCCCTCCTCTCTCTCTGCCTGCCTCTCTGCCTACTTGTGATCTCTGTCTGTCAAATAAATAAATAAAATCTTTAAAAAAAAATATGAGTAAAGGCTTATCAGATCATCTCGGGTTAAAGAAAAACGTGACACAATGTGACCCACGTTACGTGAACAAAAAATCAGAAAGTAACTCACTGAAATCATAAACAATGATTTTCTCTGGTCGGCAAAACTGGACGCATCTTTGCTTTTACCTTTATTCCTTCTGTCTCGCTCTGTTTGGCTCAGCAAACAGCCTGCTTTCGTGCTAACATAGAGCTGAGGACTCGGCTCACGTCGGGCAGGACGCCCTCGCCTGCGTCTCCCGGGCCCGCCTCCCAGCAGCCCCTCCTCCTGGCTGTCTGGGCACAGTCAGCTCCCCTGTGCGCCCCTTCTCCGACATGATGCGGATGCATCTAGAGCCCCGCACCGAGCCTCCCTCACTCTTTCTTGAGGCCATCAGGACCTCCAGACACGTTGGATGGAAGTCACCCGATCTGAGATCCGTGCTGCGAATGGGTGACTGCCCACCTCTGGGGCTGGGACCGTAAGTGGGTGCCCCCATGGGAAGGCAGGTGGGGAAGGAACCCCACTGTGGGTAAATGCGGCCTCTGTCAGGGCAGGCCGGCAGGCCGTGCTGTCCCTGGCCCGCCGACCCGGGGAGGCGCCCTCACCTCTGGGCCTCCACCCTCTAAGTCAGGCTGTTGTGTCCCCTCGTGGGGACTCTGCTCTCAGCCGGGGTCTCCTTGGCACACGAGGGGTCTCCCACATCCTCGCGTTCGTGTGCTCCTCATAGGGGCGAGCAGAGACAGTCCCGTATCCCTGGACAGATGACGCTGGCTCCAAGGCCCACGCTGCCGAGAACACCCACACCGGGGAGTTCTACAGCCGTGATCCCGTCACGGGGTGGGCAGCCCACGGGGTAAGTCCCGATATGGGAGGCCCCAGAGACCTCTCTCCCCCTTCCTTCGGGTGAGAACACAGCCAGCCAGCGGCCCGGAAGCCAGTTCTCACCAGACACCGATTCTGAGGTTTCGGGGTCCTGACCTTGGACCCCAGACTCCAGAACTGAGAAATCAGTGTCTGTCATTCATAAGGGCCGTCTGCGGTCCTCTGCTGCAGCGCCGGAACAGACTGAGGCAGGCTCTCTCGCTCCCGCCGCACATTTGACTTTGGTCTCGAGAACTGCCCATCTCCTGGGATTCCGCGTCTCGTTCCAGAGTTCCAGGCTGCCCAGCCACGTCTCCCCACCCGAACGCCAGCCCGGCCCACGGTCTGATGGCCCTCGTCCCCCGCGCGTGTCCCCTTCCCCACCTGCCAGGACTCCAAGTAGCATGAGACCTCGCTTTCGACATCCACCGAGGCGACTGCAGTAGGAACCTTTAGAAATAAATCCTCTGTGCACTATTTAACTCTCTATCCTTTAGCACGTTTTAGTTTTCCTCCCTGGAAGACTGACAGGTGGCCGTGGGTGTGCCCGGCCGCACCCCTGCCGTGTGTCTCGGCGGGTGTGTAAGCGTTCGCTAACTCCCAGGGGTGCTGGGACGCGGGGGCCTGGAGGAGTAACGACGTCCCAGCTCACGCACATTCTCCCAGGAGAGTGGACTGAGGCTGGACACCACAGTGCGGCCCACGCGGCATCTGGGCTGCCCTCTCGGCTCCCGGGCTGGGGACGTTTGTG
Organism: Martes martes; assembly: GCF_963455335.1. Lineage (NCBI taxonomy): Eukaryota > Metazoa > Chordata > Mammalia > Carnivora > Mustelidae > Martes > Martes martes. Next base: position 139,587,931 of record NC_137895.1, on the reverse strand, counting down.
AGGCTCCCGTCGCGTGGTTCCTGCGAGGGAGGACATACGAGGGTCTCGTGGTTTCTCCCGTGCAGACGGCTTCTGCCTTTTCTCTCGTGAGTGTTCTCCAGGTTACAAGATTCCCGTGGTTTTCTAAAGGTTCTGTCGAAGTGTCTTTTCTCCATCCTCTTAGCGTATCTCAGTGAATCTCAATCCTTGCCGAGGCAGGAAGGCCCCGTTTCCTGCCTACAACATTTACATAAATCCCAGTTAAATTTCATTCTTCCTCCATGTGACAGAAATGTGTCGCAAATCTTTATGTTGTGGTGTTTTGCAATTCATATGTTCCGTAGCAATAACAATTTCCCTTCGGAGAGGCAGGAAAGTTCCTATTTTCTGTATTGCAATTTCCCACTTTTTACTTTTACTTTTACTTTTTTTTTTACTTACTCCCACTTTTTACTTTTCCAGGAAAGAAGGAAATAATCGGTGATAAAACATTCTGCCCTGTGCAGTGCCTGGACCACTATCCGCCCGAAGAGAGTTTGGAAGCCGTTGTGATCGATGGGTAGGTGATAGTTACTTTTTTATTCCATCAAAAAATAATAATTCTTGTACAATAGAGGGTCACCTTGATGTCACCGAGTCCAGCATGAGCTGGGCAGCGTGTGTGGGAAGACACGTGAGTCCTCGCGGAGTCGACCGGCATCCTCTCACTCATGCAGCGGGGTGACTGTCCCCCTGGCTCTCTTCCCAGGGCCTCTGCTCAAGCTGGTGGCACAACGTGGGACCTCCGAGAACGTGTTAACGCGCCCCTTCCTCACTCACGGACTCCTTGGCTCCGTCTGTCCTGGGACGGATGGGAGGGCTTGGGAAGCGGTAGAGGGGATGGGTAGATTAGGGTGGCACGAGGGGCGAGCGACTCAGTCCAATGCATCTAACCCGGGCCTCCTGATGGCGACTGGGGCCCACCTGACGGGCATTCACGTTAAGGTCTTCCCATAGTTACCATCTTCTGCAAAGATTGTATCTTTTAGCAATCGCTTTATCATTCTAGACTTTGGTAGGTGGGGACTTTATGGTGACTTAAGGAACAATAGAAGGCTCAGGTTTCTCTTTTTAGTTTTCCTCCAGTCACGCGCCGAGGACCCTGGTGAGCGCATCCAGGGCCTCATAGAAAATAGGCCCCAGAGGTCGGGGCAGCGACCTACGGTGGAAATGATGGCAGGAAGTGATGGTCCACCTGGCCCGCGGAGGAGGCTCAGGGTTCCCAGGAAAGCCCCGTCTTCCAGGAAGCGTGTGTACGTGTGTATTTGCATGCACGCCTTCACACGCATCTGTATGTCACGCGTATGTAAATACACACAACGGGCATATAAAGTGTGTGTGCGAGGAAGCCTTTTTTTTTTTTTTTTAAAGATTTTATTCATTTATTTGACAGACAGAGATCACAAGTAGGCAGAGAGGCAGACAGAGAGAGAGAGGAAGCAGACTCCCTGTTGAGCAGAGAGCCCAATGCAGGGCTCAATCCCAGGACCCTGGGATCATGACCTGAGCCGAAGGCAGAGGCTTTAACCCACTGAGCCACCCAGGTGCCCCGATGGAGCCTTTCTTGGGGCAAGAAGTAAACTCAGGCAAGAAGCATAGCCCATGCCCTCAGGACTGCTTGCCCCTCCCTCAAATTTCTGGGGCTACCATGGAGACAGGGACTTCGCAGACGGCACGTATAAACGCATCGGGAGACTCGGTCCTTCCAGTTGTTAAAAGGGTTGCAGGCGTGCCTGGGTGGCTCCGTGGGTTAAGCCTCTGCCTTCGGCTCAGGTCATGGTCTCAGGGTCCTGGGATCGAGCCCCGCATCAGGCTCTCTTCTTGGCCGGAAGCCTGCTTCCTCCTCTCTTTCTGCCTGCCTGCCTGCCTGCTTGTGATCTCTGTCAAATAAATAAATAAAATCTTAAAAAAAAAAAAAAGGGTTGCGGTCTCACGGGAGACCTGTAGGCGGGGCTTGGGGCTGGAGATGGGGCCCCTGTGATGTGGCCAAGGACTCTGTATCTTTTCTAAAGAGGCCCGTCAGCGATTTCACAGATGACAGTGAAGGACACCTAGTGGAATACAAGATTCAGGTAGTTTTTTTAGTGTAAGTGCGTGCGGTGCTATGTTTGGTAATACTTGGACTAAAACACGACTCGTTCGTCTGGAATTCAAGTGTAGCTGGAGGGCTGGTGTGTATGTGTGAGCGTGTGAGGTAGAGAGGAAGTCCGAGAGGCAGAGGAGGAAGGGTGGGGGTCGTAGCAGCCCGCTGTTATTCCTGGGTCAAGTGGGAGAGAGAAGGGGTGCGGTACACATTGTCTGATCGGATCAAGCTCAGAGGTATGGATCCATTGATCAGTCAGTCGATGGACCGATCCAGCAAATGGTTGTTGGGAGTCAGGCGCTCTGCCTGGTGGCTGCCCGGAGCCCATCATCAGTGGTACAGACGGACGCTGTGTGCAAAGCCACCATCGAGGGGGTGGGGAGCTCCATTTGGGGAAGAAGTTCAGCAGGGGGGGTGAGCGAGCTGGAGGGTGGCGAGGGGCCCTGGCTGGGACTCAGTGGGGAGGGGGACAGCGGGGGCCAGAGGCCACCGAGCAGCCTTTGCAGGCCCTTCTGCTCCAAGTAAGAACCTGGGGGGGGGGGTTGGTGGCGAACATGAAACAGCGGCATGTGGCGGTTGGGCAGCCCCTCCCCGTCCCAGAGTGTGAGTTCATGGGTCCCGCCAGCCGGGCCTGGATACCCACCTTGGCGCGGCATTTCGGGAGGCAGCAAACAAACCAAGGAAACCCTCAAGAGTGGAGAGAAATACCATCTTAATGCAACACGCTAACACATCAAAATGAATGCAGAAAATGCACGATGAACAAAATAACAAAATTTGACAGAAAGGCAGTGCTGTGATGAGCCATATTGGAGCCCGAGGCAAAAAAAAAAAAAAGTCAGGAATAATGATCCCGTCTTTATTTAAAATGCTGATTTTTGTCATGGGTTTTTGCATTAATTTTGTTTTTTTTTAACAGTGCATTAACACGTTGTTTACCTCGATGACTGAAATTCTGTGCCTCGCTGGTCTCTTCCTGCCCCAAGTTGGTTCTGCAAGAAAGGGGCTCGGAAGACACCCGCCTTCCCTGGGAACCTGCCCGACCTCCATTTCTTACTGGCCGCAGGGGGGCAGCTCTGAGGTGGAGGGAGTGCCCCGGGCTTTGTGAGGATGGGGCCGGGGAGGGCACCGGAGACAGGTGTGCACGGGAGCATTCAGGCCTCTGCGCTCTCCGCATGTCACTGATCCCACGCCGGACCGGCCAGTAGGTACAGCACGTCTGCGTCTGTGTGCAGGTGCGACCCCACGCATCTGACACGCCCTCGTGGCTGCAGCAGCCCAAGGGCCCAGCCTCTGCCACCCCCGGGTGGGACGGAGCCCGGGTGCTGAATTTCCCCTTGCGACCCTGAGTGCTCTCTCCCCAGCCTGGCAGCTCCCTGGCTTCCTCGGGTGGGGATGCTGGCGGCTGGGCCAGGTGTCCTCCCTCTGAGGAGGGAGTGGGAAACACGGGAGGCAGTGAGCGTCGAGTTCAGGGTGGACAGCGCCCGCCCGAAGGAGCCCGGCTTGTCCCAAGCCCAGAATCTCCAGGGGGAAGAGAGGAGGCTTCCCACGTTGAGAGCGGGGAAGCGTGTTCTCTGATTCAGAGCGCGGAGCGGGCAGAGCTCGGGCGATTCTCAGGAGCCACCCCGCTTCTGGGCTGAGGGACCTTGATTGAGAGCATCTCACCCTCTTACAACATGACACTCCCCCCGCTGCGGACTGAGTTCCACTTAAGGCAAGTGTTCTCTTCCTGATGGAAATCCTATGGATACAGACTGTGTGTGTGACGTGTACTTGACAAGTGGGTCGTACCTCGTGTTCATGCAGAGCCCCTTCCTCCCTCCCTCCCTTCCTTCCTTCCCTCCAGATTTTGTTTATTTATCTGAGAACGACAGAGGGAGCTCGAGTGGGGGCAGAGGCAGAGGGAGAAGCAGACTCCCGCTGAGCAGGGAGCCCGACACGGAACTCGATCCCAGAACCTGGGGATCATGAGCTGAGCTGAAGGCAGATGCTGGACCGACAGAGCCCCCCGGGCGGCCAGAACAGGTTTTCCAGAACAAGCTCCCGTGGTGAGCCGTGGCTAGGAACAGAATGGCAGGACGTCCACTTCCATGCATCGCAAAACAGCCGGACAAACCCTCCGTCTTTACACCAACGCCGCCCAGTATGCGTCCGATGCATAGAGCCGTGTGAGGTCACCTTTGCTCCACGGGCCACCCTCTTGGCTACGTCCACGTCTCCCAGACACCGCGCTCACAGTGCGACGTACCAGGTGACCTCCGGGGCAGCTGGGGCAGACCCTCCGGGGATCCGGGCTCACGTCCCTCGCCCACACTTCCGCGCTGGAGGGCAGACACACTGTGTGTCAGTGGTCACGAGGAATCCGTGCCCGAGGGACAGAGCGACAGCACAGCGGGTGGAGAGCTGGCTCAGGGCCCGGTGGGGCTGAGAGGTCACATGGGGGCCCCTGGCCAGGGGCACCGTCGGTATCCAGCCCGGGGCAGCCATGTCCCACACATTCGTCAGGGGTAGGCCGAGGGGCCACGGGTGGGGGTGTGTCCCACGAGGATACGTGTGCTGTTTCATTTTGAGGTTTCAGCCCCGATGAGGAGCACCTCCGTCCCTGCGGACTGCGTCCCCTTGGGCAGGATGGTGATAGCGCCCTTCAGAATGGCAGATAACGTCCCCGTGTTAGAATTTTCACGGAGGAGAAATGGAGCCATGCGGGGAACAAACACCTCCAACCTTACCCCGGGCTGGGGCTCGTGCCTGTTGGTGCAGCTTTTCTTCTAACGGAAGACAGAAGCCGGGGGCTGGCTGGGAGACGCGGTGGGCGCGCAGCGGCTGTGTCTCGGGCTGGCCCGATGGCCCAGATGCGGGTCTGCAGCGGCGCGGGCATCCGGAGGGGAAATGGGCTGTGTGGCTGGGCGGGCCTCTGCGTTCACTCTGCGACCATCACCCGGAAACCCCTGCTAGGGCCTGCCCGGGGAGCGGGGGTCCTAGAGGAGGAAGGGCGCGTACAGCAAACTTCTGCGGCAACCTGTTCCTTCTGCGCCCTCTCCTCCAGGGTCTGGGGAGCAGGGTCTGGGGAGCAGCCTCTGTCCTTCCAGACACAGCCGGAGCAGGGGCGCCCAGCGCGCGCAGGACAGCCTGCTCCCAGCCGTGGTCGTGGTCCCCGGGCGGAGGACGGATCTTCTGACCGTGGGCGTGGCTTCCGTGTCCGGTGGAAAGCGTCCTGCCGCAGTCCCATGAAGGGCCCGTCGCCCCGTGGGGACGGCACAGGGGTTCTGACGAGTGTCTGCAGAGCAGGTGGTCTGAGGCTGGTGGCCGGGGCCTGCTGGCCAGGCTGGAGGTGACCTGGGGGGCCGGTCCTCCCTGAGGAGTCCTTCCTTAGAGCAAAGCAGACGCCCACTGCCGGCTGCACACCTGCCTCGGGAAAAGGGACAGAGGGCGTCGCTTCTCTGTCAGGAACGCTGTGTTCTCCCGTCACCGTCTTGTCCCTGACATCCCCGCCCGGGACCCCTCACCCAATATCCAGATGCCGCCCGGGATGCCTCCTGCTCCCCCCACCGACACACACCCACCCTGGCCTTTCCCTCTCGGAATATCAATTTGTTTCTCCTTTCTTTGGATGGAGGGAAAAAGGACCCACAGTACCAACATTCCCTGTTTAGGGAGGTGTTGAAAACACCGTCCGCATTCCCCGTCCTCTACAGTGAGAACCGCAGAGCAGAAAGAAAACAATCCTTTCACGCTTTTCAGAAGAGGCAGAGGAGCCGGGAAGGTCTCCTCTCCGCCTCTGGAGCCGCGCTCGCTCTCGTCCAGGCCGGAGGGAAGCACAGGCGGCCGGCGTCAGGCGGGGCGCTGCGGCCCAGGGACGGGGTCCGCAGAGACACGAGGGAGATGCCAGGGGTCGCGCACTCCCGAGCGGGCTTCTGTCACCCGCTGCGGTGTGATAAGGAGGAAATGGAATTTAAAATGTGTCCTGGCCCCATTTCTGCTGCATTCACGACCGGTGCTACTGAAAATGGCAGGAGGGGGGCTAGGGGACACGAGGGCGGTGACTTTCGGTCCAGGGTGACCTGGTAGCCCAAGGATGCCCACACCATCACACCAAGATAGGTCCAGGATTCGGCCAGGCTCATCGAGGTCAGGATCCTGAGGGACCCCGTTGTCGCCAAGACCCGGGGTGTGTTTTCCACTCTGATGAACACACTTGCATCAGGATACTCACCTGTCAGGACTGGGGACCCCTGGGAGCACACACCAGGGGACAGCGGGGGTGGGGGGGTGGTGCGGCCCCACAGGGGTGTGAGGTGCTTCCTAACGTCCACAAGGTGTCGCCCTTGTCCTCGGAATGGAACCGTCCTCTCCCCTGCAGCACCCCGGCCACGGACGGGAGAAACAGACAGGATTCCAAGGAAGCCATCCTTTCTAATAATGAGATGGCAATTAGTAGGGGAAATGGCATAAAATTATTTCAGCATGTAGTGACATCGTAATTCTAAACTGCAGAAAAATACCCCCTTTCAAGCTCTTTCAGGAAGCACAGAGCACATCTGGTCCTCTGTTCCTGCTTTGCTCTGTGGACACACGAACGACTATGCCTTGTGCGTGCCCTGGCCTCCTTGGTCCCTCCCGGCTGTGCTCGTGGTCAGGGGGAGCAGGCTTAGCCTTCCTGGGCAGGACGCACCCCGGGCCCAGCACCACTCTCCAAACGCCTGCTGGTACAGAGCCCTGCAGGGTGGACGCGGGGAGGGTGTAGGGTGGGTCGACGCCGGGATGCCTGGAGGGTGTGTCCAAGAGGCTGTGTGTCTTCTCATGACTCCCACTTACTTCTGGAACAATCTAACTTACTAATGAGAAAGTACAGTTTTGGGGCAATTCTGTCATTTGCTCAAAGCCAAGTTCCCCGTAAACATGGTTTCCAAACCTCAGGTTGGCTTGGCTCCCAGACCACGCCGTTCGCACTGCACACAGAAGCAGCCTGCCCTGGTCCGTCGGGGGCCGGCTCTGCGGGAGTGGGGAGAGGAGCCTGAGCCCGGAGCTGGAAGCATGGCTGCTGGGACGCGGCCCCGTGCAGGGGCAGGGGCTCAGAAGATGCTCTGCGTGCGTGTGAACTCCATCTTTGGAGAAGACACACCGGGCGGAGCCCAGCAGGCGTCTGCTGGGGCTTCACCAAGAGAGGAGAGGGGCAGGGGGGAGTAGGGGGCATGCAGGGCTCCTCCTCAGCCAGCACGAATCGGGAGGGCCCAAAACGGCCCTGGGCGGCCCCCTCCACTGCCGTGTCCCAGCTGGGCCCCTGAAAGACCATCAGGTCACCCAGCCCACCCCGTGTGGCTCCGCTTCCTCCTCCCGCCCCCCCGAGGCAGGCTGCTGCCAGGCCCCAGGGACTTGCTACCCGAGGTTACAGAGGCGATTTGAAGAGGGACGACAGGTAACGGCGGGCCGCCCTTCATGCGGTGGGGGCCACAGGGACCCTGAGTGATCAATGGAGGTTGTCCCCATAGTTTTATTTTCGGTCAGGTGCTCGCGGCCGGGGGCCCCCGTGTCTAGGCACTGGCCCAGCTCCGTCGGAGGAGGTGTCCGTCTGTGTCTCGTGGAGCACTAAATTGGTGCCGTGCGGTCCTGATGCTGGTGGTATGCGCCCACGTTTCCACGGCAATGATAGTACGTCGTGTTGTGTCGGGGGGGGGTTTCTGAGCACGCGGGTCTCCGTGAGCTCCTCATTGACCCGGAGACCCTTCCGGCCCAGGCCTTTGTGAGCTGAATGCGATCAGGCTGGTCAGGACTCCAGGTGGCCTACGTGCCGATAAGGCCGCCAACTCCATTATCACTGTCAATTCACGGCACATCGATGAGGCATCAAAGTAGACAATTAGTAAACCCATGTGATAAACGCGTGCATGTGTGTCTCTTCCTATTCAAAGTGCTTGCAAGTTGTGCACACCCAACATTAACCACAGGGTCTGCCGGTGAGACTCCAGCGTGCACACTTGCACACAGTCACATATGCACACACCCGTGCCTGTCTGCACATGCGCACACACACACATACACATATGCACACACCTGTACATACATGAACACGACACCTACACGGATGCATACACCTCTACAAGCACACCTGCATACACCTACCTGCACACCTGCACACACATGCACCTGTACACACCTGCACACCTGCACACCTGCACACACATGCACCTGTACACACCTGCACACCTGCACACCTGCACACACATGCACCTGTACACACCTGCACACCTGCACACCTGCACACACATGCACCTGTACACACCTGCACACCTGCACACCTGCACACACATACACCTGTACACACCTGCACCTGAACACAACACCTGTACACACACATACAGCTGTACATGCACACCTGCACACACCTACCTACACACACCTGCACACACACATACACTTGCACACCTGCACACAAGTATGCCTCTACACAAGCACACACTTGTGCACACCTGTACACAACACCTACACACATGCATACACCTGTACACGCACACCTGCACACACCTACCTGCACACCTGCACACACATACACCTGTACACACCTGCACCTGAACACAACACCTGTACACACACATACAGCTGTACATGCACACCTGCATACACCTACCTACACACACCTGCACACACACATACACTTGCACACCTGCACACAAGTATGCCTCTACACAAGCACACACTTGTGCACACCTGTACACAACACCTACACACATGCATACACCTGTACACGCACACCTGCACACACCTACCTGCATACCTGCACACACACACACACTTGTATACACCTACACACATCTATAGCACTCATGTACATACACATGCACACACACTTGGACACACGCATACACCTGTACACTCTGCACGTGTCTAGACACGTTGGCACATGCATGCATGCACACCTACACACGTGCATGCACACACAGATTTGTGAGAACAGGGGTCAAGAGCACGTGGAGCAGCCCTGCTGTACGCAGTCTTCTCATGTAAAGAGAACATTGTGGAGTAAGCCTGTGTGCTCCCGGAACGCAGACTGCAGGGGAGAGTCTCACGGGCAGGGAAGGGCGGACCCCAGAGAGAGAGGAAGCCAAGCAGTCCCTCAACACGGGAGGCCCCCTCTGTCCCTCTCCCTGTCCGTTCCTCCAAGAGTCCAGTGTCCTCGCGTTCCTTGACAGCAACCGCCTTGTTTGGAGAGAGCCTGACTCTGTGTTGTGAGTGTGTATTGTGTGTGTGTGTCGTGTGCGTGCGTGTGCTGTGGGTGAGGTGGAGGGGGGAGACAGCCCACTGGGGAGGAGGGGGAGGGAAACAGGAGACTTAGAGGAGCAAAGGAGAAGAGAACTGGATGGGGGCCAGGCTGGTTCTGACAAGGAGGTTTAAGGCACGGTCTTTCTGAGAACACGCATCCCAGGGGCCTTCCCCGGCGGCTCGGGGCACCGCGGGCTCTCCAGTCTGCCCGCCAGCCGCCCGCCGGAGACCCTCAGCAAATGCCTTCAGCACAAGCCAACGGAGTGAGTGTTCTCACCGCTGCCTTTAAACCGCAGTGAACGGTAGCCGGGGTACGGTGCACCCTGAAATAGCAAACCAGCAGCGGACAGCGTTCTCTCCTCGTTAAAAAAAGTGTGTGTTTATCATTTTTTTTTAGCACAATCATGCTCGTAGCACGGCCTAAGACAGTCTGTGACTCCACAGACACGCTCTCGCCTGCACCTCCTGATGCCGCTTCGTGAGTCCACGGCAAGGCGGGCGCGTGCGTCCCGGCGACTCCAGAGCGTTAAGACTCTGGGGAAACATCTGGAACGCCTCCAGGTTACACAGACCCGTGGAGAGACGTGACATCTCATGCAGGTAAAAAACTAAGAGGGAAATACATGGAAAGAACTTGAAGATGTGAAACACATTTGCTAGGACGACCCAGTGTGGCCGTCTGTCGGGGACATTTTGAACCCAAAAGGAAACGCATGTTCTAGATGTCGGTGTTCTGTCTACACGCTGCCGAGCATCTCGGTGCTCAGCACCGTAAAACCTCAGCCGAGAAGCTGGCCAGACGGGGAGTCAGCTACCGAGCGTGTCTCGAAATGCGCTCGCAGAACTGGCCCTGAGCCGGGGCTTCGTGCCGTGTGTCTTGCCTTCACCTTGTGGCCACCACGGGCCCCGCCTCGTGCACTGACCACCCTGCAGTTGTTGGCCGTTTGCACCTTTCTTCATGGGACACTTTTCGTGGAGTCGGGTAAGAGGACGTTCTGGCCCCTGCAAGTATCTGATATCCTCTCTCCTGGTTATAAGATGCTCAAGGCAGAAGGTACCTAGAAGGCTGTTCTCAGACCCTCCTGGTTGGTGGACGAGGAGGCGTGAATCCTACAAGGTCCTGCAAGTTCTTACTAAACGCGGTGTGCTTAGGGAGGCCGCCCAGTGGCCGCGGATAGAACAAAGGCCTTTTCAAGGAATGCATATGGGTACAGCTCCTGAGCTAACCACCTTTTTTTTTGCTTAACAAGGTTTTATACGTACATACTCTCATTATTACTTGCTTTAATGTCTGCAAATTAGAGCCCGGCCCTTTCTTCATTTGGGTTAACCCATTACCTGTGGGGTCTTCTGTGTAAGCGTGATGGCCACTGGCTTCCTCCTGCTCTCTGGTTGTTTTACTTAGTGATTACTGGCAATTTCATCATTCCTGCAAGGTGAAAGCTCGATGTTTATTTTAGCAAATTTTCTTAATAGCCTTAATCTGCTGTCAAGTCAATAAAGTGTTCCTCAACTTTCATGATAAATGAAATCTTTCACCGAGAGATTCCTGATGGTCTCTAAGTACTTAAAGAGGCCACACTTTTTTTTTTTTAACCTTTTAATCTTGTGTGTTGTGAAGCCTAGAAGTAGGTCATTCTCAACCACTCAGTTTTGCAAAGCTTTTACAGGAGCTGACCTAATTCTTACAGCCTTTTCACAAGAGGGATCTTAAATGCGGAAGCGTCGGTCTCCACCGAGTCAACCGCGGAGGGACCAAGAGGCGGCGAGCACCCGTGCGGCCCATTCTGTCGGGTGCTAAGTGTCTAACGGCAAACATTTGCCAGACATTCCCACTAGTTAATGCATTCCTTTGAACCCAAATATTAAGTCTTTAGAAAGTACTGTCTGTGCCCCAAAGTACTCACTATCTAATAGCCCACCAGGGGAAGGATTTATGCCTTACCTGTCCGGGGACTGGACGGGCCAGGGACACGGTGGCCGTGCGAGACAAGGGAATTCCCCAGCAGGCCCTGTGCCAAGTCAACACCTAAGCAAATCCTGGCACCTGGACTGTGGAGCTCCAAGCCAGGTGGGGACCAGGAGGCTACGTGGGGCTAGATGAGTCGGTGACGTGCCATGGATCTGTTCTTGAAGAAAGAACCACATCACAAGGGTCCCTTGACACGGTCCGTGATTAGAGCCGTCGGTGCAGACAGGTTCTCCTAGGTTTTCTCCCCTGCGAGGAAAGCAGTTCTCTGGAGAAGCGTTGAGGGAGGCCGGTGCTGTGGTTCACGTTCTACGATGGCTGCGGCCTCTGCTGGCTCTCACGGAAGCCGCCGACGGCCCCCGGACGGACCGAGGTGGGGATGGCGTCCCGGCCCCGAGATGTCCCAAGCGGGTTGTGGCTGAGGGTTAGGGCACCTTGACAGTTGCTTGCGTGGAAAACAGCTTTTGCTTCCGAAAGATTCTGTGTTTAGTTTGGAAATTCAGATCCAGCTGGAGGAGGAAACGTTTTCTTCTACGGTTCTTTAATTTGATTTGTTTCTCACGTTCGTGTAGAACAGCCCCGCAGCAAATGCCTCACCAAAAAAGGGCAACGGAAGGATTGCAGTCGCAAGGCTAGTTTCATAGAGGAAAAAAGGAGACGATGACGGTGATGGGTTTGGTTCATTGGAGCGAGTGAACCACCTTCACTCCACACGTCCTCTGAACGGTAAATGGGACGCAGTCGTGTGAAGTAGGGTGCGTTTGGCTTGAGACGTCTTAGAAGCATGAACACTTTGCAGGGTGAGGTCCAGCCTCACAGATCTGTCTCTCAAGACCTGTATTCATCTGAAAAATAAAATGTCTTGTGACATACAAGAAACAAGTTATTAGCACTGGGTGTGGTGCATAAACAATGAATCTTGGAACACTGAAAACATAAAATAAAATAAAAAAGGAAAATGTAAAAAAAAAAAAAAAAGTAAAACAATAAACCCAACCGGTATGGAAGGCAGCACCAGAAGCAGGTCCTCGAGGCCTGCGTGACTCAGGCTCGAGATGCCTGTGGAAAGGCCCGCATTCGCTGACCAGATTTGATTTCCGAAACGACACAGTGATGTTTAGTGATCAGACAAATGTTTCCCAGAGAGATTTCGCTTAAAAGTGCAGTCGGATTCTTTCTTCTCGTCGCTTGACTCAGTCGACAACGTCATCCAGGGGCCGCTCTGGTGCAGGTGCAACCGTTAGGACGCGTGTAGTGGTCCCTGCGACTGAATGACAGGCTGGGATTCTGACATGACTAAAGCAGCTGTTTGAGGATTCTACACATTCCTAGCTCCAAATGTCTGAGCACAGTTCCCAGTCTCATTCACTGGAGCCTGGGAACCTTGCGGGCACAGTAACCACCCTCACGCCCACTCTTTACGCTGCCTGCGCTGTTCTGTAGCCGTCCTACTGCGAACGGAGGGCTTGGTTCTCCGGTTGAGGTCAACGGGGAGGCCACTCCCGGTGCCGTGGGTAGCTCACCGTCACGTGACCGCCTGCGCCGGGACCCGGGAGCCACTGGTCTTCACTCAGTTTCTGCTCGACGCGGGGTAAAGGCAAACCTCAAACGTCGTCAAGCTCCGGGACGACAGACACAATGACGACACTATCAGTCACGTTTCACGAACGCATCTCTACCCAGGGGGGAGTCACTATAAGGTTTTGCTTCCAACCCATTCTTCACGCAGGGCGGCAACTTTCACGACATGTGGGATCCTCGCCGAGACCCCCTAAGTCGGGGGAGATGCCCGTCCCCACTTTACAGATGAAGAAACGGAGGCTCACAGCTTTCATGATTTTGCCGAAAGCACAGATGCGGAGCCAAGGCGCGGTCTGAGGCTTCCGTGCTGGGTCCTCGGTGGTGCCTGACCCACACCTACAGGTGGGTCTCTGACTGTCGGGCAGGGTGACCCCCCCTCGCCCCAGCACAGCCGAGCGACCAGAAGGTAGCCCGGCAACATGGGGCCTGTCTCCTCAGGGCTCTCCTGGTTCTGACGCCCGGGGCCGGGGATGTCATCAGGAGAGCAGGCAAAGAAAACGAGCCCCCCATACCATGACTGCCCCCCACACTCACTGTGCTCAAGTCTTCAGCACTTCTAAAGCTTCCAGAACCACCGTGCCGTTCCCAGATCTCCCCCGCGTCTCTGCAGACCAACTCCGGGCTGCGTTCTCCCACACCGGCCCCAGGGCTCCCTTCGGTCTTGACCCCTAGCCTCGCACCATGAGGGCCACAGAGACTCTGCAACACGGATGCTGACAAGGGTCAAATGCGATTTATTTCCAATCCTGTTTCATCGGAACCGGGAGTGGCTGGAGGGTCTCTGTCTGGTTTTGGCCGATACACAATCCATTGAGAAGAGTCACCCCAACGCTGCCTAGTTTCTGACTTATTTTCCTAAGTCTCACTTGAGTTTGATGACATCTTTAATAGTAATAATTTAACTCCACTTTCTTCATCCTGAAGTTTTCATAAGCTCCAATATTTCACTTTTTGCAGACATTTATGAAAGCTTACAAAACGTATTAGCTTAAATCCCCAAATATAAGATCTCCTGGGAGTAGAAACTAAATTGATCTTAATGCACCACCAGAAGTTAAACCTTGGATTTCTTCCTAAATAATGAAAAACTTTTGTCAATCCATAGTTTCAGCTTTTCATGTACCTGTGTGCTGAAATTCGAAAGAAAAGGTACACAAAATACAAAATAAAATCTAGAAGTCCTGTGAGAAGTGAAAAAAATAAGAAACAGTAAGCTCTCCCTGCCCCCCACCCCCCGACTCCCTTTCTGGAAATCTCTCTCCGTTTCTGCTGCCAGGTAGGCCCCTCGCCACGTAAGTCTGGGGGATTCCCTTTTATAGTATGGCTGGTTGCAAAGTCAGAGGAGTGTCTTGTTATAAAACGCACGCCTTCCTTTCCCCGTTGTATTTTCTAATTCCATTTATGCTAAACAAACCCAGCCCTTCAGAGAGTCAAATGCGAGGGTTCGAAATCAGTCTTTAAAGCATCCCGCAACAGCAGCGCTCTGTTAGGTTTCTGCTGAAAACGCACTCCGCCTCCTGCAGTCTGAGCAAAGCCACCCCCACAGGGGAGTTTGGGGGAGACGTCACCAGAAGGGACTCGTGACCGAGGAAGGGGTCCCCGTCCTCCGAGCGCGCTTACCTGCCCTTCCTTGAAACTGGTCACACCTGAGATCGTGAAGTGGTGACGCTTTGACACGCACAGTGACCTCTGGGGGAAAAAAGTGCAAACATCCGTGGCAACTTGGTTAAAAGTATCTGTGTGTTTTCTTTTTGAAGAACTTACTGTAAAGAGAGGTGATGTCTTGATTTCTTTTTTTCTATTAGCTTATAATTAGGGGAGAACAGCCTTAATATTTGGAGTTTTCCTGATACCGAAGACTTAGAACGTCTAATCCGAAGGGCTGCTGACCTCTTTCATCATGGACACCCACTGGGGGTGCCTGGGGGTGCGGTCGCTGGGGCGGGGAGTCTGCTTCTCCCTCACCCCTCCCCGCATGGCTGTGCTCTCTCTCTCTCTCTCTCTCTTTCTCAGATAAATAAATACAGATTAAAAAAGAATGAGCACCCACTGTCGCTCTGTGGAGCAGGAATGGACATTAGAACTCAGCGAACACGCCTGCTTGTCTGTCTGTCTGTCTGCGTCCCTGTCATCTGTCTGTGCATCTCTATGTAACCCTGTTGTCTTCCTGCTTATCAATGTATTCGTGCCACCAGCTGTTCTACTTCGTGTGGCTTTAGTTTGTCTCTGCGGTTCTGACAAGGGGCGGACTCTGAAAGAGAAGGAGCGGGTCGCGGCCCGAGGAGAGGCGGGCGGAACGAGAGTCAGGTTCTCTCGGTAACGTTCCGTCACTTTGTCGAGCCCGGTAAAGGAATTTGAGTAGGTCTGCTTTTCTGAATTAAATAAAAACACGATTTTCAGGAAGTTACATGTCGATAATGGATTTTATAAATCCTCTTTCCTACTTTAAAGGACGTGACTTGTAGTGGGAAAGCAGAGATCACCTTTCAGCTCTTCTCATCCAGAACGTAGATTTTTAAAAAATGCTAAAATAACAGCACCCTCGAGTTGTCCCAAGTACGCATTTTAATCACCAAATAGCCCATCTGCTCATTGCTGGTCACAAAGACAATCTCTTTCACCCTTTTTATTAGCTTGATCTACTTCTATTATTTTTTAAGGGGCTAAAACTCTTTGGCCATTTTATTCATTGGGGAAATTTTCCATTATATTTTATTCTCACTGACCTTTAGTTTTAAATAATTTTGCAATATTTTATGTCGTTTGTAGGTTTGCAGCAGGAGTCAACAAACACAGGTACCTCCCACATGATGAGACTAGATTAAAATTTTAGGCAATTCATGGAAGGATACCAAGTGTGTCCAAAGGAGATCTGACCTCGCAGGCAGGAGCGGGTGCCGCCCAGGGCGGGAAGCGTCCTGTGGTCTCGGGGGGCCGAGCACAGACGTGTGGTGCAGCATTGGTGCTTCCTCTGACCCTGCACTGTGGACAGCCCCCGTCTGAGCTCAGCCACTGTGGGTGAAATGCCCTTGGACGTACCCGTCTCGCTGAAGCAGTCAGGAGAATGACACTTGGTGTGTTTCCTTCTGAGGAACACCGAGCCTCTGTCTTCTGAAGCTCAGAGAGCCTTGGCAGGACCTCGCAGGGAGAGAGGCCTGGTCCATGGATGGGTCGTCTGACCTACCTGCTGCGTTCCAGTGCCCCAGAACCCACGCTCGGCCCTGGCACCCGCCTGAGGATGTCCATTTCCAGGTGGTTCGGAGGAGCGAGTCCATTCCTTGCAACCCAAAATGTCTTTCCTCCTTGATGAAATATAGTCAGTACGTAGTCCCCGATGTTTTCCAGTTAAAAAAACAAAAACAAACCCAGGTTAGGGGCGCCTGGGTGGTTCAGTCAATTAAGTGTCTGCCTTCGGCTGAGGTCATGACCTTGGGGTCCTAAGGTCGAACCCCGCATGGGGCTCTCTGCTCAGTGGGGCGTCTGCTTCTCCCTCTCCCTCTGCCCCTCCAACCCCTGCCTGTGCTCTCTCTCTTTCTCTCACTCGTTCTTAATTAAACAAATAAAATCTTAAAAAAAAAAAAGCAGGTTATAATGGGGGCCCTTGGGAAGAGTGGGTTGCTTGAGCTCACTTCTGGGAAGAACTTTCCTCCTGGCCTCAGATGGTAGGACCACGTGGCCAAGGAGCCCAGGGCCAGGGTGGCTTCTGGGTCCATGTCCGTGGGGAGTCTGAGCTGGACGGACATCAGTGCCACCGTGAGAGACCTTTTGTTCCGAAGTGACCCCAATGGTCAGATTCTTATTTCTGATCTCACTGAAAGCTCTTGCAGTCACTACTATTTTTAGCAAGTTTTATTTCTGTTTTCAAAACTGAGGTTATTTTTTTCAATCTGGTGCGTGTGTATGTGTGTGTGTGTGTGTGTGTGCGCGTGTGTGTGCGCGTGTGTGTGCGCCTGCGTGCATGTGCCTGCGTGTGTGCGTGCTTGTGCCTTGTGCGTGCGTGTGTGCGTGCGTGTGCGTGTGCGTGTGCGTGTGTGTGTGCGTGTGTGTGTGTGTGTGCACAAGCGCGCGCGCTGAGGAATGTCTTCTCTTCCCTCTTCCTTGTTTTCTTCTTTATTCAATAAACTGTCTATTTATAAGGCCATCTCTGCTTCTCCTCCTCTTCCTGGTAATTTTGGGAGGAAGGAAGGATATGTCCCACCGAAATCCGGGTGAGGAAGGGGCGGTTTCTGGACTTGCCTGTGACCTCCAGGTCCCCGGGGCTGGGGGATTCTCCTTCCCGGGCTTCCTCACCTCCCGATTTTCTCAGCATCTGTTACTATGGTTACCCCTTGCCTGGTGGCTAGGGGGATGCGAGAAAATCTTTGTTTCTGTTTCACTTCTCTCCCCATGTGAATGAAGCTTGGTAGACTCCCTTCACGGTCACTGGCTGAACCACACCCTATTGAGATCGAGGTTGGGGTTCCACGCGGAGAGGGAACACATTTTCAGAGGGTTTGAAAATCACAATTCACAGCTCCTGGAGGGCACACTGGCGGGGATGGGAGAGACTCAGCAGTGCCTCGTTTGCCAGAACGACGTCAACGGTAAATGCGTTTGGGAAGAGAGTGATGTTAACCGAGCCCCACAGTGGCCTGTCCCGCCTCGCTGTTTGTCTGTTTGTAAAGGAGCACCATGCCTTTCGACAGAGGGACGCCTCCCCGGCCCAGGCTGGACTGGGCCTCCCGCCTCTGTCTCGGGCGAGCTGCTGCTTGCAACTCTCATCCCAGCTCGCCGACTGCATTCCTCGCTCTAGGGAAGCAGGAGTTGCCTTCTGTACATAGGGTCTTGTTAAACCTCCATCCTGCAGCCCCCAAAGGAAGGACGTAGCTGAGAGCCTGCGGTCTTCTTAGAACACGGATCGTGACGTGGAGTTGAGCCCCATCCCAGGGTGAGGTCCCCAGTGTGGGATCTTAGCGGAGCGCTGGGGTCCTAGTTCATTGAGTGCTAGCTAAGTGGCGGTGCTCTGAGCTGGGACAGAATGCCAACTCCATCCCGGGCTCTGCAGCTCCTTGGTCACTAGTCTGCAGCGCCGTGTGCCTGCGCTGAGCTGTCCATCAGTGGCGAGACGGAAGAGATCACGGGGGGTTCTGCATGTCATGGCCTCCCTCCCCCTCCGAGCCCACACCCCAGGAGCCACTGGGTCTTTGCCTCTCTGTTCCGGGTCATCCCAGGCCAAGGGGACGGATTTCAAATGCTCAGTGCTTCACGTGTGTTCCCGTTTGTCACACCCAACAATCCTGCAAAGTTGGTGTCATCGTTTCGAACAACAGATCGAGCTTTCTGTCAACAGAACAGATCAAGCAAGGCTGGATGCCACCAGCAACGGTGATCGCATCTCACTGGACATCAGTGAAGATCCAGCGCTAATGAAGGGAGAACTTTCTGGGGAGGGAGTACTTTATTGTCCCCTTTGCATTTCTCCGAATAAAGTGCTGACTTTCAGCACAGCGTCTGCGGGGTAGGACTGCGGACTGTGGGTACCCACCTGTCTCCCACCTGCACCTCTATGCAACACTTGCGTCCTCGCCATCATTTCTGATGAGCCCTGAGCTCCTGATGTGCTCAGCCCTGACATATATTGTTCCATTAACCCCTCCAGCTGCCCTCCAAGGGGGCTGCGGGCCGCTGCCCAGAGAAGCTGTGTTACAGCGGATCACGTAGACAGTGAGGCGGCTGCCTGGGATGGGGGGGGCGGCTCTGGTTCTCTCCCTTATGAACACCTAGAAAGCACACGATGGCATCAAGAAGAAAGCAAAACTCCTTCCCATGACCCGCTGGTAGCCTCTCTTCCGCAGGCTGGTGCTTATCTTTTCCGGACTGTGGTCACAGTACATGTGCCCACAAGCCTCAAACACGACACAACTCTGTGCACGTAGCACTGTGGCCTGGCTGTCCCCGGACACTGGAGAGCAGGAAAGAACTCTTTCTCCTGCTACACTCCTAGGTTCTCTGGCGGGGACTCTATGCATTGGATGGACAAAAGAGATACACGAGAGAAAAGCATACAGATTTATTTATTATACGTTTTCTGTGGCACCGAGCTCTCGAAAGGAAATCAGTTAAACCTGAGGGTTTCTATGCTGGGTGTGATGAAGGGTGGACATTCCTGGAAGACTTGGTACCACGAAAGGTATGAGCTCGGGGCAGGGAACTGGGGAGACCTAGCCAGGCCAGTGTGTTGGGATCCCCCTGGGCATCCCTGTCTTTGGAGATGAGGATGCTCCTGTCCCCGAGGTAGAGGGAGGGCACCTGTCATGGGAGGGTCCCATGACCCGCTTCAGCTCACCTGCCCTTCCTCAAATTCCTTCCCCTTGAAATAGTCTGCCAGGGAACCGTGTTTTAGGGTGGCATGTTCTGAACCCCACCGATATTAAATCATGAGATTTTTCACAAGTGGCAACCGAGAGATGTCACTGTCCCCCTCCCCTTTGTTTGAGGAGACTAAAGCTCACAGAGACCCCAGATGGGTCATGTTGCAGACACGTGGGAAGCCGGAGCCCCAGCCCAGGAACACCGATCCCAGAGCCCATGCCTTCCCTCCGTATCAGGTTTCCACAGACTCACAAGGTTTTGGAGAGGGAAGGAGGTGACTACACCCATCCCAAGCCCTTCCAGAAGGATCTGGGCAGAGGCAGAGTGGCTTTTTGGTGATTGGCTTCAGTTCACACTTGTTTGCTATGCAGCCCTTTCCAGTGGGGACGCCTTTCCTGAGCTGATCCCTGCTGAGGGATTTGGGTCTGAAAGCACTAGACCCGGACAGAGCAGAGATATATTTTTTTTCCTTCTGTTGGTAGGAAAGGTAGGCCCGGTACTGAGAAAGTGTCAGATAATTAAATTAAGAAGGTGGCAACAAATTATCTAAACAATTAAACACCCATTAATTGATTCACATAACAAAGGCATCCGAGCAACTTGTGTGTGCCCTGTGTGAGCCGGACCAGCCCTGTCCTGCCTCGGGGTTTCCAGCCCAGGGCAACAACAAATCTTTTTATAAATTAACAAGGTAATTTGTTTTCTTGTGGAAAAATATACATAATGTAAAATCTACCACCTTAGCCATTTTAAGCGTACAGGTGAGTGGCATCAAGCGCAGTCACCCCCTCCATCTCCAGAACTTTCCCATCCCCCCAAACTCCCATCAAAGCCTAAGTCCTACCCCCTCCCCCCGCCCTTGGCACCTGCCATCTACTTTCTGTAGGATTAGACAACTCTAGGGACCTCATATGAGTGGAATTCTGCAGTATTTGTCAATAAGATGCTTTTTTTTTTTGGATGAATGAAAACGCTCAAGTCTATAATTATAATCATGTCGAAGGAAAAAACACGGGGTGCTACACGGATGTGCAGCAGGGCTCTGGTCTGGACGGGGTGAGTCGGAGGAGCAGGGTGGGGGTGCCATGTACCGCGAGCCCAGGAGGAAAGGGGTGAACTGCCAGAGAGGACAGTCCCAGGCTTGGGAAATAGCAGGAGGCAGGCCTTGGGAGAAAGAATGACAGGACGCCCGTGACTTTAGGGCAGAAATGCCCGGCTGGATGGCTGGACGATGACTTGTTTCTACTCCTAAGTTCTGGCTCAGCAGGATGCCGCGGCGGGAGGTGACCTTGGGGATGTGGCCAAGGTGCAGCGGTAACTCACAAATATCACGGCGCCAAAGGATAAAAGAGCACATGGTGTTGGCAGAGATTCGCCTAGTTTGGCCACGGTTGTGGGAAACGGGAGGCAAGTCCCAGAGCATCGCAGGGACTGCCTCACTGGGCTCCTCCCAAAGACTCTGAGTTCTATGCTTAGGGAAGGAAAACTTTCCTCCACCCTCTTACGTTCTTTTCATGGGGCCTGCTAATTAAACTGACAAAAGGCAGATCAGCAGGAGGAAAAGGCACATACATTTTTACTGACGTGACTGTTGATTCCACGCACGGGAGCTTCACGGGAAAAAAAGTGAAACCCAAAGAAGCAGTGAGGCTCAGAAGCGTCTACACCATCTTCAGAAAAGACACAAAATCGTGGAGAAGTAGGCAGACGAAGGGGAGGTTGGGCTTCTGGGGACAGTGAATGTGAGAAAGGAAATACAAAGGGAAACCAGCGGAAGATAAGGGTTATTTTAGGTCTGTTTGGGCAGATTCATCTAGACGCTGACTTTTTGCTATCCTCAGCGCTATAGAACTCCCCCAGAGAGGAGACTTATAGTGGTCCTTCTTTTCCTGAAGTTTCTGAGTTTAGTCAGTTAAGGGAAGCTCTAAGAAGTCTTTTGCCTATACATCCACTGATTTCTAATTGCCTTCAGCTCAAAATGATCGGTGTGTCAACGTGGCGTGCGTGGGGATGGCATACAGGGAGTCCTTCCGCCTCTCCGATGTAGGGTGGTCTGCGCAAAGAACCCGGGCTTCCAGGCCTGCTCCTAAAATGACCTGGGTGTGCCCTCTGGATCGCCAGCCACTCCAGAGCACACAGGTAGAATCTGCTCATCGTTCCTGCCACCGCCTACAGTCCCTCCTGTGCGTCACCTTACTTAGTCTGCACGCTGCTTGTGACAGGAGGAGCACTGTCCGTACTTCCCCGATAAGGAAGCTGAGGCCGGAGATTTTCTGTCCCCTGGCCGAGGCGGCCTCTGGTAAGCAGCTCTGGTGGCCAGAAGGCAGGTTTTTCGTCCACATCACGTGTCTTGACAGGGCACTGATGGGGTCCCTTCGGCAGGGGAGAGATTCTGGTGGTTTCTGTCTCTGTGCGAGGGGGTCGACGCTAGGGCATGGCTCCAGGCAACACGGTCTCTGGGGTGGGACCTCTGTTCCATCCAAACCTAAATGACAGGACAGGAGTTTCTTGGGAAGATGGGTGGGGAGGAAACTCCTCGGGGAAGTAAAGCCGTGGATTCAAAACTGCTGAAAGAAAGAAAGAAAGAAAGAAAAGGAAAAGGAAGAAACTCACAGCACACATTTACAAAGGGTAAATCCTACCCGGCCAGGACAATAGTCCTTAACTACACTAAGTGAGAGGTGACTTGGCTGAAGGACTGCAGAGACGCCTTTAATTTGATCTGGTTTTACACAAAGATCTCTGCCCTCAGCGAGGGAGCGAAGGCTGCAGAGTCTCGTCACAGCCATCACGAGTGTCTGCTCAGGGGTCGCGCATCTCTGCTCCACACGTCATTTCTCGGACGCTGACTTAGGGCCCGCGGTGGGACCGCAAGCGTGTTCCGTACCAGAAGCGTGTTCCGCGTGTGGCCACGGACCTGGAGGCCGGCTCAGGTGGCGGCTTCGATGGTTCCAGCCCAGGTTCGTGAACAGAGACACGTCCATCTACGCTCTCTGCAGTGGGAGGGTTATTGGAGATGGTTTGTAATTATCTAAGGAGTAAAGTCATCGCTCCTGCCTCTCCTTCCTTTGGCGCGGGCGGGACACAAAGCCACATGGAAAACTGTCCTCCTCCACGTAACTGATGCTCAGCAAGTGCCTGGCTCCCTCGTGCTTTAAGGGCTGCCGGGAGACGGACATCCGTCCAAAGAAACCAGACGCAACTGATCAGAAGGATCAATTAGCGCCCACGTTTGCCGGGTTGGTGCATTCTGTCATTAGAAGCGACAGCGCAACCTCGGGGCCAACAGACCGCGCCGGAGACCCGCCCAGAAACCACGGCGACAGTGCCCCCCCAGGCTACGTCCGCCCGGATTAAACTCTCGCTCCACAGTTCATTTAAAGGTTGATGAGATTTACATTAGGAATCATGACCCAAGATATCAATCCTCTGCAGTCCTTAAAGGAATATTTGATTGGGCTCGTTGGCTCCTGTTTATCCGAGACAGACCAGAGAAACACGCTGACATTTTACAAAGAATTTCCGAAGTCCTGTTAAAGAACTCAGGACGCTCATTTAACCAAGACTCCACTTAGTAAAACCCGAAAGATTTCTGTGATCTGAAGAGAAACTGGAGTATTTTCTTCATACCTGGGCGGCTCGGTCAGATAAGCATCTCCCTCGGCTCGGGTCATGATCGCAGGGTCCTGGGATGGCCTCGGGTTCCCTGCTCCGCGGGGAGCCTGCTTCCGGCTTCTCCCTCTCCCGTACTCCCCCTGCTTGTGCTTTCTCTCTCTTAAATAAATACATAAAATCTCAAAAAGAGAGAGAGAGAGAGAAGGAAGGGAATAAAGAAAAGGAAGAAGAGGAGAAACAAACGTCCAGTAAAGACTTTGAGATGAGGTGCTAAGGCTGAGACAGGACGCTTGCCATCTGTCTTGCCCGCGCAGAGCCCAGGCACCCAAGAATGAGGGGCTCGGGGGCATCCCTGCGGAGGCCCCGCTGGGTCGTCAAAACCACGCCAGCACCCAATGGGAGCGTCAGGAATCCAATGAGAGCGGTGACTTTTTTTTTTTTTTAATGATTTTGTTTACTAATTTGGAAGAGACAGAGAATGTGCCCACGCATGAGTCGGGGGAGGGGCGAGGGACTCCGAAGCAGACTTCCCTCCGAGCCTGGAGTCCCCTGTGGGGCTCGATCTCACAACCGTGTGCTCACGAGCTGAGCGGAAACCAAGATCCGGAGGCTCAACCCACTGAGCCACCGAGACACCCCAAGAGTGGTGCCAGTTTCCAGGGAGGACGTGCCTCGTTCTCACCCTCATGACCTCAGGTAACGTCGGCACGTCACAGCAGCAAAGCTAGGCCCCCCTCCGCGGTGGTCCTCCGACATTCATGCCCACCATCTCGCCCACGAAGGTCTCCGGGGCAGCTAGCGTGGCACCCGGCTCAGGGGTGCACAGCACACGTTCGTTCTCAGTTAGGAGCTGAGTGGGGCACACTTGTCACACGCTCCTGGCTGCCTCACCGCATGTGTTCCCCTTTCCCTCAGCAAAAGAACTCCAGCTTTGCACGTGGCACCTCGGCAAAGATATTTCCCTGCCCCCCTTGCAGCTAGGCATGACATGGGACTCGATCCCGACCAATGTATGGGGCTTCTTTAAAGGACAGAACGTGAGCTCCCCCTCCACCTCTTTCTGGCTGCAGTGTGGAAGCGATGGCTGGTGCCTGGGCAGCCATTTTTGACCATGAAGCAGAAGGCCAAGAATGTCAGAGCAGCCAGATGGACGCGTCTGGGGCTCTGCACCCCAGAAAGCCGTCACTGCGGGCCTGGGGCGCTGCTTCTGGACTTGGCTACGTGAGGGAGAAAGCATCCCACCTTGCGTAAGCCGTGGCGTTTATTTTTATTTTTTTCTGTGTATCTGTTAGAGTCAACCTAGCCTAATTCTCACTGATGTTCAAGATTCCTGAATTAGGCCGTTGAAAGGAGTTTACGAACGGAATTCAAATGACCAAACGGAGGTGAGGCTCAGGGGGAGTGGAGAAGACGCAGAAGGGCAGGAGGACATCACCGGAGTGGGGGCTTCTCCCCCCGCCCTGGGCCAGGTGATCTCGCGCCTGAGGTCCTTGTGGCTCTGTGTGCCTGCACGCTTCCTTCTCGCAGGGCCCTGCGTCAGACTCCGGGACAGCCCAGCTGGGCCGTTTGTGAGCATGGAGGTCTTCTGTCCCGCAGGAGAAACAGAACAAGACTGTGTTTTGGTGATTTAGAACTTGAACCGGACATCAGCCTTAAGGAGAATCAGGAGAAAAAAGGGCCTGGCTGAAGTTCTCCAAAATGCCACTGACTGTTATTTCAGATTCGTTCTTACCCCTCGGAGTGTGGTCCCAGGGCAGGCGGTGTGGTGTGGGTGCAGGTGGGGCTTTGCGGCAAAGGCAGGATCTCAGGTCCGAGTTCGGACCCAATGTTTGTGTACATGCATGTGTTGGAGAAACCTGCATGTCTGCGGTGTCTATGGCCTCAAAGCCTGGGTCGACTATGCACCCCGAGCCCGTACACGAGAAAGTCCTACGCCCGTACGCTGTGGCTCCGGGTGTCTGCAGGGAGCGGTGGACACTCACAGGGTGTCCCGAGACAGAACTCGGTCCTGACACTGTCTGCTTGGAGTTAGTGCCGGCCCCATAGTTGACAGGCTCAGCCCCAGGAGATGACCCAGCTGCCGACACGGGTCCCCTGTCTCAGCCGTCACCTGTCCTTCTGACTGACGGGAGAATTGCTCACTGCTGCAGGACAAGTTATTACAAAGGACACAGCTCAGGAACCAGGTGCCAGATGGGAGGGATGCAGACAGCAATGCTTGGGGGAGACAGAAAGGAGCCCCCGTGCCCTGTCCAGGGTGCCAGCGCCTGTCCCAGTGCCTCCACGAGCCCACGAGCCCAGAGGTTCACCAACCCTCCTTGCGGGTTGTCATGGAGGTTTCATTACACGGGCATGAGCGAATGAACCATTGGCCCCTTATGACCGATTCCCCTCAGTTCCTCTCCCCTCCTCAGAGATCAGGGAACGGGGCTGGAGGTTCCAACCCCGCCCTTGAGTGGCTGGGTCCCCCGGCCACTGACCCCATCCTCGGGGACTTTCCAGAAGTCACCCCAGCATGAACTGACGTGTGGTTCCAAGGTCTGGGTGAAAACACCCCTTTCACCATCGTGAAACCGTGAGGGTTTCAGGAGCTCTGGGCCAGGAACGGGGACATGGACCAAATCACGATGCCACATCCTGATGTAGCTGGGAGGAAAAGGGTTCTGTCTGGAGGTGGAGCCACTATGAAGTCACTCATGTCCAGGTTGACCAGACAATACTGTCCTCTACTCGGAGCTCAGTTTCTGTCCCGGGGTCACTGGCTCCCCTTGATGCCCCTCGGCCTGAACTTGGAGGATGTCACTCAGCAATCCTGTCACCGGACTGGCCTTGCCACCCATCTACGGCTTCGCGGCCAGGGGTGTGAAGTGACCGTCACCGTCGGAGGCACGGTGACGGACCGCAGGGACAGCCGTCTGAATCCGCAGGTGAACGCGGGGCTGCAGGCCGTGTGCTGCGGGGCCGTGGGGGAAGAGCCGTGCTCGCGGAGACACAGCCTCTCGTGAATCTGACCCCGGATCCCAGGATGAGAGGACATGTCCGCCGAAGGCGTTCGGGCGAGCGGGAGAGCCACGGAGGGGGCAGGCTGGCGAGGACCCTGTGCGGGGACAGTCCCCGCGGTTCCGGGCCGTTGTCGCAAACATGCGTGCCTGCCGAGATCCCTCACGTCAGTGAAGGAAATGCGCCCCGCGAGACAGCCGCAGGCCTGCAGGGGAGGGGTGCAGGCGGGCGGGGGGCCAAGGACGCCCCACGGGGCGAGGGGAAGGAACCGGCACTGGCCGACCGCTGCTCGTCGCCGGCCACCGCCACGCAGGAACCACGTGTTAGCCGCGCCGGGGTCAGCAGGGAGCAAACGCTGCACTCTGTGCGCGGAGAAGACCCTCGGACGGGAGGGTACCTGGAGGGGCTTCATAGCAGCGTCCATCTGGGCTGTGGGCGGGGGGTCATGCTCGCTGCCCGCGCCCCTCTCTGGGCAAGAGAAGAGTTTCCTCGACACCCGCAGATCCGTGTCAGCCCGGGGACGTGACTGGGGACATCCTTGGCCCTTGGTGGGCAGAGAGCGTGTCTGTGTGTTCAGGTGGGCGGGTGGGCTGTTAGTCCCTCCGTGCTCCGAATCCAGGACACCCGAGCGGAGCCCCTTCCAGTCCTTTCTCTTCAGAAGTGAGAAGTGAGTGCCAGGACGCTCCCAGTCGGCCCGAGCACGGCGGTCTCGCGGTCATGCGCCGGTGCCGGCAGAATCCCGTGCACCGTGGCCTCCCTTCAGCTTAATCCGTGCCATCCCCCGAGTCCCCTAACTCCTTACTGGCTCAAGTTTTTTTTTTTTTTTCTTCCTATTTGTTTGTTTTTAGATCGATTCCTACAAAACATGATGACGATAAGCTCCCAGGGGTCCTTTATTTTGTTGCCTTTTGAGGAATAGAGTGTAGCTCTTGTCTCCCCCGCCACATGTCCTCCTCTCTCTCTTTTTCCCCCTCTTCCTATTTTGCAAGTTGTGGCTGCTACACGTAGCCCAGAGAGGGCTCCGGGGACAGCAGTACCACCTGCTTCTGACCCTCCTGCGCGCTGCTCCGGTGTGACACACACACGCCCGGCTCCCGGAGGACCCCTTCACCAACGGCTGTTTTTTGGGGGCGTCACAGAACAATAACAGGACGTGGAGTGCTGACCTTTCTCAGAACCTTTCCTTTGTTTGGTATTTCCACGCTTCCCCTCAAAAAAGGCTTTTTCCAACAGAACCAACCCATCCAGCCTAGTTCTGCACAACAAAGCAAAGCCAGTTTCCTAGACAGAGCACAAGTGAGGGCTGACCCCGTTCGTGATACGCCGCACGATCCTCTCAAGCCTCATTTATGTTGGCAGCTCTCCCTCACCACCTGGAGGAGGGCTCCGTACCTGACGGCCACCCCTGGGGCGTGGCTCCTGGCTGGTAATGTCACCCTCATGGAGCGACCCGTTTGTGGCCACATATTCAGCGACACCCTGAAAGCCTCCGTGACGAGGGTCGCCACACCTACGGGGAGGGACCCGCAGGGGTGTAGCTGGTCCGCCCTGCTGGAAGCACCTCCCTTCTTGCAATGGAGGGAGGGAAAGATCTGGGATTGGTTTCGGGACCTCAAGGGGACACGAAGGGTTGGGGCACCGCTGACAGCTCCCAGGCTGCCCTGTCCGTCCTCTGATGGCCTGAGAGGACCTCACAGACCCTTTCAGCACAGGTTCACCTTTTGGGTGAAGGGTTATTTACCTCCAGGATTCTTACACATCTTGATACATGGCTTGCTATAGATTTAAAAAAATCAAACTTCAGGGAATTCGGTGAAAAGTAAATTTCATTTTCTCAATTTCTTAGTTTTTTTGTTTTTTGTTTTTGCCCAGCATCACCACTGTAAACATTCGTGTGCGTTCTTTCCACAGTAGTTACTGAATTCCCGTTGCATCCCAAGCGATGTGGTGGCCTTGGGAGGTGCTGTGGACAAGGAAGGCTCTGTCCTCGTGGGGTTCACATTCAGGGGCGGTGGCCGTGTGGTCATTGGAGGTAAATGAGCAAGTTAATGAATGCACAGGGGGCAGCGGGCTGGGGTAGCGGGCCATGGCGATGGTGGATGACCGTCGTGGGTTGGTAGACCAAAGGGCCCTGCGGTCCCTGCAGTAACATGCTGCATCCGGGGTGTGTATCTGAAATCCATGACTTCTCTCCTAGAGCAGGAACCAGGGCAGGAAGCACCCGCGTCTGTGTGTCCACCTCGGTTTTCATACCCTTGCAAGGGGGGGCGGTGCTGGAGAGCCTTCCGAGGACAAGAGCTGGAGACGGGGCGGGGGTCCCCTGGTGCTGAAGAGCGTTTGTTTTCTGGTCGCTGGAGGAGGTGGAGACATGAGCACACAGGCTAAGCACGGGTGAGACGGCCCTCCAGGGGACAGCCCGAGGAACCAACTTTTAACAAAAGTCCGTGTTGCCCTCATGAGGTCCTTTCTTCCTCCCTATGCTTAGCAGCATTCCCAGGGAGGGCGAGCAGGTCCTCATCAGAGGGAGCGGGGCGGGGAGCAGTTATGTACCGCCTTCCCGGGGTGCGCCCACACCTCTCTCTCTGCCTCTGTCCTCACCTCCCTGAGCACCCCAGCCTTACTGACTTCCGGGTCAGCGTTCTCGCCGAGTTTCAGCGCAGGACGGCGGCACGACCGACACGCACCAGGTTCTCCTTGTAAAAATGTGATGCGTGGCAGGAGCTTGAGATCCTGAGGAACCTCCCAGGTGGCCCGACCTTGCCGCCTTCCGTCCCATTTCTGTTTGCACCTGTTCTCCTCTTGCAAGTGGACCACAGTGCCGAGGAGCAGGCTGTGGGGGCCGCCTCTGTGCTCCACCCCAGCCCCGACCCTACCGCTGGAGGACAATGCTCTGTGGCTGGAGGTCCCGCGTGTCACTGAAGGGACCAGAGCCATTTTCTGGTTTTCAGGACCCAGGGGCCGAGAGCATCTGCGGCAAACATGTGCTTTTCCCGGGGCTGGCTGTTGGATGAGGTGCTCGAGGGCCATCAGAGATGGGACATGAGGAGCCCACGGCAAAGCTGCCTGTGACAGATGGAGGGCTGGTGTCCCCCCAAGTTCATACGCTGAGACCCCCATTGTGATGGTGTTAAGAGGCAGGATTTTTTTGGGGGGGTAAGATCATCAGGGGGGCACCCCACGATGGGACCAGTGTCCTTATAACAGAGACCCCAAAGAGCCCATTGCCCCTTCTGTCGTGGGAGGACGCAGTGAGAAGACGCGGTCTGTGAACCGGGAAGTGGGGTCCCGGCAGACACCAGGCCCGCCGCCGTCTGGATCCCGGACCTCCAGCCTCCAGAGCTCGTTGGAGCCCCATCGGTGGAGAGGGTTGAGCTACCTCGGTCCCCACACAGCGAACCCTGGGTGGCAGGCCTCAGGGCCATGGGGGGAGGTGGGGGAAGAGAAGTGGTTCTCACTCAAGGTGGCGGCGGGCACAGAATGAGGACTGGGATGAGTGGAACCCTAAGAATCCCAAGGAGATTTTCTTGGCCTGCCTGGTGTGCACAATATTCCCTTCCCGTGAGGTTTCTCTTGTCATCGCCTCAAAGTCTCTTTGTATTTCAATGACACTTTGTACCCGCCTGTCACCTGTCTGACCCCGACCGGGTGCGGACGGAAAATTTTCCTTCTCTGGCCTAAAGAGAGGCCTAGACGTTGTATCCTGGTGGTCACGACATTTTACATCAGAGGCCATCTGGTGAGGTGGGGAGAGAAATTCTCTGGTCCCAGTCGCGGAGCCGCATAGGACAATTAGACACTCTGCATCCCAGGGGGATGGGCGTCTGCTTGTCTTCCCGCTCTGCGGGGTCAGGTCTGGTCCTGCCCAGAGCACAGGCTTTCAGACTGACCCACACTGCGCTGACGTCGGGGACACGGCCACCCTCGTTATTTCCCTTCCGCACTCAGTGAATGCGAGCGGAGGCTGGAGGTCCCACGAATGAGACACACAATTAATAAGTCAGTTCAGTCTATACTTGTCTCATGTTCAGAGCCCGTGGACCTTGAGGGATGTTTACTTTGGAACGTGTTGAAATTCGGATCTTGCGTCCTGTTCTGGGGCCTGCTGCGTCACAGACAGAAACGAACTTCTTGTTGCTGAAGGGACAAATTCCTGGGGTCTGACGCTCTCAAGCACTTACATATGTGCATGAGGCACCACGAGAGATGACCCTGGGTGTGATGTAACCCTCCGTCCAGGGGTGGCCTGTCATTGGTGAACCTCTTGTTCTTGGATGGGACACGTCCCTAAGGGGAGTCCAGGTCGTCTCCGGTGCGCTCGATGCGAGGAGGGTTTCTGCGTGCCTTCGGGGGCTGCTGTTTATTGGGGCTCAGACTTGGTTCCGTTTGCAGACCCTTAAGCACATCGCTTTTGCTATGAAATCACGTCTTCCCAAGGAGACTACGGGTCTGACTTTACTCTTAAGACGACAATCTTGGGTCACGGCCGGCGCACGGAGAGAGCTCACGAATCGACTCTGACTCAAGACACTGGCCTGTGGCGTCACGTTGCTCATCCGTTTGCAGAGCTGGACGACTGACGTGGGCCGGGGTCCAGCTCACACCTGGCTCGTGAAGAATGTCCCAATCTCCCGTTGATGTGGGTCTCTCCACTGGTAACAGGACCTGTGGGGGCACTTCGGGTCATCCCGGACAGGTTTAGAAAACCGAACCACCCGGGCAAGTCAGGGTTGGAAATAGATGTTGTCCTCAGATGGGGTTCCCGGGCTCACCCCAGAATGGAGAAACACCCCCGATGGAGAGGGGCCGGTGGACCGGGAGCCTCACACCACCTCAGTTAGATGAACCTGCCTCTCAGCACAGGAAAGGGAATGTCGTATCCATCTTGTGATGATTTTTATTTATTTGGCGTTAGGGGGACTTACTGGTGAGGAGGTGAGGAGACTCTGGGAGTGCCCTCAGCCATGAAAAGCCGTGCAGGAGACTGAAATAACTTGGGGGAGCGAACCCTGGTTTATCACAGGTTTGCCCGTTTGCTGGTTACAAAAACAATTTCGACTAATTCCGAAAGGGGTCTTATTCGCAGAATCCCAGCCTTTTCAATTTGAAGCAGTTAATCCTCAACCTGCATTCAAAACCGGGATTAATATTCACAACCTCCTTACCAGGAAAATGCCATTAAGCTGATCCTGGCTTATTCAAAAGAGTGTAATTTAATGCGATGGTGACTTCCTAGCTGAGTACGTACCTTCTTAGTTGTGAATTAGAGCCCTGAAAATTCTCAACACCTTTCATTCACAGGTCGTCTTCTCCCCACATTTTAAATCACTGGGATCTTACTGTCGTGGTGACTGAGGGTTTGTTTTCCAAACTGTTTCTTGTGTGGCAACTCAGGGTAGCCTGATTAAAAAGTTTAAACATTGCTTACCGAGTCAGCCTCTAGAGGGAAACATCTCATTTTAACGAGGCCCTCGGGAGGCCGCGGATCATGCTGCCCAACACGAGGCTTTACGTTTCGTGCCTCCTGCTAAAAATAACCGCACAACACCGGCCAGCGCCAGCGTTATCTTTCAATGCAACCCTGGCGATCTCAGTGGGATGTCCTTTAAGAATGGCAACGCTCCATTAGGTTAAAGCAAAACCCAACGTTTCTTCGTAACTACCCAGGCTCTGTGATTACAGGCGCGGAGACATCCCCGCTGGCTGGGGGGTGTGGGTGGGGGTTCTGCATAATCCTGCTTCTCCTGTGGTGGCTTCTGACACTTCCCTTTCCTCACTGCTAATTGTGCAGCGCAAGGTAGGGAAGAAAGAGCACGGCCAGCCTCCCTTAGCTTGCAGCCAGCGAGCGAGCGTCTGGAGGGATGTGACTGATGCCGCTGAGAGCGGGGTGCCTGGGAAGGGTCTCTCGTCTGCAGAGAAGCAAGGGTTTGGTCACACTGCGTCATGCTGGGGGGGTCTCCGGAGTCCAGTGCCCGTCTGGATGGATTTACAGACTCCAAGCCCTCGTGGGCCACAGTGAATACAGATGGAGTTCCGGGGGCTAAAATGCAAGCTGACTTGTAAGCCCATCAGACTTTCATCCAGCCGCGCAGCCCTCCTGACTCTGCTCGGAGATGCTCCATCATCTACTTAAAGAAGGAATGAGAAGGAGCTCGCTAAACCCCAAGGTGTTTGAGCTGGTCGAGTGCACTGAATTTCTCTCCGCTGGTCCTTCTTTTACGTGCGAGTGACACTTCATACCACTAATGGTTCCGCAGCCGACGGGAAAATAGAGAGGAGTCAACCCACAGAGCCTTCCAGACGTGCGAATTCTAACGTAAGTCAGATAATTTCTCATGACCCTCATCTGTGGTCACATCTCACATGGACTGCACCAATGACCACACGCTTTTCCGAAGAGAAATCCAAGGTCCCTGTGGGTAGAGGCTTATCACAGTGCCACCAGCAACGTTTTCGAGAAGGTTTTTGGGGCCAACCCGTAGGCGGGGCTGTTTATGAGCCCCTGGGGACAGGCTGGGAGGGGAGGGAGAAACACACTTGTGCGCTGGAAAGGACCATTTTGTGCAAAAGTGAACGAGGGAGAAGAGGCCAGAGTCAATCCGAGGGATTATTCTGACGGGACCCACAGTGCTCTCTCTCCCGAGTGGCTGTCGGGATTGTCGTGCAAAGCCTGTTGGAACAGTGGGGCACCTCCCTCATGGTTTCTACTCCTCCCTCCTCAGCATCCCGGGTATCAGACCACAGGACAAGAGGGCATAGAAACACAGTCTTCGGAATTATTAATTTATACTCCCAGCTTAATGCACGTGTGGAATCCGAGGAGTAGTGCGGGCCTGAGATTTGCTTGTAATGGATTCCCATGCGAAGCAGTCATTGTTTAAGGATGGGCACAAGAAACACAACTCAAATGATGTCATGTTTAAAAATTCGTGTGGTGCAAAAACAATGAATACTGTTATGCTGAAAAGAAATAAAAAATTAAAAAAAAATTTATAAAACAAAACAGTTCCTTAAGCCCCCTCTCTCACACCCACAGGGAAAGCCGTGGTGTTGGAGAAGAACACGGTGGTTATTGCAAGTTCAACCGAAGGAGTAGAAAGCTGATAGAGGCTTTTCCTTGATGGAAATCTCCTAGAAGGACTTCTGCTCCAAGTTGGCCTTGGGGGGTGTTCACACTGTGAAGGGTGCTTTGGCACTCGGCTGATTTAGAGCTCCGCTGTGGGGCCCGTCAGCCTGAGCAGAGTCTGGCCCGGCTTGGGCGGCCACCGTGACTTTCCCGCACGCGTACCTGCGGGTCTTTCCGGCGCACACCTGTGTTATCGGCCTCGGCTCGTGGGCACTGAGGACTGCATCTTTAAGTAAAGAAGATGCAACTCTCTCACAGATAAGCACACAAAGGAACGCACTCTTTTGCACCTCCTGGGCTTTCATTTTGAAGAATTTATCTGCTCAGTTCTCTTTGGAACCAGGCTTTTATTCAATAAAGGTAAAAGAAGGCTTCTGCATTAAGTCTCCGGTGAAAACATTTGGCTTTCCAGTGGAGACTTTTGTTTCCAGTGAATGTAAAGGACCGACTCGCGCAGAGTGAAAAAATTGTGCAGGTGAAGCAGTGATTCTACTGAATCCGTAACATTGATTCGCCCGCGCTGTGCGTCTCTGAACACAAACGTATCCCTGGTGAATGCAGTGCGTACGACATCCCGTCTGTGTACAGTGCCAGTTCTCCTTCCTTCCTTCCTTCCTTCCTCCCTCCCTCCCTTCCTTCTTCCTTCCTTCCCTCCTTCACTGTCCTTTCACAGAACTAATCATGCATCTGACTCAGTGTCTCTGGTTCCCCTCTCCACTTCCCCCATCACTGTAAGCAGGTGGCCATTCCCAGAGCTTCACGGACACCACCTGTCGAGGTCTTGGGGGTCCCTGTCACTGGCCCTGGGGTGTCCCCTGCCCGCCTGCCCTGGGTCACTGTGCCTTCTGGAAGGCCTGCTGCAGCCTTCTCCTGCCTTGCCGGCTGCCACTTCTCAGCTCTGTTTGCTGGGCCTCCTCGTCTCCCCGCGCGCTGGCTGTGGGCCGTGCGGGGTTCCCTCCTTCCTCCCAGGCTGCCGTGCCATGCTCTCTCCCAGCGAGCCCATCTCAAGCCACGACTTTAACGCCCAGCTGCATGCGGACAATCCCAGAGGCACAACCTGGTTTAGAGCCCCGGGCATCCATCGGTGTGCTCTGGAGCCCTGCTGATTTCAGTGAGCATCTCCAATAAAATGGTCCTCACGGTGTTGGCTACGTCCCCAAGTCTTCATCCCCGTCCGCATTTCTGAAATATGATGATTATCTACCTTTTGTTAAAGACACCAACGAAACCTTCATTCTTGATTTCTCTGTCCCTGAGACCCAACATCCCATCGGGGAGGGTCCCACAGGCCTTTGGATTGGGGTGGACCCACGGCAGAGCCTTCCGACCTCTCACTGCCTCTGGACTTCTTCCTTGCTTCCCTGGAGCAAAGAAAGTGTGTTGAGTTTATGAAGCTGTGAGTCAATCTCCAGCAATATCCACTGTGCTTCCTTCTAGGTGGGAACACGACCCAGACACCCTCCCGGAGGCCCCAGCGCATTCCTTCCCCTGCCCCTCCATAGCCCCCTGGCTTTCTGCTCTTGGAGACGCCACCCCTGATTCTCTTATCAGCCCTAGTATTCCCATCCCCCCGTGCACAGTCCCGTAATCAGACAGACAGCTGCTGTCAGCGCCTTCACTGAAAGCAGAGGACACCTGTCGGAGGACACGTGTTGGGAGCACTCACTCTGGCTTGCGCGGGCTCTGATGGGCCGGCAACGCTTAACAAGAGGCCTGCTTTGGGGACAGGTTTGTGGTTTCTCGTTGTTTTGTACCAGCCCCCGATGGGAGTTAGGACCTTTTCTTTTGTTCCGAGCCCAGGAGTCGATTGTGCATTTCAGGGTGGGCTTTACGTCGGATTCGCTGGAGATGGCACCGAGCATGTGGGCTCTCTGACCCCAGCCTTAGGGGAGCTTGACTTCCTGGTGGAGCCCCCACGTCTGCGTGTCTCCAGACCTTGAGAGCCTGTGAAATTCCAGTTCATTTTTGCTTGGTTTGGCTGGTGCCGACAAGGCAAAAGCTATTCTGGGCCTGGCTCAGCCTCCCGGGCTCCTGGCGAGTTGTCCATCCTGACAATTACTTATTGTCCTGTTGGTGGGCCAGTAACTTTAAAATGACCTGGTTCAGGGTTCAACCATCCTTTTATTACTTCCAAAGAAGAAGATGATCTGAATAACCTGGGGTGCCTCATTTCTGGAAACGGAACTCCTCTGGCTTAGTTTCCAAAATGTGGCTGCTTTTCTTTCCTACACTCTTTTAAGAAAAAATTATTGTGAGTTTATACCTTTCAAAACATCTTCTTCCATATTTTACAGTGGGAGTTTAAGAAAGGGCCAAAATAAATGTGCGCGTTATCCACTCTTTTCATTTACAAGTCTGGCCCTTGTATCTTCACGATGCCACAGTGTTCTTCCTCTGGCCAAGGGAAACACACGAAGCTCCAAAAACAATTTTGGGGGGGAGGTACTCTAGCTGAACTGAAACCTGGAAAGATAGCAATTTTAAAAAGAAAAATGAGTCAGGTGTATTTTCTTAAGTATGTTTAAGTAAATATTACCATTTTTTTAAAAAAAAGCAATATTTATGGATTTTAAAAGAACATAATCAAACTTATGCACTAAAAAGTGGTTGCCTTCCAGATAATTCCTTTGCAAGTACCCATAGTTTGTTCGATTGTTCCTTCCTCCCTCCCTCCTCTCCTCCCCTCTCCTCTCCTTTCCTCTCCTCTCCTCTCCCTTCCTTTCCTTTCCTTTCTTTTCTTCCTTCCTCCCTTCCTGCTTCCTTCCTTCCTTCTTTCTTTTCACCAAAGCCCAGTCTTCAAAAAATTTTAACCCTAGCAGTGTGTCATAAGAAAGTGGAGCTGACATTTTGAAAACAGCCAAAAGTCCCATCAGTCAACTATCAGGAACGTCCAACTAGTGTGTTGACATTTTGATAACCACGTGTGAGTGTATGTGTGTTGTGTGTGCACGACTTTAAAGGAATAATTACTGGTAGTTGCTTACATGACTGAGGGCAATTCTAAAGGGAGGCTCTGATAGATATTGAGACGGTGTTTGGGTTCCAGGGGAGGTCAGTGACTTAGCTTTCCAAGATGACAATGCTGGCAATGTGTCGCCTCCACACTCCCCGAGGAAGAGAGCCACTGTGCCCGCACAGACCTCCCATCCTTGCTTTTCTGACTATTTACTACTTCCTGGATGACATACCAGCTTCCTGTACTTTCAAGGCTCTCCTCTTACATCTTTCTTTGTTCCTGTAGTTTCTGGATAAAAAACTCGTGATTCTGGATTTCTATGCACCTGAGCCACCTTGTGAGTGGCTTGCCAGCTTGGCGTGTATTTCTAAAGCTGTATCCATCGAAATTATTAAAATAGAACTTAAAAATAATGAAAAACTCCACACAGTCATTTATCTCTTAGACACTCAATTTTCACCAGTTCTTACATTTTTTGTTATAGAAGTTATACATCTCTCAAAAAGGAAGCAAACTGATTTATTTTAATTTCAGAATAAAAAGGATTTAAATAAACAAAATCATGGAGAAATTAGCTATGGGTAAAGAGAAAAAAACTCAACCTCACATCTTGTACAAAAATGGATTAAAAGTGGATCATAGATTTACATGTAAAACATAAAACTAAAAAAAAAATTCATAGAAAATAACATAAGAAAAAATCTTCATGCCAGGATTTGGTGAAGAGTCCTTTGATATGACACCAATGATGCACTCCAGAAAAGAAAAATAATATATATATAAATTGGACTTCATCAAATTAAAAACATTTGCCTTGAAAAACACTCAAAAAAGAGCTTTTGGATACTCTTAAGAGAAAGATCCTGTGCAGATAAGCTACAGGCAGGAGAAAATACTTGTGAACCATGCATCTGACAAAGGACTAGTATGTAGAATATATAAAGAACTCTTAAACTTAACATTAAAACAAACAGTTCAATTAGAAAATAGCAAAAGACATGAAGAGAAGTTTCACTGAAAAGGATTTTTGATGGCAAAAAAGCACATGGAAAGATGTTTGGTATCACTAGCTCTTAGGGAAATTCAAATTTAAAAGCCATATGAATTATTATTACACATGTGCTGGACCAGCTAAAATAAAAAATAGCATCAAGACCAAATGCTGGTGGGGACGTGGAGAATTTGAGTCTCTCCTACATGGATGGTAGGAATATGAAATAGTATGGTCGACCCTGGAAAACAGTGTGGCAAATTCTCAAAAAACCAAATACACACTTCCCGTGTAATCCAACAATTGCTGTCCTGGGCATTTATTCCGGGAAAAGTTATGCTAGCACTAATGAGGACAGATAATTGTTTGAAGCAACTTGATTTGTAATAGGCAAAAACTGGAAACAACCAAAATGTCCCCCTGTAGACTGATGCTTAGACAGACTATGGCATGTTCATACTGGGGAATATTACTCAGCTAGAAACAATAATAAACTGTGATTTTAGCAACTTGAACCAGTCTCAAGGACATTATACTGAGTATAAAAGCACTGATCTGAAAAGGTCACTTGCTGTATAATTCTGTTTGTATAACATTATTAAAACAACACAATTAGAATAAAGGAAAACAGATTAGTGGTTGTCAGGGGTTAGAGACAGTGGGGTGGGGAGCAGGGGAGGTAGATAGGATTAAGAAGAGATACACATTAATTTTCCAGGGCTTCTGTTAAAAAAAACAACAAAAAAAACTACAAAACAGGGGAATTAGAACAATGGGAATTTATTCCTTCACAGTTCTGGAGGCTAGAAGTTTGAAATCATGGTGTTGGCAGAGCCATGCTCCCTCTGAAGACTGCAAGGGGAGATTGGGATCCTTCCTTGCCTCTTCCAGTTTTTAGTGGTCATTGGCCATCATTGGCGGTCCTTGGCTTTGAGATGCATCTTTCCGGTCCCTGTCTCCATCTTTGTGTGGTCTCTTCCCTGTGATTGTCTGTGTCTCTTCTTATAAGGACACCAGTCACTGGGTTTAGGGCTCACTATAATTCAGTATAACCTTATCTCATCTTGATTACATCTGCAAAGACCCTACCTCCAAATAAGGCCACATCCGCAGGTGCGGGGGAGAAGAACTGACCATATCTTTGTGGAGGACCCAACTCAACCAGGTAATACCAGGGAGACCTTTGTGGTGATGAAATATCCCATATTTTGTAGAGCCCACGGTAAGTTACACACATCTGCACAAATGATAAAGCAACATAGGAGTAGGCCCACGGGTTGTATCCATGTCATTTCCTGCTTTTGAAATTGTACAGTCCATGTATAAGACACAACCACTGGGGGAGACTGGGTGAAAGGTGCCTGGGACCTCTCTGCATTATCTCTGCAACTTCATGGGAATCTGTGACTATTTTAAAATAAGACGTTAAAAAAAGTAAAAAAAGTAAACATCAGAACCTGCACATGCCTATTTATAGAGCTTTCTTTGTAATTGCCAAAAGCTTGGAGGCAACCAAGATGTCGTCCGGTGGATGACGGATAATAAACTGGTCCATCCAGACAACAGACCATTATCTAGCAGCAAAAAGAAATGAACTATCAAGCCATGACTAGGCAATGTAAATGCATCTTGTTATGTGAATAATGATATTGTTAAGTGAATAATAATATTATTAAGTGAATAATCTAGGAAGGTTATAGCAGCATGATCCCAACTTTATGACATTCTGGAAAAGGCTAAACTAGAGACACAGTAAAAAGGTGGTTGTTGTTGTTGTTGGTGTGTGTGTGTGTGTGCGTGTGTGTGTGTGTGTGTGTGCAGGGATGAATAGAAGGAGCCCACAGGATTTTTAGGGCACCGAAAACACCCAGTACCCTGTGTGATACCATAATGATGGACACATGTCCAAACCTACAGAACACGCAATACCACAGGTGACCCCTAAGCTTAACAATGGACTCGGGTGATGATGACATGTCAGTGTGGATTCATCCCTTGTAACCACAGCACTTGGTGGGGATGATGACAGTGGGGAAGGCTGAGCATGTGTGGAGGGTGGGGTTATGTGGGAAATCTTACGCTTGATTTTCAATTTTGCTGTGAACCAGAAACTGCTCTAAAAATGGTTATTAATTAAAAAAAATCTTCTTTCTATGTCCTTCTACCCTCAGGTTGAATTAGGTTATATAATAGAACCTTTACTGTGTGTGAGACGCTCATACACACAGGCACCCACTCCACATAAACAGACACCCCATATCTGTGCTGCTTGAGGTTCGTGGGCATCTCTGTAGAGCAAAGGACAGTTCTTCCAGTCAGATAATCAAGAGTTCCCTTGAGGAAGTGGTGAACACCAGCTGGAGAAGAAGTCAGAACCATCTCACCAAGCTGGAGCTCTTTTCATGGCTTCGCACTTGAGCGTCGCATACCTTATTTCTGTCAGCGCCATGCGGTTGTCCACTGGCCTGACCAATCAAGAACTGGTTGTGAGCTACATCCTTGACTGAGAAACATCACGAGTCTCTTGAGAGGAATGTAAGGTTCTCGTTGATCTCGGTGACCCCCAAATCAGAGTCTTTCCAAAAAATCTGCTTTTCCCTAATAAGCACCCACCTTGGCTTTGTTTAGGTACCTGAGGAAAGGCTGGAAAGCTGACCACCCACACGCTCACCGTCATTTATGGCGTCCGTTTGTTTCTGACACTCATACCCTTTTGGAGTGAATTGGAGCTGTCGGTTCTTTTTGGAAAGAAAGTAGTCACCGACAAATTTATAGTCCAGATTTTCTTTTTACTCCTGTGACAAGGCAGTCCCTTTTCATGTGGACCTAATGAAGAGTCTTTTTAAGCCTCATTATGTGGAAATTGGAGATATGGTTTTAGTGATAAATGCCTCACAGCTTCTTCATTGAGAAATAGCTCCAAAATGTCGGCTGCCTCGCCCTTCGGTTTTGTGTGGCAGGTAAAGTGCCACGTTTCGCGTGGGATATGAAGTGATGTATTCGTTTCCTGCCTCGTGGTTGACAAATATGTCCTATGGCAAATGCCCTATTCCCTACTAGCGTCATAGGAACAGGAGAAAAGCGCTGGCGCCTTCAGAAGGTTGTCTTTCCGCGCTCTGATGACCCGATGGTGCAGCCAAACTCACAATGTGGAAAACGGAACATTTTATGAAGTTCATACATTTTCAAAATTGCTCCCACAATGATGTTTCATTTTGTGTTAGGACTGGAATGATGGCCTCGATCTATTCCAGAAAGCTTCAACGTCGCCTCCGGTGAGAAGGGAAAGCTCGTATTTTGAGGCCACCGACTGCAGCCCATTCAGCTCTCACAAGGGAGCGTACGCCAGCTCCTTTTATGGTGGAGAAAACAGTGATGTATGAGAATCTCTTTATCCACATCCCTCCATCAGTCTTCTGGGCGTGTGGATCCGCCAGCCTGGCTTCTGCAGCAGGATTAAATGTAATGTCTCCCAGCGAGCTCGTGAATAGCAACCCTCTTCCACTCTCTGTATGTAAACTCCCTTTTTAGTGAATAAAGCTATTAGTCGACTCAAGTATTGACGTTTTTATGGGATTGTTTTTGGAAAAGACGACCATAATTCTAAATTCAACATATGGAAGTGGTCAAATTGTGTTCCTACTGTGTAAAACGTTTGAATAATAGCCTACTGCATTCTCTTGGCCAGGACACAGAGAGAAGCTTGATTAATTTCACCAGTATCCCTTAATCTCCCTCCTTGGCTCTCATCCCACTCTGCAAGGCTTGATAAATCTTACGTCCCCTGAAGATTATTACAGTTCCTAATAGTCTTACGACACTAGAAAGAAGCTAGGCTCAATGGCACAAAATGCATCCAACAAATGAAATCACATAAATAATTTAGATTTCACAATTTAATTTTTATGGGGTGCTTTTTTGTTGTTGTAGTTGTTGTTTATGGGGAATAATAAGGATTGTTGGCTCAGCCTGCAGTAAATAAAGGGGGGACATTTTGACACCAAAAATTTCAGTGTTGTTGCCATCTTTTCCCGAAAGCAGTATGAAACTACCCAACTCCAGCCTAAGATCATGCTTATGTTCATAAATAATATCACCAGAGAGGCAAATACACACACACACACGAACACACATCTGTCTCCTATTTTTTAAATAAAATTAGCTAATCTGCTCCCTTTCTTCTTGAAAATATTTTTCTTTCATGAGTCTAGGGCAAATCTGACATATCTTTGTCTGTTTTGAAATCATCTGTGCTGGGGCTCCCGGGTGGCTCATTCAGTTAAGCATCTGCCTTTGGCTGAGGTCATGATCCCGGGATCTTGGGATTGAGCCCCACATTGGGCTCCCTGCTCAGTGGGTAGTCTGCCTCTCTCTCTCCCTCTGCCTGCTTCTCCCCCTGGTTATGTTCTCTCTCTCTGTTAAATAGAGAAATAAAATCTTTAAAAAAAGAAAAAGAAAAGAAAGAATCTGTGCTGACTTGTGATCTTCAGTAAGTATTTCTTAAG
Organism: Martes martes; assembly: GCF_963455335.1. Classification (NCBI taxonomy): domain Eukaryota; kingdom Metazoa; phylum Chordata; class Mammalia; order Carnivora; family Mustelidae; genus Martes; species Martes martes. The sequence goes on along the minus strand of NC_137895.1, from coordinate 139,546,482 downwards.
AATTCTCTTAAGAATTAACACATTTATTGAGCTCCTTCTATATGCCAAGGACTCTGCTAAGTACCATGAGGGATGGATGTCGGGGAATTAGGACGCATACCCTTGTTCCCAAGAGTTAGTCCCTCACAAACATGTGAGACTTTAGAGAAGAAATATAAAAGTTTCCAAATAATGCGAGAGCAAATGCAAGATAGTACATAACGGACCCATGAATACAGAAAAGTCTGTTGACACCACAGAGGTAGAGATTGGTTCAGGATTTTGCTTTAGGATAGCTTTCAATTAGTCCCAATAAAAACATTTGTAGTGAACAACGTATAAAATCCTACATCACATTTACAATGTAATTAATGGACCAGAAATGTTTAGAGTTGTTTATGCGAGTCGTCCGTGTGGCCGAAACTCTCCGTCTTAGGTTGACTGAACGCCAAGCTGAATGTTTAAACATGTCTTAAGGCTTCGTCCTTTTTACAGAGAGCTGAGTCGCATTTACTCAAACATCTCATGATGTTGTGGGCCGTGCTGAGGGTAGAACGGAATGGGGGGAAACAGGACAAAACAGACACATCTCCTGCCTTCCTGGTGCGTGTGAATCATCTGTCCTCAGAGCGGGAGGGGTGGGACGTGAATGATCCCTACACTCATGGGACACTTGCTCAGCCACCAGGCAAATGTTTATAGACGTGTATCTCACACACTCACATGCACACATACTCTCTCGCACACACATACACCCAATGTAAGGACGTTTGTCCATTCCCACTAGCGTGTGGGGGCGCACGGTCCTTCTGAGGCCTTGCAGGGTCACTCAGAGACTGTTCCAATGGTGGCTGGGCGGGGATGGACAGTGTGAACAGCCGTCCTTCCCATGCAGGGTGACGGCTGGCTCCTTCAGTGCCCTCCACATGGCCGCTCTCCTCGGTAGACCAGATGGCTACCTTCCACGCGTGCGAATCTGGGTGTCTTACGAGCTTGTGGCAAAATGTCACGGGGTCATTTCTATGCCCCTCATTGATCATCCAGGTCACAGGGTGAGCCGGAGTCAAGAGGAGAAAAGGAGACCTCGCCGGGGTAGGAAGAGGACGGCTCACACGCAGAGAAGGGTGGCTGTCGGTGGCCACATTTTAGGTATGCACACATCTACCTACATACCCATCCCGTCCGGGCTTCACAGCGATCTTCCGAAGAGAGGGTTTCACTCTTATTTTGTGAGTATTTTTTTTGCGTGAGAAAATGGAGGCTTCAAGCTATGGAAAGATTGGTGTGTGGCTGGATGTGCAGGGTGCACGGTGGTGGGGAGGGGGTGTGCACGTGGGGTGTGGGGTGAGCACAGGAAACGGGGCAGCACGGAGAAGGACCAGGCCCTGGGTGTGGAGCTGGATCGGGAGCTGCATCGGGACCTGTGAGCGGATGGGACCAGGAGGAGTTTCTCAAGGTTCCAGGGAGCAGGAAGACAGGCGGGACCATTGTTATGTCCAACCTAAAGCCCCAATATCGTCTCATCATCTTTCTGAAGAATTCCCCGGCAATCTGAACAACTCAAGAAAGGGTTTCAGTGAAACTTTGTTTCCTCCGATGACCTCTCCTTCTGTTTCTGAAAGCACTCAGGGTGTGTGTGTGTGTGTGTGTGTCCAAACAGAGACAAGTGCAGCTCTTCTTCCTTCAAGCCCCCGGTCCGTAGCAGAGCGCCCCGTGCTTGTGGGCTCTCAGTAAATATTTGCTGAATGCATGGAAGGAGCTCACAGTTTCACTGACCTCCTTGGTTTTACGGATTGTTATGGAAGGACTGAGGCTGCCTTGAACCCAGGCATCGCAGCGAGTGTCCGCAGCTGTGACAGCAAGAATCAGGGTGCATCCTCCCGCTGGCCTCGGGTGACAGCTAGAGAGTGAGGGGACCTGCATCCCCCCACCCCCCAGAGAGTTGCAGGTGGGTAAAACACAGGTACGACGGGGCTTTCTTGGAGGAAGAACGGTAGGAGGTTTCAGTTCTTGTGTTCCCAAAGGCAATCCATTTCTCTTGTGGCCTTTCTTTAATTTAAAAGATTTTATTCCGTAGAGCGGTTTAAAGTCCACAGAACGACGGAGCCGAGAAGGACCAAGTTCCCGCACACGCTCTTCCTCCCGCGTGTTGCTCCGGCTTATATCCTCCAGGCGTGACTCAGTGTGGTGCGCACCAGACAGACTGGAAATGCCCATTTCATTTTGGCTTCTCCAGGGCAGTGCCCCAAAGAGAACAGCTGAGAGCTGACTTTGTTTGTAAATGCTGCACGTGGGGTTAGCGCCCTTGCCCCCGGGGGTGAGCGGGCGCGTCCACGTTCGCCTGTCCACTGAGCTCTGCCACGGTCCGCGGCCACGCCAGGCTGGAAAGGCAGCCGGGGACCTGCCTTCCACTGAGCGTTAAGTCACATGGCCAAAGGGGCTGCTTTGGGGGAGCCAAATGTCACCATAAATATCTATAAGGGATCTAGTGTAGGTTTGCTGGAGGGCAGTTTATTATTAGAAAAGTCACAAACAGAACTGAAAATAAACAGCGACAATTATCCAGCCGGCGACAGAGCCCTGCGTCTGCGTGAGGTTGGGGATGAGAGTCCCGAGGCCTCCCCTTCCTCCAGGTGGGAAGGGCCTGTGGAAGCACGCACATCCGTGCGCCGCCCAACAGCTGTCCTTGACCTGCAGGTGAGCCCACGGTGCGAGCACGGCTGGTGCGGAGTGGGCGGAACTGACGCCGAGGAAAACACTCGAGTTTGCCGACTGGCAACGGAAGAACAACCGTAAAGGAGGTTGCGGCTGTGTCTGACGTGATGTCACTCTCCCCCATGTTCGGGTGTGACTCTGGTCAAGCAGAAAACAGGCCACTGGCGTCTGCCCACGTGCTGGGCACCCGGAGTTCTGGTTCTCTCTGTCCAACCCTTTGGATTATGGCACGTAACTGATCACATCCACGGGCCACTGAAACAGTCAACAAACATCAGAGACCCTAACTTTTAATCTCAACGTTATTAGTGGATCACTGTGGACGGATGACTTCATCTTTTAAATAGCTTTCCCTTTTTCTAAAATAAAATAAAATTATCTGTTTTTCCTTTGAAGAAATGTCACAAGGAATGCATTAACTCAGGTAATTATTACATGGCAATTTGGAAATTTCTGTACCCAACAACACAAACTTATTCTGACTTTTCTTGATGATAAAGAAAACAAGTTAGCCTTGGAAAAATGCAGATTCTGGAATCTGACTGTCCATGGTTAGGTCCTGGGTTTGTCACTTCTGGCTGCAACCATAAACAAGCTCACTAATTCCCATGTCTCAGTTTCCCCTGCTGTAAGATGGGCAGAACCGTACTCATCCCGTAGCGTTGTTGGTTAGGATCAAGTGAGTTAATCTGTGCAATGTTTAGAAAAGCATCTAGACAGCAGAAAGCCCTCATGGGTATAAGTTGCTACTGTTTTTTTTTTTTTTTAATTTTATTTATTTACTTGAGAGAGTGAGAGCAAGAGAACGCACAGAGGGAGAGGGAGAAGCAGACTCCCGCTGAGCAGGGAGTCCAACGCGGGGCTTGATCCCAGGACCCCGGCTGAAGGTCCTGAACCACCCAGGCACCCTGCGGTTGCTACTGGTTCTACCCATCAGTAAAAGTATGACTCCTTGTAACTATAATAACAAAGTATAAGTTGTAATTATTGTTGCTGAGAAAAGAGAAATGTTGCGTACGTTTTCACATTTTCATGTCACGTTAACTGGTAAAGAAACTACTATTCAGATAGGAAGTAAAAACAACCGGGTCAGTTCTTTTAATGTAATCTGCCCCAATGCCCGGATGTGTGGAGCGTCAAATAGACAAAGTATTCCCACTTCACCTGAAGCAAAGTCACAATAAACCCTACCGTATTTGAGCATCGGTTCTAAGTTATCGAAGCAACTTTAGAGTCATTATCTCATTCCATCTCCTAGAGAACTTTATAAGGTTTTATAAAATCCCAGTTTACAGGGGGATTGGAGGGGGGACTCTGGGACTCGGGGAGGACGCCCTGCTCAGACAGGAACAGGAAACTCCGCAGGTCAGTGTCCTTCCACGATCGCAAGAAACTTCCAAGAAACGTGCGGCTCGTGCCGAGAGCAGCGCTAGGGAAGCTTGCGTATCTCCAGTTACCAATGTCAGGTCAAACTATGTCCGCCCACTCAAGCCCCCCCTCCCCCCCGCTACCTTTTGGATTGGGATGTGTGTGCATGTGCGTGTGTGTGTGCCGGGGTGGGTCGATTATTTTTTGGTGACGCTGCTGTAGATGAGAGATTTTTATAAGCTTCGCTGGTCAATGATGCCTTGTTTCTGAGCAGTTAACCGCAGTCACGACATGAGTAACAGCCACTGCGTCTGCACTCTGCGACCTGGGAGAAGACGCTTCCCGATGCGCTTGCCCCGGCACCCGTCACCTCCTAGCCCTGATCACGGAGGGGTGAGCGGGGCCAAGCCCCGAGGATCTTCCCACTGCAGGAGCGAGGGGCGGCAAAGGGCCTGGGAGCCAGCGTCCGTTGCAAATGCTGCCTGAGGACGCGCTCTGTGACGGTCGCACTGTGCACTCCCTCGCTCTGGTTAGAGACCCATTTCCGGATGAAGCAAGCAGCCTGCATGAAAGCGGCGAGAAAATTAATCAGCAGAATCTTCCAGAACGGGTGTCTTCTACATCTTAAGAATCCTCTCCCTTTCCTCCTAGGTGCTGGCAAGGAGTGGTGATGATTTCCGGTAAACAGCCGGCCCAGCAGACTATTTTGCAGGCTGGAGAAGAGTATTTAAGAAGAAATAGCCCTGTGGAGCCTCGAAAGCTTTCTTCATGGGGGGTATTTGTGTTGTATCTTTTTTCTTTTTCCTTTTTTTACGGGAAGATATTACAGGGGAATGTCCTTTACAGTCTTGATCGACCAAATGCATTTTGCAACATGTTTGTACTTTGCAGGAGGGCAAAGAGGCATATATTTAAGTTCTGATTTGTTCTGAGTCATTGTTGCCGACGGGATATAGAGTCTGGGCTCATTTCTCGGAGCACACAGACTGTCACGGCCCCGGAGGCGGACGAGGCGCAAACGGCTTTTGGCATTAACGGCTCCTTAGATTTGTTTGGAATAACTGCCCCCCCTGCCCCCCCCCCCGTGAGAGGGGAGACCAATTCAGAGTCATCGGTAGAAAGGAGTGCTCTGAAGGGGCCAGGCAGGGCTCCTGGGGTCCCCGGGGCGGCCCGCGGACCCCACCAGTTGCGAATGCAGAGGAGCCAGAGAGCGCCGTGAGAGAAAGCCAAAATTCGCATAGCCTGGCCTCCCCAAGGCGGGCATCTAGCACCCTCACGGGCATGTTTTAGAGCTATGCCAGCCGGCAGGAGGACAGCTGCAGACCCAGTGACACTCCAGCTCCACCCCCTGCCCCAGAGGAGAGCTGAACTCTGTCAAAGAGGGAGACGGCATTTTGATGCTGTTTTGCTGCCTTTAATTTTCCATGGGGACATCGCCGATGGGAAGGAGGAAGAGGCCATTCTCTTACCCATGGCAACAGCATCAGGGAAAAATATATATATATATTTTCCAGGGTAATATCTTTCTTCTTGCTTTGGATCGGAGTAGACAGAAGTCAGACTCACGTCTGAAGACCCAAAGCCAATTTAAAGAAGTGGCTCAGGTTTGGCTTAAGGAAGAGAAGTCACGGCTTCCAGAGAACATATTTTTCTAAGCCGTCTTTTTAAATGCTTACCAGAGGAGCGCCGCGCGTGTGTCGGCGGTTCAGAGCTGCTGTCTCCCTCCGCCCGGTCTGCTCGAACGCGAGTCCACGGAGCGGGCGCCTCTCACAGCCACTCCTGCCTGCTCGTGGCTCTGGTGGCTGAAGTCCCAAGCCCGGAGCCGGCAGATTCTGTGTTTGCCGAGAGCCTGCCTCCCGGTTCACGTGTCCTCACATGGGGCGGGGGTGGGGGCTCTCGGGGAACTCTTCTCTCTAACTGCGTCCTGAGGGCTCCCTACTCATGACCCAGCACCTTCCAAAGTCCCCACCTCCTAACACCATCACCCTGGGGGCTTAGGAGTCAAGATGCAGATTCTGGGGGAAACGCGCCTTCAGTCTACAGCAGTTGTCAGTGACTAAGTCAAGTGCTTTACCTTGAAAAGTGGCCAGAGATATTTCCCAGCAAAGAAAAGAGTGGTCCCAACCCCGAAGCCTCCTGACTTAAAGCAGTGACACCGCATGTCTCTGAAAATGCAAAGCCGGGGCCTCGCCGTTCTCCTGCGGGGTCCTGCAGACTTCGGTTAACACGGCAGCTCTGTACACAGGGGGTTGTGTCGTAAAAAGAGGGTGTCCTATGGGCTGATACTGTTTTATGGTCCAGAAAGGGGACATAGTCGTTCTTGTTTTTCTATAAAAGAACACATGAATGGGGGAAAGAATGGTCTGCAAGGAAACGTGGTCCTCAAGCCACTGGGGCTGACCCATGATCAACTCTATGGAGTCAAGATAACGTCAAGGGGCTCGGACTCAGCAGTCTGTGGCCTTCTCCCCTTTTCCCGGTACAAGGGCGGATCCGTGCTTTTTAAAGACAACCGAGGCCAGTGACGGCAAGGAATGTGTTATCTCATGTACTCCCCCAAAACATCAATGGCCCATTGTGTTTCAAACAGGTTCTCCAAAGTCACGAAGAAAATGGAAAGATTCTGTGAGCCGTTTGTGTTTTGTTTGTTCAGCGCATGAAGTCTCGGGGTGATGAATGGCTCATTGAGCTCGTCGGACTCCCGATGTGCCCGTTGGGGATGGTGACTGCTGGTGGAAACCGGGGCAAGGTCTCTGCAGAGCCTGCCCGGACAGAGTCAAGGGGTGGAAACTCTTCCCCATGTCGCTTTGCAGGAGAACTGGTCTGCCGCTGAGGAAGAGTGAGACACTCACAACTTTTAAAATTGCATCCTGACATTCTTACAAATGTGGGACCTGCTTTTCCCTGGTGCCGGCACCTGTTCTAGAATGCGGATTCATCTCAAACGCCTAGCTGGAACAAGAGAGATGCACGAGCCTCCCGTTCCACCTACCATGTGCTTATTTGAAAGGTAAGTGTACTTTAACGAGCGCTGGAGCTGGCCATCGGGAGGAGTTGACCAGGAGAGCAGGGTCTAAGTCGTGAGCCCTGGTGCCGTGAACAGAATATACAGCAGCACTTGTGTGATATCAGAAGCCTCACAAATATGTATGCCTTTCCTTTGAGTCCCTCCCTAAAGAATCTGAAAGAACCAGCCAGGAGAGGGGTGCAGAGGAATTCCTTTCCCATCCTAAGGCACTCCATGGACTTGAACAGTGACCGCTCCTCAGTACAGCTTGCAATATTGTGTCCAGTTGAGAAAATTAGGAAGCAAGAAAGGAAGAAAATTTCCCCAAGCACCTTTGTTAACTTTAAAATCAGAACGAGAAACTGAGAGTGGTGGTTCCCTTGAGAGCCAAGTGCCGTTTAAGACAGTATTTGTCATGCTGGTTAAAGAAGACAAGACCATGTGAGGGACAGATGGAGTCAGGGTACATGACTCCAAGGGACCAAGGGTCACATCCTTGTGACCCACTGCTGCCCCCGAGAAGTTTGCATTGTGGAGGAAGGTCGTCTCTAAACTGACGGGGTCCAGATGCCCTTCCCCTTCCTGTCATCTCCAAGCACCGAGCCATGGGGATCCCAACATCCTTGTTCCTTTTTTAAAATCAGCTTTATGGAAATATAATTCAAGGACCCTGTGCTGGGCTCACCTAACATGTATAGTTCAGTGGCTGGTCACAGATGTGTACAACCATCACTCTGGTCAATTTTAGAACATTTGTCACTTCAGAAAGAAACCTGGTGTCTCTCAGCTATCCTTACCTCTCTTCCTGCCCCTCTCCTGATCAGCTCTAAGGAACCACTCTAGACTTCTCAGACTCTATAGATCTCGCTACTCTGGACTTCCATATGAATGGAGTCAAACGGTACGTGCGGTTCGGTGCCTGGTGGGTTTCACCCTGCATCCCGCTTCTGAGGTGCGTCCACGTGGTAGCGTGGGCCAGTGCTCAATTCCTTTTCAGGGTGGAGTCAGAGTGCCTTGTGCCGTAGACCACCTTTTGCTTACCCTCTCCTCCACAGATGGACCTCTGGGTTGTTTCTACCTTTTGTCTACGACGAATAATGCTTCTATGAGCATCTGTGGGCAAGTTCTGTGTGGACGCGTTCTCATTTCTCGTGGGCTGCATATCAAGGGGGGAGAGTTCCTGGGTTGTATGCTTACTGTTACATTCGATCATTTAAGGAACCGCCAGACCGTCCCAAAGCATCTGCACCATTTTACATTCCCATGAGTAGTGCATGAGGGTTCCATTTGCTCCATGTGCTGGACGAAGGAGCCCATGCTCCAGCCATGCAGGATGAGGAAGTCCAGGGGATCTCATATCCAGCACGGGGACCCCAGTTAACACTGTCGTATTGTATACTTGAAATTTACGAAGAGGGTAGATGCCAATTGTTGTCACCACGTACACAACAAAGGTAACTATGTGAAGGGACAGATGTGCTAAGTAGATTGATTGTGGTGATCATTTCACAGTATCTGTTCACATCAAAACATCGAGTTGTCCACCTTAAATATATATGATTCCTATTTATCAATTATACCTCAGTGAAGCTGAAAAAGTCAGAAACCAACACTCTTCCATCCCCTTCTGCTAGCACACAGAAGCCAGCTCTGAGGCTGATGGGCTGAGAAGTCCTACGACCTTCTGTTCAGGGTATTAGTGCGCACGCCCTGCCGTGTGCTGGTAGAGATGAGCTTCTTGCTCGGCTCTTTGAGCAGATGGTTCCACCAGGCTCTGTCTGGCAGGTTGCTCCTGACTGGGGGCTTCTCAAACTCGACCGCAGGCAAGTATCACCCAGGGTTTCCCCAAAGCAGATTCTGGACCTGTAGGCTGGACTTACACCGGAAAGTCTGCATTTCTTACCAGCTCCCGGGAAACGTAGGCACAGAGGGTCAGGGAGTCGGGAGTGAACGCATCCATCAGAGCCGCGGAGGAAAGCTCCGGCTGAGCAGAGGAGTGACGGCCGACAGGGCAGTGGCCAAGGGGAGCAGGAGGAAGATGCTTGGAGGGGAGGGTCCCGGACTCAGAGAAAGGTGGCCTGAGGGAGTGTGAAACCTCAAGACCAAACATGGGAAGAGAATTAAGGATGGGCTCGTAAGGGATAACGTAAGTGAGAAAAAATATAAGGCCACTGATAACCTTGGGGAAAACAACAGAAAACACAAGAAAGGAGCTATAATCCCAGCCCCCTGCTTGGACGGTGAAGAAAAGGAGTCACAGAGCCATAATAACATGCATTTCCATCATGCGTTCGTCCTCCCTGGGCATTCACACTGCACCCCTGAAGGAGAGGCTGGTGGGGTTTTAGAGGGCTGCGTCCCCACCCAGCCAAACAGGAGTATGACCCAGGCATAGTGACGCAAGCCTGGTACTGAGAGATGATGATCCCGCCCAGCCCAGAACCTGCAACTGTAGAAGAGCCAGCAGCTCTGGGGGAGAGGGTCAGAGGGAGGTGGTTCTTTACCTTAAGCCTTTCTCTATTAGTTTATCTTTAAATTATGTGCACTTCTTACTTATAGAAAGAAGGAGGGGGCGGGAGGAGGAAGGAAACTAGAAGAAGGTAGAAAGAGACAAGAAACCTATAGAGGGAAGGGAGGGTAAACACATTTGGGGGGCCACTAAGGGACATCTCACGCAGTCCGCGTGCACGAATGCCTTTTACCCTCACGGGAACTTGTGAGTTGGCAGGTGGCCCCACAGCTTAGAAGCCGCAGAAGACAGGCCTGCCTCGGACTGTGTGGAAGGCGCTCCGTGGAGCGGGGCTCAGCGCTCCTCACTGGCTTGCCGCCTTCATAGCAATCTCCCCGAGCAGTGAAAGTCTTCCCGGCTATATATGTCAGATATAAAATATCTTCCCCAGAAAGCCCCTGTTCAGATGCAGCTATATTCCCGGACATGCAAAACCATCGTTTTAGAAAGCCAAGCAGAACCTGCAGCTGGGAAGGGGCTTTTTAGACTGACCCAGAGTTGCTGTCTCTCCCCATTTGTTAGTGGAGGCCAGCGTTTGGGATTCACTCTGTAGAAGGGTCAGCTTTTGTCTCTGCTCTGTGGCGGTGGGCTGTGGACCGGGTGGGACTGGAGCTCAGCAGCTGGGGTTTCACACTGTGCAATCTTCCAGAAGGCAGGAGTTGCTCTCCACGTCACGCTGTCCGTGGGGCGCCTACAGAAGGCTTTGCACCCGAGATAATCACAACACCCCCGTTCTTCTCCTCATCCAGTCATGGCAAGGATTGCTGGGACGATGCTATATGTTCCAAGAAAATGCCCCCCATCTTTGTGTCCCGTTAGTGGGCAGGAGAGAATTGGGAAACATTTTCCCTTTGCGAAAGCAAACAGGAAAGATTAGCATTTTGAGGCAGAAACAGACTTCACAATATGCTAACAACATAGTAGCAATAATTAAAAGTTACCAGACTAATTAAAATGCCAACTGTCTGACAATAAACAGTAATTACACTAGTCTAGGGGGACGCGCCCTCGCGGAGTGGGGCGGTGGAGGGTGAGCTCACGCTGGAGGCGCGGGCACGGCAAGCCTCTTCCTGACCCAGTGAGGAGAGCCGGCGCTGGTGCGTCGAGCAGGGGTGCTCCCAGAGAAGGAGGAGACAATTCAACCAGAAGAGGGAAGGATCAGGAAGGACGTTGTTGGTGGGCGTCTCCTCTGGATTCCCTCCAGAAATCTCCTTTCCTTCACTTTCGCCCAGACCGTGATGGTGTGCTAAGGTGGACGGGCGCTCCTGCTTTACCCTGGCTCTCTCTGGTCCAACAGGTGTGGCCCCAAGACGAGATGCAGCAGAGACTCAGGAAAGAACAACGTTTATCACGTGCACTGGTGCTGGAGGCAGGAGGCGGGCGCCATGGGGGGCCGCGTGGGGAAGCCTAGGGTGGTCCGGGTGCAGGAGATGGGAGTGACGGCAGTGCTTAGCCACGGCCACTATTGCCGTTTCCAGAAGAAAGGAAAGACAGCGCCGGGTGAACAGCTTAGGACCGGCTAGTCTGAACAACTCAGCAGGCTCTGGGCTGTCGGCGCATCCCGATCACTTGGCCCCCAGCCCTGGGATGATGAAAGCAGAGGGACGTTGTCTCCTGTGGTGTGCAGACCCCATGGAGAGGTCTGGCTAAGGACTGGAGAGTTTGCAGACCACAGGCGTCCTATCTCGAAGGACTGCCAAGCCCCAGAAGAAGGGGTCCCCAGCCAGGAAGGAAGGAAGGGTTTTGTTTGAGCTTGTTTGTTTGTTTTCAAGCAAGCGCCACCCCCAGCGCAGAGCCCAACGTGGGGCTTGAACTCACGGCCCCAAGATCAAGACCTGAGCTGAGACCAGCTGTTGGTTGCTCAACGGACTGAGCCACCTAGGTGCTCCCCAGCCAGGAAGGTTTTTAAGATGTCAAAGGAATAACACGGAGGCATTGGGAGATGGAGAGGAGAAGTGAATTGGGGAAATGGGAGGGGGAGAGGAGCCATGAGAGACTGCGGACTCTGAGAAACAGAGGGTTTTGGAGGGGAGGGGGTGGGGGGGTGGGTGAGCCTGGTGGTGGGCATTAAGGAGGGCACCTATTCCGTGGGGCACTGGGTGTGCCATCAACAATGAATCTTGGAACCACGAAAAAATAAAATTAAATTAAAAAAATGTCAAAACATGATAATACACAGAAAAGTGAAAATGTATCCCCCCCTGCAATTCCCACGCCGCCTGCAGATGGCAGAGGTGAGGACAGAGACGACGACGGCTCAGCAACGCCAGACAACGCGCCTCCGCCTCCCTCCGAAGAAGGTTCGAGGCGGATCCGAACGCTGTAAGGCCGTCCACGAGAAAGGTCAGACCTCAAGTATAACGAGCATTTGCACGTTCCCAGAGCTCTGAACAAGTGTAGCGCATCAGCCAGCCAGGGGCCAAGGATGGGACGACGGACGTTAGGGAATGTGATGGCGACAGGCACGACCCTCTCGGGCGAAGCGGCCACGTGGGTCCACGTTTCTTCCCGACCCACAGGAAGACAGCGAGGTTCTGCGCTTCTTCCGGGGCTATAGACAGGGGGGCAGGAAGGTCCGCTCGCTCGGCGCCTCTGGTTTTCGGGTGGTCTGTGCCTGCTGGTGCCGGCTCACGAGCCACGCGTGAGATGCAGCACGGACAAGCCCGAGGTCTCTCTCTCCCACGACGAGGAGCATACAACGCTCGCCTGCTGTCCAGCGCCGTCCCACGAGGGCTGCGGGGTAAGGGCCACCAGCCTGGTCTCCAGATGAGGCGACCAAGCCCCAGGAAGACAGCAGGGTTCCTGCAAGACGCTCCTTTCCTAAGGAGCAAACGGGGGATATGCCGCCCCCCCCCCCCGCCCCCGGGTCAGCCCATGGCAGCCCCAGGGCCTCTGGCACAGCCACGCCCTCCCCGTGATTCCAGGCGCTGCGCGGGGCGGGCAGCCGTGCAGCACCGAGCACCTTAGTCCTTCAGTTCTTACAGCCATACTGCAAGGTTCGGATTATTACGATGCCCGTTTTACAGATGAGGACGTTAGGGCCCTGGCTCCGGGCTGCACGGAGTAACGGTGGGGGGTCCTCTCCGTGTGGCTGGAGGCTGGCCCGTGTCAGTTCGTCACTGACCTGTGGGCTGGTCCGCAGCCATCCAGGCTTCAGCCTCCCCTTCCCCTCATTCCCGCTGCGCATCTCCCACCTTCCCCAGGGGCTCCTGCTTGCAGGTCGATCTCCAACCTCTGGGGGCTCGCGGAGACGGAGGCAGCTGTCTCTGGGCTACACTCAAGGGCGTGAGTGGTCCTGCTCAAAGACAAGCAGAAGTGCTTTCCCAACGAGACTGGGATCATCTCATTTCACTACCATTAAATTAATAAAACTCTAGGGCCTGGCCAGTGACAAGCTAATTAGACTTAGACTTAGACTACTACTAATTAGACTTACAGAATGCGGTTCCATCACGTAACAAAGTGGGCCGACTTTCAGAGTGAAGAGTTTTGGACATACATCGGCCAGCTAATCACTCCTCTGCGTATCCCGTAAACTGGGACGAAGCATTTCATCACACGCGCAATCCGACACACATCCCAGCTCCACGTCAGGGTCCCGGCGGGCAGAGGTCAGCTCACCCTGCGGCAGACTTTATGGATTACGGAACGACGGCCCCCTGCCCAGCTGCCGTCTGGCTCGGCTGGGATTTGAGATGCCCACTCGTCCCGGCTGCATCTAGCCAGGCTAACAGATAATCACAGAGAGCTTCCTGTCAGGTCATCCCATGCCTTCGGAAAGCGATCTGGTAACGTTAATACGATGGAAGGGGCGCACCTTGAGGGCCACAACTTGTGCTTCTCGATAGGCTCCCTACAGAAACCCGCATGCGTGCGCGCGGTGAGACACACGGGAGAACGTTCACGGCAGAGAACTTGTCCTGGAGAAACTGCAAGTGCCGTTAGGTCCTCAGGCCCGGGAGAATGACTGTGATTTGGCACATTCCTGAATGGAATTCTTTTTGGGCTTAAAAATGAATGAATGAGACTTTAATGTATCAATTCGGGTAAATCGCCAAACACATCGAATGAGGAATACAAGACATAGAGTGACGTTTACAGCATCACACCACACGTATAAAATTTAATGCACCATTCACGAGTGCGTACCCTCACGTACGGTAAAAACATTAAAGCAATACCTGGGCCAGTTAACGTTAAAATCATGTAGTTATCCCGCAGAAAGAATAAACCAGAAAGAATTGGAGAAACCTATATGGCAGATTTAAGCTGCAACCATACTGATTCAATTCTTTAAAATACTAAGCCCCGAAGTGACAATGCAAAATATTGTTTGTGATGGGGACAGGTGCTCAGCACACTGTTCTCGACGATTTCCGTGATGCTCGAAATAGTTCCCGGTGTAGAAAGAGCTTCCTGTGAGCTAAGCTGTAGGATATCCAGTACAGTAAGACCAATACCTAAAGGAAGGGACAGAGAGTCAAAAACAAACAAAAACGTTACCATAAGCAAAGAGGGAACAATGACTTAGCAAGGATGCTGCCTTTGAAACGAGCAAACTGTTTATGACCACCTTTCTCTCGAGCGAAATTTACTCCCCAAGTAACTTCCTTTCCTGCATTTTTCTCTTTCTGAATGTGACCTATGTAGGAACTAGTATTCCAGAGTGAGTTGTAGGAACCAGGGAGAAATGCAAAATGAGAGTGGGCTTGTAGATATCCTCAGTGGGGTGTGCCTGGTTGTAAACCTTGATTTTATTATCAATTTAGAATTAATCTGGCTGGTTATGTTACAAGAAGGAAAGAAACGCAGGTGGCTCAGCACCCCTGCCAGACTTCTGATGGACTGAAGTCTTGGCTTGAGTTCGTGGCCCTCCACAGGAGGTCGCTGGGGCAGTTCACTGGACGGCACCTGAGCCACACTTCCTGCTCGGGATTTTTCCCTAGCTGTTTAAAAATTACTTGAAACTCCACTTTTTCAATTCACTTCACGTTTCGGTGAATTTGGCAAAAGTCAGAGAAACCGTCAGCAGCCAAACAAATGGGAATAATTTCAGCCGGCGATCATAAACTCCCGGTGGGTAAGAACTGAGTCTTCGTCTGTTCTCCGAAACGTGCCGCGGTACTCAGGAAACATTCTTTGATGCTGATTGGCACGACTCCAAGGGTACGGTCAGCGCCAAGGATGACAGAATTGCTCATGATACAGAGAATCAGTCCAGCTTACTTTTTTGATGTGCCCTGCTCGTTATCTGACTGTCTCGATACTTGTCCAGTATAGGATTCTCGTTACGGTGGGCGACGTATGTTATTACTGATTATGAGAGACTTGGTGTCCAAAAGAAATAGAAGGCATGATTTTGGGAAGAGGCTAACTGTACACAGGAGTCTAAAATTACACTAGAAGGATTTTTTTTTTCAAATAACGGTTTTTGACGAAGCATGTAACAAACCCGTCTGGTCCCCATGTCACATCTACTCCGTGTGTGCCTGGTGTTGACTCAGCGGATACGCCCCCATCTCTGGCTTCACTTTGCCACCTTCTCCTGCATCACGGAAACACATTGGTTCACACTCGCGCAGACTGGAAGTCAGAGGGATTCCCTCCACCGGCGGTGCAGAACCACTAAGGTCTACCCTCAGGGCGCGCACGGAGGGCGTTCCGCACTGAGGTGCGCTTTTCTTCTGATTTCCCTTGCTTGGGTTTTGTGTGATTCTCACACCACAGCTCCGAGCTCTTTGTCAGTTTGGGGAATTCATCAGAAAATTTTCTCTCCCTTTCTCTCTTCTTTCCTACCGGGCCTGGGTCCGCACACTCTCCTCGAGCAGGACTCGCAGCATTGTTTCCCGGCTTGTCTTCCGGCCCACGAATCCCCTCACCTCCCCTCTGCTGCTGCTGAACTCGCGCACTGCGTTGTTAATTTTAGAGACCGTGCGTTTGTGTTCTTCGGTCCTTTCTTGATGCTCGCTGTTTCTTTAGCTCTTCTTATCACTCTTTAAACGTATCCGGCAGACCTGTTAGCTCCGGCATCTGAATCCCGTCTGCTTCCGTCGTCCGTCCTTGCACGTATTTTCTGTTGTGTGCGCGACTACTTGTGAGTGGGTGGTAGACATTGTCCATGAAAAAAATAAATCGAATTTGATGCAAGATGATGTTATCTTTCTCAAAAAAAAAAAAAAAAAAGAACACATATGGCTTTTGACAGGTGGCTAGGGATAGTAGAAACCCTGGAACAATTTGACCCCATAGTGAGGTTAACAGAATTTCAAGCGTCAGACCTGTGCGTGCTGCTGACCGTTGGTACTTGGTGTAGTTCTCCAGGCTCTGCTCCGCGCTCCTGTGCCTGTGAGGCCACCAGAAGCTGCGCTCGGCTTTCGCGCGTCTCAGTCCCCTTTCTGGAAATCAGCAGAAGCCTTGGGGGGAAATGTCCCCGAATGTCAGGTTCACCAGGATGGGTCACATATTCTCCTGGATCTTATCTTCCCTGCATTGTCATCTCTTCCATGGTCTCAAATCCATTAAATACATGTGTTCGCTTTCTTTAGTCGTTCTGGATGAGAGATTTGGTATGTGTTACCTAGTTGTATCAGTCTGCTGGGGCGGCCGTAACACAATACCTCAGACCCGGCGGCTCAGAAACTGAAGTGTATTCCTCACCGCTCTGGGGGCTGGAAGTCTGAGATGAAGGCGTCCACAGAGCTGGTTTCTCGTGAGGCCTCTCTCACGGGCTTGCGGCTGGCCATCTTCTCGCTGTGTCCTCACACGGACTTCCCTCCGTGTGCACGTGTTTCTGGTGTCTCTCTGTGTCCGATTTCCTGTGCCTAGAAGGACCAGAGTCATCCTGGATTAAGACCTGTTCTAATGGCCTCATATTAACTTAATCTCCTCTTTTAAGACCCCGTCTGGCGATACAGCCACATTCTAAGGTACTATGGGTTAGGATGTCAACATATGAATTTGGACAGCAAAATTCCCTCCATAACACCATTCTACCATTATCGGAGGGAGAAGTTTCCTGTTCGAAATGCAAAGGAGCTATTAATTTTATCATCCTAATTGATTTAATTCCATTTTAATGAAACAACTTGTGCGTGTATATATGTGTGTAAAAACCAAAAACAGTATGAGAAGGGTGAGTTTTTGCAATCTCTGTGTATATGTAGACATAACCTCTCAGATTTTCTGTATTCATACACATTACATCCTTCTAAAAACATACTTTAATTAAACTTTTGGCAAGATGGACGAATTTGCATAGAGAAAATGAATCCCATTAAAGCAATCTAGTTCATTTATAAACTTTGTGTAACATTTAAACAAAACATTTATTTTTCATGAAATTACTTTATTTGCTGTTATTTTTTATCCATTTAAATATTTGTCAGAAGTGATCCTCTGACCGACTTTCTGTCCATACCAAATTTTATTGATGATCATTTCCATATTATCAATGTTCTGTGCAAGCTCAGCTTTTGAGGAGGTAGTTCTGTTTCCCTGAAAGTCAGTTGTCAAGAGCTCAGATTTTTTTTGGAATTTGATCCTTCTGTTTGTTTTTAGCCAAAATAACTTCACCATGTTCAATTTTGCAATTTTCACTATTGTCCATTTTCTATTTATTGATCGCATCCATTGACTAATAAAAGGCTGAGAATAAATAAATGAAAGACAGAGAGCTTCTATTTATTTCTTACATGTTCCAGGAGAAAATATTGAACAATGTTATGAGACAGAAGTACCAAGAAAGAAGGAGAAAGGCAGGGATGGCCAGAGAAAAGAGGTGGAGTGAGGTTGATAGAAAGAAAAGGGAGCCAAGTCAAGGTCGAGTTGAAACTGTCAGATGGAACACCTTCCTTCAGGGGAGCCGGTTCCAAATGCCTGTTCCTTGATGTGTACACCATGAACACTTAAGTGATGTGCAACAACATCTCTGTGGACTTTGGCAGAAGACCCTCCACCAGTATTGACACGTGGCTTTGCAATCCTGCTAATCCTTACAGCCCCGCACTTTCAGACGTGGTCTGTGATGGTTTTGTAGCTGGGAAATCTGATAATCATCTTTCTGACTCGTCCAGTAGGGAGATGGCTACTTTGAAAGTTGCAGAAATGGTGGTATTTCCATGTTTTTCAAGGTCTCCTCATCTCTGTACCAAATTCACCGGCTCCTGGAGCTGCATGGAAGCTTGACACTCTACCGAGCTCATCCCGAGCGTTTCTCGATTGTGAGACATGTGCCCATCCACAGTTCTGGCCAGCTGTCAGGTCAGCTGCTTCGTGGCATCTGCTGTTTCTTTACTCCTTTTGGCTGACTCTCCCTGCCACTTGGCACCGCTCTGCCCACAAGCATGTTTGCCTCACTCTGGGCATCCATTCACTGAGAGGCCCATGGCCAAGTGGGCACCTGCATGCCCTATGACGGGCCCATCTCCCCAGCCATCAGGAGACCAAGGATGCTCAAGATTCCATGACAAAGCGTGGGAATCCTACTTCCTGTTTTTGTAACGTGTACTTTATCCCTGGATATCAATGCAGCAAAATAGCTAGGGTTTATGGGGTTTAATATATGCATATTCAAATGTATCATCACATGTAATCCTCATTTAAATAAAGTCCCATGAGTTAGAAACTATTGTTGATGCTGTTAATTTGCAGATTAGGGAACGAGGCTCAGAGAGATTATTGATCTCACCCCAGGTGACACGGAAAGTAAGAAGGAGAGCTGTGTTCCCGCAAATCCAGTGCTCTTTGCATGCACACCAGACAACCTTCACCCCAACATCGTACAGAGTAAAGGGAAACACTTTTCTTATACTTACATGAGGTTGCAGGCATGTCTGAACTTGCTGGTGATGTGATAAGACAGAGCAGCTCTCGAATGTCTATTTTTGCAAGGTAATTGCTTGGAGTGAAGGACTTGGCCAGAAGTTTATGTCTGGGCATCCAGGGAGCCATTAGAATGAGGATATTTGCACGATGCAATTTTTTACTTTGTCTTATAGACTCTGGCCCATCCCCTGTGCAGAGAGAGGACACAGCAGGAGTTAGATTATTTGCATGGGAGCCCGTAGAGAAAGAAAGAGGGTGAAGGGCATGACTTCCTGTTTTGAAGAGAACATTGTGTAGCCTACAGAGTACAGAACCTTAAGGGCAGGCACTGTTATGGGGCATCTAGGAGGAACGTTTTGGCACAGACCACAATGACAACACTAACCAGCATCTGGACCAGGAGCTTGGGCAGGACAGGGCAGGGTCCTCTAGCGACTCCTCCAGCAGCGGTCATCAGAGAGAGTCTTGGAGGGAGAAATGATCGCAAAGTCTGTGAGTTTATGTGCACACCCCAGGGACTTCTAGAAGTACCTTGTAGTAGGCTGGAAGCTTAGGTCAAACCAGTAAAGTCTGATTATTCCATTCCATCACCCACAGTAGTATCTAAAGGCTAAGGAGGTCTGGATAGATTTGAATGTTAAGAGTTTTATGGAAACATCCTTTCAAGTTTCTGCTCAGCCTATACCCTCACACAGGGCCACTGGACAAGTATAAACCCGGCTGAGGTCCTGCTCCTGCCTTATGAATAATGGGAGGTTTGGTCCCTTCCACAAGCCACTTGTTCCCCGCCCCCTTGGCCATGGGATGAGTTCTCTCCTGCAAGTCCCGCAGCCCTTCATGTCACTGGGCTTTGGGCTGGGCTCCTCCACAGACCTGCCTGAAGTCTGGCGATGGGTGCCACTTCAACTCAGTCTGTGCTACCCACTCCAGTGGGAACGACAAGTCTGAAAAAGGATCAGCAACTTGCCGTCCGTCATACATCTTACTCTGGAATAAGAAAGGTCCATGGGTAGATGGTTTCTTATCCTAGAACAGCCCAGAGTTGCTGAAACAAATGTCAAAACCTGATTCTTAGACCATGTACGGTGATGATGCCCTGGCATTATTTGACTCCGTGGCACCTTTTCCTGGATAAGAGTTACATCTTTCTTCTTCTTCTTCTTCTTTTTTAAATTAAGATAATTTCTGCGGTGCCTGGGTGGCTCATTCGGTTAAGCATTCGACTCTTGATTTTGGCTCAGGTCATGATCTCATGGTCGTTGGATCGAGCCCCACATCAGGCTCCATGCTCAGTGTGGAGACTGGTTGAGAGTCTCCCTCTCCCTCCGTCCCTCCCACCTCTCTAAAACAATAAGATGATCATTTCTTGGGAGATTATTATAACTCTTGTGCCCCCTGTGAAATTTTGGATACTATGACCCATTGTACAATCAGGCATAAAGACTGAAATTCCGTTCCAAGTGTGAACGATAAAAAAGAAAATCTGAAGTGTCGGAAAATAGTTTGTGATCATGATGGCTTATTCTGACTTCGTTGAATTGCTAAATCCGTATATTCTGAGCTGTGCACCAGTTGCCAAACCTGGTCATCATAAATGCTGGCGTCCTTGACAAGCAAGTTTTCTTATTTTGACACTACTTTTTTTATTTTTTAAAAAATCGCTATAGAATATGGTACAACCTCATTATCGGAGATCGGCAGAGAAAAATGGTCATGTAGAAAGTTTGAAGTGTAGGCAACCAGGCCACTGTGCTTTGTGGCATAGGTAACAATTTTCAGTGGCAAATGTGGAAATTTCCCGTTTGTCATGTTCAACTTCAAGAATAAATAAAAATAAAAATATCTCACAATGTCTTTGAATAGGTCAGGACACACAAGGCTTGATCTGGTCTGGGTCTATGGGATCCAGAGAGTCTCTACCCTCTTGAGGAATTTGAACTATGACCAGGTCTCTGTCCTTTTACAAGAGGCAGAATAACTCTCCCAGAAACTCAGTATCTTAGAAATTCCTCATTTTAGAAATCCCTCCTGCCACTATGCACCCACTGGCATCATGAAGGATGACGATACTCCAGAAGTATGTATCAGTTACATATTTGTTTATTTTCAAAGATTTTTGTTTATTTATCTGAGAGAGAGAGAGAGAGAATGTGCACACGGAAAAACAGGGGGAGCGGCAGACAGAAGGAGAAGCAGGCTCCTTGCAGAGCAGGGAGCCCGATGCGGGAATCGAACCCAGGACCCTGAGATCATGACCTGAGCTGAAAGCAGACACTTAACCAAATGGGCCCCCCAGCCGCCCCGGTTACATATTTGAACACAATGTTTTATACAATCTTCAAGCACGCGTCTCTCCCCCAGCAAGTGCCCATGTGAACAGGGGCTGCTTTTACTCATTTTACGTTTCAGCATCTAATGGGAGAGCAACACGCAAGAGAGCCAGCCAGCGTCTGTTGAGTGAGTGAACGGACACAGCAACCCAACTTTTCTAAAGGGAAATAATTGAAATGATGAAAAGCTGTACTGTTCCTGACGTCTGGACCTTTCAGAGAGCTGTGTGCATTCGCTCAGCAAACATTCACAGAATCCCGACCGGGCGCCCGGCACCAGGTGCAGTGCTAGACACGGGAGACAGGGTGGTGGCTCGCGGGCTCGGAGGTCTGCGGGGTCGGCCTCGGTGGGAGCTGTCGAGCGCTGTGGTCAGGACAGCGGGAGGCTGCAACACACAGACACGTGAGAGGATGATGAGAAGACAGGGAAGCAAGAGTGTGAGAGGCTGTGAATGGTTCGGATGTGGGCAGGAGAAGCGAGGCAGGTTTCAGGGAGCACAGCGCAGGGAGAGATTTCATTTGTTGCCGAGTGGGAGAGACGGAGCATTTTGGAGTGTTGGCGGGGAGGACTCACGAAAGCAGGAGGAGTTAACGATCTAGGAAGAGGGCAAGCGATAGGGAGTGGGGGAAAGCGTCACGCGTTGGCGTGTGGGATTCGGCGTGGGAGGAGGCTGACTTTCCGTCTAATGCTCTCTACCTTCCCCGCATCACAAGAAGTCCGACGAGAGCCAGAGAGTTCCGCCAGAGTGAACCAGAAGTTTTACGCTGGTTTCCATGAGGAACAGGGGGGTGGGATAGAGGGACTCGGCTACGAAGCTGGCCCACGGAGAGCGGGCCGGGCGAAGGCAATGTCCACACCTCAGCTTACATTTTCTCGGAGCAGGGGAAAGTGTGAAGAGGATACCGGGAGGGAGCCCCGCCGGGGCTGACAGCCGCGTGCTGATGGGCGGCCTCAGCTAATTTCTCCAGCTGTTCCAACCGGCCGCTGTGAGTCGGGATCCCAAAGGGGACCGTTGGGCCCATCCAAAAATGAGGTATCTCAGAAGGACACGATGACACGGGCAGCTCTCAGGGCAATGCCACCTACCGGCTCAGATGGGGAGGAAGGTGGAGAGACGCGGGGACCAAGAGAGGAGACAGAGCGGGAAATGTACTGGTGCTGTCGAGAGGAGAGGAAACGGCTGTGTGGTGGCTGCAGCAGCTGGCAGGACAGGGACTTGTGGCCAGAGTGTGGTCAGGGGAGCAGGCAAAGAGGTGAAACTCTGAAGTCAAGCTCTCACATGAGTCGGCCGCAGGGGGACACAGGTCATTCGAAGTCACGGCTGCACGTGGAGCAGGGAGAGGAAGAGGAGTGGAGGAGGAGGAGGGCCCTGGCAGCCGCAGGTGGTGGGGTGCAGGCGAGGTTGGAGCTGGGAGCCACGCTGTTGGAAGAGCCGGTGTCCCCCCAGGGGCAGAGTCATCCAGGAGCGACACTGTGAACTAAAATGAACCCAACCCCGCATTTTCTTTCTAAAGTAGGGAGATGCGTGCTGTGCTCTGATTCATGTCCCTGTCAAAATTCAAGGGTTGAAGCTTTAATACCCCAGTGGGGTGGTGTTTTGGAGATGACACCCATGGGAGCGCATTAGAATTACCTGAGGTCCTCGTGAAGGGATTCGTGCCGTCGTTCGAAGAGATACGAGGAGAAGGCAGCCATCTCGAGCCAGTAAGGGACTGCTGGCCAGAAGCCATCCCTGTGGGCACTTAGACCTTGGAAGGCCCATCTCTAGAACCACGAGCAGGAACTGCCTACTCTGTGAGCTCCCATCTACGGTGTTTTTTTATGGCAGCCTGAGCACTGAGACAATGAGCCAACACTCAGCTTCGTCAAGGTCATCGCTTGCCGAGTTTTAATGAAGCACCCAGCGAAGGAGGAGGGAACCTGGGATCCGTAGCTTATGTTTCCGGTGGACACGTCATGCCCTCTGTGGTTGCCCACAGAAGTACACACTCATTCATTGTACGTTTCCCGTTGTGCATATAGCGAAGCAAGAAGAAGGAGGGAGGGGAGGGATTCGGAGAGAAAAGGTGTAAGAGAAGGATCCCGGAGTCAGAGTGACGCGCGCGACCTTCATCTGTGCCCCACCCACCCCCTGCCATCTGCCACGAAGAGTAACACTCACCACCCACCTGCCTTGCCCGTTGTCCGGAAAGTGTTAGAAATAATGACTTTGATCTTCTCTGATAAAGGGTGGTGTTTGCACAAAACACTGTATTAGCTCCATCACGGTGAAACTGGCTTTTGCTTTCAATAAGGCCAGATTCGTTAAAGGTAGAAAAGTCTGCGTGGAATGAATTTTGCCATTAGGTACCTCTTAACATGACTGAAAAGATCCCCATTTATAGCCCCAGAAAGGAATAGGCCGACTGTGGAAGTGAATGCCCGAGCCGAATGACGCCGGTCTGTTTTTGCACAGCGAGCAAGGAGCTGGGGCTCCACGGGCAGCTTCCTCGGAGACGCGCGAGGGAGGCTGAGCTCACAGCCTGAGGAGCGAGCCCAGGAGAGGCACCGAGTCTTTGCAAGCAACCGCTCTGCTCCTTCTCGAGGGGCTTTCCTCCAGGAGCACGGTTTACGCGGATGTCAGGGGAAACTTAAAGCTTAACTGGGGTGTCCCCCAGTGGCTCCGGGAAAGCCCCAGACAGACATGAAGCCAGCGGTCACGAGCGGAGGCCGTCTGACGGTAACCTGCTGCCAGACAGTCCCCGTGCCGCCTGCCGTGAGCTGGGGTGGGCAGCACGAGTCAGACCTTTGAACGAGGCCTCCCCTCCACGGGTGGCTGGACACCTGCGAGCCTTTCCCTGGGAAATTGCGCAGTGTTTGTGAATTCCCCCGGTCACATGTGCCCTGAGCCGCGTTAGCCAGAGTCCGAGCCACGCGGAAGGCTGAGTGCCTGACTTCAAGGAGCCCGCCGCGCATCGGAGGAAACAAATCCACATACGTGACTGCAACCGCCCGTTTAGATTTTAATTGTCTTTGGGTCAATCTTCATGATAAAACACACAGATTTCAATTATCACTGGATATTTACATATCGTCTGTCTAGGCTGAAAAAGAGTCTTAGGCTGTTTAGAGCGGGGTCTTATGGACTTTGTGGTCTACAGCTCTGGAGGCTGGAAGTCCGAGATGAAGGGCTCTGCGTCCGGTGAGAACCTCTTTCCTGGTATGGACCCGGTGTCTTCTCACTCTGTCCTCCCGTGGTGGGAAGGGGAAGGGGGCTCCCTGGGGTCTCTCTGATAAGGGCACTAATGCATTCATGGGGGCTCCCCCCTCACGACCTCAGCACCTCTCAAGGACCCCACCTCCTAACACCATCACCTGGAGGGGTAGGTGTCAGCGTGTGAATTTGGGAGACACAAACATGCGGTCCATAGCAGAGACCGAGTCGTGATGCTCTTAGGATCCCCAGCGCCTTGGACTTGTCATGGCTTTGTTGTTGTTGTTGTTTTGTTTTTTAATGATTTTATTTATTTATTTGTCAGAGAGAGAGAGAGCACAAGCAGGGGGAGCAGCAGAGGGAGAGGGAGAAGCAGGCTTCAGGCTGTACAGGGAGCCCGATGCGGGACTCGATCCTAGGACCCTGGGACCGTGCCATGAGCCAAAGGCAGATGCTCAGCCCACGGAGCCACCCAGGTGTAACGTTGTGGTTCTACCAGAAACTCAGAACCAGCAGGTTCCGTTTCAGGGTAGCGGCTTACCCGTGGTGGGCGCTGGAGAAGGGGCTGTGTCTGATGCCGGGGTTCGATGTCCTCGCTGCCCCGTCAGGAGGCAGAATCGCAAGCAGGCCGGAGCCCCTCTAGTTTTGTTTCCTGTGCCACCTAACGCTTTCTACCATGTGACATAGTTTCCTTTGCATATTTATTATCTATGGACCGTTCCCCCCATGGGCACGTCAGCTCCGTGAAATCACAGATTTACTTTCTTTCCTCGTTGGTGTGTCTCACGCATCTAGAACAGTGCCTGGAACATTAAAGGTAAATGGATGCATCTGTGTGTGCTCAATGAGACAGCTTTGTTGATGTACAATGATAGCAAAGTATCTGTTGCATAAATGAAAGGTAAAAAAATAAATCCAGTTAAGTCACGTTACAAAATATATTCTAAGGCTGTGAGTGGAAGAGATTTAAGTATTGTTGAATATATGTAGGTATAGATACAGATATATATATATATAGATAGATATATATATGCAAATTTAAATATGAAGTCTATAGAATTTAATAGATTTTATTTTTTTTTAAAGATTTCATTTATTTATTTGACAGAGAGAGACACAGCGAGAGAGGAAACACAAGCAGAGGGAGTGGGAGAGGGAAAAGCAGGCTTCCCACTGAGCAGGGAGCCCAATGCAGGTCTTGGTCCCAGGACTCCGGGACCATGACCCAAGCCGAAGGCAGATGGTTAATGACTGAGCCACCCAGGCGCCCCTAGAATTTAATAGATGTAATTTTTTTTTTAAATTTTGAAGATTTTTATTTACTTATTTATTTGACAGAGAGATCACAAGTAGGCAGAGAGGCAGGCAGAGAGAGAGCAGGCTCCCCACTGAGCAGAGAGCCCGATGTGGGGCTCTATCCCAGGACCCTGAGATCATGACCTGAGTTGAAGGCAGAGGCTTAACTGACTGAGACACCCACGCGTCCCTCAAAAGTCCTTTTAAATTTCATTTTAATCAGAGAATCTTTAACTTACTAAAAGATTCAAATTGTTCTCTAGAATAGTATTATCTGCCCTTTCTAACAAAGAAAACAGAAAGTCCCCTTTTAAAAAGTCAAGTCAAAGAGATATTCAAATTGTATTTATGGAATCCATAAATTGCTACTTTTTTATCTTTTAAAAAATGATTCTGCTTTTATGGAAATTAAGTAGCTCCTAAATGTCAAATTGATTTCGGCATAGTGTATGGCAGATTTAATTTTGAGTAATCGTTTCACCTTCTGGAAAGCTCATGCCAAAGATACAGAAGATGCATTTTCTCATAAATTATACAGAAATAAAGTATATCTGGATAATTTCTACATTTTGTATTTTCCAGAACAATATACTCCTAAACTAGGACTCTTGTACATTGGTAAAACAAAACAAAACAAAACAACTAAACAAAAAACAACAGCCAGGTCATTTGTCTTATCAAGTCTCGGTGCTCATGGAAAGTGCCCGCCCGGGAGGACAATGTCCACCTGTTGAGTGGCACAGAGGAAGGGCCGCAGGCTCACACACCCACATCACTCGCTTGGGGCAAATGTGCTTTGCTAACGTGCGATCTAAATTACCTTCCTCAGGGATGTTCAGGTTGGGGAACTACAGAGGTTTGCCAAGCTTGGACATGGGTTGGCCCAAGTGTCACCCCAGTCAGAAGACACAGAGAAGGGGCAGCTCTGAAGAGGGACACGCCCAACGGCATTCGGTAGAACCACATACTGGCATCTCAACAAGGCGGCGAAAGACAGGAGATGTGTGTGTGTGCGTGTGTGTGCGTGTGTGTGTGTGTGTGTGTGTCCCTCTGGGGGACCAGATGGTCGAGGACCATGGTGTTCGGATACGTTTGTGCCACGGAGCCCTTCCTCTGGTGTGCTCCGGCTGGGTACCCCAAACACAGAAGTGGAGGTAAGACGGGAAGTGGGTTTTTCTCTCCCTTCCCTGCTCCTCTAACCCCTTCCTCCCTCCTTTCCTTTCTTTCTAGACGAAGCTGTTTCATGTGCTCAAGCCTCTACCTTTCCCTTGTCATTTGTTGCCGGTGGAGATCGGGATTCTGTGGGCGGGGGGCACAGTCTTATACCAACCCAGGCTCTAGGTTTCATCTGGAACCTGTCGCATTTGCGCGACGGCCCGACCGCCGTGGTCCACCTGGGCAAGCGGCTCCACGCTCTCTTGTACGGTGGCCAGGCTTACCTTCAAACCGCGAACGGCAGGTTCCACACAGCAAATGCCGAAGGAATGAGGGAAATAAAAAATCAGCACCGGACCCCACAGTGAAAACCACGGCAGGGACGCACCCACGGAGGCCCACGTCGCGGGGGAAACTTGCAGGAGAAATAGGGTGTCCGCGGAGCCGCACGTACCTCCCCGACATAGTTGCCAGATACTACAGTGAGTCTAACATTTGTCCCCGAGCGCCTGACACTGGCCTGCAGGAGGGAGAGCCTGCTCAGGCCCTCGAGGGCGGGCTGCCGTGGTGACTCCCGTGAACAGACCGTGGAGAAGGGCACGCAGATTTACAGGAACGAGCCGACCCACACCCCCTTCCCCGCGGCGAGGTCGCCAGCACCACCCGTGCCCCGAGTCGGTGTCCTGTGTCCCGAATATCGTGTGATGAGGAGGGCTGTGCGCCTCTGAGGGATCCTTCCCCAAACCGAAACCTCAGTCCAGTGAGAAAACAGGAGAGAGACCAAAACCACGGGGCGTCTTACAAAGCCCCTGACCAGGGCTCCCCCGGACTGTCACAGTCGTCAAAACAGGGGAGGTCTGATGAGAAATCATCACAAAGCAAAGGCGACCCAACGAGTGAACGCCTGTGGGGACCAGACTCCTCTCTGGAACCTCGAAGGAACATCGGCGGGAAAGTGATGAGGTCCTCAAGGGTGTAGACGAGGTTCCGTCCAAATGTTGATTCCTCAGGTTTAACAAATGGACCACGGCCACGGAAGGTGTAAACACCACGAAGAAATACAACCTAGACTCACAACGGAATATCACGCAGCCTTCAAAACGAAAGCTATTCCGGCACATTCTACAACACGGATGGAACATCCTCGAGGATATTATGTGGAGTGAAGTAAGCGCGTCACGGGGGGAAAGACACAACTACTGCACGATTCCCTTACACGAGACGTCTGGAGTCTGCAGACCCAAACGGAAAGTGGCATAGTGGATGCCAGGGGTCGAGGCTGCGGGGAGAAACGGGAGGTGCCGTTCGAGGGGTTCAGAGTTTCAGTTTCGCAAGAGGAAAATGTCGGCAGCTGTGTGATGAACCCTTAGTCAAGCCTCCTGAACTGTATCCTCAAAAGTGTGCAAAAGTGGCTGAGATGATGCATTTAGGTTATGTGATTTTTACCACGCAAATTAAAAAAAAAAAAAAAGTCATGTCTCTTCCCCAGGAAACGAGCCAACTTAAGAAGTTCTGAAGTTCCGTTGCTCTTCCCTCCCGAGCTCTATCCTGTCGAAGACATATAAATAAAAATCTTGGAGACCAGTCATGCCACGTTGCCAGGAGGAAGGACGGCGCAGTCTCTGCTTGAGTTCCTGTTGAGTGTCTTATTTTCCAGCATCACAAGAAGAGCCAAAACCTCTCTGTTTGTGTTCGGCTCTGCAGCTGTGTATTGTGTTCGGGGCTCTGGGGATTTGCTATTCTCGTCCACAAAGCTGACTTTGTCTTCTCGTCAACACACGGGCGCACCTGCGGCGCCCACAGCGCTGATGCCTCGGCCAGATCCGTCCTGTTTTTCGTCTCTGCTCTGTTGTCCTCATTTCACGCGGCCAGGGCGCCTTTCCCGTCTCCGATCCCGTTACCCGAGGACGCGTAAGCTCTACTGTAGGTTTCCCCTCTGCCGCGGCAGGTGCGTGGTCTGGGATGCCGGCAGCTTTCCGAGCTTTAGGCTCATAAAGGACGGGAAGCAGACACAGCATAAAAATAACCGTCTATTTCCCAAACGTCCACACAGACATAACGCATCCAAGAGACCAAAACGTTTGTAGTTGGGATATCTAAATAAAAACATTCCGTCTCCCTGTTTCTCCCAGATATTAGAGTTTTCATATTGTGGAACACAGGTGTCGGAGAGCCAGCGCCCTCCGTCGGCCTCTCCTCAGGGACAGGCACTGATGCCCCCCCCCCCCCACCCCAGCTGCTCACACCAGAACCTGGGGGGCTCCTGGGGCTCTGGGAATCCTTCCCTCCGACAGCCGGCCCATCACCAGGTCTGGAAGCATGACCGTGTGGCCCTCTCCGTGCCCCTCCTTATCGCCGCCGTGTCCACCCGCCTCCAATTACCACTGGGGTGCGGACAGCAGCCTCCCCGCCACCCCAGTCCCATGCCGCTGCCGTCCCACCCGGATCCCGGCCGGTCTCCTCAGGAAGCCACAGGGAGAGAGAGATTTGGTCCGGTCCACCCGCGTCGAACATTCCACGGTGTCCCCCGCATCTCTCTGTAGGGCTGGGATGAGACACGCCCGTGACCCACAGTCTTGCAACCCTCAAATCTGTGTCCTTTAAAGATGGTTCAACATCGGTTTCATGAGGGCAACAGAAACCGTTGCTTTTTTTTTTTTTTTAAACAAAGATGATCACTGTACTGGATACAGTAAGGGATTTACTGCACGTGCTGGATATTAACACAATGATTGTCTTACACTGGACCGTGTTTCGTTTCGTTTTGCAGCGTCCCTATGCCCCACACACTGCCCAGCGCGCTGCTCTGGACCCTCCTTCTAAGTTCCGTTCTTACTTCTGGCACGTCCTGCCGCTGCCGAACGGGGCGTCGCAAAGATGCTGCAGACCTCGGTCTGCGCCGGCTGAGACCGCTCCGTGGCGTTCATCCAAACGCTTCTCCGTCAAGGTCGTGGGTTGCTTCATGGGCAGCAGCGACACGTTTCCCCAGTTTCACATGGTGTATGAAGGAGGAGACTGGAATTAGCCGACAGCTTGTCTCCTGCTGATCCTGAAGATTGTTTCCTGGAGGAGCTGCCTCCCTGGTCCTCTCTGTTGGATGCCTCCCGCCTTTAGGATAAGCTCATCCTCATATACACCGTGCCCTTGCTATGTCTCCACCGGCTTTCCTGTTCCCAGTTTTGCTCTGTGTCCCCGTCCAGTGGGACTGCTTGAGGCCTCAACAGGAGCTGAGTGCTCCCCCCTTGAGGTCCTCCCACTGCCCGGCACCGCCCAGCCCCTGATCTGTCTGGAGTCCGGTGCACGTCTCACCCATCTCGTGGGACGTGGAGCCCACGAACGCTGTGTAACTAAGGGCTGGCTAGTGGAGGGGCCACAGAGTGACGTGTGGAGAGGGGGAGGTGACCGACAAGGGCTGGGGAAGCACAGGGCCAACACTGCGGGGAACACGGGCACCAGTCCCCCACACCCTCCTCCTCCCACCCCCAGATCTCTGTCCCCATCTTTCCTGGGGGCTCCCCCAGAAGCCACATGACTGGACTCCCCAGGGCACAGCCACGACGGAGAAAGATGCAGAGTCCGTCTGGTGGACAAACATCGCCCATCACCTTGCAGACCAAGTTTGATTTCCGTAGTCCCTGTTCTGTTTCCGCCAGGCGGCAAGCACCCGCTCCGTGTCCTTCCCACCACCCCACCCTACAGAAACGGGCTGTTGCCTGCTCACTTCCCGGCCTCCTCCCTGGACGGTGAGCTCCTCCGGGAGAGGCTACGCCTCGGGTACCCTTGGCTTCGGGACTTTCTCTCCGATCTAGTCAGATGGCACTCTCTCAGCCATCAGACTGCTCCTGCAGATCCAGGGGCTCAGGGCTGGGGGACCCCACGCATTTGAAGAGCACAGGCTAGGACGGCTGGAAAACACTACACCACCCAGGGGATATTTGAATAGAGTCTTAAGAGGAAGGGATTCTTCTCTTTAAAAAACAAAGTGTGAAAACAAGCTTTAAGACCTCTTACAGGAAAGCACCATAAATCATGTGCACATAGAATCTTTTTTGTTGTTGTTGAAAATTACTGTAGAGATCACATGCGTTGTATTGTATGCCCCCGTCTTAACACTCCAAATCCATATGGGACACTCACCTGTTACCGTTCCGTGCCCGTGGCTTCCTATCACATAGTTCCCTGTGCTGCTTCCCACCTGAGTCCACACCGGTTTACTCCCCGGCTCCTTCATGCTGCATCCACATCGTTTCATATGATGGAATTCATTATGATTCATTAAATTTGCTCATAAAAAGAGCTTGATATCCCCCCGGGGCAAGTTCATTAAGAGAATCTCTTTGGTTCAATTATGAATCATTTCCCCCTGTATCCGAAGGCAGCTCCTAAGATGCAACCATGAGCAAGGAGTCCTCACGTGGCAGATTTGGGAATCCAGCAGCCAAAAATCAGGGCCTGCACAGCAATTTCTGAATAAAAATATCACCGTGGGAGAGGGAGCGCCATATGGCCGTCTGGTTCTGCTCTGCGCTCGGCGTCAACCGAATTTCCAAGGACTGCCTTGCACAGAAGGTAATTATGCCCTTGCACACTGTGCCGGGATGTGTCACACGGGGACTCTGAGGGGGCTGGGGAAGCACTTGCTCGTAGAGCAGAGTGAGTCTGCTTTGTTATTACCCACTGAAGGATCGAGGGCGCGTCCCTCCAGAAAGCCACAGCTGAAAAGATAAAAATTCAGATCGAAGACATTTCTCCAGCATCACCCTTTCTTCCAAAATTAAAGGGAATTCCCCTCTCTGAGTTGGTGTTTTCTTTGCTGTTTCCATCTGGTTGGGCTCTCTCCTTCACACGGTGAGCAAGGAGGGACATTCTCCCGGTCCCTTCCCAGATGACTTCGGGAGGGATATCGGTAATGATCTATTCCATGCACACTGAAGGGGAAGAAAGAGCTGGTTTTCCGAACACATTTCCGGAGAGGTTCTCTGGGGGTTGTCTGCATGCTGTTTCTGCAACTGGTCTCCACTCAAAAAATATCTGTAGTCCTGACGCCATTTTCACACCCCGTGAAAATGGCGCCATTGGCCCCTGGCCAAGTGTGTCACATTTCTGAATCGGAAGGTTATTTATTCATCTGATTCAGTGGCTCGTGGCTGCCGGCACAGTGGTGGGATGTGCCCCAGGGAGGGGGTGGGCAGGAGTGGAGGGAGGGGAGATGCTGTCCAGAGCCACAGCTGGGGATGCGGACCCCCCAGGGCGGGGAGCGTGCCCCCCCCAGGGTGGTTCTCTGCAGTCTCCTGTCCTCCCTCTCTTGGATCTCAGCTTTAGCAGGGTGAGGGCAGGGGGCTCTGGGAACCCACCAGCCCCTCACCCACTGTCTGTGGACCCTCCCCATCCTCGGTCCTCCCCTCTCAGAGCTGCCACCAGGTAGAAAAGGACACACCCAAGGTGCCGGGAGAGTTTCGGTTAATAATTTAGTCCCAGGTATAGACTTGGAGTGCATCGACAGTAGAATAAGTGACCAAAAGGTTTTCCCAGAAGGGTCACTTACGACAGACAAGTAAGACCCCACGCAAAGAATTCGCTGTGAAGCCGTCTCCTCCGCTCCTCCTGAAAATTATGTTACCAGTATGTGCTTTCCAAACAAGCTGAATTATTTCTCTCTCAAAATTCTCTTCTTGGTTCTTTATAACAGCTTCATTGAGACATCACTGACATACAACTGGATGTCTTTAAGGTGCAAGACGTGATATTTGCTATTTCCATAAATTGTGACACGATCACCACCGTCAAGGTAATCAACACACCCATCACCGCACATAGTTACCGCTTCTCTGTGTGTGTGTTATGAGAAGTGTCCATTTACGATCTTCAAGTCCACACTCAGTGCGTTAACTAAGGTCAGCGTGCAGGACACTGGGTCCCGAATGTATTATCTGATAACTGGAGGTTTGTGCGCTCTGGCCAGCACGTCTTCTTGTCCCCACCCAGCCCCTGGAAGCCACTGTCCTCTCTCCTTCTGCGAGTTTGTTTCAGATCCCACATGGACGTGAGCGCCTGCGGTGTTAGTGTTTCTGCATCTGGCTTATTTCACTTAGCATTAGTGTCCTCCAGGTCCATTCGTGTCGTCACAAATGGCAGGATTTTCTTGTTTCTAAACTTTAATAAACTTTGAGGTTGTGAAATGAGAGGGTTGGGGCAGAGGAATAATTATCTTTGATCTGATTAACTTTTATAGGCACTATTGGTGTCATTTTCTTGGCTGTTCCCATGTGCTGCTTCTAACGTGATTAATTTTTATACTCAGTATTCGGGAATAATTATAGAGTAAGTGGAAGTTGTAAAAATAGTTTTGGTGAGTCTCAGGTCCCCTTGACCCACCTTCCCCCCATGACATGGTCTTAACGAGAGTGCAGTTCAAGTTCAAAACCAGGACACTGACACAGTGGATTGCTGGGAACCAGACCATGCATGCATTGCACAAGGCTCCCCATTTTTCAGATGTGTGCCTGAGTGTGTACGTGGGGCGGGGAGGTCCCATGTAGCTTTATCCCGCCCATGGATTTCTGTAACCACCACCCTGCTCAAAATGCAGTCTTTTCACCACAGAAGTGCTCTCTCAAGCGGCTCCTTTGTCCTACGCCAGCCCCACCCCTGTCCCCTGGCAACCACCAACCTGTTCTTCATCTCTAGGGCCATTTTGAGAATGCTTCAAAAATGGAACCGTACAGGATGGCACCCACGAGGTTAACATCTTCCACTGAGCATAATGCCTTAGGGTCCCTCCAAGTTGCTGTATGTATTACAAAGTTTGTTCCTTTCTATGGCTAAATAGCGTTCCATCCTGGGATAAACCACGTTTGGGTGACCTTTCACCCACCAAAAAAAATTGCGATAGTTTCTAGATTTCTTTTTCTATTCCTTTATTAATTTACTTTATTATTTTTTCTATTACTTATTTTATTTCTGTTACTTTCTATTTCTATTCCTTTCTATTTCTAGGAGAAAGCTGCTATGAGCATTCACATGCAGTTTGTGTGTGTGTGTGTGTGTGTGTGTGTGTGTGTCGCGGGTGCACAAGTTTTGGTTTCTCCAGGGTAGATGTCCCGGAGTAGGACTGCTGGGTTATAGGGAACTGCGTTTGGTGTTACAAAAAACTGCCAGACTGCTTCGCAGAGTAGCCACACCGTGGTCCTTCCACCAGCCACGAGCAACGGATCCAGCATCTCTGTGGCCTTGCTACCCCGGCCTGTTATTTTGGGAGTTGTACTCCGTCACAGGGAATGACATCTCACTGTGCTTTTGAGTTTGCAAACCCCTAAAGGCTACTGGTGTTGAGCATCATTTCATGCCTCTTTGCTACCAGTATCTGCTGTGTATGTCTTTGTCCGGTTCCTAACTGGGTCACTTGTGTTTTTGCTGCTGGTACTTGAGAATTCTTCAGACATTCTGGATACGAGTCCTGTTTCAGGAACGTGGTTGCAAATTGTATCCCCCAGCCTGAGGCTTGTCTTTCATGCTCTTCACAGGAATTTTCCCAGTGTGGAAGTTTTTAATTCTGATGAAATCTGCTTTATTAGTTTTGGAATGGGGGTCCATGCTGTGCTAACCATGTCCAAGAACCCTATGCCCAGACCTAGATCCCGAAGATTGTCTTCTATTTTTATTTCTTCCTTTTTTCTTCTCTTCTCTTTTCTTTTCTTGAGAGAAAGAGAGACAGAAAGAGAGAGAGGGAGACAGAGAGTGTGAGCATGGGGAGGGGGAGAGGGAGAGGAAGAGAATCTCAAACAGACTCTCCGTTGAGCCTAGATCTCCTTTGGGCTCGATCTCATGATCCTGAGATTGTGACGTGAGCTGAAGTCAAGAGCTGGGTACTTAACCAACTGAGCCACGTAGATGCCCAAATTAATTGGAATTCAAATACAAACTTTTAACAAAAAGAAAGCAAAACTATCCTTCCTCCATGGAGTTGCTTTGGCATGTCTGTGTGGGTCTGCTTCTGGCTCTTTACTCTGGTCCATTGGTGTCTGTCTGTCCCTCCACCACACGACACTGTTTCTGCAGCTGGTTAAGGAGTCTTGAACTGGGGTGATGTGCATTGCTTCATCCTTGCTCAAAATTGTCTTAACTCTTCTAGTTTATCTTTCCATGCCAGTTTTAGAATAAATTTGTCTATCTACACAGCATTGTGTTGGGATTAGGAATTGCAGAGACCTTTTTGGGGACAACATGGTATCTTTACTAGACTGAATCTTCTAATCCCTGAACACAGCATGGTTTGCCACTTATTCAGATCTTCCTTGGTTTATAATGTGATTTTTACTTACACAAGGGTCTTCTGTTTTCATAGATAGATTGAAATTCAGGAAATTCTTGGTAATGGCCTTGGAATTATGCACGATGATATGCTAGAGCCAGGTCATCCTAACTCATGAGGGCCAACTCTGCATATTTCGTTCTAGCTCCGAGGTCCATGATGTCCCCACAGTAGCTTGACGTTGGCCATGGACAATGGACAAATGGATGGTGGACGATGGTTTTTTTTCTTCCTTCCCTCACCCCTTTTTCGGAGGGTGTTTTTGAAGGAGGATGAGAGACTAAATTCGAGAGTATCCCTTTGGTGGAAAATCATCTGAGATTCAGACACTAGATCAATATGAACCAAAAATTCTGTCTAGCATGTAGCCATATTATGTTAGGAATTCTTGAATTCAGATGGCGAAAAGACTTAACTTAAACTTGTATTCACTTCGGAAGTGGCAATTTGTTAGAAAGATTGGTAATTACACAAGGGCAAATGGGTCTTAGTAAAGGTGTAGGCAAAATCACTCATTCTTCCCTCATCAGATGACATCGTAATCATAGCCCAATTGATTGCCAAATGCAATCCGCTGGGCTAAAATTAGATCTTTTGATATCAAGGTGCATTGAGCTATTTGGTCATTGAGGTGGTGATTTTGATCCCAAAAGGAAGTTTGGAAATGGAGAGATTTGCTCAATCAGTGAGAGAAAGTGAGCTGCCATACGTCCTTTCCTCCCTTGGCAAGCCTGTGAGTACTTGGCTCAGATACCACAGACTTGATGATTTGGAATCAGCCTCCCACCCCTGGGTTTGAACCCAGGCTCTGAGACTTTTCTGGTCTTTGACTTTAATAAATCTTTTTATGCATTTTTATTATATATATATTTTTATTATTACAACGGTAAGGTTGTAACTCTGAAATACGCTCAGAGCTTTCTGAACATTGGGGAAGACTAACAGAAGGCCCCGAGCTCTCACTCCAGGATGAGAGACGGTGACTGTTAACATTCCCACGCACCATCCTTCTGGTCTTTCTTCTCTATGCCAGGTTATAATCCTTCAGCTGCCTTGTTTTCTCCTGGGTGGCTATTTTTCCCTCAGAAATATGATCTCTTTTTTTTCACTTAACCACACTTCGCGAACATTGTTCTTTGTCATAAAATAATGTGCGTGGCTATGAGACATAGTAGTAGGTGCAAACGTGCGGAGCGGTGAGCAAGTAGCAACGGCAATTGCTTGGGTCTGACCATAACACGAGAGGACGCTGAATTACAGTGTAGTAGGAAAGACTGTCACAAGATTTTGGCAAAGAATTCCCTGAGGCTATGATTCTATTTAGGACACAGGAAGCATCTGGATTAAAAATTTAAAAAGTAAGAGGTGGCATAAAGGGTTTGGATGGAACTGGGGGAGCCACAGAGTCTTTGTTCAGAAGTGTTTATTGTGACGGATAATTTATCATGGTAGGTCAGGCGGGAACCCCTCTATCTTGGAGGACTCTAATACAATGCAGCCTGCGGCCAGAGAGAAAAGAGGACAGCCTTTCACGGTCCCTCTGAACCTGTGATTCTCTGATTAGTTGAATAATTGATGCTCTAAATTGTAGTTATTTTTCCCCTTCAGGGTAGACCGTATGCATGAAGGCAGTTGTGGAAAAGCAGGGACTGGGCACGCACCAGCAGGCCACTGGGGCACCGGGATCCGCCTGCTGAGATCGGCTGGGGGTCAGCCTCTTGCCAGCCTGCCTTTGCCCTATCAGTAATTGATAGTTTACATAGAACAATATTAAAATGTTACAGAGACTTGTAATTATTGTCTTCGGTGCTGTAATGATCCAGTAAAAACAGTATCTGGAGAGAAAGGTTTCCCTGGACACAGCTCAGTACGGATGGCTATGAACCGGGCCGTGAGCTGACGAGGACAGGGATGAAGCCGGTCGGGAATTTGCTACACATCCGCCCAGCACCCAACCTCTCTCTGCCACCAGACGGCCCATCACAAGCCCTGGGTTCCTCCTCATTTTCTTCAATCATTACTCTACTTAGAGTTGAGGACCGTCCATTTGCCCCTGTTGAAATACATTAGTTGCCATGTGAACGCGACGTTGCCCACATGGATGGAGGGTGTTGACAGCCACCGTTGCAGAGCACAGTCTCGGGAAATGAGCAAAGGGCTGGAAGGGAAGCAACGACATGATGTTCAACACAGCTGCGGGAAGGGCCACAGCGCCGGCGGGTCAGGAGTTCCGGAGGACGGAACCGGAGCCCACGCGCCGGAGCTGCTGACCTGAGGATGGTTCTGGGGGGGTCGCTTTCAGATAAGGGACACGGGGCCGGTAGATGATCCTGGCTGCACATACATGTATATATACACCAATATCCGCATATCCTGATAAGTGGTATAATCATTTTTTTCCAATTGAATTTTGCTTCTTCTAAGGATTGCACAGGGTATGACGTCACCCTTCCCATGGCATATGTGTTCTGAGTTTCTCCTAATATTAGAGAGTTTTGCATGGGGTACTGAAATTCTGTCTTGGTCAGTCCTCCTTGGGAAAAAGTGCTCAGTGGGAGGACTAAGTGACCGATATGGGGGTGGGTGGGGGAGGTCAACAGTAGTTAGTAGGTCTCTAAGGCAGAGCAGGAAGATCAGACCTCCCTGATCCTTATCATTGTCTCTGGTTTCCTAGAGTAGTGAGCCCCTTCTGGGGTCGAGCCGTTCCTTGACCACCTGCCCTGAGCTCAGGGACCCCATCCCATGGCCCAGCTCCCCTCACCCATAACCACCCTCCGTACATCCTTGACGCAGCTGCAGAGCAAACAGGTGAATGAACGATACCAAGTGGACAATATGAAACCCTCCCTCGGTGGCTCCAACCCCCCCCCCACATTTCCTCTTCCTTGAGACCTCAGTTTCCCGTCGCATGTGACACTCCATGGACTCTTTCTGCCTCTGCATTTAGCAATGCGCAGTAAACTACCTTGTTCAACGTTTTTCTCTTTTCACGGGACTTTGGTTTTATGGACTATCCTGTGTACTATTTCATATACTCTCTCTGCCTCGGTATTTAGCCGTGTATGATAAAAGCACGTGATTCATCGTTACTCTCCCGTCTTACTGCATAGCTTGAGTTTGTAAATTCCTATAGGATCGAAAGCAAAGACATTTCCTTAATTCTTAGTATGAATCTCAGTTCAAAAGAGACACTTGGTTCTTAATTGAAAATCGTTTCTCCTGGAAACTGAGAAACTCAGCACTGACTCTCTGTATTCCCCAAGGTGGAGGGAAAGTGGGGCGGGAAATGCCAGGGGGAGGCAGGAAGGACGGGCACGCCTGTCGCACCTTCTCTGTGCTTTCCATGAAATACCCCATGTACTGTTTACCACCGCCCTGTAAGGAAGGTGCTACTGGGAATCCTTCATCCTGAGCGTGTAAGTAGTTAGTAAGTTAGGGAGTTCAGGTCCAGGCGTCTCTGATTTCCGTATCCGTCTCCCAGGGCCTACCTTACAGGTGGCCCTTTCCTCAGATCGTCAGGAATCCGCTGGCTCCGACCACCCCCACACAGCAAATGTCCCCAGCGTAACACCAGCCCCCGCGGGCAAACCTGGGCAGAAAGTAGGCCCGGGTGGCGTCCTTTCTGTCCTTTCCTTTCTGTCTGTCTCTCTCTCTCTTCCAAGTTCTTGCTCTATGAAGCTCCTGTCAAGGTACCAGGGTGACGTTTCAACACACATCAGGCAGGGGGCTGGAGGGCTCTAAGGGGAAGCGTCGGCCTTGTCAGGGCTGCACTTTCCCGAGGTTACGCTTATAGCTCCAGGCAGTCCTTACAGCGGGAACAACTACGCTGTTGGCGGTCAGGGTCCGAGATAAAAACAAAAAGCCCAGACCCCTACTCTGGTCTGCAGGGGAAGAAGCGCACGCAGCACCAGCCGGTCCGTGTGAGAGGGACTGTCGGGGAGCCCTGGAGTCGCTGTGCTGTGTCTCCGCTTGGGACGGAGCCTGTGGGAATGGGATTAAGAACAAGATGTTCTCATGTGGATCACTGACGTAAGGAAGAAGGGAGACAATGAATGGGTCCCTGGATAAAAGACAGACTTGGGCCCTGATCACAAAGGGCCCTGGTTTGCTGAAATTGCGTCCTGCACAGAGGTGTGCGTGGAAATGCCATCCCTATGCAAATACGACGTCATAAATACATCCGTTGGCTAAATAGGCCACTTAAGTAAACCTAATTATGTTTAATAATGTTTTTTCTCTTCTGAATAAGGCCATTTAAAAAAAATCAAATTAGTCCCCTCTTGCTTTCCTGGGCCACTTGAAGGGGAGATTCTTGCGGACGCAGCGGCTCACGAGACTCAGAAGTCTCTTTGTAGATGCGCAGGTTTGGAAGCCCCACCGGGCTCCAGGCTGACCTCCGGGTGGCTACTGGGGAGGAGGTCACCTCCCTCCCCAGGAATTCTCTGCACCAGGGGCGAAAGTGCAATAAAGGTGTGGCAGGCAAACCCACTGATGAGTTGCAGAAAAAAAAAAAAAAAAGGAAAGAAAGAAAGAAAAAAGAATTCTTAAGTGCACCACCAGCTTTTGATAAGGAAAGGCAATAAACATTAATGAATAATTAAAAGGATGCTCTCGGGAATCAGTCCAGCTTAGAAAATAGAAAGAATTCAAGAAGGACTAAAGCTTCTGGGGTTTTAGCAAGAGCAGAAGGAACCGGGGGTCTTTCATCTGGAAGAAAGATGAAGGTTCTGGAACTGTGAAGGCAGACCTGCACTTCACAGGGACCGCCGGCCAACAGGCTGGGCTCCGGGAACTCGCAGCCCTCTCCCTGCAGACGAGCGTCCACCTTCCCATCATGCGGGGGTGGACAGACTCCCACATCCTCCCTGTCAGTGTTTGCTGGGCTCACTGACAAGAGGTTGTGCAAGGCGAGCTCCTGCATTTAAACAAAACAAAGGGGGTAGGACAAGGAGTTGGGGGTGGAAGGGGCTTGCTCACCAACTTTTCTGGACGCAGGGCTGGTGGTGAGGAGTGGAGTTCGCACAAAGCAAGGGCTGGTCTCCAGCCCGCCCCTCACCGGGGAGCTGGGAGCCACTGACCCATCTTCAATGGCCTCTGGACAGTGACTCTGGACAGTGACGGTGCCGACGAGACATTTGGGAGACGGTAGCCACCCTTCAGGGATCTTGTAGCCCCTAAACACGGTGTAGACGCACGGCTGAGCCTACGCACGGTGGCTTTCGGTGCTCAGCCCATGAGAAACACCTCCACTGTTCTAACCACAGCCTCGTCATGTCAGCGAGTGGCATGGAGGGGATCCAGCAAAGCTACGGAGCCAACGTGGAAAGAGCGCCGTGCCCAAGCATCAAAGAACGCTCTGCTGATGAGAACCTTGGAGATGAAACATCCCGGGACTTCTCAAGCTCTCCCACCACAAACCACCTAAGGCAGGGAGCAGGGCCAGCTTCCGGAGAACCTTGGCAAGTCATCCCAGAGCTTGGAATCCGTCTACGGAGACTTCACGCCTCTTGAACACGGGGTCCCCCATTTTCGGGTCACGCCGAGCCCTGCAAATGACCCGGGCCACCCTGCCAGGGTGGAGGAAGCCTTTCCTGGGGGTGAGCTTGTGGCCGGTACGCCCCCGGGGCCCCTAGAATCTGAGATTGAGAATAGCAGAGTTAACGAATGAAGAAATCACAAATAGTTCATAGACCGGCTCACGCTGAAGGAAAAGTTAATCGTTGCTGATTTGAAATTCAAGGGCGACCGGGCACGGTGTGTTTCACGTGGCCGTCTTGCTGTCCACCATCCCATCATTTCACCATCCCAGGAACCCAGCGCAGCATCTGAGGGGTAACGGTGCATGGGCGGCAGGCCTGTGTCTTTGGGGTCTCCTGACTCACTCCAAGCTGCTTGTGCCCTTATGAGGTGCGGTGAGCATCCTGGCTTTTCAGGTGGAGAAACCGAGGTACAGACAGGTGGGTAACTCAGAGGGTAACTCACGAACCAGTAGGAGAAGGCGCCAGATTTGCAGCCCGCTGTCCGGCCTCGGAGCCTGGCCTTTCCGTCTCAGGCGCGGATGACGGGCTTTGCAAGGACGCAGCCTCGCCAGGGACTCAGGAACGGACTCACCCAGGCCAATGCACGACTGCTCCCGGCCTCTGCTGGGGTCTGACTCAATGATCCAGAATCAGCTCGAGACGCATCCCAGCTTGTCGCAGCTGGCTCTGCGCATAGGGCCAGGGTTTTGGAAGAACACGAGTCCCCACACCGGGTGGATCTTTCTCAAATTAATTAACTCGAGCATCGTAGGGATTATTGAACCAATCAGAAGTTTGGGGCGAATATTCCGGGAAGCCGATAACAAATATTTTAGGTTCAGGGGAATCCGGAGCATTTTGTGGAAACGGCTTTTTTTTTTTTACTTTTCGGGCACAGCCACGTGCGTTTGAACAGGAGCAGAAGCCACGTCTCCCAGCGCCACCCAGGCCTGAGGCTTCAATATGTCATTTTATCAGCCGATGTTTGTGCACACGTTCAGAGCTGTTGCAGCACGGAATGTACACAAACTCTTCTTATCTATTTCATGGTGTAAAATATTTAATTTAATTTCCTGAAGAGATGACTACATAATTTTCCTTGACGGCATTTTGCTGAGGCCCTGTGACGTGTAAGCCTGCAGGTG
Organism: Martes martes; assembly: GCF_963455335.1. NCBI lineage: Eukaryota > Metazoa > Chordata > Mammalia > Carnivora > Mustelidae > Martes > Martes martes. The sequence goes on along the minus strand of NC_137895.1, from coordinate 139,505,131 downwards.
CCCGTTCTCAGCCCTTCTGGGGGGCGGCCTTGCAGGGAGGGAGCTCTCGCCCCCTGCCCATGTGCATGAGTGGCCGAAGGTGTGGCCCTGCTCCAATCCCCCCGCCCCCGCAACCCCCGCCAGTTGTGGGCAGAGATTCCCAGGTGCCTCTCTGGCTTCTCCTCTGGTCTTCATCCTCCCATGAGTCTCTGGGAGCACACCCAGTAACTTCACAAACGCATCTCCCACATGAAGTTTAACTAACTAGTACTACTCTGGAGACTACCTGATGGGAGTTTCCAGTCGTAAGAGTTGAAAGTCTTTCAATAGTTTGCTTCTTTTTTTCCCCATGTTTTGGATAATTAATGCACTTAACATAATTTCATGGAGTAGACGGATGGTTATCGTCGTGTTCTAGGGGCTTGGACTGGATGAGTTTGTTCTAACTGTTCAGCTATCAGGGAAGATGTACAAATATTTAGAGGGACACTGACGGTTTAATGTTTAAAGAATGTTAATTATCTAACAGGTTATCAGACTAATTCACTGAGCATTACAAATGCATCGCCAGCGGGATCTGCCTCTCTGACTCCAGCTTAGTCCTGAAAGTAGATCAAATACACGTATCACGGCTGTGGATCTGTCAGGAGACGCGACATGACAGAGAGTCGAAGCTACACTAGACTGACCAAAGATGAAAGTGGTCTTAGGACAGCTTCCCAAAACTGCTTACTGTGGAAAATTAGCATCTCAAGGAAGATTTACAAACATTCTACAAAGTAGAGTTTAGAGGTCAAGTTAGTTTTGGGAATGCTGGGTGTTTCACCTTCTCTTAGGGACACACAAAGTAATCTGGCATATGAAAGGCTCTGAGAAGTCCTGTATCAATGCTGTCCAATAGAAATGCAATGGGGAACACAAATGCCATCTAGGATTTTCTCACAAAAAATTTTTTTTTGAAAAAGTAAAACAAAAACCAAAAACCCACAACAAAAACAAAAAAGGAACAGGTAAAATGGGTTCTCATAGTATATTTAAGCCAAGAGCCTTAGCACAGAATCAATATAACAATATTAATGAGGTATCGTACATCCCCTTCATCATCCCTAGACTAAGAAATCCAGTGTCTGTGTTTGCACGTCTGCGTATCTCAATTTGGACAACCACATTTCACATGCTCTGCAGCCAGAGGACGCCAAACCCTACTGGACCCCGCAATCCTCTGTGGGGGAGATCTGTGGACACTGTTCAGGCCCACGATGCACGCACGTTTCCGACTTCAGCAATTGCCGCTCCCCAACATCAACATCTGCTCTGACTTGGAAAGCGAGCGAACACCAGACCCTCCTGCACACTGAGCCCCTTTTAGGATTGGCCACCCCACGCTGGGCAAATGTATGACCTTAAAGCTACCCTCTCGTCTGCCTGACGCCTCCTGACAGCATCCACGATTTTGCCAAGAAACGTGACCGCAAGCCGCCCTCCATCATTTCAGGGTCCCCAGGGGGGCGGACCTTGCTCTTTGCAGGTCTCTTCGGGTTGGTCACGAGCTGCCCTGGTGAGACCAGACCTCTATTCATGTACTACTTCGTTTGTTATCTTTCCTGGCAACAGTGACTAAGCCCTTACGGGGATCCACAGGTGGTGACGTAGGGGCACCTTGGGACGAGCTGCACAGGTGTTCTGTGTGGACAACCGTCAGGCGCTCCCACCCGTGCAGGTGTCGGGCCACGGGCTCCCTCCCCCAGTACCCGCGCCTGCACCTGCGCGCATGGGGGAAGGCGGGAGACGTGGGCCGACTCTCCCCGGGGTCTATTACCGAGACACCCCCAAAGCAGGGGGCTGCTTCCCAAGTACAACCAATCCAGTTTACCTTAAAAACAGTCAGGGGGAGACCCGCCTCATAGACCCAGACAGCTGAGAGTCAACCAAGAGCTGTTAGAAGACACCTCACGTGACAGAACTCTCTGGAAATGATCTGAAGCTTCTTCAGAAGTGCTCTCTGACCGAGAGGAAATACGAGGAGGCCGCTTAGACCAGCGGAAGGAAGTGGGTTACAAGACTAGATGCCCAGCTTCTCGGGAGGCAGGAGGGCGGGTTTTGAAGAGAACTACGCAGAGTCGCAAATGACTTGCTGCAGTCATTTTCCGCTTAAAGATGAACCTCGATTTTCCCAAACCCCAATTTACGCCCCCTTTTGGAAGGTCGCCCCCACGCCCCCACGAAAACTGGATTTATCAGAGAAACTCCGAGAGATTCCCAAGCCCAGCAGGAGGGGTGACGCCGCTATTATTAATTAAATGGTCTATTTTATATGGTGCTGCGCGTGCACACGTATAGCACATAAATTACGCAAAACAGCTTCAGCATGGCTAACGAACTTGCCCTAAGGCTAATTTAAAAAGTGCTTAGCCAGGCCCTTTCATTTTCTTATTTTTTCTTTATGCCTAACAGCATTTTACTTAAGAGCATTAGTCAAGCTGAAGGACCATCTGTATTAAAACATAAAGAATTTGTTTTACCCCGTGTGCGGCCCTAAAACCAAGTGCCGAGGGTACCAGTCGGGGTTAGCATGGCCCTGACACGGAGGGGCTTCCCTGGGATACACATTTCTGCTTCCGGATTCTCTCCTACCTCGGATGAGTCCAAACAGGGAAGGGTATTCGTGTGATTCGGGGGTTTTTCAAGATGGTCGGTGCCTGGGAGGCTTATCGATACCGTGAACTCAGCGTGTTCACTCAGATAAACTAACTGGCGTGATGGTAGACAGCCAGAGCTCGATTTCCGGCTGGGCTGGTGACTAGATCTGCTAGTCACCCAGATCACTAGATCCCAGGCCTGCTCACAGCATCTGCACAAGGGGGAAAGCGGCACCTACGGTTCCCCACGTAATGACAGTCTGACCTAACAGATGCAAATCTCCCGGCACCAGGCAGACGACTGGTCAGCAGCGTCAACCCCAGCTTCTCATAAGGCACTCAGACCAGTAATGCAGCAACTGGACCGTACGACCAAGAAGTTCAAATACCTGCTTATGGACTTGACGGCCATAAATACCTCTTCAGGAAGACAGAGTGTAACAAACGGCCATCAGCAGAGGGAAAAACGCTCCGCATCTTTTCATCTAAACGATCAACTAATCGTTAGGGAAAGGTGAATCAAAACTATACCTTATGCTCGTTAGGACAGCTAGCAACAGAAAACAAAACAAAACAGAAAATGAAAGTGCTGGTGGAGATGTAGAGAAATTGAACCCTGTGCACTACTGGATGGTGGGAATGCAGACTGGTGCGGCCACTGTGGAAAACAGCATGGAGATTCCTCCAAAAACGGAGCATAGAATTAGCACCTGATCCGAGAAGGGACTAGAGCAGGGGCTTGTATGCATGTCTTCACGGCAACACTATTTGCAATAGCTAAAAGGTGGAAGTGACCCAAGTGTCCAGGGCTTGTCAGGGGCTTAGGAGTGAGGAGAATGGGAAGCCAGTGTTTAACAGGGACAGAGGAGGAGGAAGTTCTGAAAGTGCTTGGTGTTGGTGGTTGCTCAACAGTGGGAACGTACTGGAGGCCGCAGAACCGTACACGTAGGAAGGGTGAAGGTGGTGAGCTTTTCGACACGTGTCAATAACCACAATTAAAAAATACATGAGAAATACAATCGTTTTGCATTTCAAAATAAGGAGGTAGCAGTAAGCTTTTTTTCTTATTTTCTTGTTCTCTCAGTGACAGCGCCGGTCTCCATTCATGGTTTTCTTCGTTCCTTCACCTCGTTATAAAGACCGTATCGAGCTCCAGTAGTGTCAGATACGATGGCAGACCAAGGGTACGGTATAAGCGAAGCCTTCTGTCTGATCTCCCCGGTCTTACCGCCCAGAAGGAGGATGATTGTACGAATAGGTAAGCATCGACTCATGTGACAGGAGCAATTCATAAAAGCATTTCCATGATATTGAAGTAGTAACAAGACAAATAAGAATAAGAAAAGTAGCAGAAAGAGAAGTACATTTTACATAAAATCAATAAATGACTATAGACATCTCATTTTTTCCTTGATCTACCCAAAATAACTACATTTATGTTATCATTTCTGCCATTTGGTTTAAAATTTTCTATGAAACACAGATCGCTGAATTGCTAACGGTGCTAGAGGTACTTGAGCCTCCTCCCGGCACCATGTTGCACGTGAAGAAACTGGGATATTAAGACTAAATAAAGTTATAGACACTGGCAAAGACTGTCCTGGACGAAACCTGGCTCAGGTTCCTCTGAGGCCTGTTCTTGACTAGGCCCCAAACTTGGGCTCTGTCTTTGGGCCATTGAGGCCATGTTCAGCAAGAATTCTCCTCGGCTGGTTTAGTGAAAATCCCGACCCTTGATGACTGACCATCATAGCCTGCTTTCAGCCAGAAGCCTGTCGTGTCTGTCCAGCTAGTGCCCTGTGGCCTGGATGTACCCCCTCAGAAGGGACCTGGCCTCTGAGCCCCAGCCTGTCCCTCGCCTACAGATCCCCACTTGACCTTGTTTGAGTGGAGTCAGACCTCTGGGTCTCACTGCCAAACGCCATCACGATGCTCCTTTCTTGAAGAAGGTCTTCCGACGGTCTTTAACAAGTGTCAGAAAGCTTACTATTACTTTTTTTGGACAACACTTACATGGAATTTTGTACTAGGTTTGTGTTGAAGCATTTCCGATGCAGAACCTAGCAACTGCTCACTCTTCCGCAGTCTTTATTCCTACTTGGAGCCAGAGGGCCTAATGTTTGAGCCACAGGAGGCAGAGAAGCCCTTATGAGAAAAAAGATGATGAGTTTTGTTTGGGACCAGCTGAATTTGGATTTCTAGTGGCCTCTGGGAACACATAGCAGGAATTTGGATATCTGCATCCAGTCCAAGAGAGACGTGGAGAGATCAACCCTAGAAATGGAGATTTGAGAGTCGCTGGCCTGGAGACAAGAGCGGAAACCCTGGCTGAGGTGGCGTGTGCCCGTGGGAGAATGTGCATGTCCACGCCTTCTGCCAAGAGCCAGGACAAGCCGCAGCAAGGGACGGGGCGCCCGGGCAGGGTGGGCGAGGCTAGAAAGGTCTCATAGAACTGGCTCACGTTAGGCGGTTTCCGGATGGTCAGAGGAAGGGGGAGTCCATGCTGGGCTGGGTTCTGCCCGGAAGCAGAGATAATTCTGTGCTTCACCAATCTTATCTAGACGTAGAGCAAGACTACAGCAAGACAAAAGCTGTAATTAGTGAAGACATTTCAGTCGATTCCATTCACCAGGTTGAGGGGACGTCTGGTCATTTTTATGGCTTGTACAGTGTTCATATTTTGTCTGTGTTCAGAAACAATCACCCTGAGTCTTGTCTTTGTCTTGATCAAAGTGGGGGTCAAAGTGGGTTTCTGTAGGCAAGGGGCAGAGCATCAGAGCGGCCGTGACCATTTACATTCACGGAGAGGACACCATGGCCTGGCTCCGAGTCCCAGTCTGGGTCTGGGACAGCGGGGCTGGTTTCTCTTCTTGGGAAAGCGGAGGTTTCAGACAGCATCTCAGGACACTTCCCCCTTGCCACCTTGTAATGGAGCCGGGCAAAGACGTTCAAGTGGAATGGGAAACGCCTGGAGATGGTAGCATCAGCTTTCCCCACTACCCATTATTAAAAGCGTGTGCTCCCAAGTGGGAAAACAGCAAGTGAAACACCACCTAGAAAAGTGGATGTCATCTGCTACGAGGAGCTCACGCAGAATACTGTTAAATTCATTTAATGTCATTAACTGAAGTAGGTTTGTAGTCAAGACGTGCCTGCCTGGAGAATCCTACGGTTTGTTAGCTGGTTGGTTATCAAGAGTCCTGTGTCATTTTTAAAAAGCGGCAGCAATGTGATAAAATCATGTCTGTCTTTTAATGTAACTTTCCTTTTGTCTGTAAATGGCTGATTTCTCATGATCCATTCTGACCTGGTGGGCTCTTGATAATATTGGATTTTAGCGTTCTTGTTTCTCGCTTAGATGCACAAGGGACTCCCCTAACCCGTCTGCATGAATGGACCGCTGTGCTTCGGAGCATACTTTCCAGACTTGGTGTTCTCAGACCGAATTTTTAAAGTTCCTACAAATACCATGGTTACTCGTCCTTTCTTCAGCAGCAGATCCCATGCGTTTACATGGGGTGGGAGTCTGGCTCCCAAGACCAGAGTGGGCATTGTGTCCTCATGTGAATGTGAGCTTCTTTGGATCCCGACCCACACCCTTCCGTTGTAGAGTCCGTGGCCCCGTACGCCCTTCATCTCTGCACCACGAGCCCTGGAATGTGTGTCTCCTCTCAGCCCTCCCGGGACACAATGCCCAGGGATGTCCCCCTGTCCCCATGCTCACCGGGATACGTGAGAAATCCGGAAGCCCCCAGCCTCCCTCCGTCGGCTGAGGACTCCCCACGACTCCCAGGATGAACTCCGGCGGGAGAGGAGAGTTCGCAGGGGACAACCTGACACGGAGCACACTGCAGGCTCCTTGGCTGCGTCCCATCCGCCTTTCCGGGCTGTTTTTCCCCTGGGAAAAGCCCTGGTGGGGAATGTGCAATTGTGGGTGTTTTCAACTCAGGACTTTCAGCCGATTTCTTTGATGGCTCCATTCGTTATGCTCATTTTGATCTAGCATTTGAAGTGTGAAGACAGTAAGCACATGATTGCCATAATGGCACTATTGTTGCCACATTTCTTTAGACCGACCACGAGGCCAGTGGACCGCTGGTGGGATGCCAGCCACCGCGAGGCACAGCCCCTCCCTCGTCTGGGTGTTTGAGAGACAAGAAAGTTTCGGAGTTACTGGGGAGCGGCTAGGAGCCCTCGTCCACCCAGTAGGGATTTCTCTGCAGATTAGGAACCAGATCTGGGCAGTTTGGGAGCCCAAAAGGCATTCACACGAGGCCATTGTCATTTAAATAAGGCCCTTTTCAGGCGGTGCTTATTGATGGAGCCCCTGAATGGCTGTGCACTCCCTTCCCTTCGCTGAAGGAGATGTAGGCAGGGCGGCATCCGTGCCCGGGTCTCCCGCGATGCCAGAATTACACGTAATTTGTCAACAGCTGACACTGTTAATAACGGATTTACACACATCATGCAAAATGTCTACACACCGCTTAAACGCATGCCAATTGGTTAAATTCAGTGTTGCCGCAATATATTTTGGAACTTTCTTTTGAGCTCTTCTGGGATAAATTGGCCCGGGAATGAAACCATATGGACCTGAGAGGGCCCAGGTGCTTTAAATCAGCAGAGATTTGGCTAATCCCATGGATTTCAGTATATTTGACATAAGCAACATTGATTAAATCTGGGGGCAACCTCATACCTCATGTTCCCAGACTAATGAATCTTGAGAATTCCCTGAGACGACAGGTTACAAGCACTCGTCAACTTCAGACCTGTTGGCAAACCTCCCTGCTTCCCTGGGTTCTTTTGACTTTTCTACGTCCTAAAATGCCATGAATATCACGGGCTTCCAAGTTTGCCGTCCTCAAGCCTTTCAGCTGGGAATCCAGCAAATGGAAAGACGCGTCCAGTTTATCTACGGGGAATATACTGATCTCCCACGACCCACATTCACAAAGACACACAGTCCGCTCGAATACGGCTGGATGTTTATTTCATGACTTAACGCGTTCCTGGAAGCGTAGAAGATGTAGGTCTGTGGCACGTGTTTAGCATCAGTGAGCGGAAACCCGGCAATGACTAGGTAACCGCTGTTACCGGACAAACAAAGCTGTAATATAAAAACCAGTGACAGCCGAGAACCACAGCTTCTTCCTTAATAAATCAATGTCTCTTTCCCGTTTCCCTCCCTTGCTTGGGTTTTCCTTCTCCCGTGTGATAGTTAAACGTTGTTTCTATGGTACCAGCGCTTGAAAGCTCCGCAACGGATTCCATGTCTAAAGATCACTTGACATTGAAGCTTGGGCCGCCGGAAAAATCTGCTCTCCGTCTCTGAACCCCGTAAAATGCACACGGACTCCACACTGAGGTTCCAGAATGGCGAAAATGTCTCCTCGATTAGAAGTAGGTTCTGTGAATGTGGTACTTTGGTCTTTTCCTTTCATTACACCAGTAGTATACAAATTTTCGTATGCAAATTTTAAAATAGGTTTTAGGTTAAAGAATCCAAATGAATATACTTATGCACCGTCTCTAACAGTTTGCTCTTAAGCAACAGGGCAAGGACTGCTTTCTTAAGACGATGCCAAGCAAGGGAATTATCACAGTCAACCTATGCAAAAATTAACTTAAATGAAACAGATTATATAAATATATTCTTTATTGATATGGCAAAAGAATCGCCCTAATACTTCATGAAAGCGTTTTTGAGCCAGTTTTATGGAAATATTTTATTCTTTAATTATGGAAACAGCCATCGTAGATTATTCAAACAATAATAGAGTTTCATATCACCACCTACGAGGATTCTGGCAGAACACTTTTTTTTAAATCAGAATGAAATGCTATAATTATTTTAAAACACCCGTGCTCTATTATGAGCACAGCCGCGTTAACCCTTATGGCTCGTGACTTCATTGCTCTTAAAGGCTGACTTGCAGAACTTCGTCTTAGGTGAATTGTGTGTAAGGAAAAAGAAAAAACCAAAATCCTCCTTTCTCCCAACCATGATTGCCCATAACTCTCTTTTTTGGTCCAAATTCTTACACTGCTCCCCTCCCCTCCGTGGTATTTTTGGAAAGACAAGGAGGAAGAGAGGAAGAAGGAAATGCGTCGCTGGTGGGGCTTCAGAGATCTTCCATTGAACACCTTCCAGGTACCCCCAAAAAGAAGCTGCTATTGCAAACAGTGAGAGCATGGTGGGGGCCTATGGAAAGGGAAGCATGGCGGGACTAAGGGTCCCGCCACCTGGGGCCATACCCCCCGAGGGACTCGAGTACCATACTAGCTGTGGGAGATGGGGACATCTCATCCTCTGCCTACTCAGTCTCTTAGCCTTGAATGTAACATAACTAGCACATAGGATTTTTGAGAAAAGGGTAGGCTGGGTAAGATGGAATATGGTCTCTGTTGGCGGCTAGCATGTGGCTCTCCAAGGAGGGGAATTGTGAAGGCAAGACAGCTCTTCTTTCCTAGGTTTGCCTGAGTTTAGGGAGAAGGGAATAAAGAACATGACTGAACAACTGAAAACACCCTTCTCCTGGCCTCTCCGATCCTCCCAACATCTCCCTCTCTCCACCAATACCAAGAACTCAGGGTGTTCCAAAAGCATGAGCAGCGGAGGGGTCTCGCTCTCTGATGCCTGTGCTTCCACATTCCTGGCAGATCCAGAAGGAGGCTTTGAAACTCGAGGAATCCCATAGGGGCAGCCGATTTCGGGGGGCCAGGTTTGAAACTCCCAATAAATAGAGTAATAGAGCCTGAGCTACTTTTAGACGCTCAACACGTTAGCTTAGGATTCGATCCCTGTTAAAATGTAATGTGTCCACCTGTCTTTCAAAGTCCTAAATCTGGTTCTCATTCCACTTGTGTGAATTTTGCAGATCCTTCTAATAGGAGCTCACTCCTGACGCTTCCTGGGCTCCTCTGCCTCTGCTCAGTGCATCTCAGAGCCTGGCCCTTCACATCTCCCCATTCCTGCCTTGGATGTGTTCTGAATTCCCCTTGTATTTAGGGATCCCTCAGCACCCCACTAGACACGCCACCTTCTTCAAGTCCTCAGCAGTTCCAGTCCAGACCATCTCTTATCTCATACGCACCACTGGTATTTCTTTTAGGCACAGCCTAAATGGCACATGGAAATATTAGGGGACCGTGACTCTGAAGAAAAATGTGAGAGCAGCTCATTCCTTCCTCTAGGTTCAGCTCCTGCTCCTTGGACAGCAAAAGTCACACAGTGAAGTTCAAAAAGTAATTAGATTTTTTCTCTTTCTTGAGCACATAAAATATCGTAGGCCCTTAATAAATATTTGATTAGAAAAGAAAAAAAGGGAACGTGTGGGTAAATGAATGAATGCAAGGTCTGTGCCTGGGTACTCTGATTCATTCATTAAATGCAGTCCTTGTCTCAAGGAATTTGCAATAGGAAAGGGAAGATAAACTCTGCAATTTTCTTTAATACAAAACAGAATGGTCACAATGTCGTAAATAATCTGGGAGTTGACAGGAGAGAGAGTAATTAGGACTACCTCAGGAAAGGCTTCCTAAAGAAGACAGTGTTTGAGTCCATTCTGAGAGGAGTTACAAGGTGGAGAAAGTCTTGAAGAACATTCCAGAAGGGCTTTCTGGGAGGCTAGGTACCAGACTGGAGGAAAAACCATGGAGGGCTGGGAGTTCTTAGAAGGTGAGCCTGTGTCTTGCTTTGTTTTATGTCCTCGTCCTCAACCCAGTGCCCAGCGGGCAGGGTTGCTGCCTCAGTGTTCAGTGCTATGCATATGGGTGAATGGGTGGAAATGAGTCTCAAACAGGAGGCCAAAGGCAGATCTTGGATGCTCACCGGCAGCCCTAGACCAAGGTGCCAGCAGATTCGGGGTCTCGTGATGGCTGCTTCCTGGTTCCCAGGTGTCCTCTCGCCGTGTCCTTATGAGGTGGAATTTCTCTCCCAAATCTTCTTTCCAGCCTGGCCATTGCCTTGTCTCAGTCCTAGCATCACTCAGCGGGATAAGAGCTGGTGCAGAAAGAGGGTTCACTGTGTCATCCATCGTTTTGAAAACAGGATCTACCCAGTTAGCAAGGCTGCAGTGGTCTCCAGGTATCGTTTGTATGAATTCGATAAGTGTGTATGCAGAAAGAGCCAAACACTAGGTATTTTGGAGAAAATAAATGCTCCCTGAATATCGATCTAACAGCACAGGTACTCTGAGAATGGACATAAATCCATATATGAATTTGCAGCGCTTGGAAGACAGAAGAAGGGCCGCCTCCTGCCAGGTAAGGCGTGGGCTCAGGGGCCCTGGAAGGCCGCGGACGGGTCTGCTGGGAGAGAAATGGCAAAATGTTTGAAAAACTGGGCTGACTTCTCACAGAAGGCCAAGACTCCTTCAACAACAGTGGTCAGAGCGAGATTCAATCGGAAAACTAGAGGAGGGAAGACAGTTGAGATCACATGTGGGTAGATGAAGGGGGTCAGAATGGGTAGGTGGTAAAGTGGTCCTGCCTGTGGAAAACGAGGTGAAAGTTCAAGACGTTTGCACTCTGACTGCCAACACGTCGACTGCCTGCCAAGGACACAGAAGGTGTGAGCAAAGAACACTTGAGATGCAGGGAAATTCTAGCACCGATGAAGGATCAGTGGTCTTTTACTGGCTGTCTTCAAAGAATGACCATCCTAAATGAGCCACGCTAATGTTGACCCTGGGGAGGAAAGACATCTGCCAAGAGCAAGGGTTCACAGACTTCTTAGAATCTAATAGTGGAAGTCTAGGTCATGATGGTTCTTGATTAAAAAAAGAAAAAGTGTCCTAAAAACCCAAATTTTAGGACAAACTCCTATGAGCTTGCTGCAGAGTTGCCTTGCCAACCAGGGATGGGGCTTTCTTTCCTCATTCACACCCTCCCTATCCACACTTTCTCCTCCCTCCCTCCCTTCCTTCTTTCCTTCCCTCCAGGCTCTTCTAGGGCGGGTATCTTCAGTAGCTGGGATTCTGAAGAACCAGAGGCCTTCAGAGATGTACAGGGTTGTTGTTTACAATACCCAGGGTTGCTCTCCCAACATGGAGACGGGATGCTGAGAAGATCAGAGATGGGGCCATGGGGTGAAGGGCCCCATGGGATGAATTCTGAGTGAACCAATGGATGACCGATGGAAATAAAGGAAGGACAACTCTGCATCCTGATGGGAACGTGGCACGTGCTCAGGATGGCCCCGGAAGCTCTTCTTGCGGATAATGAATGCTCTTACATACCATCCCAGTTACTTATGGCAGTTTTAAATAAATTCTTAGGAACAGCTCAAGGAGTTTTGGGCACTCCTGACCAATGAATCAAGGAGGAGTAAGGGTCCAGGAGATGACAGAATTCTCTCACACCTAGTCAGGACTACCGTACATAAAGTTAATGTTCGAGCAGGGAAAAAGGTTTAAAAATCATTTAATCCTACCCCCTTGCCTCAAAGAGATGGAAAATTCCCCTGATTTTAACAGATGGAAACAGGGTTAAGTCACCCACTAAGGATCAAACAGCTACCTACTGGTTGGGCTGTTGTTAAAACCCAGGCCTTTTGACTGTGAGCCAATGTCTTTCCAACACGCAACCACTCAGAGGCCCCTGCGCAGGGGGTCCCACAGCCCAGTTCCTCTTGCAATCGGTCACATAACGACTCCATGACAAGAAGCACATTTGAAGGGGGCATAATTCAGCTTGGGATGACCTGGAGAAATGAATTAAGTAGCACCAGTGTCTAGTCATCATTTTAGGGAAAATCACCATTCAGATTGTGGTGTTCTCTGGGTGACAATGAATATATTTCACTGCAGATTATATTGGGCGATAATTTTCTTCTTGCATGTACAATGATTCCTCCTAGATTTGCTTTACAATCTGGCGAATATCAAATTGTTATTACAACGTGGCTTCTTCTACTTCATTTTATTTTACTACCTCGGCTATGGGCTCAATGTTGCAGTTACATTTAATCTCACTTATAATCAAAGGTCTATTTTGGTCACTTGTTAGGTTCCTGTAACTTTGCAAATTGGCTTTTTTACCCAGGGCAAAGGTATGGCAGGCCGGTGCATAGACTGTGGGCTTTCTGCCATATTTCAAAAAGAGGAGGGAGTTTTCTACTATTGTAATAGTGCTCTGATACCCAAACCTGTTCATAGTGAAATACTCATATTCATACAATTATATTTCCTTGTTACTTTCTGTATTCCCTAACTGCCATTTTACCAATGCCATTGTGTGAAGCATGTATCTAGCTCTTGTGAACTTGATGCCTTCACGTCTGCCCCACACGCAAATGGAAGACACACTTTGTTTTCGACCCCCCGGTAACGCCCCGGTAACGCCCCGGTAACGCCCCGGTAACGTCCCAAGTGACTGTGCCTGGGCCTCCTGCCTCCTCCTCATCCCACGATCCTCAAGAGCAGTCCTCCTCCTTGTGTTTGAAAATACAAGCTACCCATCCAGAGCCCACACCCCAACCACCTCCTCTATGGGGCTGTCACCCTCCAGGCCACCCCCCTCTGCCCTAATCACCAGGGCCAGGAACCAGAGAAGTTGGGGCATCCCTTATGCACCAGAGCCCACTGAACTCACTCCAGCCTGCCCGACCTAAGCCTGCTCACCCTGCCCTGCCTGTCCTTCCACGTGGCCCCTTGGGATGTGGCACTTCCTCGCCTCTTGGGACCATTGGTAACAAAGTATCTTCTCATGGACAGTCATCTCTTAATTCCTTGGCTTCACCATAACTCAGATTTTCTACGAACACATTTTATTATAAAACTTCTCTCCTTCTTTCTTTTTGGCAGACATTCTCGATGTCCTGTCCTCTTGGAAATGTTGTGTCTTCATTCACTGAGGCCAACTGCTTCACCAAGTTCACCTGTCGCCGTCTTCATCTTCCAGATCCAATTATTTGAGTTTAGAGAATGTTCTCTTTGACTATCTGAATCTTATGCCGATCTTGTGATTACAGACACACTCTTTATCGTACTTACTTGTGTCTACGGAGCATACACGGCAGCTCGACCCATTACCCCCAGCCCATCTGTAGTACACGGTTTTGTTTGGGTCTCCCAGTTGCTTGTCAGTGATTGAAAATGTTTGTTGAATTTTTAAAACTGTTTCTACCTAAATTAAATCTTAGTGCTGAGCTGGGCAAGTTCTTCTTCTCCGTGAAACGTTGATCTCCTCACTTCATTACTGCCTTTTCAAAAAAAACTGAGCTATAGTTGACCTAGAATGTTCGTGTCAGATGAACGGCACAGCGATTAGACAATTCTATATATTACGGTGTGTTCAACATGGTAAGTGTGGTTCCCAGGTGCCACTGCACAAAGTCATTACCATCTTATACCTATTTTCCCCTGTGCTGTAATTTCACGACTGCTGTGACCCCAGCGCTTCTTGGTCATGTGATACCTGAGCTAGCCAGTGGACACGTTCTGTGTTCAGGCCCCCTCCAAATTTTCTGGGGACGCAGAAGGGATATCAGCCACGGTCAAGGTGGCAATGGGATCTTGTATCTAAGTTAGGAAGACAAAATTAATATTTAAGAAACTACAGAGATAATGAAGAGCTAAATCACATGCCGTTTTTGTCTAAACGCTGCCCTATTTCAGAGATGAAGGAGGTTGGGTAAGGCATCACTTGGGGTAATTAGTAATTACCAGGACCTCCAAAAATAAACTGAATCGAGATGTGGCAAATTGCTGGAGATTGACTCCACATGGCACGTTTTTCTTATGTGGTAATTATCTGCCCAATTAAAAGGGAAAAGGGTGGAGAGAGAGAAGATGAGAAGAGAGAGAGATGGGATCGGCTGGGGTTCCTCACTGGCCCATGGTTCTGGTTACCTAATTCAGAGATTCCCTGGTTATCTTTTAAACAGCAGGGGACCCTATGGACTGTCAAGGACACGGGTTAATAAACTCACACTTCTTAATGAGCGCAACCCCGCCTTAGCATGCCTCGCTGCCTCGCTGGCCCGGACCGGGCCGGATGCGGGGTGGCGGGCTGGGTGTTGGGGGCGATGCAGGCTGTTTGGGGTGAGGGTCTTGCCTGGAAAATTGTAGTGCTGCTGTGAGCACTTGTTTTCATAGCTTTCCTGGAGTTCAGGCTAGGGATAACCCTACCCCTAAACCCTTGTCTCTTGTGTGGACTTGTTTGGGTTCCCTGTGTTTTAGGGTTTTCTGTTTCTTGCCTGTTACTCTATCCAGAAGCCACTTACACACCATATCCTTTTTTTTTTTTTTTTTTTTTTTTTTTTTTAGGATTTTATTTATTTGACAGAGAGAGACCCAGCGAGAGAGGGAACACAAGCAAGGGGAGTGGGAGAGGAAGAAGCAGGCTTCCCGCTGAGCAGGGAGCCCTGATGAGGGGCTCAAACCCAGGACCCTGGCTGGGATCATGACATGAGCCGAAGGCAGATACTCAACAGCTGAACCACCCAGGCACCCCCCCCCCCATATTTTTTCTTGAATCAGAAAGACCTCTCCGTCCGGAGAGTAGGGAGTGTGAGCACCTCCCAAGCTCATGATCCCTCTCTCTATTTGAAATTTGATGAATATGAATGACTACAAAGGTTCCTAGCTAAACTGGGTTTCTTCCTTTACTCTTCCAAAATACTTTCAAAAGCTTAATGCTGATAAGGTAATGAATATTGGAGAATGAGTGTTGAGTTTTCCAGCCACACAGAAAGGTTTCTATCCAGTTCAGATCTGTTGTAAGGAGTATGAATTGAAGTGAGCATTGAAACCTCTGTGCTGCAAGGGACATCCAAAGCATCTTCACAAAGAGAGCAGAGTGTGCGGGCCATGTACTGATGGGCGTCTCATCCGGGGGCTACGTACTCCGTGGCTCTACAAAACTCCAAGGGCATCGCTTTCTGTAAATATGGAACTTGTTTAAAACAAGTCTTTTAGAAGCACACGGAATGAACTATTTACAATCGGAACGTAGGAAATAAGGCACTTAGGTCTGTGGGCAGTGATAGGGAGCCACACACTGAATCTCTCAGTCGGGAGGTTTCCTGCACCTGGAACAAAATGCATTACCCCCACAGGAAGCCCGTGTGCTCAGGAGACAGCCGCCCTCCCTGCCCGCTGCTCCCCTGCACTGGCTTGGAGAGGCCACCAGCGTCCTCCCAGTCTCCTCTGTTGGTGCAGACGCAGATCCCAATCCCTCTGTGATTCTGAGGAATCCTGACTCAGGACCAAGAGCTGGGGCAGGGCATCCCGCCAGCACTCTGCTTGATGATGATCCCACCAATATCCCTACTGCAATTCTCAACTTTTCCTTCCTTTTGGTGACAAACGTCTGCACCACCTAACAGGTTGTGAATGGCCTTTGGGCCGATCCACTCGTGGGCAAGACCTTGGGGCCTCACCCTCCCGGAAACCGATTCTACTAAAGCGTTAAAGAATCTTCAAGAGGCAAAGTGTCTGTATTTATTAATGATTCAAGATCATTTTGAGTGGGTATAGACCAAAATAAATAGAGAAAAACTCATGCTTTGTAAGGAACGTTGTTCTATGAAGAACAATGATAAGAGTCTTACAAAGTCAACAAAGTGAATGAGAATAGAGAGGACCTGCCCCTCCCCCCCAAATACTCCCCACCATGGCCACATATGCCAATCTCCTTCTCAAACTGCCAGGATCAGAGGGCTCCCCAGTCCTGAAACCAACCTGTCTTTGCTGGCTTTGGTTTGCCCCTTCTGCTCATCCACAACCTTTTGCTATCGGTCCTGCTGATGCGCTCCCCAAGGGACCAGACAGACGAGGCCCCTGCTGGACCCCCGAGCATGTTTGTAGGACTTACAAAGACCCAGAAGATAGGCTTGCATTCAACCCCTCTGTGTTCCAGGCTCAGAGGGCCTGCTCTGGAGGAGAAGAGCAGCATTTATGACAGATGAGGTCAGCAGAGTCCCTCTATTTTCATCAATTCCTAGAAAAAAATCACCGGGCCAGAGGCAGAACGCTGTCCCAGTCAACTGTGGAAGAGCCACCTCGGCACGGCCTGGGCCGTGTGTGTGCTCACTATTAGCACATTTTAGAAATGCAGATTCTCAGGCCCCGCCTGGCCCTGCTGACCCAGACCTTGCACTTTAACGCGATCCTGGGTCATTTATTTGGTCACTGAAGTGTGAGCGACACTTCTCACACCCAGCGGCTCTTAATCGGTTCAGTCTTTCAGGACCTGCCTACACTCTGCAAACACGCTTAGTTCTCCAAGGGCTATTATCACGTATACTGCAGTAATAAATGTTTTTTAGAAAAGAATAAGGAACCCGTTCCATGTCAATATGGATACGTGTTTTCACAAAAAAGAACTGTTTTCCACAAAACATTAGTGAGAAGAATATGTCATTTTATGTTTCTACAAATCTCTTGTCGGACGTGAAAGAGATTCGCGGGCCGCGAGTGCAAACCCCACGTACCCTCTGAGGGCTTCACCGTGCACTCATCCACGAGGGGCAACAGGCGACACAGTCTTGGATTAATGATAAAAATGACTTTGACCTGACAGAACTCGGTGTTGGGACCCCTGGGGTCCGGGAGTGATGTGGGAGAATGGCTCTCCCGTCTGAGCCCTGGACTGACCAGCCGTGCAGATCTGGAAGGAAGTCATGGAGCCGTAGACGTGATACTGGGTTAATCTCTTCCCTGGGCTTGTCTCTTTTCTGGGCACTTTCCCACCTCATCTGCAGGAGACAGGCGGAGAAAGGCACTGGACACCTTCAGCCCACTTATCTAGCTAATGACAAGCTGGAATTCAAGAAGAGAGATCTCTCTTAGAAAAAAAAATTATTGAGGATAGAGAGCACGTGCAGGGGGGCAACAGAGGCAGAGGCAGAGGCAGAGGGAGAAGCGGGCTCCCCACAGAGCAGGGAGCCCAACAGGGGGCTTGTCCCAGGACCTGAGCCGAAGGCAGACGCTTCACCGACTGAGCCACCCAGGCGTCCCTCAAATAGAGACCTTACATAACTTAGTCCTACCTCCCAGAGTCTTAGGGGTTATCTGTAAGCGGTAAATTGAGAAAGTGTCATGATGTAATTGACAAGTTTGAGGATCTACAGTGCCTTTAACACTGTGTCCAGCCGGTCAGTGTACAATGACAGATTCCCCCATGAACTGCTCCCAGAGGGAAAGGTGCAGCTCTTTTCTAATTTGCTGGAGACACGTGGGACTCCGAATGCCTCAAGCAAAGCGAGTCCACGCCTACACCTAACGTAGCCTGGGGGCAGCGTGGACGTGGCCACAACCGGCAGCTGCAGAGGGCAAAGCAGGGTAGAAGATCCCCTGTTGTCGTGGAGTCAGAAAGCATGATGTTTTGGTTTTAGGAAAATTGGGGAAAGTGGGATTTTGTTCATGTGAAGTGAGATCGTTCAGTTTAGTATTCCAAAGCCAAATAGAGATAGACGGGGGGATGAAATCAGGAGAAATGGCAGCCAGGGTTAGGTTCCTGCTGTGTTAGGGTGGTTCTGACCCAGACGCACAATGTAATTAGGTGCCGTGGGCGAGGACAAGCATAGCTCGACCAGAGCTTGTCGGACGGGCAGACCTCTCTGTCCCGGAGAGGTGATGCTCATAAATAAGTCCCTCTCTCTACTCCAACTTGTAGGACTGAAGAGCTTGAGGCCTCTTTTCCCATCCAGTAAGTCTGCTTTGTCACAACGGTCAATCCATGCTAGCTGTTGGTGCATGAGACACTCCCACCAAAAGGAGAGACTGAGAAACGGTTTCGGACATACCAAGTGAAAAGGGAGATGCAGGAATCACGTAAAAATGGTCAGACACCGTGAGACACCGTGTGTTCATTTCACCTCAAAGTTTCCCACGTGGCGCATATCGCAACGATCATTATGTTTTCAGGGAAGCTAACATTTAGGGTTAGAGCCACTGGTAAATATATAAACATGTGATGTCACTGGTGATTTTGTCAGCCCTTGTTTGTGGTATTTTAACATCAATTTATCTTTCCTCCACACATAATGTCTCTATCACAAGGTCTCCTGAAAAGTGGGGCATTCGTTTGAGTCATACAAGATAAATATATCCTGAAATGACTATTGTTTCGAGCCCCTGAATCATTTCAAAGGACATTTCCAGTGCAAATAGATGATGTAACTCTCTATTCTCTCAATAATACACCTGCAAGTCGTGTGATTTCCCAGGACCGTATTGAGTCTGCAAATAGACTGTCACTCGCAAACAATATTGTACATGAGACCCAAATAGTCCGTGTCCTGTGAAAAGAACATTCACCTGTGTTTTGAGCTCGAGCAATGCTCATTTTCTTAAGGGAATATACCTTATTTTATTTCACTAACACTTTTATTATCACAAACTTCCCTCACATAAAATGCACTAGTAAAAATTCTTTTGGTATACCAGCAGCCTGCCTTACACGATACCGATAAAAAAATAGATTAAAAATTAAACATTTATGACCCAAGGAACTGCTGAGCAGATTATGCTCAGAAGAACATCTGTAACCATAAAACCCACAGTCTTGAAATCTGAATTTGCCTGTTGTGCTTACTTAATTACTGTGCAGGCTAACCTGTGGGGTTCTGGTAGGGCAATGACTGGACTGCAGAAAGTATTACTCCCTTGGGGGCATTCTTGTGCAAATTCTCTTTTCAATACCCACGTGTGACCCCCGTTGCTATTAAGTGGAGCCATGGATGCTATGCACTAGTTAATGGACAAAGAGAAAAAGAGGAAAAGCAGCAGTACTTACTACAGTCACCGTATTCCTTAATTTCTAATTCTGAATCTGTGAAAAAAAGAGTAAAACTTATTTTTACTCAGGTAAGTGAACAATACAGCATATAAGCACTTTTAATTTTATTAATAGGAATGTAGATTTATGACTTGATGGTGAGCTAAGGCTCTTTCCTCCCCAGGACCCATTCTGGGCACCCAGATTGCAAACGTCTAGCAATTAGAAACCATCTTTTGGTCATTTTTGTGTCCTCCACAGTGCTTGGCACAGAAGGAAACAGATTTTCAATTTATTCTTACTGAAATGAATTATGAAAATTGCAAAGCTTTTCTTTTCTTTTATTAATATGTTTATGATTTCACTTCTGAGTGGCAAATTCAAGATATTCAAGGTTTGCAACCACCAAAATTACCAAATTTCTTAATTAGAGGCAATGTAAGCCTTCCACACATGAGTTTCCAGATGGCTGAATTTAGTGGGTTTCTGGTCTCAGTAGGAAAAAGAAACTGTGACCATCTTGCTGAAAAATAAGGAACAATGAACCAGAAAATCAGGTCTTAGTTCCAGTTTTGGCACCAAGTATCTGTGTTATTTCCAGTTCTCTTTATTGTTGTTCATTATTAGTCATCTTGGGCTGAAAAGACTTATCTCAGAGTGTCATGACGATGAAATAAGGTAATAGTTATCAAAGTGTTTTCAAAAGTTCAACGTAGGCTGCCTATGTTTCTAACATCTTTATTGTTTGCATAAAGAAGTATTTTCATGTCTCTGAATTGTATATGAATTATAGGAAATACATCTGACATAACAAATCATATCCAGAGGTTGGAAGTGATAGTCAAATCCTTCTCTAAGATTTGTTTCCAGAAACAAACTGAACTTTGCAAATATTAATACACTAAATAATAATCTGCTGCGTTAGTATAATAACACAAAACAGTAAAGTGAATCAATCTCTAGTGCAAAGATAATGGAGATATCAGGAAATCGTGCGTGATAAGTGATTGGAATCATACACGGAGATGTAGGTAGCATATTCTCCCACTTATCATGGAAACCACGCTGGATCGTGCAAGATATTATTTGGAGTTATACTGCGTTGGCTCCTCCTTATTAATCAAAAAGTGACAACATAATAATAATGGCACTTGGTACAGTAATTCTTGATTAGCCAGAGAGCACCTGGTTGAAATGATCGGCTTATTTTCCCATCTCATTCCAAAGCTGAGAGTTTCCTCTCAGAATGGTGCTGCAGGCTGGATCGTTTAGAACCAACAAGAGGTAAGTCGAGTGTTGCTCTTATCCAAAGATTCCTGAAATCTGGAGATTGAAGGAAAGCATGGAAATGGTGTGAGGACAGCACGCTGTGAGAGAACACCCCTTCGTCAGGCATGATGTCATCCCATCTCTGGCTGTAACAGCACGAAACACAGTGTAACCCTTCATGCGGAGATCATCGTTCTTAGTCCATACTCACCGTCGAATTGGCTTCCATTATGGATGCCATTTTGGACTCTTTCCTTCCTGGAGATCCACTGGACCAACCGAGGGGAAAACCAACGTGCTCTTGCAGGTCCTTGCTACCCCAAGCAAGGTACTTGAACCAGCAGCATCAGCACCACATGGGGGCTGTGACAATTCGAGATCCTGTGTCCATCCCCAGTCTGCCGGATCAGGGCTGTTCAACTTTTCCAGGTGATCTGATACAATGAGTTTGGATGCTCTATTTGAGATGAGAGAGATGGCCAACCTTCTCCCTCTGCCACCTTACGAATTCACAGTGTGGTGTCTTTTTGCTTTGTGTAACAATCAGAGGAGTGAGGGTAGGAAACAAGAGACGAGAAGTCCATAAAAACTCAAGCCTCCAACATAGATTTTGTTTTTTCTCCCATTGGTGGTTCTCAAACACGAGCAAACATTACAGCCACCTGTAGAGCAGGTTCACATGCCGCTGAGTGGGCCCCACCTTGAGGATCTTGTGCAAGAGGCCTGGGCTGGGGCCTGAGAATGTGCATTTGTTTTCTTTTTCTTTTTTTTAAAGATTTTTTTTTTTATTCATTTCAGAGAAAGAGAGAGAACGAGAGCATGAGTAGAGAGAGGAGCAGAGGGAGAGAATCTTCAAGAAGACTCCTCACTGAGCCTGATGTGGGGCTCAATCTCACCACTCATGAGATCATGACCTGAGCCAAAACCGAGTCCAGTGCCTAGTGGACTGAGCCACCCAGGTGCCCTGGGAATTTGCATTTCTAACAAGATCTCATGGGAGGCTGGGCGGGGGACCACACGTTGAGGACAGTTGTCTTAGAGGAATATAAACTCTTCACTCAGGTGTCTTACCTTCAGGACTGGAGACCACACTTTAATCCATAAACATAATATGTGCTAAATAGTCTTGTCAAATGGGGAGCAGTGGCTGGTGGGGAAAAGGAGCATATGTTTGAGGGGTGGGGAGGAAGGCATCTCCCAAGGGAAGAGTGTTAAAGGGGGAAAAAGGAGCCTCTGAGGTGCTGGAGAAGGACAGAGTTGGGTTTGAACGGGTGGCAAGGTAGAAGCCATTAATGAGGGAATGAGCTGTTGGTGAGCCCGGAAGGAAGGTCATCACCAGGCACCAAATCTGCCGGCACTTGGATCTTGGACTTCCAGCCTCCAGAGCTGTGAGAAACCAGTGTCTGTTGTTCAACCCGCTACCTGGGGTACTGTGTTGTGGCAGCCTGGAGGCTCTAAGATGCTTGGCTTCTTAACCATAATTCACAGACTCATCTGCTGATTCTTTGTCCTTATATATTGAGAATACGTGTATTGCTTCCTCTTCCACTTTAAACACAAAGAGCATCCTGGGACAAAAAGGAAATACCCCCAAAGTCCGTGAGATCTGAGAGCTCATATACCGTCCTAGTAGGGGACAGGAGACATGGGTGAGGGGAGATGGCCGGGTCTGTAGAGGAGCAGATGGGAGGGGACAGTTTGTGACAGTCTGTCTGGGTATAAGGTCGACTTCTCAGTTCCTCTCCTATGACAAGAATCAGTCTTCCTGGTCAGTGAAGCTCCTGGGTGGGGGACAGAGGACATTGGGTCCTTTTGGGGACTCTGTTTTCAGGCAGATGAGGGGAGTTCAGAGAAAGCCCCTCCCTGCACCTGCTGTGTTTCAAGTGCCTTCCGCTCAAATAACCGGTATGCCACGGCCACGCGTTTGGGGTGGCACGTCCCGGACCCCTTCGTTATTCATCTCCTGTGCACTTCCCTTCCCTCACAAGGGAGCATTGCGTTAAATGACCTGAGGCTCCCTCCCTGCTCCAAAATAAGTATATTAAAGGCACCATTCAACCAAATAATGATCCTGAGTTCATCGCCTTTTAACTGTTCTTGGATACAAATTGGAGCACGCCCAGTGAGCAAACCTCTGATAACTAGCTAGTCATCCAAGATGTTCCCAATGTCTTTCCTCCCCCCCCTTTTTTTTAGAAGCGATATAACCCCAAATAAAAAGAGTGACACAATTCTCTTCTGTTTTTTTTTTTCCCTATGAAATCGATGGCAAATGTAAACAAAAGTATTCTGCGTATATTAAAAGTGAATGGGGAGAAAAATGTCTTCATAAAAAGAATATCCACTCTCAGGCGGAAATCTTTTTATGCCAATGTCGTCTCCAGCTGGTTCAATTTTGCTTTGCAGCTGATCATTTTGTAGGGCTGGTAATGGGAATGCTGAAAGCCCAGAGATGCTGTGGTCCTGGTCGTCACTGCAGAGAGACTGGAGCCTTTCATCGCTCCGCGGGTGGGGGTGGAGAGCTGCTCCGCTGGTGTCGGAAATACACGGTAGGGAAATCCCTGGAGGAAAAACCAGTGTTTTCATGATAGTAGTGAAGTATCTCACCAGCCACCTTTAGCCAGGACTGCCGTGTCCGCTGAGACCGGACATTCTGTTGCGTGTGATTGCTGGAGGAGACGCCTTCCGCGGTGCAGGTGTCCCGTGACGCCTTCGCCCTGGCTTGTTGAGATTACTGAGATAACAGTACTTAGTTATTGCGTATGGATTTTCCTAATTGCAAGACACCTTATGATTTATGACGCCATCTATGATTAGACAAAGCGGAGCCAATCGATATCCTATTAATTACTAGTCTCTATTTTACACGCACTCTAAAAATATCTGACTTTGGAAAGTTGTGATCTCAGCCAGCGGCCAACCTGAGACACATTTTTCATAAGTACAAAGGCTCGTGTCACCTGAAGAGGAAGCCGCTGTGCCAAGAGAAACGGACTGCCGTTCACGCGGGAGCCGGCGGATCACTCTGCATTAAAGAGAAAATCATTCAATTAGTTGATCACGTCCTGTTCTCGTAGAGATTGGAAAGAAACTGTGTGTGAGACCAGAATTCATTGCCGGTACATAGGATTGCATAGAGATGACGTGACCCACTTTTCCCGAAGATGTTGCTGCTCCGTTGAGTACCAAAGTCTCCCCACTGAGCAGCCCAGCATCCTCACCCGGCGGTGTTTAAGGTAATCAGGGCCACGGAACGGGGCACGGACGGTCAGGTGCTGCCTCGGAGTACGCCCTTATTGGACAGGATCCACTTTGAGGCTTAGGATTTAGGAAACAAATGGCTTTGAAGCCCAGTTATTCTCCCTACTGAGGCCCTGCCTTTCCCTCTGCCGCCCCCCACCTCTTTCTCTCTTTGTAGGGCCTTTGGAATTGCCCTCTGCACCGACGCGGGGTGTTTCCTGCTACCACCTGAAGGTGGTTGTCCTGCGTCGCGCCTCCCTACGGGACTGCCCTCCTCAGCTGGGTTGAGACCAGGTCGCAGGAACCATGAGCAGTATCGGGATGACTGGCGAGGAAGGAGCGGCCCCACTGATGTGCCCGGGACCTTAGGAGGAGTTACAGTAGGGGTCTGGATGTGCCTCACTCTCTTGGGCTGTGAAGCTGGTTTGCTTTCTTTCTTTCTTTCCTTCCTTCCTTCTCTCTAATGAAGGTAACTGTCTCTTTAGATTAGCCATCAGCTTGTCTTTTTGCCTTGCAAATGGGCTGGTGCAAACAGGCACTGGGCTCCAGCTCCAATATCCTGCCCCAGAAAAACCTGGGGTCAGCTCAGAGCTGGGTCTCTCTAGTCTTAGTGTGGGGAGGGGGATGGTGCCTCCTGCCCCAGGACCTGTCATGGCCGGGACCCATCTGTCCAGCAAGGACCTTGGCCTCTCCTCCCTCTGTCCAGGGAGCTTACTGTGACTCACCTGTTTCGGTAATGATGGCACTTAGGGGAACAGAGGGTGGGAGGAGGTGGTGACAGAAGGGCCATGTTCCTGCAAGAATGTCAGGGGCCAACCTTTCCCAGGAGGGGGACCTTGGCATTAGACTCCTTACCCATAAACACAAACCGATTTTGTACCTTTGGGGAAGGTTTCATCAAAAGATTTTTTTTTTCAGATTACGGGGCGCGCTGGTGGAGACCTGCCCCGCGTGAGGCAGAAGCAACATTCTTCTTTCTCTGCCCCATCTCCAGCTCCGTGACCGCCCGGGCCAGCCCCGGACCTGACCACCGCCCTCCAGCCCGCCCCTGCGGGGGCTTCAGTGGACGCTTCCAGACCATGCCCCGATGGGACCCCAGCTTCCTGAGCCACCCAGCACCACCAAAGTGGCCACGGACTAGCTGATTGCAGAAAACCTGCTTTCTAGGAGGGGAGCCCTGAGCTTTCGCTTGGAGCTCCCAGGAGAGAGTGTGAGAAACAGATGCAGGGTTTTTCCCCGCCTTTGTTCTAGGCTTTGTATTTTAATTAAGATAATTGTCTCTTTAAATAGATTAGCCTCACCGGCAAGCAGAAGGAGGTCCTCCTAGATGTCAGCCCGTGAGCTCCGGACCCTGTCCTGGGCTGGGGAAAGCTGCCGCAGGAAGCCTTGTGGGGGATGTTCCCCATCTGAGCGGGGAGCCGGCCACACCGAGGGACCCCCAAAGCACAATGCTGGCAGACTCTGCAGGTCAGAGAATGCCTGACTCAACCCAAGCTGGTTTACAGAGTAAAGGGAATGCACCGCCTTGGGAAAATGGGTCCGAGAGGAGATCCCCAGTCCCCGGACCAAGGTTCCAGTCCTCCGCATCTCTCTGCTCTCAGTCCACTGGCAACAGCGCAGCGCCCACATTACGTCTGCAGCATCGTCAGACATCACCTGCTCCCACCCAAACCTCCAGGGGCTGCAAGGGATGACATCCTTCCCTTGTGCCCTCTCTAAGAGTGAGGAATCCCGCCTGGGTACGTGGGGACTTGGTAACACTGGGGACGGTGTGTTGCGAGCAACCTCAGAAGCTAACCCAGGTGATCCTGCAGCCGCCAGAGGAAGTATCCAGCAAAGGAAGGGCTGGTCTCCCCCATTCTCCCAGCTGCCATGTGGCCCACAGCCTGATCCCCCAGGCCCATGGGGGCACATGCTGCCTGGAGTTCCAGGGAGACAAATGCAAAAGGCAGCAGTTACAGACCTCGTCACCAGAAGAAGCTTCCCCGGGGAGCAGGAGCCAGGAGGCAGGAACGTGCTAGCATTTGGGGAGCCGTCAGCAGCAGGGCCAGAGGAAGGAGAGAGGCAGGGGGCTGCTCGGGCACGGTTTCAGATGGAAAGGATCCCTATGTCCAGCTGCATTCTTCTCACATGGTCCCCTGCACGGGATCTCCACTACGACATCAATCCCACACCTCTAACAGAGCGGATGCCCGAGCCTTCTATGGATATGGATATTTTGAACTGACCACAAAGCGTACTTGGGTCTTTTTTGTTTTTTGTTTGTTTGTTTTGTTTTCTACAGTAGCAACATTTCAGGGAAAAGGAGATAGATTAGACTATATATTTTTAAAAAAAGAATTTGAGGATATGGATCAAGAAATAAAACCTTCAACTATTGGTCATAATCATTAAGATTTAAGTAACCACAGTTTTTTGGGTGGGAGGCTTTGCTTTTCAGATTTATTCACTTTGTTCTAAAATAGTTCTTTTTAGGTTTGAATTTTCTTAGAAAAAGGGGAAAAAAAAGCCTCAAACCTTTAAGGTTTTTTTTTGCCTCACAGACTGGGTTCTGTTTGTGGGTGCCAAAGAGAACCATCATTTTCTATGAAAAAGTGTTTTTTTAGAGAATATTCTAGGCATCACCGTTCTGCAACTCCTCGTTCACAGAGCCTTGATATCATTGTCTAAATAAAGCACTAAGTAGGGTGGCCAATTTTAAGCTTAGAAAAGATTATGGTAAATGAGTCTCTCTTTTCAAAAGTTGTGCAGTCTTACTGGGGGAGCTCGGTAACTCTGTGCTCTCCCAGGAGAAAGACCTGAGATTCTTCAGGGTACAGAAGCCAGGCACCATGTAGAATCTTGCTAGGAAGCCCCTAAAAACCCACGAGTGTCACAGGTCCACCTGCTCTCGCCCCGCCCTGGAGAATCATTTACACTATGGGGCTTGGGGAGAAGTCAGACAGACAGACTCCAGGCTGTGGGAACCCCTGGCCCCATTCCCACTGGGACCCGAAATGAATGGAGAACACGGTTAAGGAGTTCCCGTAGACAGGCGTCCCCCTGTCCACAGGGCTGGAAGACTTGAATCCGAATAAGCTGTGGTGGTGCATAGACGGAAAATGGCACAAGAAGCAAGGAGGCCAGATGGGAAGCAGTTCGTGTCTCCCCAAAACATCCATTGCAGAGTCATGCTCCGACTCAGCGATTCCCCTCCCAGATACTCACCCAAGAGAAATGCGAACCTGTGTCCACAGAAAAAGGTGGGCACGGATGGTCTAGCGGCGTTCTTTGTAGGAGCCCCGATGCGGGAACAACCCACGAGCCCAGCAGATGGTGAGTGGACAAGGAGAAAGTGGTATCCCAGTGATGGAATAAACGGTGTCAGCAAGAAGGAATGAGGTACGGATGCACGTGGCAACATGGGACCCCTGGAAACATGCTGTCTGCGAGAAGCCAGACACAAGACCATATAGATGCGGGACGTCCACAGCAAGCAACTCTGTAGGGACAGAAGGGATATGAGTGGTTGCCTGCAGCTGGAAGAGACAGAACGGGGAGTGATAGCTCAGAGGAACGGGGTTTCTATTTGGGAGAACAAAAAATTCTGTGTCTAGACTGTGGGGATGTTTGCTGAACCCTGTAAATATACTTTAGAAAACATGATGCCCTTTCAATGGGTGCTTTGAGTGGTATGTGAATTAAATCTCAATAAAGGGAAAAGGAAATTGCAGACTATTCTATCAACCCATAAAAAGGCAGAAAAGCAGAAATAAGAAACAAAGAAAAATCCCCATGAAGAGATAAAAGTACATGGTGAATAGGGAACCCCAATTTGATGCTAGAACATAGCTAAATGTGTAGCTAAATACAACTATATCAGTAGTTACAATAAATGGGACGCATTCACCCTCAGGTCACATTAAAAAAACCCCAGCTATGTTCGTGATTGGTTTGAGATTTCCAAAAAGCAGATGGTGAAACATGGTTATCCAGGCAAGAGATATGTTAGAGGCCATACATGCGGTGGGGAGTGAGGAAGAGCTGCGCTAAGCTGGGTGAGCTGACCTGGAGGCTGGTCTGACCCCCGGGGGGGGGGGAGAACAGGTAGGGAGTGGGACGGGAGCATCTCAGGCTCTAGTTCTAGGAAAGTTTGGCCGGGTTGTGGGGATTCCTCCACCCAAACCACGCATCAGAGAGAGATGCCTGTTGTCTCCAAAGTGAACCCGCCCCCGTACGCCCGCCCAGCTCTGTCCTCGGTGGGAAACAGCACAGCCTGACCATGGATGTGGAGGTGGGTCTGGGAGCGCGCCCCTCGGGGACCAGAAAGGAACACTCGTGGCCACCAGCGCAGCTGTCCATCTATGTCACAACATGTCACAAACATGATGCAGGAAAGTTGACAAATGAAGGGTCTTGAGAGAATAAGCTCAGCAAAGAAACACTTTCCACTTTCATCCGGGATACCTTTAAACAGAAACTGAATTATTTGGGAGGAAGGTTACAGCTCAAAGACTTTAAGTGGCCTCCTTTCACTCCCACTTAAGGAAAATCCTCCCAAAGCTCTAAGTCATCTACCTAAGATTTTAGAGTCTTTGCTAACTGTGATGGTTAACTTTTTGTATCACTTTGACTGTATCATGGGGTGCCCATGTGTCTGACTAAACATTATTTATGGATGTGGCAGCACCCCATATGGGCTCCCTGATCTGTTGGGTAAAAGGCAAATTGGCCAAATTTCTAGAACTGTCTCTACTTAGAAAAATAATACACCTAAAGCCATGGTGCAGGTCCCCTGGGTGGCTCAGTTGGCTAAGCATCTGCCTTTGGTTCAGGTCATGATCCCACCCTGGAATCGAGTCTCAAGTCGGACTCCCTGCTCGGCGGGGTGACGGCTTCTCCCTCTGTCCCTCCCCGCTGCTCGTGCTCTGTCTCTCTTGCATGCTCTCTCTCTCTCAAATAAATAAGTAAAATCTTTAAAAAAAAAAAGAAAGAAAAAAGAAAAGCAATGGTGACTTTCAAGATGGATTGCAGAGACTCGTGCTACCATCAAGGAGTTGGAGAATGCAAGGATGATGATTCCTTCCACCTCCCCATTTAGTTTTCCTCTTGGCCTGTGTGGAAGACAGATGATGCATTGCAGTGGACCATCACAAACTTAACCAGGTGGTGACTCCAACAGCAGCTGCTGAGTGAGATGTGGTTTCATTGCTTGAGCTAATTAACATATCTCCTTGTACCTGGAGTGTAGTGGGATCTGGGAAATACCTTTTTCTCCATCCTCGTCAAAGAAGTACACCAGAAGCAGGTGGCTTTCAGCTGGCCACCATCACCATCCTACCATCGTCCAGGCGTTGCCCTATGGCATATGTTAATCCACAGGGTCTTGAAGCTCTTGCCCTTTCTACAAGACATCACACCGGCCATCGCCTTGATCATAGTGAATCTGCTGACTGCGCCCAGTGAGTGAGAACTGGGTGCAACTGATCTAGGCTTCTTCGTAAGACATTTGCGTATCAGTGGGTGGGAAACAAATTGAAAAGACTCCCGGGGCCTGCTACCTCAGTGAAATTTCAGGGGTTTCGGTGGTGTGGGACTTGTCAAGATAACCCTTCTTAGACGAAGGATAAGTTGTTACATTTGACCACACTTCAGTGGTTGTGTGGTTCATGTAGACCCGAGAACCACCATTGGGTTGTGACCACCATTAGAGCCATGGTAATTATTTAAATATGGTGGGACCAAAATAAGGTTCAGAACAGACCTTGACAGAGGTGAGAGAGAACACGTCCACTCCTGAGAGGTCAGATTCTCTCCGGGCTTCTTACGTAGCGATTCCCCGGTGAAATGGCATTGATGGCAAGTGTTAAAGAAAAGTAGCCAATGATGAATTCAGCAGCTTCTAAGCTCTGCCTGTGCTTGGCCACAGTATTTTTAGCTCATTTGCTCCTGCATTTCTCTACTTCAGGCACTGCTCGTTTCTGCTCTAGCTTTCTGCTGCTGCCAGGATGCTGGTGGTGGCCCTCTCCGGCTGTTCTCACCTTCTGCACTAGACGCCTCCCAGCGCCTGCTTTCACTGACACGGGGGTGCCTCCCACCTCCGGACCTAGCATCTGAGCAGGAGCCGAATCTGTGACTGTGCTCTGCCGGTCTGGGAATGTGGTTTCAGTTTTTCTCCATTCAGACCTCAGCGTCGATTTTCTGTTCCCAGAAGTCTGGGTGATTAGAGCACAATAGTTTTTGTTTGATGCTTTTCTAAATGAAGTGGAGGAAATAGGGATGAATAAATTGTAAGACATTTCTTGAGCTATTTTACCAACTTATGGTTATCCTGCCTCTCCTACTCCATTCTCCATGTCAACACACTCACACGCATGCACCCACGCTCTATGTGCTCTTCCACACGTGAGCACGCATGTGCCCTCCTACCACATGCTTACTCACACACACACACAGGCACCCACCCTGTACATGCCCTTACACACACACGCATGTGCCCAACCCCTCCATGCCCTTACACACACTTCTGTGCATAAACCATGTAATATAAATAACAAATATAACTTTATATATCATGAATATATAACATATTCATATTCATTATTTATATATTATATATTTTTATGATAAATACATGTTCTTAATTGTATTACTTGTCATATGCATGTATTTATATTTATATAACACATATTTATAAAATCATGTAATAGTTATAGAACATAGGTATAAATACATACATATAATAAATAGTGAATATAAATATGTGAATGTAATAGATAAATGATATGCATGTAGATAGAAATTTCTTAGTAATGGGAAAAATGAACCCAATAAAGATGTCCAAACTGTCTACAGACATTTCACAACAGAAGATACATGAATGGCTAACAGGCCCAGGGAAGAAACGCACAGGACGTCATGATGAGACACCACTGCGCCCAGGGGACGGCTAAGTATACGAAGACGGCCACTTCCGCGGGTTGGTAAAGATGTGGAGTAATGGAACTCCCATTCGGTGCTGGGGGAAGACACATGGCAATGTCTTTGGAAATAGTGAGGTCAAGTATTATATGGTTAACAGGCACTTACCTACCGACGACCCAGCGATCTCATATGTGTCTCCCCAAGAGAAACAGAGACATGTCTACACAGAGTTGTGCACACAAATTCCAGAGCAGCCTTATTCTGAATAGCAAAGGACCGGAATTCCCCCGAATGTCACCGACTGGTGAAGGGATAAACGCACGACAATACCCGCCCGTGCAAGGGGACACTCGGCAGCGCAGAGGAGCAACGTGGTTGTTCGAGAGTCAAACGGACATCTAGATGGAGGGTCATGTCTTCACGAGAAGTTCTACAAAGAGCCAAGTGATAGGAACAGGGACGATCAGCATGTCTGGGGCCAGGGGCTGGGGAAGGCACCAGCTGCACAGGGAACCAGGAAACACTTGGGGCCGTGGAACTGTTGTATGTCTTGGCTGGAGTGGTGGTTATACCACTATATACAATTACCAAAATGTATCTGATTGTGCGTCTCAGCACTGTGGGGATGAAGTCATTCAGGTGTGACGTCACAGTTCGGAAAACAGCGTCGCAGTCCGGCCCTCTTTGAATACCAGTGGTTTCCTGTGTAACATCAGGCACATACCGGCATGCAATAATGTCATTCACATTCTAGTCGCTTTGAAGAAACACTAACTTTGGAGCAGCTGCTCATGTGCCAAATCATGAATCATCAAATGCTAAAGAAGAATATAAACTATCTACAAGGTGTCTTTCTGGGAAGCAGGACACTAATTCTAGAGAATCAATCTAGATATTTTGGGTCTATTTTATGAAGCTGTTTTTAAAAAAATTATTTAAATTCAATTTCATTAACTGTATCTCATACACTGTATTATTAGTTTCAGAGATAGAATTCAGTAATTCGCCAGTCTTATCTAACACCCAGTGCCCACTCCATCGTGTGCCCTCCTAAGTGCCCATCTCCCAGTTTCCCCTCCAGCGACCCTCAGTTGGTTTCTAGAGTTAAGAGTCTCTTATGGTTTGTCTCCCTCTCTGTTTTCATCTTATTTTATTTTTCCTTCCCTTCCCCTTGTTTCATCCATCTTGTTTTAAAGTGATTTTAGGGCTCTGAGTACATTTTTCTGATCCTTCTCAGTGACAGGATGATCTTGTCTTGGAAATTGAGTTTAGTTTTTGCAAATAGTTAAAAGTCATTTGGCGGGCATTAGGTGTCGTGAGTGAAGTAGGTAACCGACTATTTTAAGGGGCGGCACTCGTTCGGATGCCCAGGCTTCGAAAGGCTTGTTATCAACAGCTTCTGACTTTCAGGTTTTTCTGCATCTCCATAGATCCCAGTTGTTTGCAAAATTCATGCCAAGATGAGACGACATGCCCGCGCGTGCTCTTGGTGCCCGTCTCCGCTGTGTTCACGGTGCACATATTTTTGGTATGAGCAAAGGAGGGACTGTTAGAACAACGGTGAGTAACCAGATGTAAAAAGAAAAGAAAGAAAACTTTATCTGAGAGTGTTGAGCCACTGAGAAGAGTGGGGATTTTAGGAAGAGCCTTGTTTCTGGAGATTAACCTTGAGTTGGCTGGAGTCACTTTAGGGTCGAGCCGCCACGGAGGAATCGGGAAGGAGGTGAGCAAGTCGTGATCTGACGTTGAGTACAGCTCTGGAAACGGAGATCTGCCTCCAAGAAGTGAAATAGAACAAGCCTTCCAGGGGAAGGCTACGTGAGAAAACACGGGCTCACGCCCAATTCTAGGGGAGTTCCACAATACCCCAGCAGCCCCTTCACTTGTCCCACCCTCCAGTCTGAAAGTAGAAGCTGGAATTTCAAGTAAAAACACATTGGATTTATTTATGCTTTTTAAGGTCCAAACTTAGAAGGATGATGTTTATCCATCTAGTACCTAAGTGAGAGTGCAGGAGGAAAGAGAGGTGATGTCCACAGGGTCACTGTAGCACACCACGTGTCAGGTCCGGGGGGGCTGGGGGCTCAGTTAGTGAAGCGTCTGCCTTTGGCTCAAGGTCATGATCTCAGGGTCCAGGGGCGGAGCCCCGTGTTGGGCTCCCTGCTCAGCGGGGAGCCTGCTTCTCCCTCTCCCTCTGCCCCTCCACCCAATAGTGCTCACTCTCGCTCTCTCTCTGGCTCACTCTTTTTCTCAAGTAAATAAATTAAATTTTCAATAAGTAGAATAGAGATGAAATGCCTCATGTGTGATGGTCCTATCCACAGGAGTGCCTAACGGAGCTCTCACCACGGAGAATCCTGTGTCTGTGATCAGATACGAGACTCACCTGTAGGGCCCATTACGGCAGGAAACGCAGGGATGCAGTAGCCAGACCCGGAGGTGGGGAAGTTCTGTAGGACCAATGAGCCGGGTTCTTAAGTGGCCCAGCAAATAAATGGCATGAAAACAAGGAGGGGTAGGGGAATGTCCGGGTTATAGATGGAAAGAGATAAAGGAGACCTACCAACCAAATGTAGGATGTGGGCCTTCTCTGGATAGTGATTTAAGCAAACCAACAGTAAAAAGACATTTATTTTGAGACAATTAGTGAAAACTGAACACAGAATGGGCATTAGATATTATCAAGGAAAGATTGCCAATTTTATTGGGAATGATAATGGAACTGTGGTTAGGGATAACAAATGTTTTTGGTGCATAATAAAGCATTTGCGGATGAAATGATGTTTTGAGATTTGCTTTAAGGTTTACAGTTAAAAACCTGTAGGACTGATGAAACAAGGGAGGAAAACATTGACAACTGTCATAGATGGGTTATGAGTGCATGGAAATTTACTGTATTATTTTCTCTACATATGCACGTTTAAAGTGTTCTGTAGGGGGCACCTGGGTGGCTCAGTAGGTTAAACATGTGCCTTTGGCCCAGGTCATGATCTCAGGGTATTGGGTTTGAGCCCCACATTGGGCTCTCTGCTCAGCGAGGGGCTGCTCCTCCCTTTCCCCGCCCCTACTCATGCTGCCCCCCCTCATATAAATAAATAAAATCTTTAAAAAAATAAAGTGTTCTGGGCGCCTGGGTGGCTCATGGGTTAAAGCCTCTGCCTTCGACTCAGGTCATGATCCCAGGGTCCTGGGATCGAGCCCCGCATCGGGCTCTCTGCTCAGCAGGGAGCCTGCTTCCCTTCCTCTCTCTCTGTCTGCCTCTCTGCCTACTTGTGATCTCTGTCAAATAAATAAATAAAATCTTAAAAAAAAATAAAGTGTTTTGTAATAGGATGTTTGTTAAAATGGCAAATGAATCAAACTATGTCTGTCCGGTCGTCATTGTAGACACTTGTTTGCTGGAGATGTGGTGGGAGATGTCGTTGTAGTGGGGCAGGGACTCAGGGCGAGATCCTGCCACGGGATGGACAGTTCAAACCCTGCCCTTCCAGGACCTGAGTCCAGTTTCCCAACATCTGGGAGCTTCTCCGCTCCTCACACCAGTGCCCAGAGCACAGCAAATATTCAGTACTTGTTGAATGAATCATGACGGAATCGTTGAAGTAGAAGATGAAGCTTTCTGCAGAAATTTGGCAATAGTAGTGTTTTAGAACCATTCCCTTTAAGCCATTAAACAACAAGAATGCAAGGTGTGGATCTAGGCGGACCCTGCAACCCTCCCTGGGGAGCGCCGAGGGGTGAGTTGGGGGCGAGGGCCAGTGTTTACACCATACTCGTCGGGACCTCCGTGTGCCACTTACTACTTAGACCGGGGAAATGAAGCTATGGTTACATTAAGTGTTTATTCTGAGGGTAAAGAAGGCTCCTCCCGTGATAGCAGGAATCAGGTTTCTCTGCATGTGTCTGCGATATTTCACGCGGTCCCTGGCATTTGCTTGTCATAAGGTAACGGTTTAATGAACTAAACTGACCTCATCTGAATAATTTGAGTTCCGAGATTCTTACACTGATGTTTGCTACAAGCAAAGGTTCTCCAGGGGACCGGGAACGGCAGATCACCCACGAGCTCTTCCAGAGCCGCCAACAGCATGAAACACGCTTGGGTGCGCACACGCACGTGTGTGCACGCGCGGTTGAATGACAGTTGCTGGTGACAGGCGTTCTACCCTCCAGAGTGTTGGTCCACACGCAGGATTGGGAGGAACGACTGTGGGGACTCTTCCACCGAGGAACGTACACGTCTCTATCACAAAACACTCACCCCTTCCTTTCAGCCCGTGTACGAGAGAAAATCCCTGCGCGGCACTTTGGAAGGCAGGCTGGACGCCATAGCACCTCCGCTCTGAAAATTAGCTAACGCTTCGCGGCTACTCCACGGGCTGTGACCTCCCAATGGCCCAGGGCTGGGGTCTCACGCTTACTGTCTTCCGGAATACCACCACGCCCACTTTGCCAAGTGTCCCTGCTTCCTCTTTACACCTGCACTCAAGAGACACCCTGTTCCCTTCCTTTCTAATCCTCGACGAGTCAACTTTAATGGCCCATAAAAACCAGAGCTTCGATCTTCCAACAACCCGAAGGGAAGGTTTTTCCTTCCCTGGAGGATAGACCAGGCCGGCCCCCTGCATTTTAGGAAAGGGTCGCTGTGGTTGGGAGCTGTGGATGGTGGAATATGGGAACGGAGAGGGAGGGGGGTCTCCTTCCCAGGAGACCCAAACATTTTGCAAGCGACCTTGTAAGCGTTCTAAGGGGAAGCGGCTGGGCTCAATGCTTCTTCCACTCCATAGAGCAACCACGGAAGCCGGTGTTTAGGACGCGGGGAGAGGGAGAGCACTGCCCGCCACCCATCAGTCTGGAGACGGAGTGGGATATGCAACAACAAACGACTTCGAGAGGCTGCTCGTGGCGCCCGCTTACCTCGCCCAATAAGGCGCCGGCACAAGGCAGTTGATTAAAAGAGAAGGAGCCCCATTTAGAACAGATAAAAGGGAACGCTGTCTTGTTTACTCACCACGTAATTATCTCGTACACGTCCTCACTACAGGATATTATTGTGACAGATGGTTTCAGCGAAGGATTAGGCATTTGTAATAAAAAGAGCCTGTGTAGCCACAACCTTCAAACCCGATTCTCCGTCCTATCAAGCTAGAGGCAGCTGCTCCGAGGATGCTCTGTGACACCGGAAAAGGCCGAGAAGATGCCCCCTCACCCCCGCCAACGCGAGGCTTGAGATCAGCCCCCCAAGCCACAATGTCCCCCGAACACTGGGAGCTTAATTTCTGGTGTGCAAGAAGAAATGTTTTGCATGTGTTTGTTTTATTTTTTTACATCCTGGATTAATTTCCTTTTTTTTTTTCATTATGTGAAAACACAAGGTTACGTTCAAACACACTTTTTCCCTAAGATTTTTGCCTAAATCAATGAAGGCAATGGAGAATTGAGAGCAGATAGTACAGTAGGCACTAAAGATGGTCAAACATAGTTGTACTTGTCACAAAATTAGATAATTTCACATCCTAAATACGTGGGTGGCAGTGAGTGTTCCAGATTGATTGCACTGACAAATGACTGATTATTACTAAATTGTCATTTCTCTTCTTTCCGTGTGGATAGAGCCAGTAGAAATGGTGCGCTTTCCTCCAAATCATCTGGACCTAAATTCTACTAGGGACATGATGAACCGTTAGCCCGAGTCGGTTGGCAGTCGGAATAAACATTTTTTCCCTGTAGTCTGACTACAACCATAAACCAAAGCCACGAGAATTTCAGTTGAACCAGTCGCTTGACATCACAACTGCAGCAGCGACAAGCAATATCCCAAATATTTGTTTTTGGAGAGCTCAAGTCTAGTAAACCCAGCTGAGTTAAAATCCTTTGTATGGGGCGCCTGGGTGGCTCAGTCGGTGAAGCGGCTGCCTTCCGCTCAGGTCATGGTCCCAGGGTCCTGAGATCGAGTTCAACATCGGGCTCTCTGCTCAGCGGGGAGCCTGCTTCTCCCTCTTCGCTGCCTGCACTCCCCCTGCTTGTGCTGTCTCCCCATCCCTCTGTCAACGAAATAAATAAAATCTTAAAAAAAAAAACCTTTGTATGTGTAGCTCTAACTTCACTCTGCTCAGTATTCCTGAATCTTTGGAAAAGAGGAACTGTGCCTCACGTCAGTCAATAATGTACCTCCCTCAGAAAGACGATGTGTCCTTGTGAGTAGGAGATGTAATGTCCGTGTGTAAATGGACCTGTTATGAAACATGAATTTGGGTTGTTCCTCTAAATCTAATTTTAATAGTAACCAAATGAAAACAGCGTATTTTTAGTTTATTACAACTTGCACTGCTCTTTGAATGTGATTGTTTTCCCCCATTAAAGCGCGTATAAACTAAGCCCAAATAGTCACGGATATAAACCGATTTTTTTTTAAATTAACACATTTAAAATTTGCTCTATATCTCCAGGGATTCAATTGGCTCTGTAAATGATTGGTTCACCGTGGATAGAATATTCTTTTAGTGTTTACAGATTGCAGAGAAGGAAAAGGACGAGCAAGGATTGTATTTCCATACATGGGCCCACGGGGTCTTTGCTGCACTGCATTCGACCAGCATCCCAGCTTCAGGTCCCAGGTTCACGACTAACTCACAGAAAACACAAACACACACGAAGTCATAACGTGTCCCACCCCTGAGCCAGGGCACTGCTCTCTGAGATCAACGGATGTATCTACACTCATGGAGGTGAGGAAGGTCCTTAAAAATAAGAACTCCCACCATAGCGGTACTCACCTCCACATTCTCCCTCCCCCACTTAGAGCAGCTCCGCCCCTTGTCAGCCTCTGCTGGCACTGACCGCGGGCGGACACTCACGTTTCTCATCTTACTGCGAGGCTGCTTGTCCTGTATGGGCAACTAATGGGCACCCCGTTCTCAATGCCGGATCTTCTCCAGTATTGCTTCCAAAGAAATGCTCGTCCTACTCGTGCTGACAACCCATCCACGTGGTATCGATCCCAGCCTGTCCTCCGATTTGGCCCGTGCCATTCCAAGGCCAGGGATGAAAGTTCAAAGGGACTCTGATCTGGCTGAGATGATAAATTCATGGAAGAGAAAATTGTCACGGGCTGAAATAATCAGAAAGGCTCGGAGAGCGCAGAACCCGACTCGAGTGTTGAGGAATGGGTAGGGTTGGACAGACAGTGAGCAAGCCCGATGGATGGAAATCTTTGTGAAGGAAATAGCATGAAACACAGAATAAATGTGGTGTGTCCAAAGGCTAGCAAACAGACCAGAGTGCTGCTGTATCATTTACCTCTTGCTGTGTAACAAATCACCCCCAATCTTGGCAAGTTAAAACAATGCACATTTATTATCTCATAGTTACATGGCTCAGCAAACTTAGTGTGGGCTGGCTGGCCAAGGACATCTCACCAGACTGCAACCAGAAATTGGCCAGGACTGGTCTATCTGCAGGCTCGACTATAGAAGGACCACTTCTAAACAAGACCAGAGCCCAGGCACTAAAGAAGCAGTGTGTTCTCCCTGTGCGCAGGAGCCCAGGGCCAGGCACCAACCTTGTTGAGCTCATGTACGTTGTCGGTTAGCTGCCGCCTCACCTGGAAGATAGGGGCGGTATGGGACTCACCATTCTGCCAGCTCTCATGGGAGTTTTGCTTCAGCTTCTTTGACTTCTGGGCCAAGGGTGTGTTTAGGTCTATGTCAAAGGACACCTGTTTCTCCTGCAGGGATGCTCCCAGCTTCCAAAGGCAAGGAGACTATGAGGACCGAGGTGAGATCCAATCTGTCCTCACGGTTTCCGGCTCAGCCTTGGAGGTCCTGGCTGGTCTTTGCTTCCCCTCTCTAGTTCATCTTCACATCCCAACTTTTTGTCCCGGGCATTTCAGGCTCCAGCACCTCATGTAGAAACAACAGTCTCACGTCTAGCATTTAACCAGCTTGTCCAACGACCTAGATCAAGTCTGATACATTTTATGTATATGTTTGAGTGGATCCGCTTCTCTGCTCCAATCCTGCCTGCCATGATGGTCCCATCAAGTCTGGTGAGAACAAAGCATCAGGATGTAGAACACAGACTGTTGAAGAGGTGTAGAGGGCAGATTAGAGTCTGGCTAAACTAAGAGAGGTTATTTTCTCTTCTTACTCAGAGTTACAATGCTAAGGTTCTCTTTTGTCCTAAAGGAGGCTTTGGAGCATTTTTGCGGTTTCTGGGATTAGGAGGTGAGGACATTTTGGAAAGGTCTAATGCGTGAGGATCTACATAAACCTCGGAATCTCTGGGCGAGCAGGGAAACAGGAACAGGGTCAGTTGGTCCTAGATGTCCGCGTTATCCCAGCCTTTTGGATACATTTTTGTTTCATAGTAAAGGCTAAATAAAACCCATTCCCCTTGGGCACTCCACACTGCTATGTGCAGAAATCCCAGCCCTCAGTCAAAACGAATCTACCTCTCACTCTGGTATAGGAGGTTATTGTGAGTCACCTAGCCCTTGACCTGAAATCTAGCTTAACAGTTGTATGCCATGGTGTGTGCAGAATAGGAAGAATATGGCATCAGGCTGATTAGCAATGAGCAAGAAAGTCTGGAAGAAACCATCATGTGGCCATAACATGCCCAGATAGGATGACTTAGCAGCGCCCTTTTCATGTCTTCCCCTTTGGAATCATCACCACCACCATCATCTTCTTTCTTTGTTTCTAGCCAAAGAGATGTTAAATCACTGGACGGGGCATCTGGGAAAGGGACTCTTAAGGGGTTTAGCTCAACCAATAGGCACCTCTTCATTCTTGGCCCTTCTATCTTCTTTTTGCCTAGAATACAGTTGTGATTGCTGGTGTTCCAGCAGCTATTATGGGACTACGAAGACACTGTGAGATTAACAATTATGTGCTGGGTGTGGAAGAAGCCTGCTTGCATCTTGATAACATTTTATTTATTTATTATATTTTATTATTTTATTTTGAAGATTTTACTTATTTATTTGACAGACAGAGATCACAAGTAGGCAGAGAGAGAGAGAGAGAGAGAGAGGAGGAAGCAGGCTCCCCGCTGAGCAGAGAGCCTGATGCGGGGCTCGATCCCAGGACCCTGGGATCATGAGCTGAGCCGACCTTTTTTTTATTAGACAGAAAAAGTGGCCATCCCTAGCTGGTGGGAGTGCTGCATCGGTTGTAACCTGTGCTCTATGCAGATAGCCTAAGTCAACAGAGCAACTCCACTCAGATGGATGCCAGGCAATGGAGGGTCAATAAATCGCTGAAGGGAGCACCTTCTTGATGGGGGTGTGGGCATGACCTCTCCTCAGCAGGTCCCACTTGGGGGGTTGTCTGGCTTGCCCATTGGGGCGACTCCTCTGCTGAAAAGAGGCAAAGTGTGGTCGTCTTCAACAATGCTCTATCGGGTGCCTGTCTTGTGTTTGCCGAGCTGTTTCCCTTGCTCCTGAACAGAAGCAACACGAGAGACAATCCATCTGATACCTGAGAGCAACAATATGCCCCTGGGTCCAACCACTGCGCTCTCAGGCCGCCTCCCCTCCCCCAGCTCAGCACCAGGCACTGTCCAAGTGCATTGTCAGGAAAATGCCAGGAAAGGCAATTATGCACAGCACATTTCCACCCATATGGCTGGACCAGGTGGTAGGAGGAAACGTTCCCAATTACAAGGCAGGTTTGGAGCCTCCAGGTGAATTCCCAGCTCTACCACTTGCCTGGGTGGATCTGTGTAAACACAGTGTCGCTCTATCAATAAACCTGAGCAGCCCTTCCTTCCGGAGGGAAACATTCAAATAACCCTTCCACCTGGAATTATAGGGTGCTGTCCTCCTCACCCATTATTGTTCTCACTGCTACCCATGTGACCCCTCTTTAGAAGACAAAAGACCTAACAGATGCTGAAGCAATGAGGGCTTCTCAATTTGGAAAAAATGTCACAGATGGGGGCATTAAACAGGCGTAGAGAAGTCGGGGTGTGGGGACACCATGAGAAGGTGCTGTCTTCTACCTAAGGGGGTGCTCTCACCAGACACTGAATCTGCCGGCTCCATGATCTTGAACTCGAGCCTCCAGAACTGTGTGGAATCCATGCCTGTTGTTTGTACGTTTCCCGGTCCAAGGTGATCTGTTATTTTTTTTTTTTTTAAGATAATCAAAGTTCTTGGCTTGAGATATCTTTTTATTTATTTATTTATTTGACAGACAGAGATCACAAGTAGGCAGAGAGGCAGGCAGAGAGGGGGAAGCAGGCTCCCGGCCAAGCAGGGAGCCTGATGTGGGGCTCGATCCCAGGACCCTGGGATCATGACCTGAGCCGAAGGTAGAGGCTTTAACCCACTGAGCCACCCAGGCGCCCCGGTGATCTGTTATTTATGGCAGCCCTAGCAGACTAGGATGCCACTTACCACGGTTTGTAATTAAGACATTTTCTTTTGTGATTTTTGATGATTACCTTTCTCCTCCATAAACCCAAAACCCCAAATAGGGCTCAAGATCCCTAAGGGAACAGGAGATGCGCAAGGCTCTACCCATATTTCCTGCTTCAATTCTTCCTTGTACAGTTAGGAGAGCCCCAGATGGAAACCAGGTGAAGAATTTGTCTAAACTTCTGCAACCATTTAGGATCGAGTCGGGATCCCACGTCTCCCCATAGCTGCAGGTGGCTCAAGCATCAGAAAGAGCAGGCTCTGGAGTCGGGGGGAAGGCTGGGATGTCCCCGGTACTGTGTAACTGTCTCCTTGGTCCCAGAACTGCTAACTATAGTCCTATTTCACAAGATCAGCTACAAGGCTGAAAAAGTCCTACAAGCAGTATGAGGCATATCTGGGCCGTGCCCCTCATAGCCTGAGTGAGATCCCAGACCCACCCCATCCGTGCCCTAGACACTCACGTCCGTCACCCTCTTTCCTGGGTCGAAATCATGATCTTCCATGCGTGTCGGGAGGGTTTGCTGCATGCTACACAACACAGCGTCCTGGCAGATCATTTCAAGTGAAGGAATTGGAGGAAGGGCAGGTGCAGGAAAGACTCTCTGACCCCCTGAGGCAGGTCACGGGACCCTCCTGTGACAGGAGCCCTATCCCTCAAGGTCAGGAGCATCCTCATCACCAAAGACAGGGACGCCCAGGGGGATCCCCACACACCGGCGTTGCTAGGGCTCCCCCGTTCCCTACCTGGTGTTCATACCCTTCATGCTACCACGTTTTCTGTGAATGTGCACCCTTCATCACTCCCAGCTTAAAAAACTCTCAGGTTTAACTGGTTCTCCACATCTTCATTTCCTTATGAGGGCTCTGGGCCTCATAACGCTTGTATTAAACAAAATTTTCTCTTGTTAATCAGTGTTTTGGCACAGGGGTCCCTGTCAAGCACTTAGAAGTACAGAGGGAACATATATTTTCCTTCCCTTATGAGTTGCCTTGATCTCCTCGGC
The DNA here is from genome assembly GCF_963455335.1 of Martes martes. Classification (NCBI taxonomy): domain Eukaryota; kingdom Metazoa; phylum Chordata; class Mammalia; order Carnivora; family Mustelidae; genus Martes; species Martes martes. Next base: position 139,462,943 of record NC_137895.1, on the reverse strand, counting down.
TGTTTGCCTTCCCTGAATCTATCTCCTTGTGGATAAGACAGTGTGAGCAACTTCTACCTTTCAAGGTCAGTGTAAGGATGAGATGATATATTACCTGTGGGACTTCTAGCATGGTACAGTCTCAGAAATGTCGTCTCTTAGGCCACTGTGTGGGTTTTCATCCGTTGTAAAAATGTGCCCCACTGCTGATGAGCCCAGACCGTGATCTGTTGTTGGGAGGAAAGCCTCCTCTACCCTCTTTGGTTCTGGTAGTTGGAGCCTGCGAATGAACTGACAGTGGACAGAAACCCAGGGTTGACTTGGGAGTGGGGGCACATGGTGGGCACTCAGTAATGACAGAAGGGCTCCTGTACCATCTTAAAGAAAAAGGGAGGTTTTGGGATTCGCTGGGAAAGCACGGACACTTCCCTTGGGTTTCTCCGTGCTAATGGGCTGCTGAATTCTGACTGCCGTGTGTGAAGCGCCCGCCTTCTTCCAACAGGAAACTCCCTCGGAGAGGGTGACTGGCAGCGATATTTTGGGGAGCATTTGCTTAAGTTTAGATAATGTTTCTTTCTGTGGCTGCTGATTGTCCAGATGTTTTCAGCGTAAAGTGATTTTAATCCCTTCATTCTCAAACTTGAGTCATCTGGAGGCCTTGTTAAAACACAGATGGCCGGCCCCACCCTGGCGCCTCTGATTCAGTGGGTCTGGGGTAGGGACTAGGGAATGGCACTTCTACACTCGGAGAATCACTGGCTGGCGATAACCTTTGCCTGCGATGCAGAGATTCAGCCTCAGAAATGGGCGATTAGTCTCTGCAATGCCATGCGGCATCGAGTACCGTGACGCGGTGGAAAGAGCTGGTGGGAAGCCTGGAGGGCTGGGTGCCCGCGTGTCACTGCCACGCTCCTGTTGTCTGATGGGAATGGACCAGAGCCCCTCCTGGAGCTCAGGGGCCGAAAGTCTGTGTATGTGGGTGTGGCTAGAGGGAGATCGACTCACGCTCAACCACAAGCTCCCACCATGACCGAATCTGCGCAGTCAGTGCGGGGTCCAAACCGCCCCATCCCGCTTCACCTCTGCCCCTCACACCGCAGGACTGCCACCCATGCCGACACACAAAATCCTCACTTGCTAATTCAGCTGCATCCCTGCTCACTGCTCACATCGACTGTGATAAAGAAATAGGGTAAAGCATTAAAAGAGCAATATTTAGAAAGAAATAAGTGTAAGAGACACAGCTTGGGGCAATCTCCCCACTAGAGGCTAGGCCAGCCATCTGCGTGAGGTTGTGTTGATCTGAGAGTCGCAGAGACCCTGATGGAAATCTCCGCTGCACAGACCTCTCCCCAGCCCTGTGCTGGGTACAGCAGGCACGTGTGCGCAGAGGACTTACTCATCAAGACTTAGAAATAATAAAGCAAATTCAGAAATAGTACGAGGAGGGAAATAACCGTGAACGATAGAGAAGATTCAGAGAGAGTTCATGGATCATGGGGATAGCAGGATCCCCTGCCATGCCACGCCGTTGTCTGCTGCTCCCAGTGACACGACAGGACACATCACTGCACCAAACCCCACCATGCGAGGCAGCAGAGGCCCGTCGAGGCAGACTAGCGAGTGCAGAGAAGTCCTGCAGCTGTGTTCCGGGGCGTGAGGACACACCTTGGCAAAGAAATCCATTCCTTTCATTTAAAAAAGTTCACACCAGCATCAAGAGTTTATTCAAATACATCTACTGCGTTATCTGTAAAGCATTTTTAAACGGCAAGCAAAGCCACGTTACCAAACAAAGCTATTTCCTGTTCCCGCCGTTCAGAACTGGGTACCACCGCAGGACCGTTCACTTTTGGGGCCTAGTCAATCCCCATAAGGGGTGGGTAGGATGGAGCGGGGAGGGGCAGACGCTCAGGGGGCTTGAAGTATTTCTCTCTGTGCTTAGTTTTGGTTTCCTGCGTCCAGTGCTTCCCGATGAAGACAGCGACCCGCAGGGAAGAAGGGGTCCTTCCACACAACACCCAGTTATGCCCTGAGCAGAGCTGAATCCCCAGCAGCAGTAAGTACTGACCCAGCAGTCCCGTGTCCTGGGGACACTAGAGTTATCGATCCCTGGATTTTGTGCCTGCCGTTTGTCCCCCCGTGGATCATGCCTTCTCACAAGCAGAGGCCATGGTCTCAGGTTCATTTTGATTAACAGCTACGTCTCAGACCACGAAATGGATAACCCTGTAATAATGCCTCCTTTCAAACCCCAACCAAGAAAGGCACATTCACGGCAAGCCTGTGAGAATGAGATTTGACATGCCCCCACTAAGGGTCGAGCTGTGTTCTTCAGAAATATTAGCTAAGTAAAGATCCTTCCTAGAAGCGATCCCGTGATGTCGCTTAGGGAGAAGGTTGAATTAGCAAATGTATCTCGTCCTTCTGTTCCACCAGAACTTGCTCCTGTGAGGGGGGTGGGAGGTGGTGTGTCAGTGGGGGGGGGGCTGCGCCCTACTTCTGCCACCTGATGCCTCCCCCGGCCACAGTCCTTTCTTCAGCTTTGGTCACCTTCTGAATCCTAACCTTCCCTTCCTCCCGGTCTCTCAGGTCCTGCCTCAGCCCCCACGGGGTGACCTTGTTCGTGGAAGACTGAAGACAGAAGCATGTCTGGCATTATTATTCTGTTGTCCATATGAAGACTGTGAAGTTTGAGGGACACCTGCGTGGCTCAGTCGGGTGAGCGTTGACTCTTGATTTCGGCTCAGGTCACGATCTCAGGGTTGTGGGATGGAACCTCGTGTTCCGGCTCTGTGCTCAGTGGGGAATCTGCTCGGGGTTCTCTCTTTCCCCTTCGGCACCCCCACAACTCTCTCATGCAAATAAATAAATCTTAAAAAAATAAAGACTGTAAAAACTGAATGCGCAAACCTTGAACTATTCTCGTAAGTGAACCAAAATGATGCAAAGAGAGCAGTGAGCGGAATGGTGTCCCGCCCGACCGAGACTTCGGATTCTTCCCCAGCTCCCCACCCTCGTGGGTGTCGCCAAAAGGGAGGGGCAGCCCAGCAGGGTAGAGGACCCTTCACTAATAATGGAAGGAAATTGGGAAAGGAAATTCCATATATCATCAATGTATGCTATTTCCCAATGGGGTTTACTTAGACGTAATTCTTCATGTCCCATAATAATGGGGGTAATTCTGATTAGGGTTTAAACAGAAACATCTGTGTGGGGCAGCACAGTGCTCCAGTGAGCCTGGCCGTAAAACTGGAGGCAGCAGAAGAGTCCCTAGGGGCAGGATCAAGCTGTTCTTCCAGACCCGTTCTGAGCTGTGCCCTTGGGGAGGTCATGTAGATTATCAAAGCCTCAGGTTAGCATATAAAAAACTTACCTCCCAGTTATGATAAAGCTAAATAATTTAGCATCTATAAAGTCCTAGGAGATGAAAGGCACCATAGAAATGCAAATTATCATTTTACTAGAAGAAGCTTCTGTAGAAGCAAAGGAACACGCTCTCTTTGACGGCTCTCCAGTTCAACTGACCGAGAGCATTGTGCTTCCGCCTGAGAGATCGGCGATATTTAACTGCCCGGGTAATTGCCTACCCTCCTCCCCCGTGTCATCTGTCCTGCTTAAGAAGTATCTTGGTGGTTTCTTTTCAGCAGTTACCTCCCTCCTTTCATTCTGACATTCCTCAGCAAATTGAACAAAATAAGTTGCCACGAATCCCCAAACAGAAACAGGGCATCTTCATTACGTTAATTATGTTTTAGGTGGAGTCTTTCTCATAACAAGAAATAGGTATCAAAGTTTTAATTTAAGTTCCAAAGACAGTAAATTGCTAGTGGCAAAAACTTCCGCTGCAGCCCACTTGTGCCGCGGAGACCCTGTCTTACAACCCAGGGGATGTTCCAGTAGGGTGCCCTCCCGGGCGAAAAGGTTGTTCCCCTGATTAACGGTGGTAACACGAACAGAACCTCAAATGCAACTAGGAAGCAGGCAGCCACCTGCTCTTCTGTACCTAGCCCGTTAGGTCTTGAGTCCACTCCTTCTCTCTTCGGGGCTCGCCACTGGGACCAGCGCATGCGCACCTGTCCAGAGCTCCCACACAGGTGAGTAGACGGACCCAGGCTTCCCACCGCAGTCCCCAGTCTGGCTGAGGGTCCGAGGGCTGTGGTCAGCCAGTCCCCCAAATTGGGAGAAAGCCCACGTGCTTCTCCGTCAGGGGGTGCAGACACCTGGGGAAGGGTTGCACAACTTTTGTGGTTCATAATTCTGACATCAAATGAGAATGATCACATGTTCTTTAGCCAGAATCTGGAAGGTGGCCCAACAATCTTTAGGACATTTCCCGTACGACGCAGCCTAGGGGAGAAACCCATTTAATTTTATAAAATTGGATTTTTTGGGTTATTTTAATGTATTTGGAGAAGAGGAAAAGTCTTTCTATTTAGGACTGTTTGAGAAAAAAATGTGGCTCCACCTATCTAACAATCCTGGTGCAGAAAAACGTAGATAATCCTTGACAAGTAAACTGAATAATTCAAGTTGGCCCACTCTGTTAGGGCTCCTACAAAGTGTTTCCACAGACCCAGTGGGTTACAAAACACAGAAATGTATTTCTCACAGCTGCGGAGGCTGAGAAGCCCAGGGTCCAGGTGCCTACACGGTCAGGCTCTGGTGAGAGCCGCACAGTGCCGCCTTTTCCTTGTGTCCTCACGTCCTCACACGCTAAACAGATCCCCGAGTCTCTTATAAGGATGCTAACCCCATCGTGGAGGCTCCGCCCTCCTGACCTCCTGACCTCCCACAGTCCCCACCTCCTAAAACACCATCACATGGGAGGTTTGGTTTCAACATACAAATTTTGGTGGGACATTGGGTCCATAGCACAAACACTAATAGCCTGTACGAACACTTGCTGTTTCAAGTATTTTCTTGTTTCTAGTCTTGGGGTCAGGGTGGGCTTTGCAGAGCTGTACATTTGGCTTAGGATCTGGGCTCTGTCTCTCATGTGGGCTGGGCAGGTGACCAGGTGTCTGAGTCTTGGCGTCCTTGTGGAAAGACCTACATGGTCCCATGTGTAGGATGCACAGCGTGGTTTCTGGCATGGAGTGTGTATTTAATAAACACTGATCCCTTCCCCTGTTTCCATCAGCCCTTAGACCAGGAAAAATGCAAGACCTTGTCGAAGAGCCTGTGAATTATTTTAATGGGAGATTCTGAAATCGAAAGCTTTGCATGTATCAGCCTCTATCCGTCTGCGGCAACCAAGTGTGTTTATTTCAGGCATTCCTGAAGGTGGAGGTTTATGATCATCTAGAGGAATAGTTATTAAAGTAGTTGCCAGATATGGATTTTCATTAGGAAAGCTCATTCTCGAACTCATGCCATTTCTAATATGTGTGATAAAAGACAGAGAGCCAAGGAGTTCGACTTCTGGCCTTTGTTTATTTCTTGCCATATTAACTATCTTTTACCTGGCTAATTTATACCTTAAGTACACAAATATACCTAAAAACATGTTCTATCTGGTTAGTTTTTATATTTTCGAAATGCTTTGACACACATGTTTTTTTATCTCTCACGGTGCCATTGGGACTTAAAGGGGGAGTTTCATTCTCCCCCCATTTGGGACAAAGACACTGACATTCAGGAAGCTTGAGTGATTTCAAGAACTTTGCTCCATGGGAAGCATCCTTTCACTCTGGGTGGGATTCCTGCTTTAGAAAACCAGCTCGAAGTGGAAGACGCATTTTACTCATGGCCCATTGCTGACTTTCACTGTGACCGCTATTCTAACCAGAGTTTAGAATAGAATTGCCAGGGATGGGTTTAATGCAAGGAATATTTATTTGTGTGTCTAGGTACACGTACAGGTACAAAGGTATTTTTGTCTCCTGCTTCTTGCTAAAGTTGTCCTGAAATACACCATAATTAAGATGAGGACAATAAGACATTTAGGATAGATGCAAATAGGATGTAACCTTGAATCTTGTTTAAGACAACCTAAATTATTGGAAAGGGGACTGGACCGGCAGGTCTGTAATTCAAGGACAATGAAACATTTCTGCTCTAAATTACAGACATTTTTCTGCTCGCGAGAGCTTGAAGTTGGGGATTCAAAACAATGAGCTCTGATCGCGCATGTGGGTGAATCGATCATTTGATGACATTAGATTGTGGTTGAATTTCTAGTCCATTTGTGGCTCAGATCTTAAAATGGGTGGCCGTCTGTTGGGTACTGCATTGAATGTTTGACACATCATGTCACTGATTTCATCTTCATTGGTGACCTACAAAGTGGCAATGGTCACTGTTTCATCAATAAAGATACCAAGGGTTAGATGGATCAGTAACTGCCCGGGTCAGAGCAGGTAATTCAGAGCTGGAATTCCAGTCCAGATCGTTCTGTCCTCAAAGACTCCTCCTTCCTAAAAACGACCTCCTTGTCATCGGCCAGAAAATGGGATGTTACAAGACGATAAATTCAAACCGGGGGAGACTTTCTCCCTGCCCTCCTAGACTCCATGCCTCAGTCCATGAAATACACCGACAATGGGCAGATTAACAGCATAAAATTATGCACATTTATTAATTTTTAGTCCCGTATACATGGGGGCATCACAGGAGAAAGTGTGAATAGCCAAAAAGTCAGTGAGCTCTGAGAGCTCATATGCCGTCCTAGGCATCTCAGGGAGATTGAAGGAACGGGTTAGGGCAGATGGCTGGGTCTGTAGAGGAACAAATGGGAAAGGGACAGTTTGTGACCGTCTGTCTGCATGTGGGGTTGACTTCTCGGTTCCTCTCCTGGGACAAGAGCCAACCTTCCTGGTTAGCAAAGCTCCTAATGAAGGGATTGCTGACACTGAGGTCCTTTTGGAGGATCCGTCTTTAGGCAGATAGCAAAGTTTGGAGGATTCCGCTCTCCCTGCATCTGCTGTGTTTCATGTGCTTACCAAGGAGCAGGGTTGTTGGATCCTATGATTAGAGGACATTAAACTATGTAAGAACCCACCAAACTGCAAAGTGGTGGCGCCATTTTGCATTCCCTCCAGCAACGATGGGGAGTGGGTGCTCTCAGTGCTCTGGATTTTGGCCCTTCTAATGAGTGTGTCATGGCATTTCATGATATTTTAATTCGTATTTTCCTCATGACATCTGGCGTGGAGCGTCTTTTCATGGGCTCGTTTGCCATCTGTAGATCTTTAATGGTGAGGTTTCTCTTAGGGTTTTTGGCCTATTTTTAATCTTCCCATTGTCAAGGAGTATTGTTCTTATCAACAGAAGAAGGCAGGTTATAGTTTTTTATAAAGAGATCTCCCCATGAATGCCAAGGATATGAAGGGAATGCACTTTTGTCTGCTTTAAGATGTGTTGTGGTCACTTTTCGTGTTTCACATGAAGAAATGATCAGTTAGTCATTTAATAAATGACTTTATTAAATGCTTAAATGTGCTTATCACCTTGACTTGGCCTTTGACTTCCCAAAGAATGTAATTTTGCCAGTTATGTAAATCCACACATATATCCACACTAGCCACCCAGAGATTCACGCGAGGAGTGTCTCTAGTTGGGGCATGACTCCGAGGTTCTGATGTTAAGGGAAAGGTTGGACATCACCCAGGGTGGGGTGCCTGGGCTGGGCAGTCTGCACAGCAGAGGGAGGCCTCCCGGTTTCCTGGGGCTCTACACTGGTATGCTTGGGTTCTGTGCACCCTCTACCTGAGTCATCCTAGTTTCCCGGGAAGTGTTGTTGCCCTGGAATCTGCATCGCGCGCTTGAACACTCTCCATGCTCCAAAACATAGTGGACCCCCTTCTGCTGCGTCTGGAGTTTCCAAGTGCTGTTGCCTGAAAGTTAGCATTGCTCCAAAATCCCCATGTTGACACCTTCCCCTCAAGGCGAGGGTGTGGGGAGGTGGGGACTCTGGAAGGTGACACAGTCATGAGTGGGGAGCCACCATGATGGGATTAGTGTCCTTCTGACGGAGACCCCACAGAGCCCCTCACCTCTCCCACCAGGTGAGGATACAGTGAGCAGACCGCACCTGTGATCCAAGAACCTGGGTCTCACAGACTCTGACTCTGCTGGTGATTTGGTCTTGAACTTCCAACCTCCAGAGCTACGGGAAATCCATGTCTGCTGTTGAAGCCCCCATCTGTGGTCCTTTGTTGCAGCAACCCCGGGCTCACGGAGCCAGGAAGCCCCTTGGAGTTTGTGCCTGCACTGGTGTCCAGAGAGTCAGTGAGCAGGACCCCTCCCAGACATAGGAGGAGGGCTGGGTGCCGTGGATGGAGGCAGAGCTGCTTCCGGAGTGCAGGCTGTGAATCCTATGACAGTGTTGTGTTAGGGAACCTCCTGGGTGACATCGGCATGGACGGTCAACTGTACTTCCTCAGAGCAGGCATGTGCCTTTGATGCAGTGCAGCGGACAAGGAGCCCCAGGACCCAGCGCCCGGCTTCTTTGGTCACCCCAATATCAAGCCACGTTCTCCGTGTCCCGGAGGTGGTGTGTGCTGAGCGCGGGTCACACCTGTGATCTTGGGTCCCAGGCTGAGAGAGGTGAAGGCCAAGTCCAAACCTGTTCCTTATGACCTGGGTTTGTGGGCTCTGCTCTTTGTTGGGGTGAAGGAAGGTCGCATGTTACGGCGGAGGCTGGCGCTGTGCAGAGCCATTGAATTGTGTGAACTTCACCTTTCCTGGTGTGAGGTTCTCCATGGAATAAGGCAAAACTGTTGCATGCCAAGTAGGGCAAAAATGCGGATTGCCGTCATGGAAAACAAAGGTCTTCCTTGATTTTGTCCCCTTAAATAGAGGTGTTGTCAGCCTATAAGGAAAGAGGGCTCCCCTCGTTTACCAGTGTTCTTAATGACTTCAATGACACGGACGGCGTCCCGGTCATCGCTCCATGTTTCTGAAGCGCTGTCACAAGGATACTCCGTGTCTGGTTCGGCCGCTTGCAAGCGGCCCTGGCTGAGTTCCACAAGCCGTCGGAGCCTGTGCCCATGACTGCAGCAAGCAAGTGCACCCCCACACACGGGCACACGCACCGCATGTATGCACACGCGTACGCACAGACATGCAAACGTGCATCACACGCACACACAGACACAGGAAGAGGTGCCCGACCGTGCCTGCCACAGTGGATACAGTGAAGCCCCTGCTATCTCCCGCAGTGACAGGGAGGTCCCTCCTGGTCCCACGTGGCACCGAGGGGATGCCCATTTTCCCTGAGGGTGACCTCCACGGGCTGTGTATCCGGGGCTGCTGGGCTTGGCCCATGGGGGCTGTGCCATAGGAATGAGTGTGGGGGGCGGGAAGGCAGGCGAACCCCCCCGACTCTGTTCAGTGGGTACAGCTTCCCAGGGGTCCCGGGCACCCCACAGGTAACGGCTTGCTGCTGCTAGCCTCTGGACCACCTCATCGTCTTTATTTGGCTTCTTGGCAGCTCGGTCACCAACCACTCTGGACTCCGTGCCCCACAGGGATTCCTTCTACCTTCCCGGTCAGATATTCCCCGCGCGGAACAGCGTAAGAACGCACAGAGGCGCTCGCAGGCAGGGGAGCCTGCTGGCCCGGCAGATGTCAGGGAGCACACCGTTACCTCACCAGGAACGGGGCGGCTCGGGTCTCAGGGAGTCACCAGGGGAGCGACAGTCCCGTCTGGTCCCAACACCAGGACGTCACGCTCCACTCCACAAGCCCCCTCTCTAGGGGAGCAGACGGCTGCACCCCAGCAAGGGCCACCTGGAAGGTGAAGGAGTCTGGAAAGGGGGGTCAGTGGAGCTCACAGTTTGGTCTGGACAAGAGCGAGCTGGGGGGCACGTGATGCTGTCGTCGCTGAGACCCGGATGAGGGGTCGGGTGCCCTGGGCTTGCCGGTCCTCCCTACGTGACTGTGTGGGCCGGACACAGGCAGACAGAGCGAGGCCAGGTGGTATGAGGGCTCCGCGGTGCTCCTGGGTCCCGGCGGAGCATGCAGCATGCCGGGCGGCCCCCTTGGGGAAGCTGTGGGGCTGCTGGAGAGGCAGAGGGAGCAGGGCTGTGGTCTCCGCAGGGAGGATCAGACAAGGCTGGGAAGGCTTGAAAGGGGCGCCCACGCGAACCTCACATTTGCTGGGACTGTGACAGCATAAGGCCCAGGGCCCCTGAGTCTCCAGATGCCTGAGGTCTCTCTGCAGCGACTCAGCCTCGACCTGGCAGCAGCCAGGAGCCTCTCTGTAGACACGTTTGCGGTCATCGACAGAAATCAGAAGTCCGCGGTAAAACCAGAGACACTCTTGTCACTGGGCCCGGCAATCGTGCTACTTGCTCTTTATCCAAAGGAGCTGAAACTTTCTGTCCGCACAAAACCAACACACGGATGTGTGTAGCGGATTCATTCATCACTGCCTGGACGCCGAAGCCACCAGGATGTCCTCGGCGGGTGGGTGGGCAGGTGAACGGTGGCTCCTCCAGAGATGGACTATTATGCATCACTAAAAAGGAAGGAACTCTGAAGCCACAAGAAGACGTGGCGGAGTCTTAAATGCTATCACGAGCTGAAAGAAGCCGATCTGAAAACCATGCGCCTCGAGCGATGGCAAACGTAAGACATTCTGGAGAAGACAGACCCACAGAGGCACTAAGGTCAGCGGCTGTCGGGTGCTGGGGAGAGGGGAGGGACGACGAGGGGGAACACAGGGGCTTTTGAGGACAGTGAGACTACTCCGCGTGACACTGTGAAGTAACAGTATTGCACACCAGTCGGGGTGCATTTGTGCAAACGCCAGAACGTACAGCAGCAGGGACGACCCTAGCGGGGGCTGTGAGCTCTGGGTAGCCATGGTGTCGGCTCCCAGTTTGTGGGAGGTACGGTTGAGAGGAAGGCTGTGCTCCTGTAAGGGGCAGGAGGCATGTGGGAAATCTCAGTACTTCGTCTCGGTTTTGGCGTGAACCTAAAATCACTCTCAAAAGAGACAGTCTTAGAAAAAGAAACCCAGGAATGCAGTACCTGTTGCAACAAGGAAGGACCGTGACAACGTGATGCTGAGTGAAGACAGCTCGAGACAGAGGCCACCTAATGTCCGAGTCCAAGTCTATGAAATGTCAGAACAGATAAACCTGCTGAGACAGAAGGTAGATTCGTGGTGGCCAGGGGCTGGGAGTGACACACAGCAGGATGGGTGGGTGACGGTGCAGGGACACAGGGTCTGTGGCCATGTTCTAAAAATGATCGTGCTCGATGGCTGTCCAACCATGTAGATACTGAACCTCCCTGAACTGTATGCTTTAGGCAGATGTATGATGTGGTAGGTGAGTTAAATCCTAATAAAGTTGTTATTTAATAAAAAGCATGGTTCATACAGCTATTTGCTGTGTGACCTGGGGAAGGTGACTTGGTGTCTAAGGGCCTCGGTTCTACCTGCTCTACTGGAAGTGTCGGGTGTAAGTGAAACAGTGCGTTCACACCTGCCGTGTGCCTGGTGTGTTACAGGCTTCAGATACCTTGCACCACGTCGAGTCCCACACTTCAGTGTTTTATGATTTGCATGTGATGCTTTGTTGGTTCCTGTGTCCTGGGTCAGGAGGAAGGACTTCATCCAGGCAGCACAGTGCTGTGTACTCAATACCTCCAGCGGGGCCTGGATCACCGCAAGCTCTCCGCAGATGCTTCCAGACTGACGCCAGCTGGTCCTGCCGTGGACGGCGGGACTTGCTGACCCAGCAGATCTCTGGCCCCAGGGGACCTTCTCCAAAAGCAGGGTCCCTGAGAATCTTGGCCCCAGAAGCTTCACCGCTGCTCTGAGGGACTGCCAGCAGGTTCCTCCTTAACCCCCCACTTAATTCTCTGGGGCAAACCCCTCCATAGGAGTGACACAATTCTCATCCCAAACATGACTTGAAGACCAGGATTTGTTAATTACTGCAGAAGTCGAGCATCACCCAGGAAACCTGCCAGGTTCCTGCTCTCTGAGAGCTCCTACATGGTCTGTCAGCCTGACCCCGGGAAGCCCAGTGGAAAGAAGCAGGAGCCCTTCCCAAACCACCCGAATACGTCCGTGAGAGTTCTGAGCGCCTTCCTTTCCCCCGATGTCTGTGCTCTGACAGCAGACACTGTGGGTGCCTGCCGGGTCTCCTACCACTCGTGGGACCACCTGTGCTCTGGGGACCCTGCATCTTGGTCTCAAGGCCCCCTGCCCTGCGGGACTTGCTCACTGGCCCCCTGGCAGGCTCAACATGCCAGCACGCTAGCGCCTCGGCAAGGGCTCTCGAGCGCGGAGGGGCCACCCAGGACCTCCTGGCTCTTCAGTGGCACCACTGGGTGTAAAGGGCGCGCAGCCACCTCGGCCCTGCAGAGACCTCACTGAGGCTCCCTTTACGACCTTTAGCTCCTGCCTCTCTGCTTCCTTTCTTCCCAGAGCTGCCTGGCTTCACTCCCCGTGAAACAACTTGCACACAGATCCTCGTCCTGGAGTCTCTCTGTCTTGGGGAGATCCAAACCAAGATGGTAGAAGGAGGGTGACCAGCTGTCTTCGTTGTCAGGGGCTGACAGGTTTCCATGAACACTGGACTTCTAGGACCTAACTTGGGAAAGTCCTGGACAAATTGGGGGCAGTGGTCACCCTAACTAGAAAGGAGACCCTCAGGAGAGGATTTGGGATGACAGCAAGGATAGCACTTGGCTGTAGCCTCACAAAGCCCAGTCCCTGAGGTGTGGTCGGGGGTGGTGAATGAAGGTGGAAGGGGACCGTGGCAACCGTGTTAGCAAACGAGAAACATGGGGCAGTGCCCCGGACCCGGGATGTAGAGTTGGCCGCCTTTGGTCACCTGCATGAAAACTTGCAAGGGAATGACAGGCTCAAGTCAGCTGACTCTCCAGGCCCGACTCAGTCACTGCAAGCCCGATGGTAAAGTCAGGACCCTGTGGGCTCAGGTGGGATGTGAACCTGGGAGGGGTATTGGGGTGAAAGTCCATGGGATTGCTCTGAACCTTCTGGCCACCAGAAGTGGCCTTTGCTAAAGAAGATAACTACCCAGTGCTTAGCAGCTAACCAAAGACCTCAGCTGAAGCAGATGTCCCAGGAGGTGACACTTGCCCTCACTCCCACTTCCTCCTGATGCATCTGGACCAAACACCACAGCCAGATCTCAGCACAGGCCAGATAGCCATGTGGTGTGCCTGCTGTAGAAGGAAGGAGGCAATTCCCCAAAAAGGCTGCAGAGCCTGATGAGTATATCCGAGAACATGCGGGGGCAGGTCTTGAAGGGGTTGGCCAGTGGAGGGCAGGAGAGATGGGAGGATGTAGGCACAGGCTGCTGAGACTCATCCAAAAAGGATGTCCAAGTCCAGCCCCGAGATGCTACCAGATGGCTCTTTGATGCTGGCAGAAGACGACAGCCTCTGGTAGATGAGGTACAGATGCTGGACTGTCCAGGTGGTTACCAGAGAGAGGTGATGAGACTCAGAGAAATGGACACACAGGAACAAGCTTAGTGTACAAGATCCAAGAAACCACCAACAGACCGTATGCCATAGGGGAACCAGAGACCACGTGCTTTACTGAAATAATCAAGAACACAGGGCTGCAGGGGTACCCACATTGTGGGGGAGCCTCAGTGAGGGGGTCTTCTTGAAGGCAGGCACCTGGTAGGCTCAACTCTACAGACCGGGGTCTCATGGTGTTGGTGGGGACGCTGGGATTCCAGAAGAGCCGGGGCCCGGTGGTAACGCCTCTCAGAAGCCTGGTGGGCAAACTTACCACGGTATACCATGAGGCTGGGTGACAGCCAGATGGCCTTGCCTTCTGGGGTCTGCGGTGATGGGAGGCATACCACGGAGTTCCTGCAGAGGTGGCCAGTGCGGACAGTGCTGAGTCTTTATCAACAAGAGGTCAAGGGCAAGTGAGCCCAAAGCTGATGCCCCTCCGAACAAAACAGGGCTGTCCTGTCTCGACACAGAGCAGAGTGAGTCCTCAGCCCCAGAGCTGGTCAGTTATAGTGAGGGTGAGAAGGGGTCCTGTGAGAAGGCTCCCTGAGGACATATCACAAATATTCCTGGTCCTCTTCCAAAGGAAACTGTGGACGTGTAGTCACAGACTGTATCTATTAGGATAGGAAAATGCCGTGGTTATTCAAGGAGTCGCTTAGGTACAAGAAAACCACAAATAACATCACAGAATCCAGGTCATTTGGAGGATGGATGACAGAACTGGGTCCCAAGTTGAGATCACAGCTGGTCCGACCGGTCCACGGACGGCCCCTGGTCGTTTCCCCAGTTCCCAAGCTCATGCTTAGTGGCAAGAAGAGTCCAGGTCTGTGTGTAGTGACTCTGTTGGTAATTACGCTGGTGACTAGGAAGGAACGACGTCCCCTTCCGGCCACGATAGAACCCGGAAGCAACACTGTGCCCCAGGCAGCAGGAGAGGGACCCCCTACCCAGAAGAGTTCATGCATGCAGGAACTGTGAGCCCCCCGCCCCCCACCCCCCGCACTCAGCTCATGCACTGTCCGCCCCCCTGTAGAGACAGCTGAGCAACTGCAGGCCACGGGGGGCTACGGAAGCCCGAACAGATGATGATTCCAAGCACAGCTCCTGAAAGTGGCATCTTTATTAGAAAAATAAACAAATTTCTGGCATTTGTATGCAAGATAGAAACGGAGAGCTGTGTTTCAGCTCTGCTTGCAGGAGCCAGAAATCCAGCATCAGGGGAGATTTTCCAAGCCTTCTGCAGCACACCTCGTCAGAAGCAAGTGCAGGAGATGTGGCTGGAGGTACAGATGTAAGACGAGGTCGACCCTGATCCAGTCTGGTGCCTTTCTAAGAAGAGGAGAAGGGGACAGAGACGTGCGCAGAGGGAAGACCACGTGAGGACACAGGGAGGGGACGGTGTCTACACACCCAGGGGAGAAACCTCTGGAGACACCAACCCTGCCCACTCCTGGACCTCAGACTCCCTGCCTCCGGGACGTGGGACAGTAAATGTGCTGAAGACTCCTGGGCTGTGGTATTTGTTACGCAGGCTGAGCTGACTAGCACGCCTCAGTTTGGTGCAAATACTGGGTGACAGAGTGGCCAGTGGGAGAAACGCGCTAACACCAGGGCTGGGTTCCAGACTCCCAAGGGAAACAGGTGTCAGGTGCAGTCCCTGTTCCTCCCTTTTCCTTACAGTGCGGAGGCCCCCCAAGAGTGGCTGTTAGAACCCACTTCCTGCAAAGCTATCTGTGTGACTGTTGGCAGCTAACCATTCCTTTATTTCTCTCATGAATTCTTGATGGTGTTTCTGTGAAAGAGAATGTCTGCTCTGTGTGATTCCTGCTCCTTCCCACAATGTACCCCTGAAGCAAAAGGAGGGAGCCCTTTCTAAAATCTGGGTACTATGTCAGAGGGAGACTGTGATGCTCTGTCCCTCTCCGTTCTTCTCAAAAAGAAAACTCAGTTTCCTCCCCGTTGTCCAGGGTCCATCGTCGGGGTCATCGGTGAGATAAGCACGAGAGCTTCATGGTGTGCTAGAAAGGAAAGTGACAAGCATCACACACACAAAATCCGTGTGCTATAAGCTGTGGATCCCAACTTTAAATCCCTCTTTCCAGGCCCCACTTCTGTTGTGGGACGTGGAGGGAATAGACTGCCCGGACCACGGGCTCGCTCACTCCTCTTGAGTCCCCACGACCTCCAGCAACTGGCCAGGAAGCATGACTGCAGACCAAGGTCTGTGTGTGCTGGTCACTGCCGGGACTCTCCATCACGGCGCCGTAGGAAGAAGGTGAATCCAGGCTCCAGTCGTCATGGTCAGTGTCAGTTCTGCTGTGGGCTGAGCTGCCCGAGGGCTGCCCCTCAAATCCTGGGCCTGCATCTGTACTTCCAAAGTGAGGAATGGGCTTCGATCAGGGGTCTTCAAATGACGTTCCGAGAAGTGTCAGGGTTCCTCAGAGGTGTCGGGGAGATGTGAGGGCACCAAAAAGAAGTGGGCTCAGTATCACTCCAACAAGCCCCTGCAGTAGTCAGCTCAGGCTGTGTAACAAAGCACCACAGACAGGCGGGAAGGGGGACTCACACACCAGAGTTTACTGTCCCACGTCCTGGAGGCTGGGGGTCTAAGGTGCAGGTAAGGACAGGGCTTCTCTCCTGGGCATGCAGACGCCATCCCCTCCCTGTGTCCGCACGTGGTCGTCCATCTGCGTGTGTCTGTGTCCTCCTCCTCCTCCTCCTCTTCTTCTTCTTCAAAGATTTTTTTTATTTATTTGACAAGCAGAGAGCACAAGTGGGCAGAGAGGCAGGCAGAGAGAGAGAGGAGGAAGCAGGCTCCCTGTGGAGCAGAGAGCCCGATGTGGGGCTCGATCCCAGGACCCTGGGATCATGACCTGAGCTGAAGGCTGAGGCTTTAACCCACTGAGCCACCCAGGCACCCCTCTCCTCTTATGAAGAACACCAGTCGGATCGGATCAGGGTCCCCCCAGTCACCTTATTTTACCTTAATCACTTCGGTGAAGACTCCATCTCCAAATACAGTGTCATTCTGAGGTCCTGGGGGTCAGGACTTCAACAGATGACATTTAGGGACTCAGGTCAGCCCTTAACCCATGCTCTTCTCCTACCCTTCCCTTCAAAAAGAGCTGCTCTGTGTTTGTCTGTGTTTCATGTTGGGGTTTGGTGTGGAGTTTTGCTTGGGAAAAGGTCTGACTCATCACAGACATCTGGAAGCCACCACAGTGAGATGAATCTTCTGTTCTCGCATTGGGTCTTTCTCAGACGTGCTCTTTCCTCCTCTGCCTCCTTGGGGTGGAGACTCCAGAGAACAGAGCGGCTGGGAACAAGTATAGCCCGTGTCTCCATCTCTCACATGGAAGGTGGTTCCTTAGGGGCCCGGGGAGACACCGAAGGCATTGGCAACGCACCCATGGAAACCTTTCCTGGCCTCATGCTCTTTGGCGGCCGGAGACAAAGGTCATCCCCACTCTGATGGAGTCGGAGCATGTGGCTGCTGTCCCTGATGTCAGTGTTGGGTTTTGGTGGCTGTTACAGAATTTCTCACACTCTGCATTTCAGAAGGCCAGCTGTACACCCACGTGTATCCTCCAACGTGGGCTCTGCTTCTGGAAGGTTCTCTGGAGCCACAGTGGGATTAAGACTCAGCCATGGGATTTAGGGTATGGGGGTACTCTAGGAGGGGGCCAGAGAGGACCTGTGTCCTTACCCTCTGCCACTCGGGTCTCCTGTGGAATCCTCCCGTCTGGGCCCACGACAAAGGAAGTGGGCTCTAACTCATACGAATATGGATACAGTCTCCCAAATTGTCTGGATTTAGTAGCTGATGTCAGTGTAGTTGGGGTTGTGCTAGTCAGCTATCGGTGCACATCACAAGGCAGACCTTGAGGAACTACTTTCTGATTTTGCTGCGTGGCCATAGGAAAGGGGGAGAGGTCACACTGGTCTTTTCTCACTGTCCTGAGCCTAGAGGAGAGGGCTGCTTTCCTTAGAAAAATGTCACCATCTGGAGCAGAAGATAAGCTCTCGGCCCCAGAAATGAGGGAGGGCGATAGGGAGAGGGCAGGGAAAGCATGAGCAACAGCCAGTTCTTCGGCTTCGGGAATGCAGCGAAATTCAGTGGAAATGAGCACATCGGACCATCTGAAGGGAGATGGGACCAGCCTCCTGCCCGAGGAAGCAGCCATATGACACCACCGCACCTGCACCCGGCTCAGGGGGTCTCTGAGGAATTTAAAAATACTACACGTCTCCAAGACTCCAAGACTAAGACCTCTGACTGGGGAAAGTCTAATTCTCAAGGTCATAATGTGCAGAAGCACAGAATCTGCCTTGGAGCCGGGCTCCAGCCGGGCGGGAGTAACGCCCCACCCTCCTCAGTGCTGAGACCCAGCTGGGGACCCCAACGTCACCCTCAAGGACTCTGCTGCACTGGTGGGAACTTCTCACTCACCTGTCAAGAGATTTCCTTCTAAGCACCTACAAACTACGGCACTTATTTTATAGAAGAATCCGTTTTGTTTGAATTAGAATCCTGTTTCCCCAGTAAGATGATTGTAGACTCCTGGAGGGACAGACATGTCTTGGAGGCACAGCTTCAGGAAACCTCCTTGCATGCCCAAAAGGAATCAATTAGCCATTCACTGAGTTATTTCTTAATAGAATTACTGTCTCTTCTAGTCCGCCTTTTCAAAACATGTTTTGAAGGCGTAGCTAATCAGATCA
This sequence comes from Martes martes, assembly GCF_963455335.1. Taxonomy (NCBI): domain Eukaryota; kingdom Metazoa; phylum Chordata; class Mammalia; order Carnivora; family Mustelidae; genus Martes; species Martes martes. The sequence goes on along the minus strand of NC_137895.1, from coordinate 139,444,784 downwards.
TCCTCGTACACTTTAAAAAGAGAGTTGTATGAAGAATAACTTGCAGGGGACATAGGTAGGAGCAGGGACATGTGAAACAGGTCACTGCTATTTGGGAACTCTGGATAGGACAGTCCTGCGAGCCTGGGAGCTCACGTGTCAGGGGAGAAATGGCTGGTTGGAGAGAGATTTTGAAGTAGAGCCAACATGGCTTTGTGATGCAGAGGGCGAGAGGGATATGTACGAGAAATTAAGAGTGACTCCTGTATCTCGGGGCCAAGCCAGTGGGCAGTGGCGGGAAGAGTGGGGTTTGCCTCATAGCGTCATTGTCTCCCAAAGGCATCGCTCAGCTCAGCGTCTTCCCCCGGCCCTATTGTTGACTACTTGGGGATGGAAAGGCAGGAGAGCCAACGTCTTGATACAAAGTTATCAATGTTTTTTAGGTGGGTTTTGAAGAATAAAAACAGAAATGGCAAGTAAATCGCTCTCCTCTCTATGAATCTCTATTTACACAATGCAGGTTTTGTTTTATTTTTTTTTAACTACATACATGTAGATTTTGGGTAGTTGGGCAAAGACATTGCTGACCAAGGACTGTCTTCTAGAATTCTTGATTGTTCTTAGGGCCTTAAGGGATCATCCAGCACATAGTCCTTTCCTGGGAGCTTATAAAGTGGCAGAAGATGCCGGTGGCAGGAAGATACAAATCCCCGGCAAGATCGGACATGACTGATGTTTGGGGCATGAACACAACAGGTACCTATTATATATAAGCTTTCTTTCTTGCTGCACAGAATGTTAAAAGCTTATAATTTACTACAGCAGTATTTTCTACTGCAAGAACACCCTACCAGCCAAGTAAAAAATTATGGCAGGTGAGAATGACTAACAAATAAATAAAAAGTTAAATGGAGATTTCACTGAAATTAAGAAAATGGTTGTAATTTGATTTTCCTGCCTTATTTTTTGTATGTTTTTTTCAACACTAAGCAGTGTTCTTCAAAACGATGCTGAATTAAAAAAAAAAACACAAAACTGATACTATCGTTTTATCTTGCTTCTCCTGGAGCCCCCCCAGAGGCCTGGAAACCTAGAAGCAGCCCTACCTACCCTTCCATGGGTGGGGGTCCTGGGGCCAGTCTCGTGGCTGACCAGGACCAATTGCCTTGAAGACTCAGCAAGTCAACCGCTCTCCTCATCTCACTCAGCTTTCTGATAGGAAGCTTGCTTGCGGAAGTTATTCACACCGAAAAGACACGAGAAGGCACGACTTGCTCCTTAGTCCCAGACCAAATAAATTGGGGTCTTTTCTCCTGTTTTCTTTTGTCCTCCCACCCCTTTGGAATTGGCGAGGAAACGATTGCCAACTGCTGTTGGCGTCATGAGGACCGTTCTTATCTGACTGTTACATTAATACCATCCTTAAAAATCGACCAAAGGATGATGAGCATAAATTTTTTTTTAAGATTTATTTATTTATTTGAAGTGGGGGGAAGGACAGAGGGAGAGAGAAGCAGACTCCATGCTGATCTCGGAACCCCACACAGGGCTCGATCTCAGGGCCGTGAGATCATGACCTGAACTGAAACCAAGGACTGGGCTCCTAACCGCACTGATCATGAATGTTTTGTACTGAAAAGGCAGTAATTTTCTTTGAGATGTTATTTTGGGCTTTAGAGGAGAGGGGAAAGACAGTGAGAACGGAGATAAGGCGTTCCTGTGAACAGGGCTGGCCTTGGGAAGGCTTACCCGGGCCTGGGGCCTTGGCAGGCGGCTTTGCACGGTGCCCCCAGGACAGGGTGGCTGAGTCCCCGGAGGGCACTCATTCCTGTCCACCCTCCGCTGCTCCCCTGTCCTCAGGCCCCTGAATGAGCAGGGCTCACGGGCACACCCAGCAAACACCCGTGCTGCGCTCTTGTCCCACAGAGCCCCGCGGGCTTTCTAATGCGCTCTTTATACACCAACTAGACCCTTTCAAACCCCATTTGATGTGTACCCCAGAGATATAAGGACTCTCCTATGAAATGAATAGGGATGTCTCCCTTCACTACCAGTAGCACACTCCTTCTTTTGTTTTGCATTTTACATATTTCCTGAGTGTTTCTAACTGACTGTATCTGAATTATTCAGAGCAATTCTAAGCTGTCGATCCTGGGATCTCATGTGAATTAATACCTTTGGAAAATGAACACTATGGTACATCCAGGCCAGTACGGGCACTTCCTCGTTATTTATTTATTTTTTGATGGTTTGAGATCAATTAAGTAGTTTAGTCCAAATATGTCTAAGGGAAGCACTGCATTCAGAAGCAAGAACAAGAGGTTAAGTGCTCACACACACACACACGCACACACACGCAAACACACACACATGTCCCCCCCCCCCCCCCCCCGATATGGAGGCAGCCTCTCTGCTGGCGAGACAAAGCGTGTCTGTGCTCACAGACGTGTGGTGAAGCAGTTCAGTAAGCGGCAAGCAATTCGGAAGTGGTGCCGGTGTAAGGCCTGCAGAGGCTCGGAGGAGAGGCCGAGGGGGCTTCTGGGAGCAGCCCGGCTCCAGGGAGGAAGTGTGAGGGAGCAGCAGCTTGAGAAACCAGGAGGGGGTCAGACGGGGACCAGGGAGAGGGCGAGCTCCAGAGGGAGAAGAGGGCGAGCCCAGACAGGAGTGGGACGTGTCGTCCCGACTCAGCCCTTTCATCCAGCCTGGCCCACCCGTGCGTCAGGAGATGAGTACCTGTGATGGTTAATTTGGGGCATCCACTTGGCTGAGCCCTGGTGCCCAGATGTGTGGCCAAACACGAATCCGGGTGTTGCTGTGAAGGTCCTTTTTAGCCGAGATGAACATTTACACCAGTAGACTTTGCCACGTATAGATTCAAGGCAATCCCTATCAAAATGCCAGCAGCATTTCTCACAGAGCTACAACAAGTAATCCTAAAATCTGTAGGGAGCCACAGAGGACCCCGAATAGCCAAAGCCATGTTGAAAAAGAAAAACCGAGCTGGAGGCATCACAGTTCCGGACTGCAGGGTACGTTACAAAGCTGTAGTTATCAAAACGGAATGGTACTTGCACAAAAACAGACACGTAGATCAAAGAACAGAATAGAAAACCAAGAAATAAATCCAAAATTATACACTCAATCTTTGACAAAGGAGGAACGGTCTTGCAATGGGAAAAAAGACGGTCTCTTCAACAAATGGTGCTGGGAAAACTAGACAGCTGCATGCAAAAGAATGAAACGGGACCATGTTCTTACACCACACACAAAAATAAACTCAAAAGGAGCTCCTGGGTGGCTCCAGCAGTTAAGTGTCCAGCTCTTGGTCTCAGCTCAGGTCATGATCTCAGGGACGTGAGACTGAGTCCTGTGTTGCGTACTGTGTTCTGTGCGGAGTCTGCTTGGGATCCTTTCTCCCTCCCTCTCCCTTTTCTGTTCCTCTCCCTGCTCATGAGCTCTCTTTCTCTCTCTCTCGCTCTCTCTGTAAAATAAATAAGTAAAATATTTTTTAAAAAGCAAGAAATAAATAAGCTCACAATGGATTAAAGGTCTAGATATAAGGGGGCACCTGGGTGACTCAGTGGGTTAAGCCTCTGCCTTTGGCTCAGGTCATGATCTCAGGGTCCTGGGATCGAGCCCTGCATCGGGCTCTCTGCTCAGCGGGGAGCCTGCTTCCCCCTCTGTCTCTGCCTGCCTCTCTGCCTGCTTGTGATCTCTCTCTCTGTGTCAAATAAATAAATAAAATCTTAAAAAAAAAAAGTCTAGATATAAGACCTGAAACCATAACAATCCTAGAGGAGAAAACAGTCAGTAACCTCTCTGACCTTAGCTGTAGCAACTTCTTACTAGATACGTCTCCTGGGGCAAGGGAGACAAAAGCAAAAATGAACGATTGGTACTTCATCAAAATGCAAAGCTCCTGCACAGTGAAGGAAACTGTCAGCTACACTCAAATGCAACTACGGAATGGGAGAAAACATTTGCATATGACAAAGGATTAGTATCTGAAATATATAAAGAACTTATACAACTTAACACCCAGAAAAATGAACAATCTAGTTAAAAAATGGGCAGAAGAAAGGAACATTTTTCCAAAGAAGACATCCAGATGGCCAACAGACACATGAAAAGATGCTCAGCATTATTCAGCATCAGGGAAATGTGAATCAAAACCACAATGAGATCCCACCTCACACCTGTCAGGACGGCTAAAATCGACAACACAAGAAACAACACGTGTGGCGAGGATGTGGAGAAAGGGGAGCCTCTTGCACTGTTGGGGGGAATGCAAGCTGGTGCAGCCACTCTGGGAACAGTGTGGAGGTTCCTCAAAAAGTTGAAAATAGAGCTACCCTATGACCCAACAGTTGTCCCATTAGGTACTCACCCAAAGAAGACGAAAACACTGTTTAAAGGAATGCCCGCCCCCCGATGCTTATCTCCACATTCTTTATTATTTACAACGGCGAAATGATGGAAGCAACCCAAGTGTCCATGGACGAATGGGTGAGTAAGTGGTGGTGTGTACATACAATATAACATTACTCAACCATGAAGAAGAATGAAATCTTGGCATTTGAAACACTGTGGGTAGAGCTAGGGGGTATAAGGTGAAGAGTAACATGTCAGTCAGAGAAAGACAAATACCATACGATCCCACTCATATGTGGAATTTAAGAAACAAAGCAAACAAAGGGGAAAAAAGGGACAAACCAGAAAACAGACTCTTAGTTCTAGAGAACACACTGCTGGTTACCAGAGGGAGGTTGGCAGGGGGATGGGGGAGGAGATGCAGGGGATTCAAAGCACACTTATCTTCACAAGCACCAAGGAACGTAGAGAGTTGTCGAATCACTGTACTGTACATCTGAAGTTAACATAACACTGTAAGTTGACATACTGGAATTAAAATTAAAACTTCATAAAAAAAAATCAGTAGACTTTGAGTAGAGAAGATCCTTGTCCCTAATATGGGTGGGCCTCATCCAATCCGTTGAAGGCCTGAAAAGAACCAAAAAAAAAAAAAAAAGACTGACTTGCCCCAAGCTGAGCGGGAGGGAATTCTGCCAGCCGATGGCCTTCGGACTCGAGCTGAAGTATCAGTCTTCCCCGAGTCTCCAGCCAGCTGGCCGGCCCCGCAGATTCTGGACTTGTCAAACCTTCTTCCCGGCTCTGGTCCTGTCTTCCTCACTCCTTCCCAGTCCCCTCGAGCCTAACGAGCCGTCTGGCATTTGGCGTTTGATGAATCCTCCCGGATGCAGTTCTGGATGCTTCTCTGGCTTCGTTTACGCCCTATTCCCTTGCCCCCAACCCTGTCCTCCCCCTGTCTTGTCCTCAGCTGTTTGCTCTCACCCTCCGAGGACTCCTCAGGGTCTGATGCGGGAGAGGGAAGAGAAGGTAAGATTGGGGGAAAACGGAGTCAGCGGCCCCCTTCGAGGGGCCGGACCCCATTGGCCTGAGGGCACCCCGTCAGACTGTCTCCTGGGAGAGCTCACGGAAGGCCCCCCCCCCCCCCCCCCGGCCAGGATGGCTGTCACCGCCTTGGGATGATGGCTGCCAGTCACACCGCACAGGCCTGCGCACCAGAGGAAGAGGCTCGACTTTGTGGGTCCTGGGGAGCCACGCGAGGCACTGATCAGGCCACAGGGCAGTGGCTGGATGGAAATGCGCATGTGGAGAGGTTCATCTGACCGACGTGGAAGAGGAGAGAAGTTAGGACAGTTACTTCCTCGGGTACGAAGGGCCGCGATGGCAGTGCGTGTGCACGGAACGGACGCCTGGTCACCGCGAGAGGATCAGAGAACACGGAATATCAACATGAGAAACGAACCGGAATGTTCAGCATCCTTACGCTGGCCCAGAGCAGCCGTAGCCATTGCAGACGGGAGTGCTAACCCCACGAATGAAAGCCTGTGGGCATCGTCTAGGAGGAGGGCAGGGAGGGGGAGGCTGCCGGCAGCAGGAAGGACCCCCCCCCCCCACAGGGTGGAGGGTGCTCGCTCTGGGGAAGAGCTCAGAGCAGGGAACTGGGGGACACCCAAGGGCCAGCCTCCGGCTAATGGCATGAGGTTCCCCACACGTCCCTCCATCACTGAGCAACTGCTGCCCCGGGCGCTTTCCCGGTGTTGGTCCTGACGGTGACGCTGCTCCCGTCGGTCTCGCCGTCTCCCCCAGTAAACTCCCATGCCCGGCAGGTACCTGCAGGAGATCAGCTTGGGAGACAGAGCCGGACTCTCGGGGCTCACCATTAAGCAGACCATCTCTGTAGGGGGCCATTTAACCCTGGGGCCTCAGGGTCCTTGGGGAAAAAGGAGAGTGGGCTGGGTGATACTCGTGACGTCAGTTCTCAAGTATCATATATGCCTTGCAACTGCCCACACACGAGCCATTCCCTCCGACCTTAAACACCGCAGAAGGCGCAGCGAGAGTGCTCGGCTGACCAGCTCCAGGAGCCCCCCCGAGGCGCAGAGGGCAGCTGGCGTTCCTGCAGGCTCCTCTCAGACTTCTGGGAGGCCAGGATGGGGCCGTCATCTGAAAATACAGCCACGCCAACAGGCACCCCCGGCTGGGCCCCTCTGGCCGGCTGCTCCCTTCTGCGAAGTCCCCTCGCCTCTGAGATCTGCCGTGCGTGGACTGCTTTTCTTCCTCTGATGAGCCCCCAGTTCTCCATATCGTCTCCCCCAGCGCCCCCCGGGCCACCAGGTGAGGCTGGGAGGCAAGTCCCTCCTTCCTGTTCCCAGAGCACGACAGGGACCCTTCCTGGCATTCGGACGACACTGGAGGAGACAGCAGCAACAGTCCCTTCGGCCACAGATAAACTCGCGTAGCCGCCAGCATTCAGGGAGCCACGCTCCCTGGGGCAGAGGGGTGGGCTACGCGGGAGCCGCTCCCAGCTGCCATCCTCGCAGCGGCCAGCCCCCCGCGTCCCCCGAGGACGGTGAGCAGGATAGAGACCCGTCCATCCACCCATCCATTATCGTCCATTATCAGAGGGAAGCGTTCCAGCCCCTGGGGAGAAGGGAAGGGCACGCGGGCACAGGATTGTTGACCATGAACGGAGGAAATGCATTCTTTCCCTCCTTCCTCCTGTGACTGGAATTGCTGATGAGATCCACTCGGAGTTAGAGTGAGGTGGGGGTGGGGGCACGCGGGGCAGGGTCTCTTCGAGTAGCTTCCCACCACTGAGCCGAGACTAAAGGGTGCTGTCAAAATGCCATATGATTTCAGATTAGCCAAATTAATTAATCTAACTCAGTTCTTGGGTGTATTAATCATCTGTTTTAGAATTTCATGAGAGAAAGAACGTGACTTTTTCCGCCCAGTGTGGATGCACTTCGCCGATGGGTGGCTTTTCTTCTGCTCAAACCTGGTATTTCCATCTCTGCGGTAAGAGACGATCCTCAAATTCAGTAGCATTAAGTTTCTGTGACTTATTTTCTTTCATTTGAATTTGAAACTATCTACTTTCCTGCTCTTAAGATTACAAAGAGTAAGTGGCATTTTTTTTTTTCTTGAGCACTCACACGTGTTAAAAAGACTGGTTTCCATACAACCCACTTTTTGTAATGATTCTCTTTTAAATGCCACAAATCCAAAGGCATATACTTAAGGACAGATTTCTGTTGAACTCGTTTACAGACTGCAGGAACTCCAGAGTCTTCAGAAGGTCCCAGAGCTGAACAAAGGCTCCTCCTACGGACGGCCCTCCCCTTGTCTCGCGTGAATTCAGGACAATGGGCTCTCCTCGCTCATTTCCTAATTGTGCACACGGCATTGTTATCCTTGACTTACTCCCCCTCGTCCACCAGAAAGTGCTCTCCACGGAAAAAGACCCGTGACTCCTAACACTGACCTGACGCTAATGATTGAACACGAACAGTGATGCGAGCAGGTACAGCACTAAGCACTTCCCCTGCATGAAGCGGGTTCCATTACGACCATCATCTCACAGCCCGGATGCCGGGGTTCATGGTAAGCTCGTCGGGACCACATGGCATGATAATGATAGAGGAACAGAGAGGTGTTGAAACACATGGTGATGCTCCCAAACTCTGAATTTCTAAGGGGTAGGTCGACATGGTTGTCTGCTTCACACGTGTGCCTTCCAGGGGGCTGAGCCCCTCGGGGTGCGGGGCAGCAGAGCCCGAGCAGCTCCTGTCCTGTGTCCGGCATCGGGGAGGGGCCGAGGGGAGGTGGCGAAGCAGTTGTGCACGCTCTGTGTCCCCCGGGGCCGCTCCTGAGGGCTTTGGGCCAGGAGCTGCATGCGGGAGTGGAGAGCAGCCTGGACAGCAAGCAGGAACCCTGCCTCTTTTCCTACTGGAGCTACTCTCTTGGGTACAGTTCTCTGGCCTGGACCTCAGTTTACCCAGAATGCATGGCTCAGACTTAGAAACCCACAAGACCCACAATCGCAATGATGTGGGACCCAAGAAGCGAGAAGAAGGGCTACGCCTTCCCTGATGTCATTTTCCCCAGCCAATGTGACACAGGCAGGTAAAACCAACCGAGGCGGGGGTGGGGGGGCCTGTGACCACCCCGGAGAGTGGTGCTGGTGAGAACAGTCTAGTCCTTTGACACATTTCCTGGAGGGGGCCCAGACTTGATGGCTCAGTGCTGCTTTTCTACGTTCTGGCCGAGATCCAGCCAGGAAGTGGAAAACTACCCTGAGAAAGGCTGCTCTTGCGGTATTTCTAGCTTGGCTGGACACAGGAAGGACAGCGATCTTAGGGAAAAACATGTTTACACCTTTTTCTGCATGTGTATCTGTATCTCTCAGAGGTGCAGTGCTGGGGTTTGCCGGGGGGTTTGGAGCTAGCCCCAAACGGCTGACCCGCATTAGGTTTCTCCAGATTGGTTCGCTGCCACCCAAGCCGCTCCTGCCATGCCTGGGGACCGAGAAGGTGGTCTGCGTGCCACTCCCAGAGGCCGTGAGAAGGCATTTCTGGGAGGCAATGGGCAGGAACAGAAATCCGCACAGCCGTGTTGAGAAGCGGCGTTTCCAGATTCCCCACGGGTGGTCAGTGTCTGTCTGGGCAACGGCCGGGGTTATGAAATCTGTAAATATAAGAAATTATTTTGGGGTTTTGTTTAGCTTATGTCAGGAGGAGCCCGAGAAGGGGCCTTTTTAAGACTCACGGGCGGGTGGGATTTGGAATGGTCCCCGAAGGAGTTGTCTTAACAGAGCCCTGCCTCTCCTGGCCCTCAATTCCCTTTTAATCAACGACCTTCACGTTTTTGTTTGTTTGTTTGTTTTGTTCTTGATTTTGTTTTTCCCACCCAGGTCCAAACTTCTGCAAGTCTTTCTGGGCCGGCACGATACTTCCAGGGTTATTTTTATTAGCTATTCTGACCTCGACACGTGACTGGCTTGCCCTGCGTGTTATCTCGGGCTTGTTTCTGTCAAGCGTCGGGTACACCCCCCGACGAAAGCACCGGTTAGAGGACGCTGGTTTGCTTTGCCTCCCTGCTCCGATAACTCTGCTTTACGACCCCGGGCGAGGATCGCAGGGCTGTGGACAGAACACCCGCTTCCTGAAGAAATGACGAACCACATTATTTTTTTTGGCAAAATAATGCTTTCACTGGAATCATAATGTTACTGATATTTTTGAAAAAAACCGTGTTAGCGATCTGAGAACGCTCTAGAGGACTGGATTCCTTATAGACTACCCAGCTCAGGCTGAGCTTGCCAGTAACACCAGACACATACGAAGGGCCGAATATGCTCTTCTTTAAGGGTGTTAGGGCCACAGTAAATTTTGGTTACTGACGGTGAAGTTACAAACACTAACACAACATTTATGAAGCCTCCGTCAGGTCGGCTCACTCTGCTCATCGTCAAGCCCACGTTTTATTAGGCGATGCGGCTTTGCTTTCTCTAGGTTCGTGGCTGTCTGCTCAGTGGCTTCATTAATATTATTCCCGTGTATCTCAGGGACGTTACCAGCTATTGGTGAAAAGCAGCTTCGGGATGCCTGGGTCACGAGGGTAAAGACCTGCTATTCTCACCACCCAGAATCTCACTTTCGAGCTTTCCCTGAGATGGTAGCCATGCATGTGAGAGCTGGGATGAACACTGTGCTGCGTGCACGTGAGCGTGTGCATACACACTCATGCTCTACCACGCACACACTCACATGCATGCACCCCTGAGCACACACATGTGCACACACATGCACACTCGCACACTCTAGTACATGCTCATACTCTAACATCCACATATATTCACATGTGTACACCCTCTAACACACATGTGTGCTCACACTCACGCTCTACCATACACACACTCATATGCACGCATACCTGAGCACACGCATGTGTACACACACACTAGCACACACTCATACTCTAACATGCACATATACTCACAGGTGTACACCCTCTAACACACATGTGTGCTCACACACTCACATGTATGCACACTTGAGCACACACATGTACCCGTACTCTAGCACACATCCACATGTGCACACAGACACTCTAGCACACACTCATACTCTAACATACACATATACTCACACGTGTATACCCTCTAACACACATGTGTGCTCACACACTCACATTCTAGCATATGCACACACATTCATGCTTTAGTACACACACATTCACATGCTCACACATTCTATCACATGTACATATGCGTGTGGACACAATTCTTTAACAGCATGCACATATTCATGCTCTAGCACATATGCATACTCACATATGTACACAAGCACACTCATGATCAGCATATACTCACACATGCACACATGCTCACACTCACACACAGTCTAGCGCACACACATAAGGCTTCAGCCATCTGGGATCTTGACCCATGTCCATGGTGGGAGAGTTCCTCACTGTGTGAGTTTTGTTGGTAGGCACACTCAGACTTCCACCAAAGAGGATCCAAAATGTAAAACACTCCTTCTCCATTCCCCCAAAGTGGGCAACAGACCAGGGATGACATAATTCCTGTTTGACATGTCCTATAGGGAACTAGTGTTAGGGGCTGAATTGTGTCCCCTCAAAATTCATATGCTGGAGTCCTAGCCCCCCCAGTGTTGCAGAATGTGACCTCATTTGGAGATAAGGTCTTTGCAGAGATGATTAAGTTAAAATGAGGACATAGGGCGGGCCCTCATCCAATGAGACTGGTATCCTTGGAAAAAGGGGTGATTCGGACACAGAGGGAAGACAATGTTAGCAGATGCAAGGAGAAGACAGCCTACGATCAAGGACAGAGCCCGGCAGCAGATTCTCCCTCACGGCCCTCCAAAGAGCCAACCCTGACGGCACCTCGGTCTTGGACTTCTGGTCTCCAGGTGTGGACAGGAAACTTCGGTGGTGTGTGCCGCCCACTCTTGGCACCGTGTGATGGCAGCCCTTGCTAACTAATGCCCAGTGATGCGAACACGCTGGAAGGCGGAGGAGGACAGCCAGCAGCTGGAAGTGGACGTGGTGACGTGAAGTCCCAGGGCCACCAGCACCACCAGCAGCCTCCCATGGCCAGCGTTGGTGGTACTGGGCCCCAGCAAGGGTGACACCAGCAGTGCCCCCACGGACCAGTTCTGAGGGTCGCTGGCTGCACAGCCTTTGGTTACTCTTGCCCCCATCCCAACCACACAAGAGTCCTCCAAAAATTCATTTTCTTCTTAAACCTTCCAAGGCTACTGTTGGTTGGAACCCACAACCCTGACTGGATCTGAAATTGGTACCAAAAGGCGGCTATTTGGCCAGGAGACTCTGGGGAAATTTGGGCAGTTTGGGGTTGTTTACCTGAACAAGAAATGTATTAAAGGGGGGAAATTCTAGCTTTCTCCCCGTACGGAACATTCTGGCACAAAATGTGTGAGATTTTTTTCCCCACACCAACTCATTCTCCAGCTCTCCAGACACCAGCTCGTATCCTACAGTTCAGTTCCAACACTCACTAACTAGAGTTAGCGCAGACCCCGAAGGTTATGGGCTCAGTCCCATAAGACTGCCTACACTTCAGACAGCAATTACAAATCCCACGTTGTCACCTGGGCTTCTGGCCCGCTGGCTCCACATCAGGGGTTCCCACAACACCCTCCTCAGATTTCATAATTTGCTATAACAGATCACAGAATTGGGGGAAACAAGTTGATTGGCTTATTATAAAGGATATTTATATAAAGGATATAGATGAAGAACCAGAAGATGAGGTACATAGGGTGAGGTGCAGATGGGTCCCAAGCCCAGGAGTTTCTGTCCCGGTGGAGCTGGGGCAAACCACTCTCCCAGTACGTGAAGGCGTCCACCAACCCAGAAGTTCTCTGAATCCCTTTATTTAGGACTTCCGTGGAGGTTCCGATATGCAGGCATGATTAAATCAATCATTGGCCACCCGTGGCTAATTCAATCTCCAGCCCTTCTCCCCTCCCTGGAATGTGAGCAATAGGGCTGGACGTTCCAACCCTCTCATCACGTGGTTGGTTCACCAGCCCCTACCCTTACCGGCTCTCCAAAAGTCACCTCAGTGTAAACTCCGGTGTGATTGGAAGGAGCTTGTCATAAATAACAAAATATATGTCTTTCACCTTTCTCATTCTGGAAGTATTTTGGCAACTGAGCACAAAGCCCAAATATTACAACAAAGGATGCTGCTGTTGCTTTCAGAAATCTCAATGGATGCAGGAGCCAGGCACGAAGACCAAAATACGTGTATTTCTTATTATGTCACGGTATCACCAGCATGGATTCAGCCACCCAGATCGTGCAGTGACAGAACAGCTCAGTAAATGAACTGTGTGTGTCCCCTGGAATGGAGGGTCCACTGAGGGCTGGGCAGGGCCAGCGACTGCTTTTGGAGAGCTGAATTAGGGGCATAATGAATTTGAGGACAGCTGGGGTCAGAGGGCTGACCACTTGTACCTGGAGACAGAGGACAAGCCCAGATTCTTAAATCCTGGGGAAACTCATGAGATTTTGGTGTCTGTGCTAAAAGAATGTCCTTTGTCTTATACCTGCTAAGCTAGGACAATGGAGAACCCAAAGTGCATTTCATCTTCTGTCCTATCATATTACAGTGTTTGCTAAATTTGCAAGTGACCCATGTGTTCTATGTATAAAAGAGGTAACCCAAGAACTGACTTGGAGATATGCAGAAATCTTTTGCATTTTGGAACACCTTGTGCCCTCCAACATGACTGAGCTCTCCATGCCAGCCATACCTGCCCTCCTCCCATCATTGATGAGTCCTAAAAAACTTACTTATTTTTGTTTTGTACTCTAAGACTTAATTATTTAGGGCGAATTTTAGATCACAACAAAATTGAGACAAAGGTACAGAGATTTCCCATTTACGCTCTGCCCACCCCCGAGCCTTCCCTACCATCAACATTCCCCACTAGCATGGGATGATTGTTACACCTGATGAATCCACAATGACAACTCATCATCACCATGTCCATGGTTCACATTAGGGTCAATGTAGGTATTGTGCCTTCTGTGGGTTTGGACAAATGCCTAATGACCTGAATGTATCCACCATTATGATACCATGCAAAATAAGAGTTTCACTGATCTAAAAAATCCTGTGTGTGTCCACTTATTCATCCCTTCCTGAGACCCACGCCCTGGCAACCCTCAACCTTTTGACTCTCCCTATAGTTCTGCCTTTTCCAGAAAGTTGTGTGGTGGGACTCATACAGTGCGTAACCTTTCCAGATTAGCTTCTCTCACTTAGTAATATGCATTTAAGATTCCGCCATGTCTTTTCATGGCTTGATGGCTCATTTCCTTCTAATGCTGAGTAATATTCCATTGTCTGGATGGACTACAGTCTTTATTCATCTTCCTACTGAAGGACATCTCAGTTGCCTCCAAGTTTTGGCGACCGTGAATAGGGCATGGTGATGAAGCTTCTTATACATCAAAGACTGTGTAAGTCTCTCTCCTGGAAGAGTTACCAGCAAGGAGGAAGCTGGTTACACTTCCATCTCACTCACACCCCAACTAATTGTCTCCAGACCTACATTTGGAGTCCAGCCTTGCACGGTCCAGGGGTAGATTTACAAAGACAAACCCCTCATGGGGAAGGCAGGGGTACCAAATGATTTGCAAAAATCTGTTCACTAGTATGAACGAAAATCTAGAGATTTTATTTAAGCATACGTCCTGAAGATGCTATAGCGAGGGGGAGGGGGGTGGAAACCAAAATTGTATACAGGTTTGTACTAAATCCTAAAAGAGCTTTTCCCAAAAACTCTGGAGTCACTGTGGTAGTCTGAGTAGAAGAAATGATTCTAAGAATGTTCTTGTTTAAGTATCTAAATGCTGGACTCAAAAGTGGTCCACAGACACAAAAATGTCAATTGCCAGAAAGTTCTACATATAATATAAAATCAAAATGTTTTACAGTAGGAATGTTGCAATGGATTATCATGTATGGTTTGCCCACAGGTCCTCATTATGACCTACCAATGGTCCCAGAAGATAATTCCTCTGGAAAGGTCTTGAGAAATATAATGGAATGGGGAGCTCAGCATTTTAAAAAAGTTCTTTAGAAGCTTTTCTCTGATGCCCAGAGATATGGGTGGGGTAGCAGGTGTCTCCCACTGAAATGGAGTCCCTGATTGCATTGGGATGCTAGGCCTCCAAGTGACAGAGCCAAGAGCGGCATGTAACCACCAGTGCTGTGAATGGCAAGTCCCCTCACATCAGCAGCCAGACCAGAACCATCGAGAATCATTTCGCCGCTAGGGGTTTTTGGTAGTGGCTCATCAGTTAGAGCTAGACAGCTCATGGAGTCACATTTCATCTACGTAAATGCAAATGCTTCTCTCTGACAAGCTGATGCCTGCTTCCAGGGGCCACAACAGAAGGCACTCACTCACTCATGCTCAATTCTCGGACCTGAGTCAGTTCGTAGACGCTGGGCCATGTGTATAAACACTATGTGTATATAAGGAAGGATCTGAGAATATTAATCCAACCTTCCCCTACGTAGACCTGCAGTCACCCTCCAGGGCAAGACTGTCCTGTAACTCATAGAAGCATGTTCTGAATTAAGACGAATTCCTGGCATCCAGAACTACACTGTGGCTCACCTGTTAGAATAAGGGTCTGTGGGTGATCAGGTGATAGTGGAATTTTAAATGGTGACCACCTTGCCAAGGACTCACCGGACTGAATTTGGAAAAGATGTCCTCGGGCACACTGAGGATCCCCACATTGGCTTTCTGACCCAGGGAGGAAGTACTGCCAAGGTAGAAAGATAAACAAATACTTTCATCAAGAAAATTCATTTTAAAAAAAGAGGGCAAGGAGCCAGATAGGGTCCTGTGATGCCCAACCCTATATCAGCCAACGGGAACCAGACATTGACAAGGAAGGAAGGGACGAGCAGACAAGTTGCCATGATTTTCCCTATTGGGAAGATCTTGGCAGAACTTGACTTGGACTCCGAAATCTCTCTTGGTTTTTGTTTGTTTGGTTTGGTTTTTCTCCGGGGTTTGTTAGGAGGAGGATGAGGAAGTCTAAAAAGGTGAAGGAAAGAATTTTTAAGGTTCAGTTGCTTGGAACAGAAAACAAATTGCTTAGTTAAAAAGCTGTTGACTCACAGTGTTCAGGATTAGACAGATTTCCTAAATAGTATAACTGGAGGGAGTGAAGAGGGGATTTCTTTGTTTTCTCCTTAATTTGGGGGAAAAGAAAGAAGGGATAATTCGGTATGGTCTTCAATCTCGAAATATGGTCATAATGCACTGAAATGTGGATGATGGAATGGAGCGTAAAGCCTGAAGACTTCAGCCACAGAAAAGAGCTTCTGCAGACTCTTTTCTTCTTGGACATTTTAAGGACATTTTGTTTTTAAAGTGTTGAGATGTGGAAAAATAAGGCTTCAGGGAGTGTATAGTCGTGTGTATTTTAGAAGATTTTTAAAGGTTATTGTGTCTTAATTGAGTTTTGAAAATATTAGTAATTAAAGATTGAAAATATTCATGGTTTCCTTGTCTCAGAGGCACTGTCAAATAATCCAACTCCCATATTCCAGTCAAAGTGACCATTCTCAGCCACACACCTGCTTCTGAATATCTCTAATGTGCCGGTTCTCCCACCACTGCTCAGCAGCCAAAGCCCTCCTCTCTTTCCTGGCCTGTTCTGAGTTCCCTTCCACCCATCTGCCTGCCCAACCCCCTAAGCTACAGAAACCAGTGCAAATGCCTTTTCCATCCCCCTGCTTCTCACTAGCTCTGTATATTTGGCCAAGTTTCTTAACCTCTTTCCACTTAGTCTTTGTGCAAAATGGAGATAACCTCACTATCTGATGTGACTGCTGGGGGACCAAGTAAACAAATGTGTAACTAGTCTGCACAGTGCCTGACTCAGAACAGGTGTACCTTTTCTTCTTCCAACTCTGTGCTCCTTGAACACCTTGTCTTTACCTTTGGTAGACCTGGTAACGGCAGGTCCAGTCCAGGTAGGTCTACCAGAAGTAGGCCTGGCCGGTGATGTCTGGTAGAGATAAGTCTAATGGAGGTAAGACCAGTGGAGGGAGATCTAGTAGAGGGAGGTCTGACAACAGCAGTTTCAATAGAGGTGGGTCTAGCAGAGAGCTCATTGTCATGACCATGTGTTTCTACATCTGGGTCCCGATGAGAGAATGAGTCCCTGGAGGACAATGCCATGTCTATTCTACCGTGCTATTTGCAGGACTTCACACAAGGAAAGCACACGGAAGTGTTTAATAGCTATAAGGACTGAATGAATGATGTGACATTCTACTTGGACCTTTGACAGATAAAGATGACAGTAGAGAATGTTCCTTGTGTCGAGGTTCATAATCTGGTGCATCCACATTAATTCCTTTCTGAAAGGATTTCCATTTTCTTTGAAATCCTATTATGTGACTGCTTGAAAGTGTCACTCTGACGCTACCGGTGTCCCTTCAGCCTTGTCCCCCATTCTCTGCATTCTCAGGGCACTTGGTCAGCCACAGAGGTGAGTGGTTCCTTTCATGGTGTCTGCCTGTGCTTTTTACTGTTCACCTCCCTGATCTGTGCTCCTGGTACAGCACTGATATTTGTCCTGGAGGGAGCAGACACTCCCCCGATTCATCTGTGTGTTTGGGGTGGTGCCTACCCACCCCAGGTCCAGCACTGGGTGCTGAGGGGGGTGGTCAATAAGCAAAGCCTATAGCTTGGGCCACAGGGGTTGGCCCCTGGATGGCAACACAACCTACTTGCAGGCCAGAGAGTTGTGAAGACACTTTGGGAGTTTCTGGAAAAAGAAACCTCCTTTCTCATCTAAAGTAACAACTAGAGGAGAAGTTTCTAGATCTGGGGAGGTGAGAGTATGGGAAATCCACCGAAGAGGGGGGTCGGACCTACAGGAAGAGGCTGAAACGGAGTCGCCACGACGGAAGACAGAGACACTTGGTCTCTGGTGACCTTTTTTGAGTTGTGGGCTCAAACGTTATCCAAATCTAGACCTACCTAGGGATTTGTTTATGGAAGCCACTCGATCCCCCCTTTTAAATTTTAGCTTGAATTGGGTATTCTGTCACTTGCCACAGAAAATGTGTGGTTTGTATTTCCCATGTGATCAAGGACATCTGTTAATAGTAGGGCTATTTCCTTGGGTGTTTGTCCTGAAATAGTTGGGCCTCACTGTCATTTGGAGACAACGGGGGTCATTTCTCCTTGAGCCAAAGTGGAAAATGGGTGCACTCAGCATCAGCAAGGATTGGATTTGGGAAGAGAGATGCTGTCGTGTTTGTTCACCCTGGATGGTTCCAACTTGGCCTTCTCCGTGTCATAGTTCTCGCTATTATTTTCAGAATGTTAACATCAAATGCACAAGTCCATGAAGATGTTTTACTTCCAAATATATACCCCTGAGGGCAACACGAGACACAACGATCTTTCTGGAGCATGTGCTTAATGACATACTTTCATGGTCCTTTCTGGCTGCTGTGGAGAGGCGTTTGGCTTGGCTTATAGAGCTTCTTTTAGCAAATTCCCTAAAAAATAAAATGAATTTTATACTCAGTGACATAGTAAACCCTAAAAAGAGCTGCCTAGAATGGATTAAACTCTGAGAAAGCAAATGCCAACTGAAAATTCATCTCCGTGTGCTCAGAGCTACGTCACCAACTGAGCTGGGTTCTGTGCGGACGCACTGCCGTGACTGTCTGAGGCTATTTTCCCTTTTGATTTCTCAAGGTTTCACTAAGGATTATATTAGACCATATTCTACCTTGAAGCCAGAATCGATTTCAGTAAGCAGGACCCTGTGACATCGGGTCCTGGCTGCCATGTTGAGAAATGCATTTATACCACGTCTTCGCTGGATTCTTATGAGGAGCGAAGGAGCAAGAGAGGACACATTTATGGAAAAAAGTGTAGCACTGTTCTCGGCACATAGTAGACCCCTAAGGATACATATACTCCTGGGTGCTCAACATCATATCTGGGGTGGATGACAATGAGTATTTTAAGACAAATGTCTCTGTTTCAAATACTGACAGACCAGGGAGAATTCTAGTTTGATTATGTGGACCCAAGAGGTATTAGAAGATTGTGTCCTGGAAAAGCGGTCATGTGTAGAATAAAATACGTGTGATAAAAAGTCCTAGATGTGGTGCTCCACGGGCAGCTGAACAGACGTTAGAACAGACAAGGTCAGGGAAACACGAGCAAACAGTGTTGGAAGGGTTATCTCAGATACCCAAAAAATGAAATCAGGGGAAAAGTAGAGTGGAAAATTATCATGAAAATTAGAAAGATGTCTTAGAGTTCATGATTCTGGCAAAAAGTAACAGAAAAGTCTGGTGTCAATGGAGTTTTGAACATCAGGTGAAGGGAAAGCCAGGGGTCTGCTCTACACCCAAGGATCCTCTCCTGATCTCATGGCTCCATGCCCTTCCTCTCTGGAGGGTCTCCGACCTGTTGATGGCTTTGCTGAACTGAGGCTCCACGGTCCCAGTGTTACCCCTAGAGACCTGGCGATCCAGTGGCACCTTCCGTCTGGAGACTCCAAGCTGACTCATCGTCTCCCTCTCTGTTTTCTCAAACCTCTGTTAATGGTGCCTCCCTTTATAACTCACCTTCTCATCCAGTACTTGAAACCCCAGGGCCCTCTTTGGCTTTCCTACCACTTACCAAGCCCTATGCATTCTAGAAAACAGCTTTAATAATGGCCCTCAGTTGCTGAAATGAAGTTCTTCCCACTCTTAAGAAGAAAATACATACTCCTCTGCTTAGCATTTCAATAAACTTCAAGATCAGATCCTGCCTAATTCCCTAATGATTTCCATTCCTATATTATGTAGCTCAGCTACACAAAATTGATGTTGGTTCCTAATACACAGTTTTTTTTTTTTTCTCTCTGCCCCAGGGCTTTGTCACTTGCTCAACCTGAAATATACTTTCTTTCTGTCTCCCCTTTCTGTACATTTGAGCTTTTAACTTTTCTACAAATGGAATCTAAATATCACTTGCTCTATAAGCTCCTCTATCCTGTCGAGATGGAAGAGATTTTTTTCTTCCTTCAAGCCACCAAAACACTAGGTAAAATGATGTCTTATAGTGCTCAACACTCATGAATCATCTATCTTTTGATGTGATTATTGCCATAAAGCCCTCAAGGGCTTAGTGATTTTTTTTTGTTTTTAATTATGTGACAAAACAACCAGTTCAGCACATTCCACATACAAGGTGCTCATTTAATGTTACAAAGCAAATAGCCCTGCCGGTGGCACATAGTAAATGTTCATTCAGATAGAATCAAATGAATTTTAAAAATCTGGACTATCTGGGCTGCTATTTAACTATGGCTTATCTAACACTACATAAATATAACCGATGCATATTTCATCAGAGAAGACATACCAGTGGCTGACCATCACTTACGAAGATGCTCAACATCACTAGTCATCAGGGGAAAGAAAATGAGCACCACAATGAGAACCGCTGCACGCCGCCTAGAATGACTCCAAGCGAAACAGCACACAAGGACACATGTTGGCAAGGAATCGGAAAAGCATGAACCTCTCCTGCATTACTGATAGGAATATACATGTTCCTGTCATTTTGGGAAAGTTTGGCAGTTTCTTCAAAAATTTATCCTAAGACCCAGCGATCTCAACCCTCGGAATCTATCCAAGAGAAACAAAACTGCGTGTTCACACAAAGACTTGCATGAGAATGCTCACTGCAGCTTTCTTCCTGAGAGCAAAGAAGTGGAACCAATCCAAGTGGGCATCAGCTGGTGATGGGGTCAGCAAAACATGTAACATTCGTTAATGGAACGTTATTTGGCAATAAAAAAATGAACTATAGGGACGCCTGGGTGGCTCAGTCGGTTAAGCATCTGCCTTTGGCTCAGGTCTCCATCCCAGGGTCCTAGGATCGAGCCCCAGGTCCGGATCCCTGTTCCGTGGGGAGCCTGCTTCTCTCTCTCCCTCTGCCCCTCCCCACTGTTTCTGCTCTCTCTCTCTCTCTTTCACTCTCTCTCTCTCTCACTCTCAAATGAATAAATTAAATATCTTGAACTACATATACAAGCTACAACTTGGATGAACCTTGAAAACATGATGCTAAGTGGGAAGAGCCAGACACATAAGGCCACATTGTATAGGACTCCATATATAGGAAATGTCCAAGGGAAAGCAAATCAGTAAGGATGGAAAACAGATTCCTGGCTGCACAGGGTTGGGGGTGGAAATGTGGAGAGACTGCCAAGAGGCGGTGGATCCTTTTGTGATTCTAAAACGGGATTGTGGTAAATGGTTTCACAACTCTCTATATTTTCTAAAAGTCATTGAAGGCTACACTTTAAATGGCTGAATTTAATGGTATGTAAATTAGACATCCATAAAGCTGTTAAAAAGGCAATTTGATTTCCAGGTCATAGAGCCTTTACCCATTGGAAAAATAAAATAAAACCTAGTTTCTTTTAAGCAATATTGTAGCAGAAACATAGTCAAGTACCACAAAGGGAGAAAATCAGAATCTATGTAATCCCAGTTTTACTATGTTTTGATGGATAGCTGTTGGACGAATGCAACAGAGCAGAAAGAATAACTTCTTCATATAAGCCATTGAAATAGAAATAGATTTTTAAAAGGAAATCACGCTTCATTATTTTTTTTAAACAGCACTTTTGTAGATATCTTAAATTTTCAGCAATTAGGTTAGAAAAGATTGCTTTCACTAAGACTTTCTTGGACCCAAATTATGTTAGGTCACATAAATTGTCAGCACACAGCAGTCTTTTATTAATTAATTATTCACCCCCAGTCTATTAGCAAATATTTACCACTTATAGCCTAATTAAAATTGAGCCCAGGTTCTAGTGCATGGAGGTCATTCTAAAAGTCTTCTCAAGAGTAATACAAGCTTGTATACAGAAGAATTGCTAAGAAAGTCCCAGTCACAGAGTAGTTATCTGGAGATCAATAAGAAATTCAGAGGCCCCGGCAACTTTCAAAAGTCATAGATCCATCATTGTTCATTTATTCAAGGATCAGGTGTATCGAAACTGGGTGGTGACATAAATCTGGAAAGAGAAAGGTGGGTTTTCAGGCAGTAATGAGAAAATCAACACTTCCATCATAAAGAAACAAACACGATGACATTTTCTTTGAAGAGCCAGTTGTGGCCTCTCTCTCCCTGTGGAGCCTGTGTCCTTGAAGAAGCAACAGGCCAAAAAGAGGGCAACATTCTGATTTTGCCCGGTAAGGTCTCCTACCCCATGGCTGACAACCTGGAGCTCTGGAATCAGCTCAGAGGTCTCTCCAGAGGAGACCCTCCCAAGACCCATCCCTCCGTCTCTCCAAGATATACGAGATTTCACGGCTCTTTCTCTTACTTCACTATGTAAACATCTGTGTAATTCCATCCAGACGTCTTGCCACGTCTGTGTGCCCGTGATGCCCATACATTGGATAATAAACTCTATGTTCTACAATAGAATTCCTTCTCCCTCTTCTCTGTTTTGGTGTGGAGGGTGCACGATTGTTTTGTTTTGCTTTGTTTTTCCCCAACACTACATAACAATGTCAGAGAGAGAATGTCTATGTTTCAACAAAAGAAGAGATCCTTATTGAAAGGCAAAGTCTTGTTTCAAATTCTGGCTCATCTCATTTTCTGCAACACGCACTCATTGAAAAGAAGACTTCGAATCAAAAATGACCTTAAAGAGTCCAGACAAGCAACAACCAAAAAACGTTCCAAAGGTCATAGACTCTCAACAAAATGCACCTCGGAAGACGGTGAGGCAGGCAGACACGAGACAGGAAGAGACGTGCTCTCAGTACTTAAACATGATAGCCAAGTAACATGTATAAGGCAAGAAATTCAAGACAATTTGTCCATCAGGACAAAAGGAAACAGTTGTTTCTGCCGATCAAAGTTGAACATGAAACAATTTTAAGACCTAGTTTTGGTGAGTGTACTAGCTTTCCATGGCTGCTATAACAAATTGCCACACATTTAGTGGCCGAAAACAGCACAGATGTACCAGCTTATAGGTCAGGAATTCAGAAGTTTAATATGGGTCTCACTGGGCAACAATCAAGGTGTCTGCAGGTCTGTGTTCCTTCGGGAGGGTCCAGAAGAGAACCCACGTCCTTGAATCTTGCAGCCTGTAGAGGTGCCCACATTTCTTGGCTCATGGCCCTTTCCTGCAACAGCAGTGAGGGAGTCCTTGTCACTGTGCATCACTACGACCTCCTTTTCCACTTCTAAGGACTCTCGGGATTACACTGGGTCAGCTGGATGATCTGGATGGAATGTTGGTGTCCCCTGCAAATCCGCATGTTGAAGCTGTAACTCCCAGGGTGACAGTAATTGGCCGCAGGTTCTTTGGGAGGTGATTAGCTTAAATGAGGTCATGAGAGTAGAGCCCCCTTGATGGGACTATTGTCCTTATAAGAAAAGGAAGAAACATCAGAGTTCTCTCTTTCTCTCTGCCACATGAGGACACAATGAGAAGCTACTCTCTGTGAACCAGGGAGAGGGCGGAAGGGCCCCCACCAGATGCCAAATGTGCTGGCGCCTGGACACTGGACTTCCGGCAGCCAGAGCTAGAGCAATAAATATCTACTGTTTAAACCACCAAGGCTGTGCAACTGTGTATGGCTGCTTAAGGTGACAAGGACCATAGAGACCAAATAAGCCAGATACTCCCCCATCTCACAGTCCCTAACTTACTACGTGTGTGAAGTCCCCTTTGCTGGGTAATGTCACACAGTCACAGGGTCCAGCAATTAGGACGTGAACATCCTTGGGGGGAGGGGGTAGTTCTGCAGACCACAGTGAAGAAGTGGGAAGTTAGTTATTCTCACACCTCCCTGTTGGGAACGTAAGACGCTGAAATCTCTCTACAGAGAGACACACGAGTAAAAAGGCCTAGTAAGTATGTAAGGTGCTAATTTAGCAAGTGTTCTTTGGAAATCTGTCCTAAGGATATGACCATGTCTGTGTTGTTCATATCAGTGCTTTGGCACTAGGAAAAGTTGGGAAAAACCCGAATGTTTACCAGCAGTACATGGCTGAATAAACTGGTGTATCTATTGCTCCTAGTTACTCGTTCCTGAGTAAAAACTCCAAGGTCTAGCAACTTTAATCAATTAACATTTACTTTTCCACACAGTCTTGAGGGTCAGGGATCTAGGAGCAGTTCACCTGGAGGGCTTTGTTTCAGACTCTTTCATGAGGTTGCAACTGAGAAGTCGAGGGCTGTCTTCAGCCAGAAGCCTGACTGCAGAGGGAGGAGGCCCCATCATGGCGCCCCACCCACATGCCGGGCAGGGCAGTGCTGGTTAGTGTCAGGTGGTCACGTGGACTTCTCCTGAGGGCTGCCTGAGTGACACAGATCCCACTGCTGGCTTCCCCCAGGAGGGAGAATGATCCAAGACAGAACAGGGAGGACTCTACTGTGACTTTTTTTTTTTTTTTTAAGATTTTTATTTATATATTTGACAGACAGAGATCACAAGTAGGCAGAGAGGCAGGCAGGGAGAGAGGAGGAAGCAGGCTCCCTGCTGAGCAGAGAGTCCGATGCGGGGCTCGATCCCAGGACCCTGGGATCATGACCTGAGCCGAAGGCAGAGGCTTTAACCCACTGAGCCACCCAGGCACCCCTCTACCGTGATTTTTATGATACAAATTTGGAGGTCACTCCCCATCACTTCGATGCTTTAGAAGGGATTCACTAATCCAGCCACACTCGGGGGGAGGGGAGGACAATTAGGTAGCTTCCTTCTTTTAAAAGCAAATCATGCCAAAGAATTAAAGAAATGTTTTTAGCCCCAACATTATATAACCAAAGACATTATTTTCATTTCAAATGGTGTTGCAAAAATGCACCCAATAATGTGGTTATGAAAGTACATTGCAAAACAGGATATGTGATATGATATATCCCTATATGCGTATCTAGTTACTAGCCAAGAGATTGGAATCCCCTAGACCCCAATACTAACATATCACATACACAACCTAAGACGCCTTCCAAAGGGAAAGCAGGAATGGTACACCATAAGATATGACTGCCAGTTGCCTCTGATTTGAAGTGTTCTTATTTGGCATTTTGCTGGTTTGCATTTTCTGGTTGTTCTGAGAGTTCACAGAAGCAGCAGTGTGACATTGCAATGAAGAGCACAGGCTCTTGGAGCTGGGTCTCCTGGTAGAAAGTCCAGCTTTGCTTACACTCACGGTGTGGCCTCGGGAAACTTAACTAACCTCTCTGTGCCTCTGTTTCCTTACCTGTGGAATGGGAGCGATAGTAATCCAATCTTCAAAACTGCTGTAGCCTAACTTCCCTCACATATGGATTCATTCGGTATTTTTGTTGCTGTCTGGATAACAGGACTTTGAGATGCTCCCCAGGAGAGCCTGACCTTAGTTGAGTTTGGGAACCAGAGATGAATCTCACCCCACGCACCTTCTGCTCATTTCTGGATTTCTTTAAGTAGGTCATATTTCATCCACATGTGACACCATGTTATAGGACTTGAGTGATTTTGGCCATCCCTTCTTGCTAAATTTACAGAAAGAGAAAGCACCACTTAGAACACAAATCAAATACCAATGGACTGTTGCAACAGGTCAACCATTTATCTCTAGTGTTACTGATTCTAAAAGGACTTTGGTTGCTAGGCAATGATTCAACATCTGAGAATCATGCCTCTTTGACTAGCTCCTGGGACAGATAGATATCGTGTGGAATATGCTGATTTTATAATATATGTATTTTAAAATTACACTGTTGCTTGTGACCTGGCATACAACACATTCCAAATTAAATTTATTTATTTTTAAGCGGGTGAGCAAAAAAAACAAAACAACAACAACAACAACAAAAAACAGTGAGATTGACTTTAGGCCATCCTAATTATCTTGAGTTTTACTGAACTATGCCTTCACATGAATTTTGTAGAAAACTATTTGGTTTAAGGAAACACTGAGCAAATTGGCAAGAAGTCAATAAGTATGGATCCCAAGCTTGGCTTGGGTATGATAGAACCCCCCTTTCTCGGGACAAATCAAAATGATGCTTGATAATCCTTACTGAGCAAAATTTAGTTGAAAATCTCATCACCACATCATAAAATCATGGAATTGTACCACTTCGAGCTCGGAAATCCCCTGGAGATGATCTAGTCTAACCACCTAATTTTATGGATGAAGAATCCAGTAAAATACAGTTTTGGTTTATCAGAAAATGGCTTTAACTGAGCAGAGCTGCCAGGAAATATTCTCCCAGCTTAGCTCAGTGAAGGGAAATTAGAAATTTCTGTCACTAAGCAAATATTTACCTTATGTCTTGGATGTTAGGCAGGTGTGTCTCCAGACTCCCCTCCAACGAGTCCTGTCCCAGGTGAGATAACCCGAGGTGAACTAAGAGATGCTGCCAGGGCAGGACGTGTGGGTGGCGAAGGGCCTCGAGCAGAAGGTGTCCTCCTCGAGCAACACTTGTATGACTTCGCTGTGACACAAACAGAAAAAGAAAAAGGGAGAGAGAGAAGAAAGGGGAGGAGGAAGATGAGGAGGAAGATGAGGAGGAAGAGTGGGGGGAGGAGAAAGTGGAGAAGAAGGAAGGAGAGGAGAAGGAGGAAGACAAGGTGGGGATGAGGGGAGGAACAAGATAAAATCTGACAAAACGAACATGAAGTCGGAATTTTCAGTGCACACTCAAGCTTGCCCTTCCTGTATTTCTAAGCACTACCTGACAGCTTCAAATTTTAGGAGCAATGACCTTTCGCTTTCCGTTCAGGATTGTTTCCCCAGGACAATGCGAAATTGTCCTCTAGAAGTAAATGAGCGACATTGACCGTTCAGTGATGAGTCGTCTTAAAGAGACAGAGAGGACCCCACAGCCTGTGCTCCGTAGTGTGGCCCGAGACAGAAGGTACCGGCAGGAAGGGTGGTGGGTCCC
Source organism: Martes martes (assembly GCF_963455335.1). Taxonomy (NCBI): domain Eukaryota; kingdom Metazoa; phylum Chordata; class Mammalia; order Carnivora; family Mustelidae; genus Martes; species Martes martes. The sequence goes on along the minus strand of NC_137895.1, from coordinate 139,418,411 downwards.
TTGGGGGTCCCTTAGGAAAGGTAGGTCACAGCAGGAAGGCTGGCTGCGATCACTAGGAGGCTGGGCGTGGTTTCCGGGGGAAGGCACATCTTTGCTGCAGTCCTGGAGGGTCATCTGAGGACGCTTATAACTGAACCAACAACCTCCCACCACCATCTTGCTCAGATTCCGGGTCGGCCCAGCCACCTTCTGACTGTCGTGTGCATTTCCATACACCACCAGCCCAGCAGGACCTGATGTCTTATCCCACAGACAACATATAGGGCTGTAGCCAGGGACCACCTCAACCCCTAGGACATGGGTTGATGGATCTGTCCTCAGGCTAATCAGACATCTGATCATGCCTGGAGAAACGAGGGAGCCGAGGACAGACGGACTGCGCTAACCGTGCTCCGGGGGCTTTGGGACTTTGCCAGTCTTGCCCCAAAGAACCTGTTCCTATTTTAACTTCTAAGTTTCCACGTAGGGCTGGGATAGGAGGGAAGGGAAAATGGACATGCCTCTACGAGGAGGAAGGATGCAGTTGGCTTAGTGGAAGTTCTGAAACTTCCCAGAGGAAGGGTCAGAAGGGTGGAAAGGGCAGGGAGGGAAGACCCAACGAAGAGGCAAACTTAAATGCTCTTCTCCCAGGCAGAACAAACAGAAAGTTTTGGAAAAGTAACTTGCTATACCAGGATGCTAAAGGAAGACGGATTATTATTTAACAAGGTCTGTTTGTACAGAATTCCCTCGGCTTCCACTCCTTATCCTTGGTGACGGGGACATTACTTTCCTCCCGGGCCCAGGAGGATGTCATCCAGGTGGGATCTTTCCTCCTGCTTCCAGGAGAAGAACGGGAGGGCACAGCACCCTCCCGGGACCTGACGCTTCTCAAGTGCCTTCAGCCAAATCATCCGTGGGCCAAAGTCATCCTGCCACCTGTCCAAAAAAAGAGGAAGAACTTAAACAACACTTCACACATCTGAAGTGGTTCATGATTTCTCAAAGCGCTTGACTCTACGGTTCTGCATTTGCCCTTCACAACTGTCCTGTACGGTTGACCAAGAAGGCATCATTATTTCCATCCATTCTTTAGCTCAGAAAAGTGTGGCTTACTGAGGTCAGAAGTCGAGGCTAGGTCTAGAACCCAGGTGTCATGAATCCTAACCCAGTGCTGTGAAGAATGAGGATTTGAAACATTTCTTTTAAAATATCCTGAAATACAGCATAAAATGATGACTTTGGAGGTGTCCGCCACGGCTCAGTGAATTGTACTGGCGAGTAGGACAAAAAGAAGGACGCGGTAGGAGTCTTTAGTCCTTTGGGCGCTTTGGCACTGGAAGGCTGACACAGATGCCGTGATGGCCCACCAGGAGGTTAGCACCCTGGCTTCCCCGGGGGAGCCATGCCCTGATTCCAGGACGCCCTTTATCAGTGAGGGATGGGCAAACGGAGTGCCAGGCACCTCCCTGATCCACAGACGCCCGAGGATGGGTGGCTTCAAGGTTGACTCATTATTCACAGAAGACTGTCTGCTCTGAAAACCCCATGTGGCGCTGGTGGGCTTTGGATTTCTTCACTCTCGTGGAGCAACTTCTAGCCCTCCTGGGCTCTTCATGAGAGGAGGTAGGCACTTGACAAAGGATAAAAGGAACGATGAACCGAGGAGAGAGAACATGATCTCCAGGAATTGAAGGGAATGCGCTTCCACAACAGGCTTTCTCCCCACCCCCGTCCCCCGTGGAAGCGGAAACAGTCATTCTTTTGAAGCCGTCCAAATCCGTCAGACGGTATCTTTCGAACAGTAAATACACATCAAGCTCCCCAAAGCCAAGATTTCCCTCGGTGGTACAACATGGCGTGTCAATTTGAAACATGCGCTTGTATCCTGGTGTCTGTAGGATTTCAGGGAAGGTCCTAATAGCCCGTCCCCATACGTGCCCCGAGAGGGAGGGGCCGTGGTTCATTAGAGGTATTGCCATTAATTGGTGCTGTCAGCGGGACTCCAGCTGGCTAAGTGCTAATGCATTGTTGGAGGAGGCTCTGAGCATTTTCCAAACATTGTAAATGACCTCAGGACAACTGACTGTTGCTCATAATGGCATTATGAGAACAGAAAAAAATTGACTTTAATGAAGGAGGCTGATAGACCACATTCAAAGGAAAATGTTTACTTGTAGGTTTGTGTTTTGGACTCCATAATTGGCAATTTCAGGCAAGAACGGCCATGGAACCCATAACGGGCTTAGCATTCTGAAACACAAGTATTCACATCTCGATCGAAATATCTTGGCATGAATATGCTACTGCCGAGAAAAACTGCAGCCTTGGGGTCCAAGAATGTTTCAGTTTCAGGGGAGAATCATGGTAATTGTCCCCCACCCTAGCAGTAAAAGGTTACCCCAAATGAAAGGATTGCTAATGAATATCTAAACTTTCTCTATGTGCAGAAGCTCCACATAATCCGTTTTTTTTGGAAATATGGGCTGTGTCTCTCCTTTGAGTGTTGTATACCTTTCTCTGCAAAGCCAAGACTAAGACGGCAGAGGGGCGTGAGGAAGACTCGCAAGGACCGTGCAGGACGGCCCAGCCCCGCGTCTGCACAGAGGTCCTGCGGGGCTATCTAGACAGGGGCCGCTTGAGATGCCTCAGCCTCTTCGGGACAATTAAAAATCCCGTCTACCCATGAGGTCGTCGTCTTCGGGGTGTTTAAATAACAGATGTATGACAGTAGGGAAGCAGAATATAAACACTAGGACTTTTGTATCTTAGGAAAGCTTTACAGCGAGACCCAGGATGCTGTAACGCTCAGAATATCGAAATCTCTAGACGGCTGATATCATTTTCCATCAATAATTGAACCGCCCACTGAACTACTCGCTGGTTTCTGATTTCCAGGGATGTAGAGATTATGTGATGTCTACCCATAATCTGAGAATTATATTGTAGTTGATCATGTAGAATTTCAGCTCATCAAACCCTGGGCTGGAGCTGTGAAGTGTGGCATATTTAACTGATTTAATGCTATTTTCCTGCTCGGGTAGACCTGCTATCAGCCAGGAGTCGATGAACACTAAAACAAAGTCTTCCTCAATCAAAATTATTTCTCCATTTATTTGCCTCTCTGCTTCTGCCAAAGGTACAGCTGGGGTCATTTCTGTCTTTTTAGTTGTTGCAGGAGAAAAACTGTTAAAAATGATTCATCACGACCATCTTCATTGTAAGTCATTATTAGTGATTATAATATTTATTATTCTGGCTAATATGAATAGAAACAACAATGAAAATTGTTGTGTGCCGATCAGCAGGCTAAGGATTATGTATCATCTCATTTCGTCCTTCAAACAACATGAAATGAAGACACCGGTACAATTTTTGTTGTACTGATGAAGAAACAGAGAGTAAGGAGGCTCCTAGCTTCGGTCAAAAGCCAGGAGGCCACAGAGCCACCTGCTGGGCTCTCAGACCCTCTCCAGACCCCTGTCCTTGCTCTGTTTCCTGTCCCCACCTCAGCTCCTCTCTCTGTCTCTCTGTCTCTCTCTCCGTGTATGTGTGTGTGTGTGTGTGTGTGTGTTTTCTGAGAGAGAAAGAGTATGAGCAGGGGGAGGGGCAGAGGAAGAAGCGACTCCCCAATGGGCAGGGAGCCCCATGCAGGAGTCCGTCCCAGGACCCGGGGATCGTGACCCGAGCCAGAGGCAGGTGCTTGCCCGACTGCCCCCGGCGCCCGGTCTTTCTTTCTGGGTCCCCTTCTCCCTCTCTTTTCTCTCTCTTTCTTCCTTTTACTCAAGGTACGTTCACCTCTTCCCGTTCTCTTCCTCCATCATTTGTCTCTTTTGCTTTCTGCTTCTGTGTCCACCTCTTCCCCGTTGAAGAATGATTTAAAAAGTCAACCAATCATCCTTTTCTTAACTATGTTAGTAGAATACATTTTACAAAACGAGATTCACATAATACTGTTTTTTACCCGATGTGCGGCTGTCCACGGGCCAGTAAGTGGCGGGGCGCGGACAGTCGTGGGTCCTCTTGGTTCGTCGCTAACTCCCGTGCAGGGTCTCGACGGTTCAGAGCTCAGGTCGGCGGCGCCTCCTTTATTCGGTTGCACGGGCCGCCCGGCGCCGCGACTAATTACTGCTTAAAAGGTACTCGAGGTTCCTCAGCGGGAAGCCTCCAGGGCGGACCGTGGAGTCATTACCGTAATCAGAGCTGCAAAAACAGACCCTTTTTCTTTGCAGGTCACAGACTTCCGAACCAAGGCGCAGCGTGGGGATGGGATTAGCCTGACGAAGGCGCCCGGGATGCCTCCCTGCGTGCCACGTACCCTGACTCTCCAGGCTCCGAGGGACAAGGAGCCCCGAGGGGCTGGGCGCATCCCGAGGAAGGGCGCTTCTTCCCTGCATCTCCTTGCAAAAACCCGCGAGGCCCGAGGATGCTGTCGATCTCTGTACAGAGGCTGCGCGGGGTACCCGGCGCCCGGAGCCCGCAGGGGCGCACACGCACAGCGCAGCAAGCCGCCGCGCTCGCTCACCTGTCCGGGCGCCGGGCATCACGGCTCCTCTCCTCCCTCCCACGCCTTCCCCTACCTCCATGCCTGCTTCGGCCTGTGTCCCGGCAGCCCTCTGCGGGCCAGAGCTCCCCCCAGGCCCGCGGCGAGAAGAGGAGGGCTGGTCTGCAGGTCCCAGCGAAGATGCTCGCGTCCCCACGAGAGGCTGCGTTTGGGAAGCGCCGTACCCCGGCCGGCCTGGGGCTGCAGGGACGCGTTCTCCCTGGTGTGTGGTGACGGGTTCGGGAGGGATCGAGGTCACGCGGCACGCAAGATCTGTGTCTTGCTGCATTCCCCGCAGCAGGGACACGCGGTGCGGCCCATCCAGCCTCGGCCGGTGCGGGTTCCCTCTGCAGCCTCTCCCGAGCCCCCGGGGTCGCCGCCCGTACGCCGTAGGGCATCCTCTCCCGCCCGCCGTGCCGCGCAGAAACCAGCACCCCAGGGGAACAGAAAACTGCCATTCCTCTTCTGGGCAAGGATGCTTCGCATACTTGACTTAAAAAATTCTGTTGGAAGAGGTCAAGCCTTCTGCTTCAAGGGCAAACGCACTTTGAGGGGAGATCAAAGGCATTTGGAGCTTTCCAAACTGCAGTTAAATTTAACATTCCAAGAGTCAAGAGGGCAGATTAAAATAGGATTTTGCTTGCAATAACATTTGGGGTCTGTTCTGCATTGCTGAGTGTTTAATCCCCCCAGGAGGCCTGGTCTGCAGACCCTCCCCAGGCCTTCGGCTCCTGAACACAACTCCAGAGCAGCTCGACCGCCTCTCTGAAAGGCCTGGCCCATAGGGTCCCTACTGCTCTTCCCATGCCGGATGCCAGCCCATGTCCTCCCTCTGACAGCTGTCGTACAACAGTGCAAACATCCAGCTTCGGGAAAAGAACTTGCAAACAGGTGTAACAGGGTATTCTGAAAACGAATGCACGGCGAGTCACCTCATGGAACATCAACAGTTTGGAATACGTGTTTCTGCTGTGGAACTGGCAAATCTGTCCTGTGAACTAAGTTGAGCTTCATTATCATCCTCATAATTATTTTACTACATCTTCATTATTTTGTTATCACTATTATTAATTTGCCATCTGCCGCTGCAAAGGCCGGAGATGGTGAATGCATAAGAACCCAGAAAAAGCAGGGTGGTGAGGTGCCGAGCAGGGAGGTCCCACCTGGTGCTGGATGGGAACTCTGCGAGGCCAGAAAGGCCCCCGTACCCTGCCTGTCCTTCCTTAGGAGCTTTCGACAAGCTTTCATTTCCTTTCATCTCCCAGCTGAATTTCTCCAGCTTCCGTGTAGTTCAGTTTAATTTATGGACCCTGGAGTCTGGGACAGGATACAAACAAGAGGGGGCTTCGAGGAGCCCAGGCCCCAGGAAGGCGAGCATGCTCTGCTGAGTGGCGGGGCTACCACCTGAGCGACAAAAACACGGCAAAAACACGGCACGGTGCACCTGCGGCCATCGGTCTGGACATGGGTCATGCCCCAGCGGCGCATCCCAGACTTGCCCACCCCGCCTGAGCATCCCAAAGACACGGTTGCTGGCAATGCCCATTGGATTGCGGGGAATCTGATGAAAAAGTTCACTCAGGGTCACCGCAGTCTTAGCCGGGGACGTGAGGGTTGGACTCTGGGGATGTCTGATTTTAAGCCTGAAACACGAGCGGCTCATCTACAATCTTAAAGTCGAAAAAGATCTGAAAACACAAAGTTCTGTGATGTCCAAACTAATCTGGCAGCAAAAACGATTCAGAACTTACATTATGTTCCTCATGAACAGTAAAAGGCCTCTGTTAACATACAGGTGCGCAGAGAAATACGGATGCATTTAGAAGATGGAACCTTCCCCCAGTCCCTGCTAAAATTAGCCAAAACATGAACTCTGACACACATGGGGTGTCAAGGGCTTTGCTTAGGGGGCTGTGGACCTGTTTGGAGAGACTTTCAGAGTAGAAGGCTGATGGCGATGCCTGTGATCTAGTCGGTGTGATATGACACATAGGCATGAAGATACCAGGATTGAGTAGACCTTGAAGTTAATGCAATTCAGCTTCCCTCTCCATGAAAAGGAAGTCCCCTCCCATGTCTTGACGGCTGCTCTTCGGCTGGTCTGGTGGCCTTTGTTATTAGGAGACTGTTCCATTGATGATCAAGGAAGGTTAGTGGACCATCCCCCCTTCTGGAAATGCAAACTGAAACGAAAGTGAGATGTCACCTCACACCTGTCAGAATGGCTAAAATGAACAACACAGGAGGATGTGTTGTTGGCGAGGATGTGGAGAAAGGGGAACTCCCAGTGAGGCTAGCAGAGTTCAGTTCTGGGGCTGACAGGATGCCACCATGATTCCCCAAATCACAGGACTCGATGCTGAGATTTGAAAGGCTTCAGTGGGGAACAGTCCCTGTCCCTTTTGTGTGCCTGATGTAGCAGGCATTTGCATCTCCTGTGACTCAGACTCAAACCCCAGGCTCTTTCTAGACTAGAATGAAAGTGACGTGCCACGGGCAAATTTCCCTGCACCCGACCGCAGGGTTTTTCCTTCCCTCACTAGAGCCTTGCTATTACTTTCAAGCTGTAACCTCCCTGCCTGGTGGGGCACTTTTAGAGGATGGAACAGAATCTGATGGACTACCAGGCTGCTCTATTGTGTCTTCTGAACATGAATCCCGCTGCTTGCAATCAGTCTTCTTTATTCCCAAAGTGTGTCCATACATCGAGATATTCAAGAGCCCTCCTGGCTATGCACTCCCCCCAAGTTTCTGCTGTCCCCCGTGGAAGATGCCCCAAAGAGGCTCTGGGGGATGACAGGACTTGGCTGTCAGCTCACTGGTTGCTGAGGACACCATGCTTTCTTGACTTGACCTCCAAACGGAGCCGTCTTCATCATGTCAATCAGATGCATATCCAGACTCCTTAAGAATTCAACCTGGTCCACGTTGCTTCCCCCTCCAAAGAAATACCTAGAGAATTCCTTGAGTGAGACCCACAGACCAGGACCCTGTCCAAAGAAGGTGTTCTTGGTCTTTGGATGACCTGATGCCTTCTTTTTACACACGGAAATCTTCGAGGGGGAGGTTGGGGAGACGGGTCAACTCCAGACACAGCAAAGGATTCAAATTCAAATTCAAATTCAAATTTCCAACCTTTCCCATTTCCCTGTTATTCCCCTGCCGTCCTGTCAGACCACATTCCTGGGTCCTGGTCTTCCCACTCAGAACATGTGGCTGCTCATCTTGCCTGTGACACCTGTGACTCATTCTGCGTCTCAAGTCCCATGGTTGATATGGAGTAATCACGGTCCTTACCACACAGGTCTGTCGAGAAACCTCTACTTCATGGTGACAGGTAATCTGATCGAGCAGAGATGTTGCATTAAGTTCAGTAAAATTAATCAGCAGACTCAGAAAAACCACAGCATCTTCTCTCCAGTTCTCATGTCTCGTAGAAGGTAACACTGCTAGGACTCTGTCGTGGTGAACGCTCCTTGTTTCTGGAGATGACAAGGGCGTGTTCGTCAGAAGATAGCCTCAGATTTACAAACAGAGGCTCGGGCTCTGCTTTCTTAGCTGATGGTGTGTTCATAGCTGTCTTATCTAGCGATTATATATATTGAAAAGGGCTGCGTTCTAGGTAAAAGCACAAAGAGATGTGAATGTGGTTTTAATATGTTGGCATCATCTGATATTTCCGACTTTGAGAAAAACCCTTCATGATCAGTCCTCTTTCCTTTCCTGAAGAAGGGATCATTTGCTTCCGATTGAAGTCAAACAATAAAGCCTCTTGGGGGGAAAATGACCTTTTTTTTGTCCTTACATGTAACAAGTGGATTCTTGGGGAAGCAAGCCCAGCAGGGATTCCCTTTAACTAACTGACGAGACTCCAAGAAGCCATTACTTACTTTTATGACTCCACACCAGCCACTTGCATCAGGAGAAGCCCTTGAGTTTGCACGGAGTCACCTTGGTGAGATAACATTTGTTGTACCCAGCCTGAGGACATTCGCTTTTTGATTTTTTTTCTGAACTCCACATTTCTATTTCCACTCTTACGAGTCAGCAGGATCCTTGTTTGGATGGGATGTCATCAACACCTGATATAATCAGGACTGAAAACACAGCTTAAAATCTTGGTCCCATCCCTCATATAAAGCTGAACATTCGTGGCATTTGGGGACACACCTTGGTCCACTGTTTGCTTCTTTCGCCGGAGAGGTAGTTCTGCGTTCCAGGCTTTTAGTATTCCTGTGTCTTTGTGGATATCCTTAAGCAGTTCCAAGCTTGAGTTTCTTCATGGTTGGGAGACAGTCATTAGCTTCTAAAGAAGCATCTGGAATCCTCTGCTTAGCTAACACACATACAAGTGTCACAGAGAAATACAAAGATGAAAGTAACAGACTTCATGGAAAGAAGTAATTTGTATAATCGCCAGCCTCTAAAACAGTCATGTACAAAGAATGACACATCTGCAACATTATTGTTTCTTTATGCAGAGAAGAAGGATCTAGTCTACACAAGTGTGTAGATTAAATATCATTGGAATATTTATTCTAAAACTCATGGGGGCACTTGGGCGGCTCAGTCAGTTAAGTGTCTGTCTTCAGCTCGGGTCATGATCCCGGGGTCCTGGGATCGAGTCCTGCGTTGGGCTCCCTGCTCAGCGGGGAGTCTGCTTCTCCCTCTGCTGCTCCCCCAGCTTGTGCTCCCTCTCTCTCTCTTAAATAAATAAATACAATCTTTAAAAAATAATAATAATAAAATCCATGCATGTCCAGACTGGCTCTCGGCAAAGAAAAGGAAAACCAAAACCCAAAAACCAAAAAACAATTCTTCTCTCTCTGTGTCACCTTTTTCTACTTCTGGGATGATTTCTCCCTGTCCAGAGCTGTGAAGGGCCGGTGACTTGACTTCACTTGCAAAGTTCAAGCGTTAGCCCGCTGTAGTTTCCTGGCTGGGGGTTCCTGGGTCGGAGGTGAAGGACACAGTTTTACTCACAGAAATCACAGTTGTCTAAATAATATCATTTTTCTTGTCCTGTTTCCTCAAGATTCCAGGACCTATGGAGCAGCATGAAGAACGCACATGACACTGGCATGTGCCACAGGTTGCTGGATTGTGAGAGAGACGCTTATTATAGGCATTGGCTCACGTGGAGATGGAGGCTGAGAAGGCCCCTGCTTTGCCCTCTGCAAACTATAAACCAGGAAAGAGAGCGGAATAATTCAGTCTGAGTCTGGAGGCCTGAGAACCAGGAGACCTTACGGTGTCAATCCCAGTGTGTGGGCAGGAGAAGACGAGATGAGATGGTCCAGATCAGCTGTGAGGTAGGAAGCAAAAGGGGCGAATTCTTCCTTCTTCTGCCTTTTGTTCTATTAATTCCCTCAGTGGATTGAAGGAGGCTCATGCGCGTTGGGGAGGGAAATATGCTCTCCTCAGCCCACGGATTCAAATGTTCACTTCACCCGGAAGCACCTCCCAGACAGCCCCAGAAATAATGTTTAATCTGGACGCCCCATGGTCCATCATGTTGACCCAAAGTTAAACATCACAGTTGCCTTCCAAGAGCGAGACCCAAGGCTTGGAATCCCGTCTTGTGTGATGGTCATGCCTATCCCGTGCTCCAGAATGAGATCCTACCGACCCTTCCCGCAAGGCTGTCAAGAAAAACCTGCCTCTTTCTCAGAGAGACACAGTCACGGAGTCCCAAGGCTTTTCACTCCACAAATGTCGATCTGAAGTGTCCACAGCAAACGCCGTCCAGACCCCTGCTCACGGGATGTGCGGGAACTCAAGGGGGCCCTAAACTGTCTTCCAGCCCTTCTGTCTTCCCCTTTAACTCCCCTGTAACCCATCAACACTCGAAGCTGAAAGAAGTTATTTGCACATAATGAGAAGGATTTTCCCGTCATTATCTCTCCTTTTCAGGCATGTTCATACTTTAAAATCAGCACCATTGCTAATTGCGGAGCAGCACACTTGGTATTGCTGTTGGAGAAATCTCGAGCTTTGTTGGCGATGCTGGCACTGGATCTGGGCACCAGGAGACCTGCCTGGATGGCGGGTACAGCGGCAGGAGGGGAATCATCGCCGACCGGAATTCACGCTCCCTGTTCCACGCTAGGAAGTTGCTCCCAGTTGAGACCCTGTGTTCTGGCCTGTCTTGCAGCTGGAGGCATCCGCGCTAATGAGTTTTAGATAAGGAACCTGAGCACAAGGGACAGGAGCTACCTCTGACCTGGGTTTGCAAGCACTTCCCACGGGGCACTCGTCCACGCTCTGCCCTTCCCGCTGGCAGAAACGAGGAGGGTCCTAGAGTGGCCTTTGGAGCTAAATGAGGCTGATGGCCGTGTCTGGTGCAAGTGGGGCTTCCGTGAACTCACTCGCTGACTTAATTCTGTTACGTCACGTTACCGGGCTTGCGCTATTCTGTGTTCTGCCTGCTCCGGCGAGCAGCTCACCCTAATTTATTCAAGTACGTTGTATTGCTCAACACTCAGTCATCTTGGAGGAATGTGGAGCAGTCTCTCGGCTGCCCAGAGAGCCTCCATCCCGACCTGCGTAATCTGGGTGACCTCTTTGGAACCGCTTTTAGAGTCCTCCTTTCTCTCCTATTACAGAATACGAAGTCGATTAAAATGAAGAATCTAGAGAGAGGAGAACGATGGAAAGGCCTCCATGTGCTTCAGAATGTAGAATGTGGGCCACGCTAACGCTGAGGGATTACGGAAACCTGCCCGTTCATAGTAGAGATCCCACAGCTGGACAAGCATCTGCACGGATCCCAGCAATATATTTGTTTGTTAACTTGTTACAAATAAAGCATCTAAGAAAAAAACATAATAAAGATGGTTGGTGGTGGCTGGTTTTGTGTGCTGTATGTCGTTTGATGATAAACACAAAGCTTTGTCTTACCGGACACAAACACTCATTGCAAAGAAGAATTTCAGTGATGTGGGGACACCTGTGCCTTACCTGGATACCTTTTCACTAGGAAATAAATGGAGAAGCAGCGGATGACGGTGTAAAACTATATATCGATACAAAGCAGGGGTCAGTAAACATTTTCTGTAAAGAGCCAAATAGTATCTTTTTGGCTTTGTGGGCCAGATGGTCTCTGTAGAAACTGCCCAACTATGCTGTGGCACCAAAAGGACAGAAATGAGTGGGTGTGTCTGGCTTCCAATAATAGGTTATTTACAAAAGTAGTCGCTGGACTGGAGCTAGGTGGCCCAGGTGCCCGAGTTTGCCAACCCCTGATCTAAAGAATCTGTACCCTTCTTTGTGTAGGAAAAGCTTTGTGCTTCAGTGGAAACCTGCACTGTCTAAAGCCCGTCCTGCAGGGTTAGCAGAGTCTGACTCGACGCGTTTTCTGTAACGGGTTTTTTTATTTGGTTGCTTTGTTCTGCTTTGCAATTCTTTGTAAGTTATAGGTAATTTATAAATATGCAAATTCTGTCCTTTGTGATTTAATCCACTTCCGCACCCCCCCCACCAGTTTTGTCCCATTTGCACCCCTCATTCCCTCATTCCACATACGGTTGTGCTGTTTTCACTGTTCCTTGGAATGGGCTGTCTCATCGGCCTGGTTCCCTCACATCATCCGAGTTAAATAAATTCTTTACCATGTCTTCATTTGAAATCTGTAGAGTGCCGATTTTACCTTTTTCGGAAAATTCTCTTCTAGCTTGTGTTTGTGTTTAATGTCCAAGTTATCAGTAGCTTTGACCTGAAATTCTCACTGAGGGTGAAATCAGTCCGTTGCTATTTCTGTACGTGTGTGAAGCCAGTTGTTGCTTCCCCAGTCTCGCACACAGATGGTGAGAGCACCGTATTTATGTAGCATTTTCCAACAGAGCTTTCATGACCATTAGCTCATTTGTTTCTTTCAACACCTCCCTAGGCTTTGTTAAGGCAGACGATTATCAAAATTTCATCAAGAAGGAACATGTGACACATAGAAGCTTCACAAATACGTTTCTGTGTCTTTGGAAGGACCAGCTGGTTGAAGATCACCCCTAACCACCATTCCCTTGCCCAGCAGATGGACATTCCTCCTGTCCTCCTCTTGCTGGCCTTGCAATGAGCTTGGCTACGCCACCTTCCGCTCAGCAGCATGAAGACCGTACCAGCAACCGAGCTCTGGAGTCTGCTTGGATTCTCTTGTGTATCTGACTAGGTGGAACGTGTACAAAAGTTAAAGATTTTTTTTTTTTCGAATTCTAAGTTTTTGTCATCAGCAAGTGGAAGTTATGAATATGATGGTATGGTATTTACCAAGTTGATACGCACTTTTAAAAACAGTCCATGAAGCACATGGAGACACCTGGGTGGCTCAGTCGGCGAAGCGTCTGCCTTCGGCTCAGGTCAGGATCTCAGGGTCCTGGGACGGAGCCCCGCGTTGGGCTCCCTGCTCAGCGGGGGGCCTGCTTCCGCCTGTGCCCTTCACCCTGCTCATCGCTCTCAAATAAATAAATAAAATCTTAAAATAACATTTAAAAAAATGTTAAAAGTCTCATGTCAAACTTTCTCCTGGCCACACAGGTGCCAGCGATCTGACCCACAGAAGCTTCCGTTAGAGGGAGGCCCCGTCAGAAAAAGGCACTGGCACAGACCCCATGAGAAGAGCTTGCAGCAGCGAGCCGAAAATGAGGAAGGGGCTCTTCAATGTTGCTTATAAAAAGTCCACTTCAGTGTCAAACAGACTTCGGGGAAAAAACTCCGCAGGAGGGACAAGAGTGTATATAAACAGGGGTGCCTGCGAAAGCCGTTCCAGCTCGCTCCCGAATCCTGTACAGGAGATAAGCCCGGGAGAACCTAAACGTGAGAATTCAGCGTCGTTCCAGCTAATAGTCTTGTCACTGTGTATTTGAATCTCCTGTTTTCCAGCGGGGGGGAGAGCCAGAAGATTCCTACCAGCTCCCACAGCGCGTGCTGCTGTTACAATAGGCGGCGTGTCTGAGCACTTTCCAGAATCATTCTTGGACAATTTTTCAGGGAAGCCTTGCCGTGTTTCTATTTTAGACTCTGAGTGTCATGGAGGACATTTTCTGTGCACGTGGTCTTGTTCGTAAGGCTACATCTCAATGAAAATAAGTACTAAGCTGGCTGGGGATTTGAAGGAAAGAGTAAGCAGATTGTGGAGTTGAGACTGACTTTTTCGAAAATTTCTATAGAATCTGACTTTATGTCATTGAGAGTTTGTGTTTGCCTTTGTTTTTCTATTCAGAAACAACTAACAATATGCATTTTTTTAACCTTTGAGGAGACCTTAGAGACTTTGTTCTTAAAAATATGGAAGTATCCATTTGTTTGCTGTTTTTCCCTCTGTGACTATTAGAGGCTTACGATATATATTCTAACACTCATAGGCGGCTGAAGAATCATATGAAAAGAAATTATGATATTTAGGTTTTTACTGACTGAAGGTATTTTAAATGTAAGGTAATTAATATAACTTTTTAATTACTCACAGACTATTAAATGTCTGAAATTATTTTGCTGGGTTTAAGGATAGAATGAAATCCTTTATACCCTTGATGGAATTTTCCCTTCTTTACGACAAGTTGACAAATACTCAAAGGGAATTTGAATGCGTGTGGTACCAGATCCATTGAGTCCAGCTACAAAGAATGGTACTTTAGAAAAATAAATAAATAAAAAGCATTTGTATACTTTTTATAAGCTCACTGAGTATCTTTTCATAGTCCTTAAGGAAATCAGGAATAGAGAGCTCCAGATTCCCAGGAACAGAGAAAACTTGACCTCAAAATGTGCAGTTACATCTGAGACTTGGAAAACAGGAAATTCTAGATGGCTTTTGGCAAAACACACAGTGCCCAGCATTCTCTTAGTGTGTGTTCAAAGTTTTCCCAAGTCTGTGTGTGCCTTCTAACTCAGAAATCCTCTGAGGGCTGAAATCCCCCACTGCCGAGAGTGACAGTAATCGCACCAGCAACAAATGCACCTTCAGGACACCAAGCAAAAAGTGTCGGTATTTCGGTTCCTCAACAAAACTGCACATTTCAAAAGCCACCCTGAGGGACAGGACACCTCCCAGACAAAGGGGATCACCTCCCCAGGGTGGGTAGGGAGGCTTTGCTCAGAAAAGGAAGTTCTGTGTGTGAATGAGCCCGAGGGTTGGCTAAACCCCATCACTAAGCTGGGCAGGGCTGCCGCCTCTCCCAGATACGTTTCTTTGTTAAGATGTTTCCCGAGGTAAGTGAGAGCACAGAGTCTCCCTCCTCTCCAGGCCGGAGGAAAACACCCAACAACAATGTCAACATCAACAAGAAGGATACAAAGAGTGGGTGTGCTGGAAATTCCATGTGCATGAAGTATGCAGGGAAAGGCCTCGCCAGTCATCCTGGCTGGTGAAAAACAGATTGAACGCTTATTGTTTTGCTCCATGAGTAAGACAGAGAAGAAATGTGGGTGTGTGCAGTCAGGAAGAAAATAGACTTCGAAAAATGTGGGAATCCTTTTTTTAAAAGTGTTAAAGAAAATCTATGTGGAGTGATTATTTAGCTCCTAAAATTAAAAAAAAAAAAAAAAAAAGCCTGTATCCTCTACCCCTCAATTCATTGAAACCTTAAGATGGCAAAACCGTGCTTCCTGTACAAACCTTTCCCAGTATTTTAGTGTAATGGTCCTTAGGGCTGTTAGAAATGCTGCCAACCCTCCCTCTATCTTTTCATTAAACCCCAAAGATGAGTACAGTGACCTGGAGGTGGTGAATGTTACAGTTTAACTGATGATCCCTGACATCTCCACAGCGGGTCACCATGAATCAGAGTTTTTGTGGTTATTCTATTCGAACAGGCAGGCACTTGGTGGTTTGCCTTTTGTTTAATTTGTTACAAGATCACACAAGCTATTTTTCAACAGAGTTTCAGAAAGCATCTTGGGAAATCCACAAGAAGGAGCTGAATCATCCAGCCCAGAACAGCCCAGGCCACATCTGACTGAATCTTGCTCGTTTTTCCCCTTGGGAGAAAGTTCTCAAGCTCGGTTACATGTGGGAGCAGGGATGCGGAGATTGACTTGGGGTGTGACGAGACAGCCCGAGCTGACTATGACCCCTGAGAACCTGAGGCTGTTTCCACCGGGAGGCCAGGCGTGGCCAGCGGCTCCAGGGTCTCCGGAAGGATAAGACTCGCGCTCTAGAACCGGGATGCAGGTGCGGAGAAGAGAGCCTGCCTGGCATCCGTGGCTAAAGAGGACAGCGCAGGGGAGGACAGCCGCGTTAGTCCATCCGTCTCCATGGCCCATGTTACGAAATGCAGGCCAAGCTTCTTTTTTGGGGGGGGGGTTGTTTTGTTTTGATTTGTTTTCAAAGATTTTATTTATTTGAGAGAGAGAGATCACAAATAGGTAGAGAGGCAGGAAGAGGCAGAGGGAGAAGCAGGCTCCCCGCTGAGCAGGGAGCCCGATGCGGGGCTCCAACCCAGGACCCTGGGATCATGACCTGAGCTGAAGGCAGAGGCTTCACCCACTGAGCCACCCAGGCGCCCCTGTTTTTTTTTGTTGTTGTTTGTTTGTTTTGTTTTGTTTAAGCTCAGGTAATCACATTTCTCTCTAAATCCACAAAGTAGCTTGTGTGTCTTTTGGCCTGGGACCTGATGGTGAGGTTAGCAGAGGTGCTAATGTGTTTGCTATATGCAAGCCCAGAGAGAATTTGGCTTTTTGATTGGGAACAGGATTGGATTTCAGGCTTCTGACGGTTAAAAGTGCTCTTCCAAACGGAATCGTTCAGGAAGAATGAAAGACCAGCCAGGGGATGAGCTGTCTGCTGTTTCGACATTCTCTCTTTTCATACAAGAGTCGTATTTCAAGTAGGGAGGGGTTTCCCCTTTTCAAAAAACAGTTGTAAATGCATGACTCATGATATGCTATTGCAAACAGCCAAAAAGTTCTGCAGAGACTGGGGCAGGTCAGACCGCAGCTAGTCTAATATTTCCAGGCGCCTGCTGAACCAGCCTTGCCCACTGGGGTCCAGAAGGAGAGGGAGGAGGGACCCTGCTTCTGGTTCTCAGAGGCATTCTGGGGTTCCCCATCTTGAACCCGACAGGGGCAACTCTAAACATAGCTGCCATCCACATTATCTTGCCTCGGATTCTCTGGAAATATTGGGTTCTACTGAGTCTACCAATGTCTTTCTCTTATTTGAAGAATTTGGCTCTGAGAATGATGTGGGCAGAGCTGCAGAGGGATGTTAACATGTCAGTTATGCAGAGAAAAAGACAAATAGGTTTTCTGTAGCAGTGAACCCAGAGAAGAGAAATGCTTAGTCTCTAAGTGGCGGTGGGGGTCGGTGGGGAAGCAAACTAGACCTTTCCTTCACACAGCTGGACACACCACCTTGAAAAATAGGGGTTGGCCAACTGTGGTTCAAGTTTTGACATGAGCGCATCGCTGGCCCTGTGCTCTCAGGGGGCCCGGGGATTGCCTGTTTGCCGTCACGCCACACAGACATGAGAGCGATCCCTCCTCAGGGTGACTGATTTGAGCTCCAAGAAGAATAGGAGTCACTCAAAAGTCCACAGCCCAGTCTCACACACATGTGTCCACGTCACCCTGTGCAGGGGGAGCTGGAGACTGACCGCTGGTGTGAGCTCTGTCCCGTCTCCTTGCCCGGAGATGTTGAAACCCTATAGTTTCAACAGTGATGTTGAAACCCTATAGCAGATGTCCCCGTCACCGAATCCACTGTGCACCAGGATTTGTTGTGGGGAGGGCGGCCTGACACACGGGCTCCCTGACCCCTGGCCCCAGAGCAGGGAAGTAGCAACAGATCCTTCACAGCATGTCTAGAGATGTTTTTCCGGTACAAGGTAGACAGTGAGTTTCAAAGGAAATTTTAAATTCTTTTTCCTTTACTAAGCAATAACCACATTTTCTTCTTCTTCTTCTTCTTCTTCTTCTTCTTCTTCTTCTTCTTCTTCTTCTTCTTCTTCTTCTTCTTCCTCTTCTCCTCCTCCTCCTCCTCCTCCTCCTCCTCCTCCTCCTCCTCCTTCTTCTTCTTCTTTTTTTGGACTGTGTGTGTGTGTGTGCGTGAAGTCAAAACTATGGAACAACTGACACACGCATTTTGGTAATCTCGTGTCTTAGAATCAAGTTACAAAACATCCTGACCCTGACCCAGGACGTCTCACCACTAACTGCCACCAACTGACCCAATCAGGGCCCCACCGACTCTCTGAGAAAAATCCGGATTTATTCCAAACCTCCGTCTTCTGTTCCCACCGCTCTTCACACTACATCGTCCGTCCCACTTTGCAATTTCCCCCCTTCCCGCGGATTTCCCACCAAGGATCCCTTTTCTGTTAAACACTTTTTTGATGATGCTTTTAGCCATTTAAAAAAAAAAATCCAAAACTGTTTTGCTTACAGGCATCCTGCTGTTTCTTAAAATCTGTTAATGAGGCACCAGGAAACCAGGAAGCCGGACCTGCTGCCTGCCTGAGACGATCCTTCTATACGTCTCAAAGCCACCAACTATTTCCCTCCCAAGACACACACAAACATCCTTTTAAAATATGGCTTGCTGCACTTAATTTCCATTAGTTACTGAAAACAATATTTTTCTTCTAGTATCCCTGGACCCTCACTTCCAGGAGGGCATCTTTCTGTCTACCTAAACGGTTTCTGTTTGATGTGGGAAGAAGTCCGTTGTTGTTTTTATTCGATATCTTTCTTCTCTCCAACCTGAAAGTGTTAATGGTGAGTTCAACGCAGCAGGCACCTCCAGAGAAAACACCATAGTCATTAGCTGTTGAAGCAGGCATTTTGGTTTCCGAGGCATCCAATAAACTCAGCTAAAATACATTTTCTAAACCACAACCATAATTGAAAATACTCAGCAGCACATTTTTGCCGGGGATGGGGGCTGTATGTATGTGTGTGGCGGGGAGAGGGTCTGAGGAGGGAAGCCGTACACACACTGACTTCGCTGGTGCTCAGGAATGCCAAGAAGGACGGTTCTGGAAGGGAGGGTGGGAGCATTGTGTTGAAATCGTGTTGGCGGCAAACAGAGACACTCAGTTTGTGGCGGATTTACACTGTTACTAGGGATGGAAACAATGAGAGTTTGATGAGGCTTGTTTACACACCCAGAAAATACATTTAGCTTTTAGAAGCAGAGTGCTGTGGCAAATGTCTGACATTCAGTGACTATCCTCAAAATAGCTCCCTTCTCAATGGCTCAGCGAGTTCTGCAAGTCCTCGTCTGTTTCAAGGTACTAAGAACCATAAATCCATATTTAATTAGCTCTGAATGAAATGCTGAAGATGATAGGATCTTTGTGCTAAAAATGAAACCCAAAAGGGTCTGGTTGATTTATGTCTAATTCAGAGTCGTAATTTAATTAAAACGACATACTGGATTTAAAACACATACGCGCCCATGCGCGCGCGCGCACACGCACGCGCGCACACACACACACACACACTCCCTGGCAGAGTCCTTCCCACGTGAAATTCAAATTCAGTGTCTTATGGCTTAGGAATCTCCATATTCTGCTTCATTGTCACATTGCCTGATATGTTTTATTCATCCCTCTTCCCATAGCTTGCTTTCTTAACTGGCTTGCTGCTCATTAAGTCATGGAATGTCTTAGTGACTCAAAGTTATACACTGAAAGTTTGCATACAAACACATCTTTGTGCCTTAATGGAGGACCTAATTGACAGCACTTTGAAGATTAATTCTCTTCTTCACCAGGCTTCTATTTATGGGGGAAGGTTAGTGTTGAGTCTGAATGTAGGATCTCAAGGCAAAGTTGCAAATGAAAAGATAAATAAAATGATGGATTTCCGTTCTTACAGTATCAGAGGGTGAAATCGCGATATTAATATGAATGGGACATTTTAATAGTACATCTGGAAAATGAAGTGTCCCCATCAAAACTTTAATTGTTATGCCATTCTCATGGAGAAAAGGAAAAAGAGTTCCTGTCAATTAAAGCTTCTATCTTCTTCTACTCTGATGGCAAAACATTTCGAGTTAAATTAAGTTACAAAATAATATAAAGTCATAGAGAGTTTAATGAATTATTTGTAAATAATCTGGAAAAACTTACTCGCATCTTTATAGACACTCAACTTTCAGCTGTCGGGATGCCCAGACGCTTCATTCATCTTGATTTCATTCTTCCCGCGTCTTGATGGATACGTCTGTCATATACACTAACGTGCTGTCCCCCCAAACCACACATAGAACATTTCTGTCACCCTGAAAAGCTCCCCGGTGCCCCCTTTCCAGCCAATCTCCCCAAACCATCATTTCCCATGTTTCACAGTGGCTTTCTTTTGATGGACACACATGTTGGAGACTCCTGGTGCAGGCGTGGGTCGTGTGTTCCCACTCACTGTGGAGTGGATGGCGTGGGGTAGGGCAGGGGCAGTGGGTGGAGCTGGACTGGGCTTCCCTGGGATTCTGGCCCATCAGGCCAGTCTGCTCTGGCCACCAAGGCTGAGAACCCCAGCTGCTGGCTCCCCATGCCACCAGACCAGAAAGCAGCTTATGTCTCTTAGCCTCGGGGCACGGCGTGTCCCTTTCTGGAACCCACTTAATTTAGGTTCTTCCGTGTCCTTCATTCTGCAGTTTCGTTTAAAAATCACCCAGTTCTGTGAGACATGTGGCTGTTTCTCAACAGTCAGGACGAGTGTGACTTTCTCTTCTGACAAAATCCTCCCCACATCCTTCTAATATATACATTCTGTGCATCTCCTTTTTAAAAGGACTACTTCTTTATCTTCCTCCCAAGCCGTTGGGAAGCCATGGCTGTAACCGTTACTTGCTTGGACACCTTCCAGAGACCGCCGGTCCCTGCCCCCGAAAGCACACGGATCTCGCCTCCAGGAGAGTCAACTTCTATGGGGAAGAACTTTATACCACCCTGGGGTAGGCCAATTCTTATTTTGTAGAGTCAAGGAGATTTAGAGACAAGTGGAGATGACCTAAGGACAGCTTGGTGTTATAAGCGACAAAAGCGAGTCTTGGTATTTTTGATCGGTAGGCAAGGTAGTGTAGTGACTTTAATTCAGCCCGGGATGTTTTTAGGACTCTCCAGAACCTTAGAAATAACCTAATTCAGTCCTTCCTTTCGCAGGTAAGCACACGGTCTGCTATTACGATGACAGTCTTTATTAACCAATCACAAAACAGATAAAACATAGAAAAGGGAAAATCTTTCTGTTTCGTACAAATTTTGTTTAGTGAGCATGCATGACTTTTATCTGTAAATAACATGAAAAGGACAAATAAAAGAATTGTGATTTTAAGTCAAAATTTAAGGAGGAACAACATTTGAGTTTTTTAAATTTTTAGTTTGCAATTATTTAGGTATTTGCCAATGAGGTAAATAGTAAAATATTGATGCAAACAGGCAGAAAGACCTCTAATAACAGTTCTTCTTCTTAAGCCAAACTGTTTCTTGAATTTCGGATCCAAGGAGATTTTTAGCTTTACTTAGAGACCACTTTTGTAACTTCATTTCCGGGTGTGAAGGAAAAAAAAATATATTCTTAGACTCCTAAGAAGTTCAGGCGGGAGTCGGAAGGGCATGGGTTTGCCGGCCCAGCACCACCCTCCTAAGATTTGGTCTTTCTCTTCCAGGCTTTCCATCCCATATAGAGTGACTCTGCTCCCCATCAACGGATCACCACATTGGGAGGTTCTTTTGAAGGCTCTAAGGTCTTCGTGAGTCAAGGAAGAGAGGAAACCAGTGCATCTTGAATTAATGGCTCAGCGACCTGCCTTTCTTCCACCTACGTCTAGGTACACTGGGAACATTTCCTCCGGGCATAAAATTTAAAGGGGTGCAAAGGAACGCAATAATTCAAATAAACAAATGCTAAACAATTAAAAAAAAACAGAGTATAAAAACATGATGACCAAAACATCAAAAAATTGTTAATTGAAGTATAATTGACACACAATGTTACATTAGTTTCAGATGTACAATGTAGCAATTCAACAAGTCTCTACTTCATGCTGTGCTCCGCCCAAGTCCAACTCCCCTCTGTCCCAGTCCAGCGCTGTTGTAGTCTCACCCACTGTGCTCCTTGGGCTCTGATCTTTTTTCCTCTGACTTATTCATTCCATAACTAGAACCTGTATCTGCCACCCCCCTTCTCCCACTGTGCCCACTAATCCCCAAATCCAACACCAGTCACTTTGTTCTCTGTCAAAGCATCAACATTTAAACTAAAGACAAGATCATCACCCTGTCCTATTTATGCTTCCAAATTCTCTAGTTCTGAAAAATGTCACTACCTAAAATATTTTGTTCTGTTTTCTATTTCTGTATATTTTTAAAGATTTATTTATTTCTTTATTTGAGAAAGAGCGCACTTGAGCAGAGGTGGGCGTGCACAGAGGGGGGAGAACCTCAAGCAGACTTCCCGCTGAGTGCGGAACCCTGCGAGGGGCTCGATCTCACGGCCCTGAGATCGCAACCTGAGTCGAAACCAAGAGTTGGACACTTAACCCACGGAGCCCCCCAGAGGCCCCTCTATTTGTATATTAGGTGTAAATTTTAACCACCCCCCCTACCTTTGTCCTTTTCTTTGTGGATGTGGTATGCGTTTTTGTGCAATATCTCTGCGTTTTTCTCTTCGCCGCCATCTGCATGACCTTCAGGGACTTACCTCATCCCTCTGTTCCTCCATTTCTCCATCTGTAAAGTGGGGATAAGACTATTGACTGTGTGAGGCTGTGCACAGACCCCCCCTGTATTTGTCTGTGTGAAGAATCTAGAGCCACATCTTGCAAAGTCAGGGCTCTGTCGACTTTGATTCCTGTACTGTTTTGCTGCGGCTCTGATTTTCAAGGTCAGTGAAACTATGATCCCTTTGTGCGCCACCCGTGGTGTTTGGGGTGAGGAACAAGAGCCCCTCACATTCCGTTGATTGCCAGATTTTCCCCAGAAGTCTCAGCGGCATCCCCTCTCCTCCCCAACTTGGGATTCGCCGCTCCCAGCTTCGCCGTCTCTACAATGTGAGCGGCACGTCACCCACGTGGGTAAGCGTGGTCTCAAAGGCTGTGAGTGAGAAGCAGAGGAACAAGGCTGCTCCTCACACGAGGGTGCTGCTCCTCAACCCTGTCGTATCCAGGGAACCGACTAAGCCGTGCGCACCGAGAGATTCTGGAAAGCTCTCCAGGGCGGGCATGCACCTAAAATTCCACCACTCCTTTTAGGCTCTGTGTGAAATGTTCTACTCATCTCTCTTTTCAAATGCAAAACCTCTGAAAATTCTATTTTAATCCTGGCACAAGAATAATTTGACAGTCTGCAGGTGGGAGAGTACCGAGGGAGAGATATCTAGGAATCCAAGAGAATAATCACCAACTCTTGAGCAACCGCTTAGGAAGCACTTACTGAGTATCAACACTCTTCTGGGGTTAAAGATACAAAGAAGTCGGCACCGTGGCCCTTCGTCTTAGTTAAGTGGGTCAGATACACTTGAGACATGGGGACAGTGGCTGTGGGCTGGGCTGGGACATGGGGCTTCTCGATGCTTCAGTTTCTATTCTCCAAGGGGGTTAGTCACAAGAAATGAATGAGGAAGACGCCTGGAGTATGGTGAGTCCTCGGGACCTGTGAGCTGGTGTCATTTTCATTGTCCGGCACAGGAAAGGTCTTAGATGAGCCAAAGGCAGGGGGATTCTCAGGGTGGAAAGGATGGCTGAGTGGGTTTTGAAGAATAAGTAGGAGGTTGTTAGGAGGTGTGGGAGAAGAAGAAGGTTGGGATGGAGGGAACCACCTTAGCAGAAATATAGATGTGAGTAAGAGGAAGCATTCAGGAGCTGCAGAGAGAGGCAGCTACAGTTAACGCTGGGCTTTCCTGCCAATGCCAACCATGTCGTGACCACAGGCCCAAGGCAGCTGGCCGTAAGGAACAGCCAATGAGCAGCTCACACACAGCTTTCCAAAGCGTCGTCTCCAAAGCCAAGTCTTCCTCTCCTTCTGACTTTCCTGCTTCACCCTCTCTCATCCTGCCGGACTGAGGACATCATTCAGCGTCAAGCCTTGGCTCTACGCCGCTCCACCAGCCCGTAAGCACTGGGAAGTTCAGGCGCGTGTCTCTCACTGGGGTCCCCGCTGCCCGCCAGACGGCGTCTCACGGGGAGTAAACGCGAATCCTCTTGGTGCAACAGGGACGTGCTGCTCACCCGCGTGAGTCGGACGCCGCTCCGGCTCTTTGGGGCTCTTTGGGACGCATCAGCCAACGCAGGACTCAGATCCCGCCCTCCCACGGCTTGGATCCGGGTCCGGCAGCAGGAGGTCATGGCTGTGACGGAGACAGAGGACCATAAAAGTAATACGAGAGTAAGGTGTGTGGTATGCAGCAGGAGAGAGGTCCTACTTATGTTTAATGGTAACTATCTTATAAAGTAATGTCCCAAAGACTTGGTACAGAAGGAAGGTATCAGGTTTCGTCAGAAACGCTGAGACAGAGCCTGGAGATTAAAGCCAACCTATATTTGCGATGTGGATTCGCTTGCCTTGAAAAATGGTCCTTGAAATCAAATGATTCTCAAACCCTACACAGATACTTTGCCAGCAGGTCTCATGGATGGAGGAGGTTTGGGGACGTAGGAAGCATCCCGATTTAGTGTTCGGGAGACAGGAGCTGGAAAGGAGGCAGCCTGTGACATCACAAACTCCACCACGCTCCCGCAGGCTCAGCCCTGATGGATTTGCTCAGCATCGACCACTCCCAGCTCCAGGGAAGGAAGAAGTGTAGACAGACTCCTGCTCCAAGTTGGATCACGCGCTCCCACATCACCCAGCCCTTCTGCCAGCTGGTTGTTCCTCGGGAAACCACTGCAGAACATCTGACAGATGCTTTTCAACAGAAAAATATGACACATGTGTAATTAATTAACGAAGCAACGAAATAAACACCTAGGAGACCCAGGTATTGTTGGAGAAGACAGAGATACAGAACCCGAAGGCCCCCTGTGCTCACATTCCAGCAGGAAGTCATGGAAAGGCAGGTCACTGAGCCATTAATTCAAGGTGCACTGGTTTCGCCTCTTCCTTGACTCACATTCTGCCACATGACTGTTCTGAGAATTGCCCCACCACTATGCCTTTTCCATGACTGCTGTCCTCATCCCTGTCCCAGGAGGCTGACCGTGAGGACAGCGTAAGCCAGTTCCCGTGCTGTCCGCCTTCCTGTGGGTTTTTCCAGGGACAGCCCTGGAGACAGGAGGATGCGGGGTCCCTTCCCAGCTTCTCACCCTGCTAGGTGGCTCCTTCTCCGTGGCCTTCATTTCTCACTGGGTGTCGGGAACACCGTTCCCTTTCCTGCCCTGTCAGGCCTTCCTGCCACTGCTGATCTCCGGGGACGCGGCGTCCTGTTTGGGTCTCACCCCTCTGCCCACAAGCCTGTGGATAGCCTCTCCATTCAGATCTCCCCGTTGAATGATCTGCATGGGATTCCAGTGGGACCTCTGACCGACACACCAACTTTATAAATACCAAGTTCAGACATGGTGGGGAGCAGCAGGATATAAGGACGTGTTCATCTATAGATCAGAGCGACGACTGAACCCAGTGACAAGAATGCATATTGATAATCCATCCCATGACATCACCAGTCCAAGGAAGCCAGAGCTGCAGCCCTCCAGCCTGTTGGGTCTTAGCCCTGGAGGGTATTCTCAAGACTGTACCTGATCTGTTAGAAGGAAATCAGCCAAAGAAAACAGGCAAATCATCTGTTCGGGTATTTTGTTCTTTGAATTCTTCCAGAATCCACTGTATTTGTCAATGTTTTCCATTGGAAAAGCGAGGCCTTGAGGCAACTCAGGCCCAAGGTCAAGCCCAGCTCTGACATCACAGGCGGCGTGACCCGGGGACACTTGCTGGTCATGAGTTTACTAGTGCGTAAAGTGGGGAGGATTACGGCAATCTCGCAGAATAAACATCACTGCGGGGAGCCTGGTGACACAGAGCAGGTCATGCTGACCCCCAAACTGTGAGCCTCCTTCTGGAGACACAATCCAACTGTCGGGTGCACAACTGTATCACCCTCTTCACGTCAGCCCCCCCAAAACAAAGTGCATGAGACTTGAGTTCTGGGTCACCCCTTGTAAGTGCTCATTTCCCATGAACTGTCCATTACCACAGGCTCTGAGATGTTCGTTGGACTGGATTGAATTTCCGTCCAGAGTCGTTAAAGTCTGACACTCATCGAAGGGCGGGTATTTGAGAAGACGGGCAAAGCACCCTCCGGTGTGTGCTGCGAGAGCAAAAGCTCCCAGTCGGGGCTGCACAGTACAATGGCCTGGGGAAGGTTTAAACGTGCCAATGCCCTGGCCTCTCTCTAGACCAGTCAGATGGGGATCTGTGAGGGGGGGGCGGCACCAGCACTGCCAACGCTCCCCGGCTGGTTTCAGCCAAGCTTGAGAACCATCGTTATATTCCACAGTACAAGCGGGAGGAAGAGGGGAATTATAGCTTCATCAAAGCACTAAGTCCACAGACCCAGTTGTCTTCCCATAGGCCTGCATGACTGTCACCTTTCATCAGGTCATTGCTGATGGGAAAACAACGATTCCGTATCTGAGGAGACTCTGACTTCATTTTCAAGATCTCACTCATGAATATTGGGAATCGTAATAGAATACATCAGAGAGGGTGCCTTGGTCTGCTGGGGCTGTCATATCTAAAACCATAGACTGGGGGGCTTATCAGCAACAGACATTGATCTCTTGGCTCTGGAGGCTGGACGTCCGAGATCGAGGTGTGGGAGGACTGGGAGTCCGGTGAGGACCACTTCCTGGTTCCCAGACGGCATCTTCCTCAACATGGCAGAAGGGCGAGGGAACTTTGATGTTTTACTCACTAGTGTACATCCATCATATCTTTTTAAAAAAGAATTTATTTATGTATCTGAGAGAGAGAGAAAGAGAGGGAGCATGAGCAGGGAGAGGGGCAGAGGGAAAAGGAGGAGCAGACTCCCCGCGGAGCAGAGAGCCCAATGCAGGGCTCGATCCCAGGACCCTGAGATTGTGACCTGAGCCGAAGGCAGAGGCTTAACTGACCGAGCCACCCAGACCCTCCTATATCCATCAGGTCTAACAATGCCTGGTACACCTGAGGTGCTGTGTTAGTTTTCTCAGGCCACCATAACAAATACCACAGATTGGGTGCCTTGAACAACAGACATCATTGTCTCATATCCCGGAGGCTGGAAGTTCAAGATCAAGGTGTGGGCAAGATTGGTTCCTTCTGAGTGAGGCCACTCTCCTCGGAGGGTAGATGCAGTCCTCTCCCTGTGCCCTTCCATAGTCGTCCCTCTGTGCATACCTATGTCCTGATCTCCCCTTTTCGTGAGGATCCAGTCAGACTGGACTAGGGCCCACCCTTGTGACCTCATTTTACTTTAATTATTTCTTTAAAGATCTTAAATTGAAATACGGTCCTGTTCTGAGATGCTGAGGATTAGGATTTTTGAGGGACATAATTATGAGGGACACAATTCAGCCAATGACAATACACAGATAAATGGAATAAGGAATGAATTCATGAATAAAAATGTTTGCACTCATGGAATTGGGTAAGAATATGAAAATTCACTTGGGACATTTTGCAGATTCCAAAGGAAACAAGTCTGAGGTAGAAATGACTGAAACTCAGTGGAGAGTCTGGGGCAAGCTGCCTTTGTTCTTTGCCGGTCTCTTCCATGGGACAAGGCACTCATCAGCCCGTTCCTTCGAGAAAATTTGGCAGGAGAGAAAATCGAAGACTTTGTCACCTCACGAAGATTGCAAAGAAGAGTGATAGATTGTCTACTGATGCGTCCAGAGCAGGTACCCCTTTGTCTACACAGCATGACCAGAACCGGAGAGGCATCAGAGGTCATGTCCATTTACCCTTTGAAGGTCACAGGGTCCATCAGGCGGCGCCCGAGGGGAGGTGACCGTGGGAAAGAGACGGCAGAATCGCGTCGTGGCGGCGCTGAGGTGTGGAAGAAACTCGCACTCACGGCCGGCTGCTTCTTGGTGGTGAAGTCACATCAATCAGAGGTGTTACTCAGGTCTGGGCTGAGTCACTTAGCAACTTGCCAGAACCTGTCCTGTGACCGAACTATGTGTGTGATTAGACTACCACACCCAGGGACCTGAAAAACCTGCCAGAATTACCACGATCGGAAAAACAAAACCAATAGAAGAGAAATCTTCAAATATTGCAGTGCAGAGTCTGAGATCATTCATTCTATGCCACAGTCAAGAGCTTTCCATGACTTACTTTGCCTTGAAGCCTAGGCACTGACGAATGATTTTAGGGATACACTTGTGAAGCGAATACATAAAATTAACAAGGGAAGTAGGCATGATGCTTGTTTTCCTGCCTTTGACTGGATAAACAACTGAGTCAGCACTCACTCAAGACATAGCTCTCCTTAATTGTGGTGTATCTGTAGAGTAAACTTACTTATACATGAACTTGTAGATCCACTAAGGTCATCTAAGAGTTTCCCACGGCCAAGGGTCTGGAGATGGGAGCTTAATCCAGCAGCTCAGAACCTTTCATGGGTCCTTTATGATGGGTGAGCTAGATATTCCTTGCTTAAGAGCCTGGAAATTAAGAGGCAAGTTGAATTTCAAGCAAATAATAGTAGAAGTTAAATGAAGGTAAGAATGAGTGGTCTTCTGAGTGGGAGTTTGCTCAGGAAAAGTCAGGTTAACACTCTGTGTGTGTCTACCCATGTGTATACATGGGGGGTTTGCAACAGGACTGTAATAAAGAGGCATGCCATCCCCAGGCCACATACGGGAGGTCCCTCATCCAGAGGGGAGACATCCATAGAAAGCTTCAGACCCACTGACAGCCTGGAGAAGTTCCTGCCTATGAGTGTCTCGCCCGGGGATGAGCTCCCTGTTAATAGCTCTGTAGGTGTGGGGTGGTCCTCCCCATCAAGCCCCTGGATGCAACTCTTCCTGAGAGCCTGTTTTCTCCCTGGGCTGCTCTGTCCAACACACAACATCTTTAAGTGTGCACCACGAGCGACTCCAGAGGGGCCGAGTGAACCATGTCAGGCTGTGTTTCATGGACAAGTTCTGTCTTCCTTCTACTTTCTCTGTTGGGGCTACCAACCGTTCCACCCAGCTCTCTGAGTCCTCGCTTTTCTCGGTCCCCCCAACAAGCTCTACTGGGTTTATATAACCTACAGCGATACCTTATTGCCATTGATATCAGGTCATTCTTTCCTCAGAGCCTCACACCATACAGCTCAGATACCAGTTCTGGATTCTCTGGCCCCAAACCCCAGACTCTTTGAGGTTCAGCTCCCACCAGCTCTGGCCTCCTCCACTTTCTGCTTTGTAATAAAGTGAGCTCCAACCCGGCTATCAGTACCGTCAACATGGGATGGACGCTCCTTGGCTTAACATCCCCTGGATCATCATAACCTCCATGGGTGCTCTTGATCCTTGGAGGAGACGTCATACATCGGACGGCAGAGAAACAGCCCCATGCGCTTGTTCTTATGAAGACGCAGAGGTTGGCAAGCCAAAGCAAAACCCGAACACAGGGAGAAGTTGGGGAGGCTTCTTCACTGCCTGAAGATGAGAGCGAGGCCACTGCTATTTTCAGGAATCGCCCCAGGCCACGAGGTTATGCAAATAATCCCGGAGCGGGTGCTGAGGCGGCTCTGAGAGCAGCTGGTAATTAAGGCCTTTCCACCCTGGCATTTTCGGTGATCAAGCCGGCGGAATGTCGTCTTTGCATGGGCCTCCTTCAGGCTCCTGAGGCCTAACCTGTCATGATGTCATAAATAGCAGCCTTTCCTCGTCCATCCCAGAGAGACTGGGTGGTAGAAGGCCTAGGTCCCTGGCCCCAGGCAGGGGGTCTCTTGGCCAAGTCCCCCCTCGTGTCTGTGTCTGAGGAACCAGAAACTTCCACCCCACCTTCCAGGACGCCCATTCTCCTGGGAGGAGCCCTGTCTGCTGTGCTTCTCCTCGTGCCCTCGACACCCGTCAGTGTGACTCCGCGAATACGGCTGGCTGTCGGACGTGATTTAAAAGACTGAACACTGAAGGCAAGCGCCAAACCTCGGGCGCATGTTTTGAGTATTGTATTACAAATAGGGTGATTTTATGCATTGTAGTATGCTCACGATCTTTTCCCCGAGTTCTATTCCGAGCATTATGAAATCTGCGGCAATTAGTTTCTCACAAGTTTATTTCAGGCTGAAGAATCTGTGATTTCCTATTTCTGGGATTTCTGCCATTCTACCTGCACCGCGACCAGCTTCGTTCCCTGAGTCGACATCCCCGCCACCCGCCGGGCAGTTTCCCTTCACTTCTGCACTTTGGGCTCCCCTCCGTCCTTGTAAATGCTACTTGGTAAAAGAGGAAGGGCTGATTTAGAGGATGCTTGAGGTGAGAGAGCCGTAAACATGATTCAAATAGAAAAGTGTTTACTTCCACAGGCAACGGGAGGACGTGTGCACAGAGAGGATGGTAAGATGGTCATTCTGTACCTCCACGTGGTCTGACCAGCCTGCAATCCGTCAGGGACCCGGGATAGAAGCAGAAACAGGGATTGCAGGACCCTCAAGCGGATCGCTGCTAACACAAAGGAAAAAGTGGAATTATTTCCCTAGAGAAAATACAGAGGTGCGGGGCCTCGCTGGGCTCCCCCGCCCCCAGTGCCTCACTTTTATTCTATTCAACCACTCTCTCTGTCCCTTTTTTAAGGATTTACTTATTTATTTGACACACGGAGAGAGAGCAGAAGCAGCAGGAACAGCAGAGGGAGAAGCAGACTCCCAGCCGAGCAGGGAGCCCCGTGTGGGACTCGATTCCAGGACCTGAGCCGAAGGCAGACGCTTAACCGACTGAGCCACCCAGGCGCCCCGCATTCAACCAATCTTAAAACCATGGTCCGACTGTTAGTTGAAATATGGCTCACGTAGAATTACAAAAAGGAAATAAAAACTCTGTCCATCTGAAATTAGGAAGAACATGAGGAATAATAGAAGGGTTTAGGATAGACAATTTAATGAATATAAAAGGGTTTCTCTCTCCCTCAGTCCCACAAAGAGCATGCAATAAGAAAAACTGTACTCTATTCCTT
Organism: Martes martes; assembly: GCF_963455335.1. NCBI lineage: Eukaryota > Metazoa > Chordata > Mammalia > Carnivora > Mustelidae > Martes > Martes martes. Next base: position 139,387,808 of record NC_137895.1, on the reverse strand, counting down.
AAAGAGTTTGTAATTTTACTTAGTTAAATAAGAAAGAAAAATAGTAAGCTCTGGAAACACAGTTCATACCGCCACGGCCCCTCGCGACAGAGATTTGGGGGTTGTTGATGAAAGGTTCTCGCTTGCTCTCGTTGGAGGGTACTGTGACGGTTTGCAGCACTGGGGGGGCAGAGTTTCTAGCACAGATGATGATCTTCCCCTCATGAGAAGCATGGCCAGAGCGTGCCAAGGACTTGGGTCTAGGCTTCCTCCCTCTGTGGGGCAGGGAACTTGCTTCTCTGAGGTGTCTCCCTGGTGGGTGACCTCAGGACAGGGCCTTCTGCTCATTGTCCAGACATCCTGGAAGCACCTGTCCATGTTGGGACCTGGGAAGGATTTGTATACATTCCCCACTGTACATTCCTCTTATTCCAACCATTGGCCCAATTTATTTCTATACCTTTTCACACCTATTTTACTTTGATTTTTTAATAAATGGCATTTTTTGCCACTCCCCCCCCCCAAAAGGTAGGGTCAGAAACCACCTGCTGAGCATTGTATCATCACAACCACCTCTCTGTTGAGTATCTCCACATGCTTGGTCTATGTTCACACGGCAAAGGCCACAGGCAGTACGTGGGGTTATGCCCTCATCACACACATCAGAGGAGGCACATGGAGGGACAAGGTCTCCTCTCCTGGAAACCCCAAAGCTCAGGGGTCAGGACACCCTGAACTCCCACCTTTTTTCCTGAACCCTTTGACCTGTGGCCAAATTTGAGACACTTAAGAATGTCATGTGCATATTCAAGTTAGAATTGAGCTTGATTTTAAATTCTGACCTAGCATTATCTAAATGCAACCAAGGAAAGGCTACTCTTCTGTTTACTTATAGAGCAGGACCCCCATGCTTTTATCAACTCATCTGCATTTGTTCATTCCCACTTAGTCTCTGTTCTGAGGATTTTAATTGGTAGAACAGCAGCTCTCAATTATGTTGGAACCCAGGAGAGTCTGGTCATGTTTTTGCTGAGCTAAAGTGAAGTCGGGGTCCTGACCATGACAGTGATGGGTCCTCCCCCCCCAGTTTGGAGATCTTGGCTCTACGAGGGTGGGTTAGACACAGATAGAATCATGATAGCTGTCACTATGAAATAGATTTAGGATGGAAATGTCTGTGATATTCTGATGTTATGTTCAATCACAGCGCCTCATCGTGCTAATGTTGGATTATCAGCTTCAATGGATAGTTGTCCAACCAAAGAGAGGAAAATTTTCAGATCGTATCCTTAAAAAATGTTGCTTCCAATAAGCTATTTTAAGCCTTATTTCTCTTAGGATGATATTTAATAAAGTTGTCTGATCAACACAAAGGATGCCTTACTGTTGGAGATGCTCTGATTTATCAATAACAAGTGTCTGTTTGAGAAAGTTATAAACACAGACATTGTAAGTCATAAACTTGGTTCTTATCTGATTAAAGTACCGAGCCACACGCATGTTCAAGATTTGCCTTATTATTTTTATTCCTTGGTGAGAAATACCTTTCTAGGTGACTGGGATTTCTTTCTGACCGCCTGCCTCATACTATGTGACAATGAGCTTCAGATTTGGGAGCTCTGGGGATGGCTTTGATTAAATTAGTTCCCTTCAGGTGTATTTTGCTTGAGGAAAAGGGATGGACAGATGTCGAAAATAAACACGTAAATAGCAGTGATCCAAGGGATCATTGGGTTATACCAGGGACGCTTGCCAACCGCTGGTGGGAATGCAAAATGGTGCAGCCACATTAAAACATGGTTTGGCAGTTTCTGGCAATTTCTTACCAAACTAGATGTATCTTTACCATAAGATCTAGCTGTGTTGTTCCTTCATATTTACTCAAAGGAGTTGAAAACTTACGTCTATGCAGAAGTCTGCACAAGGAAGTTTATAGTAAGTTTATCCATAATTGTCAAAATATGGAAGCAACCAAGGTGTCCTTCAGTAGGTGAGGGGTTAAACAGATAAAAGAATATTATTCAGTGCTAAAGTGAAATGAACCACCAGTGGGATCAACATGGTAGAGTAGGAAGATCCTTAGCTCACCTCCTCCCACAGATGCACCAAAATCCACAACAAGGTATGGAGCAACTCACTCTGAGAACAAACAGAAGACTACCAGAACATGGCATACATCACTAAGGATATTAGAAAGAAAGAGAGAAAGAGAGAAAGAAAGGAAGGAAGGAAGGAAGGAAGGGAGGAAAGGAGGGAGGAAGGAAGAAAGAAGCTATCAAGCCCTGAAAAGACATGAAAAAAATCTTAAGTGCACTATTGCTAAATGGAAGGAACCAGTCTGAAAAGTCTCCATACTGCATGATTCCTACTAAACGACATTCCGGAAAGACACAACTATGGAGACAGGGAAGGGATACATGGTTGCCAGGAGCTGGGGGAAGGAAGGATGTGCGGAGGGGCACAGAGGATTGTCAGGTCAGTGAAAACACTCTGTGTGATACTGTAATGGTAGATACACATGTTATTACACATTTCCCCAAACCCATAAAATGCACAACACCAAGAGTGAACCCCAGTGTAAACCGTGGACGTCGAGTGATGTTCATGGTCAACCTTGGTCCATGGGTTGTAATAAATGTGCCATCTGGTGGGAGTATGGACAGCGGGGAAGCTGGGTGTCTATGGATGCAGGGGATGTATGGGAAATCTCTGCACCCTCCCTTTGATTTTGCTGTGAACCTTAAACTCCCTGAAAACAGAGTCTTTCAGAAGAACCAGTTATGCTGGGGTCGCATGGGCCTGGGAGGAGTCAGAGCCGTTCTCTCGCTTGACTCGCGCAGTGCGCCCCTCACTTAGCCGCTGACCTCCTGCGAGCAGTTTCCTGCTGTGCCGCCTTACTGCAGGTGAATGAAGCACTGGGGGCCTCTTTTTTTTTTTTTTTCTTTTTCAGCAGAAATAATTGATCACAGGTGTCTCTGTAATTGGGCCACTCTAGGAACCTTCGCAGCATCGGCGGCCTCCAAGGCCTACCCACGTATGATAAAGAGGCGCCAGCAAGCAGCCATGGGGGCGGGTTGGAAACTGTGCCTTGAACTGTTAAATCCATGAGCGTGTTGCACACTGCTTTATACCTGCCAGGGGTTATACTGTCTGCCCGTCGTGTATTTGTGCAGGTGGGGGCCTGTGTTGTGTGCAATTCTCACTAGGTATATATTTAAACTAAGGTCCCTGTAGTTTCCAAAAAAGGAGGAAAAAGAAAGGAAAAAATGGAAAAGAAGGCCAAAAAAACAAAGCAAAACCAAACCCCGCTGTCTGGGACCAAGACAGGGGCGGACCTGACACTGTCAGTTGGAAACTCCCTGGCCCAGAAAGGGTGCAGCAGCGGAGAGGCGCCCAGGGGTCCCGTCTCCATGGCAATAGTGGGCTGTCCCAGGCGGTTCTGGCGTTGCCTTGAAATTGGGAGAAGGGCTGCACGTCGGAGGTTAAGGATCATTCTCTTTATCTTGTTCCGAGTCTTTGCATTGAAGCTGGAGGCATTCCCTCCTGTGTGAGCTCTCGGAGCTGGTTCTTTGTGACACCCAAATTCCTGGGCTGACCCAGTTTATCCTAAACGCATTAGAAAGCGGAAAACATGTATTTTTAAACAGATTGACCGCCAGGTGTGAAATGCAAGTGTTGGACGAAGGGGGCTTTGCAATGGCCTGACAGCGAAAACCGTCACGAAAAGAAGTGGATGGAAATGCATCCACTAGGGCCGGCAGCCCTGAGAGAAAGGGTGAAGGGAGGTGTCTGCCATCTCACTGGCTCCCCGCTGACTGCCAGTGCCCCCAGGCTTGCCTCCCGCCGTGACGGAACCTCCCGGGCTCCACGCTGCCATCTTTATCAGAGCAGCTGCTGCCGGCTGCAGAAAGGGAGATCCCTGGGGAGAGGGACCTAAGCCCCACCCCACCTGCATGCTCTCCATTCTCATGCACATTCCCTGAGACTCCAGGGGGACCCCGCTTCCCTCCTGACCTGTGGATATGATGGAAAATTCATGGGTTCAAATGTCAACAGACCTGTTCTCTGAAGGTGGAAATGTCATCACGGCAGAACTCAGGGTGACAGGCTGGGATACTCAGTGGAGACGTAAGGAAGCCGTCAGAAGCCCAGACACCTCCAGGACACGGTCAGGGGTGAGGCAGTGAGGACTGGTGTGGCGTGTGGCGGAGGGTATGTGCCCTCCAGAGACGATGGTGGTAGCTAGCATTGACCTAGTGCATATCCTGTACCAGGCACTCTTCAAGAATTTTGCTGAGCTGAAAGAGAGTTGAGCAAAGTGATCACGGGAGATTTGGATGAGGACAGGTGGGGACAATGGGGTAATCCACAAGGACTCAGGTGGCTTCCCAACAAACTCTGATACACCTCCCTGGTCACGACTGGGAGGTGAGAAGCCGGCTTGAGACCAAGAGTCATGGTCAGAGCAATGACGGAGTGCTCCGCACGTGGTGATGGGGTGCTGACGCTCACCGTGGGCTTGGGGCCGCCGAGTTCTTAAGAAACACAGACGCGGCTTTATGAGTGGGGTTTGGGGCAGGAAAAAAGATGGAAGTTGTGCTGCAGGCGTATGGCGTGGAATTAACAGATGACTGACAGGGGACCGATGACAGAAAGGGAAGCTGTTCACCTCCTATTTCGCTTTCCTTTGCTTCATCAGAAAACCCATAACCTTCAATCTGGAAAGGGTAAAACTCATTCAGTATGAGGAAATTGAACCAAGATAGGGGAGGAGAGAGCGAGCGCGCGGCCAACGTTTTGAGTTACAATCTGAGGAGGCTGGAAGTGTGAGCAGAAGCGCTAGCGACCCCTCTCATCTCAGATTCTGGTGATGTGGACAGAAAGGCCAAGGTGTGAGAAGGTGACGGGGATTGGGTTTCCCCTGCCTTGAAGAGCTAGAAATCAGTAGGTCTCCCTCCACCGGTCACGGGAGGGCGGCAGCTGGACTGCCCGACTTGACGACTGTTGGTCTGAAATATTTTGCCTTGAATCCCAGGCAGGCTGGACCAGGGGAGCAAGAATGAGAATTAGCCTGGGAGAAACGGGAGGGGCCGGAGCAGGGCAGCTTCCTGGGCAAGGGGCCAGGAGAGTCACACAGGGTGATCCGGTCTCCTGGAGGGTCCGTCTCCAGATTTGTCCCCCCCACCCCCCCCCACCCACCATCTGGCACCCTCTATGGGTTGGGGTGGCAAAATCTGGAGAAGGAGAGCTTGATTCCTTATCCCCTACCGACTGCACATTCTCATTTGCACCAAGCCAGACGAGGATGTAGCCAGCCCCGCACTGAGAGCATCGGTGACCAGAACATGGCCGTGAATCACGGTTGGTGGTGGATTGGGATTCCATTGTGATCATGACAGAGGCAGCTTGAAATACCAGAGGTAAATTTGTGAGGCCGTCAGGAAACTCTCAAGTCAATTTTTGGGTAGAAAACCAAGAAAAATGGAAAATCGAGGTAGAACTGGAAGAGGCAATAAACACACAGAAAGTGCTGCACATTCAATGTCATCACTGAAGGTAAGCGGCTGCCCAGTGGCCAGAGGACACGGGGGAAAATGAAGCATTTAGATAATGCACATCACTGCCAAATAATCCATAAGTAATGTTAAGTTTTCAAAGAAACATTTTTGTTGTTTTTGCCTTTACCCTGGGCACTCAGATGTCAATGTGTAAAAGCCCCAAGTTTATAGGGGAAATCCTGAGTGATGAAGTAAAGACCCTCCTGCACCGCACCCCAGCAATCAACGTGGGCATGAGATGTCTTCGAGCATCGCTCAATGGACTAGGAGAGCATCATGTCGACAACAGCCGGGCACCCGGGTTTGTCAGGCCAAATGGATAGAGCCGAAGGTCGCAGTCCAAGGTTGGGGTGGTCTGTGTGTAGTGAATAGGTCTAGACAAGAAGAGGGATGCCTGGGTGGCTCAGTTAGTGAAGCGTCTGCCTTCGGCTCAGGTCAGGATCCCAGGGTCCTGGGATCCAGTCCTGCATCCGGCTCCCTGCTCAGCAGAGAGCCTGCTTTTTCCTCCACCTGCCACTCCCCTGCTTGTGCTCACTCTCTCTCTCTCTGACAAATAAATAAATAAAATCTTTTTTTTTTTTTAATTCTAGACAGGAAGAATGTATGAACTGTGTATCTCTGGGGCCATCCTCCACAAATATTACTTCTCAATATTAGACTTTTGAAATCATTTGAAAGCGTACTCTAAGGTTACAGTGTCAGCAATGTTGTATAAACACATGGACAGGAGACATCACTGATACTCCCTCAAGGAACTTAGGGACCGATCCAAGACTCCAACTCGAACGGAGAGCCACCTCTCAACATTTATCTTGAAAGATAATTAGGGGTTGGTACACCCCATAATGTGCAAATGAATGAGCAACCCAAGCCCCAAGTCTACATTGTAAAACGTAAAGACAAGACTTCTGAATTCGACCACCTTGTTCAGAACCTTTTTTCACCCTTAGGGAATTGATGTATCTAAGCTTTAACTTCTACATCAGTGGACTGGGGATAATATGAGTATCTACATTTTTAGGCACTGCAGGCACTAAATGAGATGTTATGTGTAAGGAACTCTGCACTATGATACGTCAGGGCGTGGAGTTTATGACCCACATGCATTTCCAGGAGTATGGCTGTGATGAATTAGTTTGGAACATTTTTAACGAGTCGACAGCAGTTGCTCATGTGGGCATTGAAATGTCCCAAATCAATCTCTATCATGATCAACTTTAAGCCGTGAGACTTCCCAGTGAACCTTTAAGGTGGAGTTCCTGTTGGGGCTATAATTTGTACCTTTCTTTATAAGGTGGTCTGTGTTTCATAGACATAGAAAATCTTGCTCTGTTGGTACACACAAAATTATTCCCCATGACTCTTCTGCTCTCATCAAATGAGGCCATGGTTAAGATTCAGACCTTGAATTATGATTTGACAAATTTCTAGCTATCCTATTCGGGAGAAGTCACCCGGTTTGCTTGCCTATAAAATGAGTGTGATAGTACCTATCAGTTTTTATTGTGCAGGTTAAGATAACTACATACAAAGCATTTCACAAGTTTGGTGTGTACTTAAGCACTCCAAAATGAGAGATTAGTATTACTATTTTGATCCCTGGTTAATGGCTACCACTCAGTAGCCCAAGAAAGGAAGGCTGGAGGGCACCAGTGAGAAGAGATCGCCTCAGGTACTCTCTTGCTATCAAGCATGGCAGCATGACACTGAAATGATTTTGAAATGCTGCACTGAATCCTCGATAACATGGGAGCTGCTATCATTGTCATGGTTACTATTATGACTATTCAGCCTAACCTAGAAATGTACTTTTAGGAATTTAATTTCATATTTAAAAAACTAGAATAAAAGTAACACAGTCTTTAATTCTACAGCAAGAGATTTTATTATTTTAATTGGACATAAAGAAGTGCATTATTCTGAGAAGGAAATTTGCCCTGGAAACCAGATATTGGTTCTTCCCAATTGTTACTGTCCTGTAATATAGACACGTTGACTAATTTCGTGCATCACACATCATGACAGTGAGCAACAATCTATTCAGAACACTTAAAAAGCACGCCATGAATGAGTGCACTGGTGGTGAGAGAAAAGAAAAGGCGACTCCTCACGAGGAAGGCAGAGATGTGATGAAATGTGCGATTTGCTTGGTGATGCTCGGGCTGGAAAACGTGCATTGACTAATGACTAAATCAGCCGGTTCCCGGAAGGTCCTCTGACACAAGCAACTTCACAATTGTAGGTCTGATACAATCTGATTTCTAAACCCTGTCTTTCTCACTGGAACAACAGTTTATAAAAGAATCTTTAACCGTATGTATCAGCTTTCCTGGAAACACAATAACTATATTATAGCCAGAGTGTATCCCTGTTGATTTGAAAACCTAACACTGTTTCTAGGAACATAATGCAAAGCAACCCCGTACAAGTAAATTTCAAGGAATTTCCACTTAGGAAGAGACTACAAATAACCTCAACATTAGCAGATCTCAGGGACTAATTGTTCTTGGTAAATTTCTTTTGGAAAAACTATTTCTGCTTCAAATTCCATGAATGGAAGTTACTGCAGTGGAGGTAAATAGTATCCTACAGTCAGTCGTGATTTAGAATTTTCAAAGTGCTTTCAGATAATACATCTCATCTGGTCTCCTAACAATGATGGTGTCAGCACAGGTATCATTATCCTCATTTTCACGTGAGTAAATGAAAGCCTGGAGAAGCTAAGTAACTTGCCTCCACCCTTGAACCTGGCCCCTCCAAACCTGTTATTACAGCTTTTAGCTCACTGTTTGTTTATGCATATGAGGAGGCTAATCTTTCTGGTTAGTCTAAATGTCCATTTCCTTGCCTAGGGGTGGTTGCCTTCCAGAACACTTCCATCATGGACGAGATCATTATATAAGGTCCTACTGCGAATTTTCCGTGTTATGAAATAATTTATTCCAAAGCTCAGAATTTTTGAGAATCCCATTCATATCTCAAAGCACGGAGGATAACATAGTGGATGAACATCGTCGTGCTGTACCTGTTAGCACTGGACATGAGTCATACCCTGTTTTCAAGGAGTCAGAGTATGTGCTGTGGATTGTCTGTGTATCACAATCATTAAAACATTCAGTTGGGTGACCCATGGTTCAGTGTTCCCCACAGTCCTGGGGCTTTGCCCCCCATACTGCTCTACCAAGACCTTTGTAAGCAACCGTGTCAAGTGTGAACTATCTTGTTTCTTGTTAGAAGGACACGAACAGAAGAGAGAATCTGTGGATTCCAACTGGCGCATCCCACCAGACAAGGCTGTTCTCTCTCTGCTTTGAATGGGTGATGACCATCATGTTCTGTGATGTTAAATAAAAATATAGTGTAAATTTAACTCTGGGATTTATCGGGGTGTTTTCCAGTAAAAGCACATTTTCAAGCCATGAGAAAGAAGGCTGTGGATGAAACCACACTCATGACTCTGACTCATGTGGCATTTCCAGGTGGAGGAAGTGGTAAAAGGGAAAGTTGTCCTACGGCGGTTCTTCATGCAGCCTTGCACAGCTCCAAATGGGCAATCAGAACGGGGAAAGTGGTTTCTTGTCTATTTTGGAGCAGCTGTATTTCCTCCAGAAAGTGACTTTATCATGCTATTCCGCAGGGGAAAAAGTAAGCTGTCTCAAAATTAGCTCTATGTGCTGTGCAATATTGAAGTCAAATTATGCTTGGCTTACAAATGAGTCACCACACTGGTTTGGCCTTATTTTTATTTCTTTCCTACTTTAGGGGCAAAGCCCCAGGGACACTGTTGGGGAGAGCGGGGGAAACGGAGAAAAATGGAAGAGAGACCCATAGAGTCATGAGAAGAGAAAGGACAGCCAGCCGGTTCCAAATACAGACCCCGAGCCACAAAGGAGTGCTTTAACCCTTGGGTCTCAATGTCCTTACCTGTGAGATGAGAATAGTGATAACGCACTTGCAAGGGTGAACTCATCCTTGCACAAAGTCAGTGTCCAATACATGTGAGCTACTGTGACTAGGGTTCTTACAAGCCTGAGACACGATTCATCTGGATAGATCACGTAGCTGTCAAAAGAACAGCTCTTTAATACATTGCCAGTTGCTCTAGAATAAAATAACAGTATAGATGTGACTCACTTAGGAATCCGCATAAATAAATCCATTTAGACTGAAAACATGTTTAACCACACTGACTCCCCACTATTTTGGGAAGTCCCTGGGGAGTCTGCCTAAGAAAAAACCTTACACCCTCCAGGCAGAAAGGCAACTGTATCCAACCACATGCCCTTTAAGTCAATTTGAAATCTTGTGGCACAGATTAAAAAAAAAAAAATTTTTTTTAAATCCTTTTCTGAAAATCAAGCAGACAATGAGGGGGAAAAAAGTAAGAAAGAAAGAATGGCTGTTAGAAATGAAAACCTTTGATTTGGACCCAAGATTAAAAGAAGCTAGAAGTGATGGCTCCTCCCTCCAACATACAGGCGTCTAGAAGCGGTCTCTTCATGTTACAAAAGCAGATAGTAAAACTAGCTAAATGCCGTGTTGACAATTATTCTGGGTACCTGGAGCTTTCCAATTAGTCAAGGATACAACCCTGTGAGCACCATCATTCAAAAACTAGTTTCCACATCATAAATATGTCTTCTGTGTCTTTTATATTGTTGGTTTTGTTTTTCTGATTACAAAAGTAATAAATGATAAATACAGTTAAACTTGGCTTATGTAGTAAAGCTCAATGAGGAACACAAAAACTTCTCCTGCCATAACCCAGAAATAACCACCCTTGAAATTGCCTCTCAACTTATGAAAGACCATTCTGAACATTTTCCCACCCCCAAATCCATCAACCCCGTCTTACTCTGGGTGAAGACAAAGGTGTGGTCCCCGTCCACATAGAGCTCTCAGCCCAGCGGGGATGCTGGCAATGATACAGCAGGAAAGAGAAAATGTAAGTGTCATTACAACCTGTAGTGAGAGTAGGGAGTAATGTAGCCTTGGTGCAGGGGTGAAGGAGAAAGGGCAGAGGAAAAGGGCATTCCTGGAGAGAAGGGCAGGGAGGGTCCATGTGGGTGAGGAGCAGAGGAGGAGCTCCCGCAGCAGATGGAGTGTACACAGCAAAGCCCCGCCAGGAGAGGTTGTGGTTCCCCCGGGGAGCAGAAAAGGGCCCATGGTGTCCCTGTCCTCCCTGTCCGAAGCTCACTGAGACACGGAGAGTGCATGGCTTGGGTTCTGACAGGTGAATGCGTATGCTCAGACCCTAACAAGGTTGTGCAGACCTTGGCAAAGAGAGCTTTTTATTCCTTTTTGGTGGAATATGAACCCTTAAAACAAAGGACTAAAATGAGAGAGAAAACGAGCCCAGGTTTAATTTAAGTAACTGGGATGCTGGGAGTCAAGATGGCGGAGAAGTAGCAGGCTGAGACGACATCGGGTAGCAGGAGATCAGCTAGACAGCTTATCTAACCATTGTGAACACCTACAAATCCAACGGGAAATCAAAGAGAAGAAGAGCAACAATCCCAGAAACAGAAAATCGATCACTTTCTGAAAGGTAGGACCTGCGGAGAAGTGAATCCAAAGCGACGGGAAGATAGACCCCGGGGGGAGGGGCCGGCACCCGGCAAGCGGCGGAGCGACGGAGCACAAAATCGGGACTTTTAAAAGTCGGCTCCACTGGGAGACATCGCTCCAGAGGCTAAACTGGGGGGAAACCCAGGCGGGGTCAGCATAACCCCAGGACCCGCAGGGTCACAGAAGGACTGGGGGTGTCTGAGTGCCACAGAGCTCACAGGTATTGGAGCGGGGAAGCCGGCTAGCGACAAAGCCGAGGAGTGCGCTCTAAGCCCGGGGTTACCTTGTGCCGGTCGCAGGCTGGGTGGGCTCGGAGCGCGGCCGGAGGCCACAGAGACAAAAGCGACCCGGCGCTTTTCTCCAGCTCCAACAATTGACTGCTTTCCTCGAGGCGCGACCGCAAGCCAGGGAGGCGGGACTGTTGGGCGCTTTGCTCTGAGAGCGCACTGAGGAGCGGAACCCCAAGCTCTCGGCTCCTCCGGGCCGGAGACTGGGCGGCCGCCATCTTCATTCCCGTCCTCCGGACTCTACGGAAAGCGCTCAGGGAACAAAAACTCCCGAAAGCAAACCCGAGCGGATTCCTTAGCCCGGCCCCTGGCAAGGGCGGTGCAATTCCGCCTGCGGCAAGGACACTTGAAAATCACTACAACAGGCCCCTCCCCCAGAAGATCAACAAGAAACCGATCCAAAACCAACTTCAGTCACCAAGAACAGCAGAATTCCACAGCAGGAGAAAGCAAATCCTACCTGGACAAAATGACAAGGCGGAAAAACTCACCTCAAAAAAAAGAACAAGAGGCCGTACCGAAGGCTGGAGACCTAATCAATACAGACATAGGTAGCATGACAGATCTAGAGTTCAGAATGACAATTCTCAAGGTTCTAGCCGGGCTCGAAAAAGGCATAGAAGATATTAGAGAAACCCTCTCCGGAGAGATAAAAGCCCTTTCTGGAGAAATAAAAGAACTAAAATCTAACCAAGTTGAAATCAAAAAAGCTATTCATGAGGTGCAATCAAAAATGGAAGCTCTCACTGCCAGGATAAATGAGGCAGAAGAAAGAATTAGTGACATAGAAGACCAAATGACAGAGAATAAAGAAGCTGAGCAAAAGAGAGACAAACAACTACTGGAACACGAGGAGAGGATTCGAGAGATAAGTGACACCATAAGACGACACAACATTAGAATAATTGGGATTCCAGAAGAAGAAGAAAGAGAGAGGGGAGCAGAAGGTATATTGGAGACAATTATTGGAGAGAATTTCCCTAATATGGCAAAGGGAACAAACATCAAAATCCAGGAGATGCTAAGAACGCCCCTCAAAATCAATAAAAATAGGTCCACACCTCATCATCTGATAGTAAAATTTACAAGTCTTAGAGACAAAGAGAAAATCCTGAAAGCAGCCCGGGAAAAGAAGTCTGTAACATACAAGGGTAAAAACATTAGATTGGCAGCGGACCTATCCACAGAGACCTGGCAGGCCAGAAAGAACTGGCATGACATATTCAGAGCACTAAACGAGAAAAACATGCAGCCAAGAATACTATATCCGGCTAGGCTATCATTGAAAATAGAAGGAGAGATAAAGAGCTTCCAGGACAAACAAAAGCTGAAAGAATTTGCAAACACCAAACCAGCTCTACAGGAAATATTGAAAGGGGTCCTCTAAGCAAAGAGAGACCCTAAAAGTAGTAGATCAGAAAGAAGCAGAAACAATATACAGTAACAATCACCTTACAGGCAATACAATGGCACTAAATTCATATCTCTCAATAGTTACCCTGAATGTTAATGGGCTAAATGCCCCAATCAAAAGACACAGGGTATCAGAATGGATAAAAAAACAAAACCCATCAATATGCTGCCTACAAGAAACTCATTTTAGATCCGAAGACACCTCCAGATTTAAAGTGAGGGGGTGGAAAACAATCTACCATGCTAATGGACATCAGAAGAAAGCTGGGGTGGCAATCCTTATATCAGATCAATTAGATTTTAAGCCAAAGACTATAATAAGAGATGAGGAAGGACACTATATAATTTAAGTAACTGGGTATATAATAATCCAGGTTTCTGAGCTAAAGAAGCTAGGAAAGGAAAGGGATGAGGTAGCTGGTTTCCCCTGTCTGCATAGGGCATGCAGGGATTTTAGGACATTTGGTTGGAGGTGGTGTACCTGTGTGTGGTGGGGGTAGGTCAGGGGGAGAGTCTGCAGTTGAGGGAACAGGGTTGGATTAGACATACGTATTTCTGAGACACCAGCACATGCGTGGTACCTAAACTCATGAAGACGGATGCCTTTAGGAAGAGAGTGTGGACAGAGAAACAAGAAAGGGCCTGGAATTATCCCTGAAACGCCTGGAACAAAGCTTGAGAAGAAAACACCGATGAGACGGAGGATGTAGTAGGGAAGCAGAAGCAAGTCCTTGGCCCTTGTTATCCACTTGTCACCCAGGGAGAAGGTTCAGGAAGCTGTCAAGGGTATGGGGTGATGTGGAGAAGTGGAAGAAATTGAAGGAAGATGGACAGGACAGATGTCACAACCTCAGAAACACCCCTGACTGTGGCCATCACTTCCCTCATAGTCAACCATGAGCCACAGAGTTCATCTCATTAATATTAATATTAATATTAATATTAATATTAATATTAATATTACCAAGTGCACCTGTCTGTCCTCGTCACTCCCTCTACCAGCGTATCAGTCTCCTAGGTTATTAAACAGCCTTCCATTTGGCTCAGATGCACCTGATCTTGTCCTCTCCAATGCATCTCCAAACTGTGCCAGAGAAGATCTTTCAGAAACACCTGCCGATGATGTATTCATGTGCTGGAGACCAGTCGGCAGCCTGCCCACCCCACCCCTCCATCTTTCAGGGTAAAAGGCAAACTGCTTAACTTATTTTTTTAATTTAAGTTTTGTTTTTTGAGAGAGAGAGAGAGAGAGAGTGTGTGTGTGTGTGCAAGGTGAGGGGGGTGGGGGAGGGAGGAAGACCGTCAAGCAGACTCCACGCCCAGCGCAGAGCCCAGTGTGGGACTCCATCTCACGACCCTGAGATCAAGAGTCAGACACTTAACCGACTGAGCCACCCAGGCGCCTCCAAACTCCTTAGTTTAACGTGTAAGGTGACCGGTGGGCATTTAAGTTGCTTCCCGTTGGAGCGATCGCCCCAAGACTACTATACACATTCTCACACCTGTCTTTTGGTACTTGTATGTTTCTTTGCATGTATAACTGGGCTGAAATCAAAGACATAAATAACCTATTTTAGAAAAAAGGTAAACAGGGACACCTGGGTGGCTCCGTCCGTGAAGCATCTGCCTTTGGCTCAGGTCTTCATCCCAGCCCGCATCGGGCTCCTTGCTCAGCAGGGATGTCTGCTTCTCCCTCTCCCTCTGCCCCTCCCCTACTTGATATCTCTCTGTCTCAAATAAATAAAAAAACTCTTAAAAAAAAAAAAGAAGACAGGAAAAGTAAATCCAAGTAAAGCCAGACAGATTATAAGAGGGAATGATAGAAATGAAAGTAGTTATCAAAGATATATAAAGTAGACAAGAGAGAAAATCAATAAACCCAAAACCTGGTTCTTTGCATCAAATGATAAAATAGGCCAAACTTAGCAAAGCTGATCAAGAAAAAAAAAATGGAAAAAAGCACAAATGTATAACTTCAAGGAAGGAAAGATGGGGCATAGCTTCAGATTCTAACCACATCACAAATAATGGCAGGTTGTCTCACTTTCCTGTTGCTGGAGAACAACTCAAACGTATGATCTTCTAGCCCAGGAGGTCAGCGGATGAAGGTGGGTACTGTGGGGCTAGGATCAGGGTGAAGGCAGGCATGTGTTCCTTCTGGAGCTCTCAGGAGGAGCAGTGTCCTCATCTTCTCCAGCTCTCAGAGGTGCCCACACTGCCTGGGGCTGTGTCCTGCTTTCAGGCTCATGGCTTTCTGGCCTCTGCTCCCCTCCGACACAAAACCTCCAGCCACCCCCTCCCACTTAAAGGATGCCTCTGATTGCCCTGGGCCTACTCAGAGAATCCAGGATGATCTCTCCATCTCAAGATTCTTAATTTATATCTGGAAAGTTCCTTCTGTCACGGAAGGTAACCGAGTCACAGGTGCTGGGCGATGGGAAACAGAGGGTATCTTGAACAGTGTTGTGCAAATAAATTTGAGAATCAAGATGACATGAACAAAGGAATGAAAATAAGAAGAAATACGTAATCTTCATCATCTTATTTCTACGAATGAAATGGAATCTAGAAGTTAAAAGGTGCTCAGTAAGAAAATTCAGCTCCCAGAGGACTAACAGCATTAAATCACTAAAAATACTTAAGGAAGGACTCATAATAATCTTACACAAACTGAACCAGACAAGAGAATATGAGAAGTACCTGCTGACTTTCTGTGTGGCCAGCATGACTTCACTACCATGGCTCACAGGTCCTTTATAGGACAGGATAAGGGCAAGCAAACCATCTTCATCAACGCGAGCACAACATTATAGGCAGAGTATTAACGGTCAAACCAAGGGTGTATAAAAAGAACAGCGCATCACAACCATGCTGGGCTTATTCTACGGAGGCAGGTTTGATTTAACACTGACAATTTGAACTATGTAGTTTATCATATTAGCATATTAAAGAAGGAAAATCACATGAGATTATCAGTAGAATGCTAAAGAAGCCGTGGTTATTTTCAGCATCCATTCATGATAAAACTTGTAGCGAATATGAACGGAGAGGGAGATTTCCTTTATACAATAAAGGGTAACCACAAAAAACAACCTACAGAAAATATACTTGATAACCAAATCTTGAAAGATTTCTGTTGTAGAATGGGAGCCCACTGTAACAATTTCCATTCAGTGATAGACCAGGACCCCTGTTCAAGGCAATAGTCAAGCAAAAGAAATAGGAAATAAAGAAATGAAACCATCATTTTGCAGAGACAGCATGATTATGTAGATAGAAGATTCTTTAGAATATACAGATAAGCTATTAGAATAAGTGAATTTAACAGTGTTAGCCAAGAGGAAAGGGTGCAGATATCCACAAAAAGATACTTATGAGAAAGTTTATTGTGGCTTTGTCACAATGGTTCCAAACTAGAAGCAGCTCAAATGTTTCCAGTGTAATGCTAAATGATTTGGGATATATTCATGCAGTGGAATTAAGGCAGACCAAAGTATGTATGCACCCCTGAATGACTTGTTGCAGTTAGACTCATAACAGTACATACTGTGTGATACTGTACGTTCCATTTACATAAGCTACAAACCAGTAACATAAATTCATAGAGATAGCTCTCAGAACAGCGGTTACCTTTTGAAAGTCTATGATTCAAAGGTTCTGGGGGTCGATGATGTTCTAAAATTTGATCTGATAATCGGTATACGAGCACACGCACCTGTTAAACGAAAGCGATGACTGTACAGTAGTCTCTCTTCTCCTCGGTCTTGCTTTCCAAGGTGTCAGTTACCGAGGTGGCCAAGCTCGCTGCAGAATCCCATGATCTTCCTTCTGATGGATGGTCAGCTCAGCGGAAGCGTCAGGCTACGTCACAGTGCCTTCAGTACTCGCCTCACTTCACCTCACGTGGGCATTCTGTCACCTCCCATCATCAGGGGATGGCTGAAGACCACTCAAGAAGATATTTCAAGGCAGCCCACACTCACGTAACTTTTATTCCAAGATATGGTTAGAACTGTTCTATTATTGTTGTTGTTCGTCTCTTACAATATCTAATGCAGAAGTTAAAATGTATCATAGGTGTATATGCATAAGGAAAACCACAGTCTATGTAGGGTTTGGTACTGGATTCCAGGCCTCCATTGGGGGCGTTAAACCATATCCTCTGTGGATAAGGGAGACTACTATATACTTCATGATTCATATACTTTATGGCATGAATGTTGTAAGGACAACAAGTTAAAATAGTTTAAGGATGAACAAGTAGGGGCATCTGGGTGGCTCAGTCTTTTGAGCACCCAACTCTTGATTTTGGCTCAGTTCATGAGCTAAGGGTCATGGGATCGATCCCCACCTCAGGCTCCATGCTCAGTGGGGAGTCTGCTTGAGATACTCTCTCTCTCTCTGCCCCTTTCTCCCTCCCTCTCTCTCTCTAAAATAAATATATAGACCTTTAAAAAAAAGAAAGAAAAGAATGAACATGGAAAACGAATGTGGTGAATAGATACATTATCTCTGTAAGCAATTATATAGTTACTTGGGAGAACTTATTTGATGTAATAGTATAACTTCAATCACTACAAGGTTTTTTTAATAGAGATTTTTAATTTTTCTGGGTTTTTCACTAAGGTTGTCTACACATACCAATCAAGTACTTAAATTTAACCAAATGGCTGTAGGCAGGAGTTGGGAGAGCTGGAGGACTATGTGATGGACTGGCTCTTCATGTACTTTAAGATTAGTCACGTGGGTACCAAGATTAAAAAAAAAAAAAAGTAACAGTAGAATTTGAAATCTCACAGAACAGCTGTGACTTGGGATTCCAAAGACAAAAGCCAGGATTCAAAATCCTGCTACCCGCTTTTGACTGGTGAGCTTTCCCAACCCTGCAAAACCTCGTTTGTGGGTTGTAATACCACCAACCACATATTGAAAGAAGGGTTTGCTGGAAAGAGGACTTGTAAAGGATGAGAGGAACGTTGCCAATAATATTTAATATGCTGGTGACCGCAACCATTTACCAACAGGGGACCAGACCTGCTCTGGAATCCTCACACGGAAATCACCCTTTGTTCCCTCAGGGACACACAAAGCCACCGTTCCCATAGCAACACTGTCATGTGACATCAGACATCTGGGCTAGGGCCTTGAATGATAAAACAAACGAGTGTTGGCTAGCTGACAAGGAGAACCTCGTGAAAAGGTAGTGCTCGGCTCCAATAAGAGGCTGAATGCATAGGTACATGTTGAGTAGTTGTTTTATGTTTGAGAATTGTAAATAATTTTTTAAAAAACATGTATTTTTTAGAACTCAGTATTTCTTTTGATATATCAGATCACTCAGAAAATAAGGTTTTCCTTTGGCTTTCGTTAACATCTATTTCTCTCTCGTATGCAGTTGAGAAGGAATCAAAGACGAAAGAATTAAGTTGCCCAAATCCTTAAGGTGCTGCAACTTTGGCCCTTTGTAGGGAATAAGTAATTCTCATTGTGTATGCAAGGACTGTTCGGAAAGGGTCTAAATGGCATGAGTGTGCATATATTTACGAATGCACAGATTCCTAATAATATGTTCCTGAGAATTCACACTAAATAGGATATTATAGAAATAGATTATGGATTTTTAAAATAATTACTTGGTCTCCTCAGACATTTTATCTTTTTTAAAAAATCGGAGGGGTGCCTGGGTGTCTCAGTCAGTTAAACGTCCAACTCTTGATTTCAGCTCAGGTCATGATCTCAGGGTCCTGCGATCAAGCCCCGCCATGGGCTCCACACTCAGCGGGGGAGCCTGCTGGAGATTCTCTCTCCTTCTCCCTCTGCCCCTCCCCCTCCCAAGTTGATCATCGATGTATAGTTGATATTGTGGATTTTTTTTTAAAGAAAATGTTTCATGAAAATTCTTACTTAGTTGTCGAATGGAAATGGACTTCTCTTTCCTCAGCTTTCAGGCAAATCCTAGAAGCTCAAGGTTCTGCTCTGACTGTCCTCAGATCCTCCATAACTGAGTAAATGACATGCATGCGGTAACTTTAGCCAGAGAAGCTGATTCCATGTCCTGCTTTTTCTGAGTACCTTTCATAGAGAAAATGAGATATTGATTTAAGGGGAATCCTTGATGTAGAAGGGATTGGAATAGTTGTCAAATTCACAGATTCTTGAGTTCAACCACTGTGAGTGACATGACTTTAGCTGCCAAAAGACAGTTTACTATAAGCCCCAAATTTGCTAAGATGATATCTTTCCCGGCTGTGGTTTTGTTGATGTCATATATTTATTTTTCAGAACCAATAATGCTGAAGAACCCAACATCAACGTATCTGCCAAGATCTCTGAAATGACTAAATGTATGTATATATTTGTATGTGTGAATATACATATATATTAGGTATATACATACCGAAGGCATAATACCATTGCTCTTTCCTTTGATACATTAAAAACTTGGTAATATATATTCCATTCAACTTTAAAACCCATGAAATAATATCTATATTAAGCTCTATGAGCCAAGGGCAATTGTTAAAATAACACATTCACATTTTATATTTTAAAGTGCTACTATCTGCTCACACTTCCTAAAAATGTAACACACGCAAACTCCTGAGATAGCGGAGGTAAGCGTGTACCAGCAAGAAGAACGGCCGAGCTTGTCGGCGGCTCATTCCGGTTCATGCACGGGAGCAGGTGTTTCTGAACTGCTCCCGTCGGTAACCCTCACAGCAGTTCCCGGAGAGAGTGTGGCTACTCCCCACTTACTGAGCAGACATGGGCTAACACGCCAGCTGAGGCAGGTGGACCGGGGTGTCAAACAGCTGTTGCTGATCACAGAAATGAAGCTTTAAAAAGCTGTCCACGTACTGCCTCTGGGATTAACGGAACCCAAGCCCCTCAGACCGAGAGACTCCCCTTCCAAGCACACCTTCACTCTGGGCGGGTTGAGACATACATGACAGTCGATGCCTCTTACGGGGACCTCCAAACTGCTCAGCTGCAAGCTGTTTGTGACTATAAAGAGAAGGAAAACACGCTCAAGAAGAAATCTGATCAGGGCCCACGGCTTCTCAGGTGACACAACCTCTAGCAAATCCCCCTTCAGGCCAAAAATTGCCTTGGAAAATATTATTGTGACCTTTCCTTTGCGGTTGCCATGGAACGCTGGCATCCTGACCGTGGGGAGAAGGTCACTGATTGTATCTGAGTGGAGCAAGCACACACCATCTATAGTGCAAACGGTCTGGGTCTGCTCTCATTTCTGGGTGGGGGGTTTTGTTGTAGGGTTTGGTGTGTAATCTCAATTAGATGTCTGAAGAAAAACAATGCTTTTGAGTTTAGGGAATTTTAGAGAATTCTTTGAGTGAGATTCTGGTTTTAAAATTCCATGAATTTCCTGAAAGCCTTTGAAGCTCTTGTTGTCTGAAATGGAGTCTCACTCTCCCCATTCTTTTAAGGAAACTTTCTCTTTTGACCGTCCACAACACAGTGACTTTCTTTTATGTTTACATGAAGTTGGATGCAATTATTTTATAATAAGCCCATCTCTGCAAGCAGCCCCATAATTTTTAGACTTTTAAATGTCATTATCATAAACACAAATCAGGGCTTATTCTGCCCCCGTTTGGCTTTGAAATGGCACGGAGGGTCTGTGTGACTGTGTTTTCTCAGTCCCGGCTGGATCACTGCGGTGAGCAAGTCCTGCCAGCAAGACACTTCCGGCTCCACGTTCCTCTGCTCCGAATTCCTGCTGCGGCGGGTATGCGCAAGCAGCCCACTTTGGACAAGGAAGGTACCATTCCGCCCCTCTCCAAAGTGGGCGGAGGGACATGCATAGTTCACCAAGGGGATTTGTGCAAGTGGCGAGGTTCTGTGCACGCTGGGGGTCAGTTATCTTTCCCAGCAAGGAGAGCTTTGAAGATGAGAGTTGGTTATGTAATATTTTAGGCTCAGGCAGCTGAGAGATCGTTGGGCTCTACATCCCCGCTCGGAGTCCTTGGAACGGTTCTGTGAGGTGGGCAGCGGGCACTGTCTGCGGGCCCAGGGATCCATGCGTGAGCTCAAGCACCTGGCCCTCAGGGGGGATCTTGTCTCCTTGGCTGCCTCGTTATGCCCACAGAGGGGCGTCCGTGGGTCTTGTTCGACTCCAACACGGTGCAGGTGTAGCTTGGATAAGCTGCTCTGATTCCCTCCCCGTCCTCTCTGTGCGACCCAGGGTCAGTCCTTTGCTAGCCATATTCTCCGAAGCAAGTCACTTCCCCTCTCTACGCCTCGTAAAGCGCGACGGGGACGCCCGCGTAAACAGGCGTGAGGATTGCATGAGGTCGTGTTTGGGAAGCACTGGGCACAATACAGAAAATGTCGCCCAGACGCTCTCGGAGGGCATGTTTGGTCCTGGCTCGTGGGGGAAATCACGGTGGCGCGCATGACCCCGCGCTCGGCCTGCGATGGGGAAGCTGGATGCAGGCGGAGGCTCGGCGGCCGGTCGCGGGGCGGAAGGTTCCCCGGCGAGGAGCCCCGGCCATCTCCGAGCCCCGGGCGCACCCCAGAGGGAGGGCTCTTCCTGGGCGGGGGAAGGCCTGAGAGGCATCTGGCCCCGCCCAGAACTGACCACAGAGAGTTTCCCGGATAATGTGTGGAGACGATCAAGACGTGTTTCCGCGCACATGTGTGTGTTTCTAGGGGTTTTTAGACAACAGGACACAGGCAATCGGTTAGATTCACGCTGTGCCACAGGGAAGACGGCACAGACAGGGTCACTGGGATGTCCGGGTTCTCCGTTCCACACACAGGCAGAGAAGCGATGGGCAAGGCGGTCCAGGGGCTGAATACTGGGTCTCGTCTTGCCACCCATGGCTATCTAACCTTTGTAATTTCTCTCACGTCCTGTTTTCTCATCTGTGAAATTAGTGGGTTGGACTAATCTTTAAAATCACCTTTACTGATTGTATCATATCCTGAGATTGGAAAAAAAAATTCTTGATATATATTTGAACACTTTGAATGCCCGTCAACATCTGTGGGAATACATTAATGACACTGTCCCTTTCCCTTTGCCCTCAAGCACTACATGTGACAAGGAGTCTAGCGAACCTGTGGTCTCTCCCACGTTCTCCTTGATTACACGGTGACTGAAGGCTCGCAGGGGGACATTCTAGAACAGACGTACAGAATTGCACAGGTGCGGCATGGACCCTTAGAGACACAGTCTTCCAAGTATAGCCACTTCTAGCTTCTGGCTGGTAGAGTCCTCTCCTTTAAAAATGGAAATCCTTCCACAAGTTTTCAGGTTCCTTGGGCAGGAACAAAAGTGATTTTTCAGTGATTAAAATAGTGGATTAGGTATAAATTATATTTCCAGTTTGGTTCCAACGCATATTTCTGCATCTCTTTTTTGGGGTACAAATGGGAGACTAATATTCTTCTCTCGTGACTTACATGAGGCCCAACACTCAGAATTAGTGTAAAGCTCGGAAACGTGATTTGCTAGGAGCTTAATTCTCTTTTAGATGAATGCAAAATATTCTCTGATGTCTGGAAGAAGACTTTTCTTTTCACCTTTAGGGAAGTATCAAACTCTGAAAGATTAATTTTTTTAAGATTTTATTTATCTATTTGACAGACAGAGATCACAAGCAGGCAGAGAGGCAGGCAGAGAGGGGAAAGCAAGCTCCCCAATGAGCAGAGAGTCTGATGCAGGGCTCAATCCCAGGACCCTGAGATCATGACCTGAGCCTAAGGCAGAGGCTGTAACCCACTGAGCCACCCAGGCACCCCTGAAAGATTAATTTTTATATAAATATTTGTCTTTGTTTTGGAGGAAATGTCACCCTACCTTCCTCCAGATCTCAAGGGGGTGGAACTTGAAGACTTCCAGCCTTTCTAGCCTGAGCCTTCATAGAATTCTCTCCACACTACACACGGGTTTTTGCCCCACAATTGATCTTCTAGTATTCCCAGTTTGAACTTGGATGACTTGAACTTGACCCTAACAGAGCTGTTCTTTGGTGTGGATTCATTGTTTCTTGGGAGGATGCCTCTGAACCAGCCCAGCAGGAGGACTCTTCTCCACTTTGATACCCAATGGAGTGTGCCTGGTTGGATTCTGGAATTGCTTGGGACGGGTGGGGCTCCTTTTTGAAAAGGCAAGAAAGAAAAAGAGAGTAGACACCACCTCATGAGTCTAAGACATTTCTTAAGTAATAGGTGGTTTGGGGAATAATGGTCATAATGCAGCCATCAGCACAGGAGGCCCCCGAGAAGGAGCGTCGCTGGTAAACAGGTCACAGATTCTCATTTAATGATGGGAAAAATCACAAGTGTGACGTGGCTCCTTCAGTGGAAGCTACAGGGAAAAGGGATGTAAAAAGCCTCAGTTGTGAAAATCCTTCAGGCGGTTCCCTGGGAAATGACGAGCACTGTGTGGATCTCAAAGTCGTTCTTCTAGCCTGGATGCCGAGGGGATGCCGAGGAGAAGCCGGAAGAGACCACCTGTTTTTCTGTCCCAGATCTTCACAGGAAGGTGCGCTGCCATGAGACACAAGACATTGACGAGCGCCTTCTGGTCAATACTCCGCATCATCAGTTTGGGTTTCTGTTTCATTTTTGATTTTTTAATCCCCCCCCCCCCAAATCCAATCATTATTGTCAACTTCTCAGAAAGACCAAAAAAAAAAAAAAAAAAAAAGGAGTGTTAGCTCCTAAAGAGAGGGAGGTGGGGGTAATTCTGGGCTGGTCTCCTGCGTTAGGAAGCCAGATGAGGAGACACACCCACACTCAGGTCACCAGCTTGCCGCTGAGGCACCGTGTCGGGGCTGGCCGGCTGTCTCCAGTCTGGTCGCCTTCCCCCACCGCATCGAGGACATCAGCAGCCGAAGAGGTTGGTCAGAGAGAGCAGGTGGTGCGGGGTCTGGGGCTGCTGCTGAGTGTGAAGTCCTCCCTGGGGACGCCCGCCGTGAGGCCATAGGAGCACCCGGGTGGCTATGCTGGAGGCTTTCCCAGGACTGGGTGCTTTCCCTACTGGTACTGGTGGGCTTTGCAGAAGGATAAACCCCATGTGAGGTTCCAGCCCCATCATGGAAGGTGAAGCTACTGGGCCCCTCTGAGTCTCAGCATTCACAGACGTAGAGCAGGTGTTACAGTAACACCTGGGTCAGAGGGTCGTTGCAGAGATTAAATACAATAATCCATAAAGTGCCTTCCTTTCACTAGATTGCTAGATCTACATTTTCGGCTTAGAGTCTCCCTTGTATGGCAGCTCCCAGACTGCTCAGCAACACACCACTTCTCTAATGTAAAGAAATCTGGAGGGTTTCTGAATCCTGTGCCAGCATTTCCAGGTTGGGGAAGAGGGCATCTCTTTAAAGAGTCAGCAGAGCTCTTGCCCAGTCTCTGTATCTGGAGGCTTGGTTTTCAGTAACCAGCAGAGGGTTCCCAGAATCAGCTCAGCTTTATGGGGACCACAGGAATTCATGCGTTGCCTCTTCTTTTCTTCTAGACCATTCTGATCAGTGATTCCCAGACTGTGAGCTGCAGACTGGAATTTGGCCTTTACCAAGGCCAAAGCAGGGAGCCAGGCAGGGGCTGGGGGACGGTTCCTGCAGGCCAAGGGAGCAGCACAAGCAATCGTTTGTCGTTAATGAACTTAACGTGGTTTGGCTTTGCCGGAACTAGATTTAGGGCCTGTGCTTCAATCGACTGAAATTTTATGAGCTCACTGAGCTTTAAAAAAAGTAGCGAAAGAAAAGCAGTCTTTCCCACTGCTCAACATCCTGGGGAACCCCAGGGAAAGGTACATTTAAAAGCTACGGTGAAAGACGTCCTACATCGGTCTCCAAGAGTTCTGCTACACCTGTCCACAAAATGAGCGAATAATTCACAAATGCGCTTTACAATGTCAGTTCAAGGTGCTCCTGTTCTGAAACCCTTTGCCTGTTAAAAAGCAAACACAAAACTAGAAATGGAGGACTGTTCCTTGGCAGGCCACTGGCCTAGTCCACCCCTGCTGGTCCCAGGACATGGTCCCATGGAGATCTGACCGTCCTCGCAGCTTTTTCTATTCAGGGCATGTTCACAGACGCTGGCAGGACAGAGCTGATAGCTTCGCCTCCACCGTGAAGCTCTTTGAGGGAAAGGAAAGGCAAGCTCTTGGCTTCGACTTTGGACGCGGCACTCCTGTGGTTAAACCAGTTCTCCATCCTTCCTCTTGATGTATTTTTATCACTCTTAGAATCTGTCCCTGCCTTGCCGTGTCTTTCCGGCCAGTTCAGGGTCATTATAGAACCACCGTGGGCCCCCATGTCTCATTTTGTCCTAACGTTGAATAACGCTCTTTAGTGTTGCCACTGCTATTTAGAAAAATACTCGGCGGCTAACCCCTGAAGAGCCGGAAGCTGGCCAGCCTGGGGCCGGAGCCTCGACTCCACCGGATGGGATGACTTTTCAGGAGAGAGGATTCTTGAAACGGTGGCACGTGGATCTGAATCACTCACAGTTAAAATATGTTCACATTCCCCATCTTCCCAAGAGTAAATGTTAACAAGACTTCCAGGGGGGCGGAACAAAGGGCTCCATAAAGACCAAGACAGGAAGACCGAAGATCAAAGATATGTTGTGACCACCGAGCATACATAATGAAACGGGGCAATGGAGCTGGACAATGCTGAGCTCTCGTCCGTGGATCAGCCAGCCACCAGCAGGCTCCCCATTCTCTGCCCGTGAGACCTCTGTCCCAGACACGCATCCAATTACCAATTTACCTTCTGCCTTTAGACCTGGCCCTATGAAAGGAGCTTTTGTTGTCTTCGCCTGGGCCGGTGCAGTAGCTAATTGAGATGAAAGGTCTTGGGAGCAACTTTTAGGACCAAAGTCATTAAGTTAAGTCTGTCTTACTGACTGGTCAAATAGGAATGTTCTTCACTCATTTCTGTCCTTAAATATACATATATGTTGTTTGGGACCCCCTCCCCCCAGGAGTGATTATTTCTGAAAGCTACTCATTTTGCCTGCTGGGGCACCTCACAGCAATCTACCATTATTCCTTCTGTACCGTGGGAGCTTAAAGTAAAAAGCTCTCCAACAACAGCTGTTTGTGCATTGTATGATGCTCTAAAAGGGAACTGACCAGCCATGAGGTGTGGGATGGCGATGGCTAAAGCTTTGTTGCGCTTTCCTCCATTAGGGAAACATCTACCATGAGGTCGTTAACAGGAAAGGGACTTCAAATGCAAACAGCAAGTACAGAGGCATTAAAATGAAAAGCATTTTTTGACAAAGGATAAAAAATTAGGAGCCCTAGTCTTCATGGCCGTGTTCGTGGTCATGTCTGTGAAGGTGGTGAGCAGGCGTGAGATCTCACAATGGGCAAGGGGTGGGGGGCAGGGGACAGGGGTTGTGAGGACATGCATGACCTCTTGTTGCCTCGATGGGTGGGGGGTGTTGAGACGGGGAATAGGGCCTGTGTGGGAGAAGCTGGGAGGCAGGGAGACCAGTGGGAGGCTGCAGTAGGTGTTCCATGGGTATTGACAAGTAGCTGATGGTATCTTCAGCTGGAAAGCAAGGGACACATCTCACTAACATTGGGAGAAAAGGGTCTGCGGGTGTGGATGCCCATTCTTCTGCTGTCTTCTGCTTTTGATAAGTTTCCTATATTTTATCCAAAAACAAAACATGAAATTATTTTTAATGGTTATGTCATCCCCAATTCTGGCTGGCCCCTTCCGCGTCATTTTAACCTTCTGTGACTGGGCTTTTGCATGTGGGTGGTGAATGTGGAGAAGGCTCTAACTGTCACCCCACCACACTTTACCTCCTTTTCCTTGTAGTAGCAAACTCCGCCTTCCCCCTCCTTGGGAGTTTAGAGGGTGTAGCTAGGTATGGGCATGTGACTACTTTCCAGAAAGAGGAGAGTGATCATAGACTCATGGGCAGTTTCCAGTGGACTTCCTGTGTTTCTTTTATCTCAGGGACTGGGCTCAGCTTCATCTCTGCAGACCAGAAACAATCATCCCAAAGGACGTGAGCCAACAAGAGAGAAGGTACCTGGGTCCTTGGATGACCTCAAGGAACAGAGCTGTTCACAAGCCCTCCACCGTGCCTGCCTCTAGACTGTTACAAGAGAGGTAGAGACTTCTGTCCCCTATAAGCCATGGTGTCAGCCTAGCCAGTGTCCCATTGAACATGTAGTCATTTATACAAGGTCTACCTTGACATCAGAGTCTAAGACAACACATTTGCTGCGGAGAAAATTCTATCACTTAGCCTGTGATCCTGAGAATTCTCCCAGAAGCAGATGTGTGTGACTCTATCCTCTACTACATCTGGGAAGAAGGTTTGGGTGGTCTTTTGATGTTAAGTCTTTTGCCATTGATTTCAAAGGATGAAGACCGATATGTTCAGATAAGTAGCTATAATGATTAATTTCATGTGGTGATTTGACCTGATGCAAACTTCTCAGATTAAACATTATTTCTGCACGTGTCTGTGAGGGTGTTTTCAGATGAGATGAGCATTTGAATCAGAGAACCCAGCAAAGTAGATGGCCTTTGCCATATTGGGGGTGGGGGTGGGTATTATGCAATCCACTGACGTTCTAAAGAAAACAAAAGGCAGAGGAAGGAGGATCTTGTCCCTTTTTCCTACCTCACAAATAGGCTGGGGCATCTCATCTCATCTTCTCCTGCCCTCGGACTAGGAGCTACACTCTTGGCGTTCTCTGGTTCTTGGGGCTTCAGAGTCCAGACTGAATTATATCACTGACTTTCCTGGGTTCCTAGCTTACAGACAGCAGGTCATGGGACTTAGCCTCCATAATCACAATGGCCAATGTCTCATAATCAATCAATCGATCAATCAACCTCTATCTCTCCAATCTATCTATCTAGGTTGTTTCTCTGGAGAACCCTAATACTGGGAGCATATTCAAAGGGCCAAAAGAAAAGATATTTTTTATAAGTGAATCATTTGAAAAACTTTTGCTTGAAAAAAATTCTTGACCCATTAAAAAAAAATACACACACACACACACACACACACACAAAGGTACCTTTATTGACACGTTTCTTCTTGTTTGCTCTACTTCCCAAGAAATCACTGAAACTCAAGGGCAATTATTTTTATTTTTTAGATCTAAGAATAGAATTCTTCCAATACAACTTTTTTTTTTCCTAGTAGAAAGAGAAAAGTAGTATTGAATGGAAGGGAAGTAAAAGTAGTGGTGAAAATTTTAAACAGAACGGCTTGTTTACAATGATATTAGGGTCAGGTGGGTCCTAAAGACCAGGCTGGAGAGGCTGGAGATGTGCCAGGAGAGAGCAACAGCTCATAGACAGATGCCCAGCGCCAGCGACGCTGTAGCGAGCACCCACCTGACACCCATCAGGGAGACTCTCTAGCAGGAGGAAGCGGGGCTTGTGGTCAGGACCCCAGAGTCCAGCCATTTGCTAAGCTCATGCGTTTTCCATGTGCTTCTAATCTGGCAGGCACCTTCTGGAACCTTTGGATTTGGACTCATTCAGTGAATGATCTCTGATTCTGTCTTTTAAGATTATTTTTAGAGTTTGTCTGATTTTCGTTATGTTTGAAATCATTGTTCCAAACCACCTGTGCCTTCTCATCCTCCATCTTTCCCCATGTGCCAGGCATTCTGGAGTCCAACCCTCTCGTCCTCGTTGGTTTCCATCATGTGGGAGAGACTGCGTTCCATCAGGTTGGTTGTTCTTTATTCCCCTTTATTTATGACACCATAGCTACCTTCAAAACATAGATGACAATGATCGTTTCCAAACCATCTTCAATTTCTTCTTGAAGGAAGAGGTCATGAAAATACGATATCCAGTATTTTGCTAAAATAAGCATAGGAAACATCAACTATCATCCTCATTTCTAGAATTTTGTAGTTTCATCAGGAAAAGACATCAAGTTTGTCTGATGTGGTTTGTTCCATCAGTGTCGTAAATGTCAGCGCTGGCCTCCATGCTGTTTCTGTTTCCTAGCTAGTGTCCAGGTAAAGGCTGGGAATGTAGTTTCAGGCTGGGCACAGACTAGAAGGGATTCGATTTATCTCCAGCTCCACTGTGTCTGCTGAAACAGACACAAAATACAGATTTCTGAGGGCTTGTTTTAGAATCTTCCTTTTTGAGGTATTCTCTCTTACCCCAAGAGTGGGCATTAGTTTCCTTCACGAAGTTAATAGGTGTTTCTCATTTCCAGTTTCTATTTGCATTTTAAGTTGATATCATGACAGCATTACTTCTGTTAATGATCTTTGCGTAGCCCACTTTGACTACATGTGGAGCTCTGACAATTCTGTGCTTGTTAATCGGTATTAACCCACTTACTAACTGTGTCATTTTGAGAAGGTTATCTCATTTCCACAATGGAGAAATCCTACTTTTTTATGGTATTGAGTGAAATAATGCCTACGAAAATACCTCAGCTGTATTATACCCTCATGGGTACTATTTCTACCTTCATTTTCTCCTGATGATTTTGATAAAAGATCTAGCGAGGAGTAATGGAGAAAGTCTGAGCTTCGCTGTTGGAGATACACCTTTATCCAATCTCCTGCCTTCTGTACTACCTTGTATAAAACTTTTGTAGAAATTTTATGCAAAAACCCTGGCATAATGCATAGCTCTCAATCAGTGTAGCTGTAACTGGCAGTTCCTAACCCGTCCTCCCTCCAGCTCACCTGATTGTGCTTCTGTTCCTGAGATGTATTTGAAGCTAGAGCTGTTTAGTGTGCTGTGCTAGTCATCATTCTTGATATATTTTGGGGTCAACATGGCTGAAAACCAGATCCTGAATCACGGAAAATTTGCTATGGTAAATCAGTGCCGAGCCCCAAAGAGGCTTCTTCCACCAAAAGGCTCACCTTCTTTGGCAATCTCTACCATTGTTGGCATATCTTACCCTCAGTGTTCTGGGTCTACCACTCTACCATCCATTCAACCAACACCTAAGTTCTTCTGAGCCTTGAGGTGAATGCTACCCATGAAACAAGAACATCCCACCCCATCTCACAGCCTACATTGGAAGATGGAGTACAGAACATGCAAACATAAACACCACCAGTACCTGCATAAAATAAAGGCTAACATTCCAAAGGACTGATTGTCATATTAAGTGCCAAAGGATCTGTGCATCACTGATTTTATAAGAGAAATGCACAGAGATGGTGGGAATGGACAGAGTTGACCAGGACCTGAGTTGACCCAGAAAGGCTGCAGGACCTCTGAGGTGGCCACTTAGGCTACACATAGCATAATTCCAGCAGTTACTTTTGCACAGATGAAAAATTCTTAAAAAATAATACAATGTTTGAATTATTGAAAACAATGCACAAAGCATTGGTTAAGTAATTCTTTCCCAAGTGGAACAAAAGAGGAAATACATCCCATAATGAATTTTGTAATTTTTTGTTATGCTTCCATGATGTTGGGGGATTTTTGTCCATTACTAGGATCTTTGTAAGTCTTAGAGATTTTACATTTCAGAAGTGATCTAACTGACCTCTTTCATCTAACTAAGGAGGAAACTGAGGCCCAAGATCACACAGCTAGTAAATGACAGAAGCTGGTATTAGTAAAGATGATGAGAAGCCCACAGCAGGCACTGACGTTGGACAAGAGTCCTACCCAAAGCTACCCAGCTCTACACGCTTGAGAAGACCATGCCTACTGTTAGCAGAACATAAATGAT
Source organism: Martes martes (assembly GCF_963455335.1). Classification (NCBI taxonomy): domain Eukaryota; kingdom Metazoa; phylum Chordata; class Mammalia; order Carnivora; family Mustelidae; genus Martes; species Martes martes. Next base: position 139,357,312 of record NC_137895.1, on the reverse strand, counting down.
CCAAGAGGCAGCAAAGTTTCCTTTCTCTGGAACATTCTACTCTAAGTTGGGGACAGAGTCAAAAGTTTAGTCTCTTGTGGGTGGAGAATGATGGGGAAATCATTAAAACCAACCCAAAGCAAGTTTTCATCTAATAATTCCATTAGGTTCACCCGATAAGGTTATTGTTTTGGACATGATTTGTTCCTTCATTTTATCATTAAAAATGTTACAGGAAAAGAATACCTATCCTCATATTCTTTTAGGCATTTGGAGCTATTCTGGACATAGCATTTATCTATGAAACCATAAAATTAAAGCTAATATGGCCCCATCTATGCAGTTAATCTTCTAATTATTTACAGCTTATCATGTGTGATATTTTTGTGATTGAACTATGTTTATTTTTCCTCAGGGTTTATTTTAGGCACTTTGGGTATCCACACAATGAGATGTCCTATAAATATATAAATAGTATTTTGTTGAAAAAGACCCAATTCCTCAAGCATAAAACTTCTGGACACTCTACTTACACAATGGCTTGACTATAGATTGATCTGTGCTAAAACATCCTTTCAGTGACATATCGTATCATGGAGGTGATATTGTACTGCAAAGAATCACACCTCACTGCTCCAGGGAAATGGATAAAAAGAAGGAGGATGCTGTCCTGTTATCCACAAATAGCAATATGTCATGTTCCCACTGACTTTGAAACTCAGTCTTCTAGATGCATTTTCCTTCTTTCTGTGCCATTTGTTTTAATCATCTAAGAGTGGAAAGAACCATATCAAATAGCAGGAGTATTTTGTGTGAATTAGAAAAACATGGAGGGGAATTCACCCATGTCCCTCCTTTAAAAGACTCTGCCATGTATAAGACCCATCAGGGAAGCAGGTTCTCCCTCAAGGCCACCCTCTGAGTAATGTCCCTTCAATGTTCTGTGTAAGGTCCCATGCGTCCATAAAGAGGAGCCACATGGACACATGGCCTGCCCATTGTTACCTCTCTTTTCACCCTGCCAGCTTCCCACTTCAGTAAAGAGGAGGGCACCCGTGTCTACATGGACTTCTCAGAATCTCTTCTCATATTCCATACAGAGACCATATGGGGAAAATTTCTCTGTTCACAGTTGCTCAGCCAGGGCTTGGGTTTCCAGCCATCCCAATCTCTAGGAGCCCAGGCCTTGTCTTGGGGCCATGGAAGGCCCATTTGCTACAACACTTCTAAGGAGCCAAGAGCTCAAGAAAAATCCTCAACTTAAGAAAAATACATTCTAGCTTCCATTTTTATAGGATTTGTAGGCTAAATGGGTTGTGCATTGTAGAGTGTTGAAGGTCAGGACACCTACAGCTTAATCTGGTGGAGAGGGCATATTCTGGCAGCTCTGTAGCATTCTCTTTGGAATGTTCTAGAACATTCACTATCACTAGAATGTGGTGATACTTACTACCCCCAACCTTGGCTTTTGGACTTGAGGAGAAATTCCTAGGCATTAGGAATTTTTTTTTTTCCCCAAAAGCATTACTATATTTAAGGATGAGGAGAGTGTAAGGAAGGAAAAGGTAAGGAAAGTCTTCACTTAAAGCTGGTCATAGTCTAACAGGGGAGACAAGGCTTAGACTGATGAGTAAAGTGGGATCATCATAACGAGAATGTTGAACCACCTCTTCCAGTGGGAGATGGAAACATAAGAGTGGGCTTTGTTAGGAGGTGTGTGCATTTGTGTATGGAGATAGAATTCCTTGCACACTTCAGGGCCCTCATGATCACATAGAAACTTGCATCCTTTCAACAAATATTAAATGTGCACCTACTATGTGTGTGAGACACTCTTGCTGGCACTTGAGATACATTAGTAAATGAGAGAAACTAAGATCTCCATGTTTGTGGCAATGACCTTCAGGTGATGGAAGGTGTTCATTAAACAGAAGTTCACCCTGGTCAGTTCCACTTTGTCACAGGGTGGGGAGTGCAGTGTGGGAAGGGAAGGAGGAAAGGGTGGAGCTGCACGGTACGGTCTCTCGGGGAAGAAGACACTTGGTCAGGATGCACATGTGGCTGGAAAAGAGTGACCTTTAACAGACCTGGAAGAGTGCCGATAACAATAGCACAAGATAACAATGGGTGTTGCTTACAGGACTTAACCTTGGTTCAGAGTGATGTAAGGAGCTACCAAGTTCAGAGATACCATTATTTTGAACTTAAAACTGACTCTGGTTGCTGTGTCAAGAGTAGACTATCATGGACCATGGATGGAAGCAGAAGGACCAGCAACGAGTCTGTTGCATAATTTAGGTTAGAGACTTGAATCGCTCATGCCCATGTTGTCATAATGCCAGTGAGAAGTGGTCAGATCTGGGCATATAATAGGGTCTTCTGACACTTTGGACATGCAGTCTGAAGGCAAGGCAAAGTTGACTTCAAATTTCCGTCTCAAGCAATTGGAAGAAAGGGATTACCCCCAACGAAACCAGGAAGGCTGAATGGCGAGCTGTTTGCCAGGAGAGAAGCATCAGCGTAGTGTTGGGCCTGCTGATTTGGACATAACCAACAGACTGTGTAGGTGCAAATGCCAAGTACGTGGTTCGAGATACTCTCTGGAACGCAGATGAGGTCTCGGATCAAAATATGCATGTGGCGGTTGTTCACTGACGGAGCTGCTGGAGTCAGGACAGTGCACCCTACCACCAAGAGAGAAAGCCTGGTGAGAAAGAAGGAAGGGTCTGAGACCCAGGGCCCTCAACGTCGCTGCTCTGGGAACATCCACATTCCCTCCTGCTTTATCACAAGTTAAAGTTTTTTTTTTCAGTGGGGACCTGCCAACTCTCTTGCATGTATCAATTTAAATAACACCTCTCATCAAGACTGTGGATTTTCCAGGGATTTTATGTGCATTCTTGATGAGATCCCTGGAGGATGGGCTGAGATGACTTTATCTTAGTGGGGTCCTGGTACGATCTAGAAGGTGGTCTCATAGACTGGATGCATGTTTCAAGCTGCTTGTTTACATAGCCGAGTCCTCTGTGCTATAATGTTGCTTTATCCTCGGGGTTGAGAGATTAAAAAAAAAAAAAAGTCCCCACTAGGGAGGCAGATTAGGAAGTAGAACTCAGTAAAATGTTTTTTGGTTGAGAATGATTTTTGTTTTCCTGAGTGAATGTTTCAGAGACAAAACTGAAATAGGTCTTTGTCTAGTTGTCTGAATTCCCAAAAATCTGAATTCTGAGGGAGAATTTCTAAAACATATGCCCAGTACATGGTCTGAGAGCCCAAGTTCCCAAAGATGGGTGGCCGTCTCTCATTTCTGCTTTTGATCGATGCTCCAACACGACGGCCAGCTCCAAATTCCATGTGGCAACAGGGGTCTGGCCTGGATGAGTTATGTCAGCAAACACACTATATCCTTCATACTACGAAATTTGGCATTCCACATTCCTTGTTTTAAAGCTCTCATGACAAAGCAATATCCTATTATTTTCAGACATTCTTTAGCAACTCCTTATGATCAAAATATTTATTTAAGCCTCTGATAGCTAAACAAATTCAAAGGACAGTAATATGTTCATATCTTAGTTGTGTGGAAAAAACACTTTTAAATGTGGGAAATTATTATAATAAAATGGGGGGAAAATGATGCCGAAACATCAGATACATGCCACTTGGCTCAGAGATGGCTTTAAAGTAAATCTTTCACGTGATATTGGGGCCAGCTGGTATACCTGGGGTCTGGTTTTTACGGATCTTAAAAGAACCACCCTTGTTACTGTCAGTGCATCATGAGTGGAACACCAGTAAGAGAGATCAGATGTGCAAATCCATAGTTACTCCTCTGCTTTACCAGTTTTTGCTGAATCGGGATGAAATAGGGTTTTCTCTTTAAAGAGCAAACGATGGCTTTTCTACACACGAGCTCCCCTTTGGTTTTGTTCTGTCTGCCCTCCGGTCGCTGTGGTTGGACTCAGGAGAACACTGTGGGTCATCTGTCACACGGGACAAGATGTGGTGAGTGAAGGGCACCCCTGCCAATCGGGCCATGAGTCGTAGAAAGTCAAGAAGCAGAAAGAAATCAAGAATGCTGGGAGGGGAGGCATGTTCTTGGAAGGGTGAAACCAGGTGGATGTGCGGCTGCATCTGGTTCTTCCTTGGGAGGGTGACACTTCTTTGCACGCGTGCCACGAACGACCTAGAACCACCAGGGAGCCGCACCCCTGCTCCAGTTCAAAGTGAATTCTTCTCTTAAAGCGGTGAGAGCACTCTCTTCCCTTGGAGACATTCTGTGTTACTTCATCTGGGGAAAAACGAGAGGCAGCCGTGGGGTGGGGGGAGCCTGCATTGGGGGGAGGGGCTGGTGGCAGGGGATGCTCTGGGCTAACTGGGGGAAGCTCCCTGAACTCTGGGCCTCAGCTTCTCAGGTTCAAGCTGAGTTTGGAGGGTGTGGTAATGGACCAGTAGGGTCCTCCCAAGTTCTGAAATTCTGACGAGGTGTTCTCCAGGGAACCAAGTCTTACTGGAGAAACTGAAAGAAATCAGTAGGTGGCTGCCTTGGGGGGATTCACACACCAGCCCCATCCTCCCCAGGACTGGCTGCACCACACCCCAGATGCAGCCCCGGGGCCATCTGTAGCCACAGAAGCCTGGAGGGACAGCAGGACGGGAGCTAAAGCTCCCAGCCCAGATCGGTCACTTTTCACATCCCCTAAAAATGTCATCTGCTACAGGCATTCAACACTTTAAAAATTCCATGAACTTTCCTCTTTCTAAAAATATCATCCCAGCTTCACAGCTAAATAAAACTTCCCTCCCAACGATGAGTCAAATGCATTTTGCATCAACGGCTCCACATACTTGAGAAACTGAGTTGTGTCTCCAATGGATTTATTTGTGGTAAAGATACTTTCCATGTCGCAGCTCTCGTAGAGCTCATTTCTAAGAAATTTCTAATTTCCCTGGAGTAAAACGAGTGTTTCAAAGTCAAAGAAGAAGGATTTTTTTTTTTTTTCTCCATTATGACTTCTGAATCGTTTTCGAAGCTGGCTTTTTGCCTTTGAGATCAAACTTTGCTCTCTCCAGTCTTGAGTATCTTTCCTTTCTTCTATCTCTACCAAGTTCTTGTGAGCTGACACAAACTTGGAGCATCTGTGAAAACCACAAGCCCCATATTTATCCTTTAAAACAGTGCTATTTCTATTCCTTCATCTCTGCACCAACTATATAAGTGTTCTCGGAATGAGTCTGTCCTCCAACATCACAAAAACAGACTAACGTTCATCATTCTTGGTCTCTTCCTGCGCTTGGATTCCCAGAGATTTCTAGTGCCCCTTGCAGACATGCTGCTTCCCCGCCTGGCGGAGTGGGGCTGTCTGTTAGATGCGGCATGTGTGGCTTCTGTCTTCTGAGTCCGGCATAATGTCACATGAAATAACTGTTGGATTGTAATATTTTGGGAATCTGAAGATAGTTATTGCTGTTATTTAGATCAAAATTTGAAATGTCATAAAAAAACACTAAACATGAGCAAGTCATAGGAAAAAGGAGAAATGACTTTGAAAAAGTTTTTGGTGTTTTTTTTTTTAAATTTTCAAAGGATTATTTTCATAATTTAGTTCCCAGCTGGTCAGCTCACCAAGATCCGTTGTGACTTCAAACTCATCTGAGGAACAGTTGGGGCATGAATTATAAATGGAAACAAAAAAATTATTATTTTATTATCCCTTCTCAGACCATTTTTGCCCTAGGGTAGGTGGATACAAGAGCTACAGATAAATGCAAAATAAACTAAGCAGACGTCGACTTTGAAACACTAGGTGAATTAGTCTATTCCCCTCGCCATGACATAAGAGTAAATTCATCATTGCCAGAGCCTGAGTTAATGAAAGGTAAAGAAAATGATTTTTTAAAGTTTTATTTATTTACGGAATCTCTATATCTAACGTGGGGCTCGAACCTATAACCGTGAGATCAAGAGTCACATGTTCTTCTAATTGAATCAGCCAGGCTCCCCAAAATATTTTTTTTAAACATATATTCTAGGAAAAATCTCTCCAGGAAAGTGTGACTGGTATGATCATGCGTGTGCATGGGAGCCATTCTGGGTTTTTTCCACACCTTTGGGGTTCCATATGGTTTCCCCTAGAGAGTTATGGAGACAAGGATCTCTGGTTTCCTGGGGCTTGGTTTTCCTATCATTCAAAAGAAGTTATATGCTGTTATGTCTGACATTCTGAGATCATTTAAGTCCAAATACAATTGCACATTTAGAACTTGGTTTTCTTTGGTTTCTTCACTTGAGCATTTTGTTTCCCTGAATTACTTGGTTGGCTTTTTCTTTTTACTGAGGTGCACTGTTCCTTTGCGTGTCGAAGTGTATTGTCAGAACATGCCAGCAAAATGTGTGTTTTACTTAGTTGGTATTTTTGTTTTTTCTCAGCATAAAGTGTTTTTTTTGTTCTGAGTACAAATGATTTCTTCACCACATCATGTGATCCAGCTGATATACCGAATTAGGATATTCTGTCTATTTGTGGGCAGTTATAGGGAACAACTCAGATGAAGATGTGTGGGTGACAGACTACGAATTTGTTCCAAAGGAAAGCCAGAACACAGGCCATAAATGAAAATGAGCAGCACCTACCAATAATTTATACAAGTAGGACACACAGCATAAATGCAAATAATTGGCATCTAGTAGTTTATACAATGGTTTTTTGTAACCATTGTCATTGTCATTGAAACCAATGAACAAAAATCTTAAGTGATGACAATTTCTAAGCAGTGCCTTCAAACCAATGGCAAGTGACCCTCAGATGTACCAATCTGTCTTCATAAGAAAGATAAAATAAATGGGGTAAGAATAGAGCAGCAGAAATACCCCTAAATCAACTAGAGTAGAAAGCTATTCCTCCGCGAATAACAGATCCAGGTTGGAAACTCCCCACTTTATTCACTAATCCTTTCCACATATTTCCTTCCGAAATGTTATCAACTTCTAGATGCTTTCTAGCTTGCTTCTTTCTGAAGATTCTAAGATAAAGGTAGGGTAAAAATAGTCAACTGTTACAGTTCCATGATTGAACATCATCGCACAGAGCTATTTATCCCAGATCTAGTTCCAAGTCTTATATGGAAGTTAATACAGACCCGTATTCTCTGGCCTTGAAGAGGGCAGGCATCTGATGTTAGAGTTTCTGGCACTCCTGGGTGTTGAGCAGCCCCTCTCCTTCTCTCGTCAATGGGCCTGGCCTCCAAAGCCTGGTGCCATGTGCCTCATCAACTTGGAGACACTCCACCATGTCCCACTCTGGCTCCCTCCCACATCAGCACCTCTGACCCAGAGAAAATCTCCGCAGAGTCCAGAGACATTCGAGACTGAAAGCAGGGAACTCGACAAAAACACCACCTCCTAATTTTGTGTTTATAGCAAACATAGCTGGATCCTGGGCGATGCAGCTTTAGTGCACACATGAATATTTGTTGAGACGGTTCCATTGGCTGAGCGACCACAGCATTTATGACCAGGGCTCAGCATTAGAGTATTTGTCTAAAGACATCACTGGCTTTTAGTTTCAATAATGTTTTAAGAGCCTATTTTTCCCAACAAGAGTCTTTTAAAATTAGGAGTATCTGGTTCAGAATCCCAGACAAATTTTATCAGACTGTTGTGAGAACAGAAATCTTCCTGGCTACATGTTCTCTTGCCTGTTTTCTGATTCTACACAATTCTTGTCAAGCCCAGGGTATAAGGCCATTCACTCCGTGCCTTTACAGAAGACAATGTGGTAAATCTGAGCCTCATCCCAACCAGCCATGCTGGCCCCTATAGCTTACCAGGAACAACCAGATGGTCAGTCAACAAGAATATGCTGGATGCTGTATGGACAGCAGAGCCTTGCACCAAAATTGGAAGCACTAGGTTCATTAATTCCACAGTAAGTTCTGTCAGATTTTGGAGTTGTAACTCAACGGATACAGCCATCTTTCCTTAATCATCTGGTATTATGTAATAGTGATAAAGTCAATTGGATTCACTTAATATTCTGGCTTTGTGACAAGAAATCATTTTACATTCTTTTTTTTTCATTTTGTAATTTTTGTTATGTTAGTCACCATACAGTACATCATTAGTTTTTGATGTAGTGTTCCAAGATTCATTGTTTGTGGAGAACACCCAGTGCTCCATGCAATCTGTGCCCTCCTTACTCCCCATCACAGGGCTCACCAATCTCCCCTCAAAACCCTCAGTGTGATTCCTGGAGTCCACAGTCTCTCATCGTTCCTCTCCCCCTCTGATCTTTCCCCCCTTCATTTTCCCCTTCCTTCTCCTAATGTCCTCATGCTTTTCCTTCTGTTCCACAAATACATGAAACCATAAAATAATTGACTTTCTCTGCTTGACTTATTTCACTCAGCATAATCTCCCCCAGTTCCATCCATGTTGATACAAGTATTAGGTATTCATCCTTTCTGATGGCTGAGTAATATTCCATTGTATATATGGACCACGTATGCTTTATCCATTAATCTGTTGAGGGGCATCTTACTTCCTTCCATGGTTTGGCTATGGTGGACATTGTTACTATGAACATTGGGGTACATATGGCCCTTCTTTTCACTACATCTCTATTCTTGGGGTAAATTTCAAGTAGTGCAATTTCTGGGTCATAGGGTAGCTCTATTTTTAGCTTTTTGAGGAACCCCCACACTATTTTCCAAAGTGGCTGTACCAACTTGCGTTCCCACCAACAGAGTACGAGGGTTCCTTTTCTCCACAACTTCTCCAACATTTGTTGTTTCTTCTCTTGTCAATTTTGATTATTCTAACTGGTATAAAGCAGTATCTCAATGTGGTTTTGATTTGAATTTCCCTGATGGCTAATAATGATGAATGTTTTGTCATATGTCTGTTAGCCATTTGTATGTCTTCCTTGAAGTGTCTGTTCATGCCTTCTGCCCATTTTTTGACTTGATTAATTGTTTTTTGGGTGTTGAGTTTGAGAAGTTCTTTATAGATCGTGGATACCAACCCTTTATCTATAGTGTCCTTTTACTTTCTTAAGTAGACTTTAATGCATTTACAAAATACTTACATGTCATGTAAACCCAACTCTTCTTTGACAGACTTTTGAGCAAATCTTATTGCCTGGGGATAGGATCTGCAAAGGAGTTACTCAGTTTCAGTTTGGAGATATACAGGGACATAAAGTTCAGTGCTCACAGAACATTGGGACTTTTTTTTTTCTTTTTTAAGATTTATTTATTTATTTATTTGCCAGAATGAGCACAAGCAGGGAGGAGGGGCAGAGGGAGAGGGAGAAGCAGACTCCTTGCTGAGCAAGAAGACCAAAGCGGGGCTTGATCCCAGGACCCTGGGATCATGATCTGAGCTAAAAGCAGACAGTTAACCAACTCAGCCACCCAGGCATCTGGTTGGGGCACTTTTATGGCCAGAAGTTCTCTTATGTTGAGTGATAGTCTGCTTCTGCATAACTTCTGCCCCCTTGTTTCTAGATCTTTCCTTTGGTGATTTAGAGTATAGCCTCCTCTTCCCTCTGACATCTCCTAAACTATTTGGAGAGAGCTACCAATCTCTACTCTACATCAGCTCACTTTAAGTGATGCCTTTGGGCCTCAATGCTGTTCATCACATACAGTGGTTTCTAGATCCTTCCCCGTGAAAGCTGGCTCCTGGATGGACGCTGGTTGATTGATTGTTGCGCCCGGGGACCGAGGACACAAGGCTTCCTGGAACAGGAGACACTTTCCTGCACATAAAAAAGTGTCTTCTCCTTTCTATACAAGAATCCCAGGGCAGATATAGGGACTGGGGATTGGGAACCATGGGAATCAGCTGCCACCTTTCCTATCTCTGACGGCCTGGTCACAGCCTGACTGTTTGGAGGCAACATCACCTTGGGCTCTTGTTTTTGTTTTTGTATTTGTTTTATGAAATTCTGTGACTAAAGAGCTCTCTCACTTCTATCCTCTGCACTCAGATGGGAGCGAGTAGGCAGCGTTCTATCCTGGCTTCCTAAGGTCCACCTGCAGGTCCCGTTCTTTTGCTGCCCCGGGGTGGCTGCCCGGTCATCTTTGCTTAATTCCATGTCTTCCGGGAGGGCGGAATCGGCGTCTGTGAGTGCGTTCTACACATCTCCTGGAGCCAGTCATCTTTTCATTTGGACAATTCTCTCCTCAAATATTCTCAAGTCCATCCATCTCAGGTTATGAAACAGCGAAACAAGCAATCCTCTGCCACCCGTATCAACTCTGTCTGCAACTCTCTCTCCGCAGCTTCCCTTTGGTTTAGGCGTGCGCAGCACAGATTGCCGTGGAGGAAAACAAACACATGAACCAACAAACTTCCTCTTTTGCAGAAGCTTAAGACAGATAGACAGATTTTTGATGTACCTGGGCAAGCTATTCTAGTTTTGCCCGTCACTGTACAGACCATCAACACTTTCAATATTCGCTCCTCTTAGAGAGTGGTAGAGTTGCTCTTGGGAAGGTGCAAGTGAATCTTGGATTTACTACTGGAATAACTTGAGGTGCATCTTTTTAAGATCCCTGTGATGCTACCAATGCTCCAGGAACAGTGGCAACTCCTTCACAGTGTCCTAGAGACACAGCTTCTCTGCATCATAAGGTTTATCATTCCAGTGTGGCAAGTGCTGCGCCTTGTTATTTCCAGCAGAATGTCAATTGTCTGGGGAAGAAGTCCCATGCTATAATTCTGTACAAAACGGTGATCTGCTTCTTCGTGTGATCTGAAGGGAATCTTCGTGCGATACAGGTACGATGGGGTATTCAGTGCTCTGAGAACTCCCTCGGCCATTCCTCTGGTGGGGCTGGAATGAACACGGACTGGAGATGGTCTGTAGCTATGACTACGCCAGGCAGTTGAGGACACCCCTCCCTGCTCAGTGTACATATGGTTCTACTGTTTTCTTGAGGTCTGGCTGGGTCCCCATAACCACAGGAGCAGTCATTCTGGGAACCTCCAGTTGGCTGGTCTACAGGATGTCTAAGTGCTTCTTATCACCGCCCCTTCCCAACATCATCCAATACGGCACCTGGTGCAACTTTTCTAGTCTTGCTCAGGTCATATGTGGTCATCATAGCTCCCCCTCACCAGACTTTGATACTGGGACAGGACCTGCTGTAAGCAAAGGGGGTTTGGTGCTTCCTGGCTGAGCTCCCTGAATTGACTGATACCCTCTTCACCTGTATTTCTAGGAATCACCTCATGCGTTCCTTCTGCCACTGGGAGCGAGCTGCACGCCTTCAACTCCATTTGCATCCCTGTATTGTTCAGCTGCTCTTCTTGGAGACCTGTCTGAGAGGCACTTATTTCCTTTACTCACGGAAGAGTTAGGATTCTTTGCATCACAGCAGGGCTCTGCTCCGTCTTTCTCTTCCCTGGCTCTCCAAGACTTCCCCTCTCATTCCTGTAGGAAGGTTCAGGGAGGAAAGTCTTCGCTCACTGTAAACAGACCTCATAATGGAAACAGAAGGGGGAACACATCCCAGGCAGTGGACTTTGGTCAGAAAGGCCCTGCCTCAGGTGGGACGAGGAAATCCTGGGTGTAGTGTTGGCCAGTTTCCAGTGATGGATGTCCCATGCCCCAGACGGAAGGGTGGGGAATACTGAAAGAGATAACATTCACATTACTGATCAAGGATGGGAAATACTGATGGCCACACCCAGGCAGCTCTCAAAATATATACACTGGAGTTTGCACCAATAAACGTGCTACGCTCCACAGTCGGCTTCTCCACCTGCACGCAGCCTACTTGGACGTGGTTTCTACTCTGCAGATCCTGGGCTCCTTCACTAGGACTCAGGCAAGTGTAAAAATGCACATCACACTCACCGAGACCCAACAGTCCCGTTTATCGTGATGGGATGTTTTGAACACTTAGTTTACAGCCTTATAAATTTTTTGAAGTTGCAAAATGCATACTCTTCTTTGAAATTGGAAGACTCCTTGGCTACACAGTTGAAGGAGAGAACTCTGCATCTTTCACTTTCTGGAGGCAGCCTGTAGTCGGCCGGCCCCCTTCCACATATGTGTCTACACACGTGCGTGTGCCCACCGCCCTGTCTGACCCTCTTGGTGACCTTTCTCCTCTTTCTCGTGGGTGCTTTGCTGTAACTTCACACACCCACTGTCAAAACTAGAGGGCAAAGCTAAGTCTGTGCCCTACTAATGATGTTGCCTAATGTATCATCCCTAGTAGGACTCTAGTCAGACAACTGACTCAAAGATTCAAACTATGTGGGCTGCGTGCTCCTCATGAGCCCATGGACTCACTCTGGGCAGCCTCGTATGTCATTCCCCCTCGTGGCCCATTACCTCCCGACAGCCTGGCCCTGCTCGCTGTCTGGTGCATTCAGGGGTAACGTTACATGAGGAGAAATGACCACCCGCAAATCTCTCAGTCTTTCGGATTAATCTTTGGCTTTTCTGCCTATTCACAGGTGCATTACACAAAGGGGGAAAATCACAAATAAAGACAAAACTTCTCTGTACTCCATCCTGGGGGAAGGGGGATTGGAGTGGGGAGGGAATGGAATTATCCAAAGCTTAATAAATGACAATCTCTACTTCACACTGCAGTGAAATGGAATTCCTGAAATAATGAACTCGCAAAAACAAAACAAAACAAAACAAAACAGAACAAAGGTGTTTCTGAGGGTTTAGAGGTGAGACCTAAGCTCTGCCTGAGCCTGGGCTGGGAAACCCTGACTGTCTGTGCTCACGAGAGACTCGGGTCTGACCCGTGTAGCGGTAGCTCCCACGGGGCCTGCTGTGACAGGTCGGTGACATGCCAAAACAAAGGGAAAAAGGGTTGTGCCCTCCTTCCCACCTAGTTTGACAACCCCTTCTCCCAGGGATCCGTGCGGGCTCTGCGGAAAATCAAACAAGCAAAGCTGTGTCCTAGGGTGGCCGTGGTCTCCACGGGCCTTTGCCGCTGTCCGCTGCTCCTAGGGGCCCCCTTGAATGACAGCACAGATGTGGCACCGGCACGACCCCAGCCTGTAACTCATTGGTGCACTGTGACGCTCCAGTGGCCTGAGTGACCATATTCTGAGCAGACGGCGGTTTGTGGTTTGGAGGTATTTCTTCCCTAATAAAACAAAGGGGGAGGGGAGGGGCAGGAAGCCACCAAGCAGAGTGGGTGTCAACAGAGTCGCCGACATGCTTCTGTCCCTGCCCACTGAGGACCCAGAGCCCTGGAGGGGGACATGCCCTGTTTGTCCCGGGAGCCCGTTTTGCAGGATGCTTTTTGATATTTGTAAGTGAATCCTAATTTGGGGCTATTTGTTTAATTTCCGATCTTCGTATATTGGTTCTTCTTTCAGAAATGGTCAAAAAAGTCTTGTAAAAATGCTTAAAAGGAAACAGGCCAGGATACATTGAAAGAAGATACAGATCAGAAGTCTCTGGGAGTCTGCAGTGATCAGAGCCATGCAGCCAGGCGAGCTGGGAGTTGGGGGGTGGGTCACAGGTGTGTGGGGGTGTAAGCCTCCCCTGGGAGCAGCAGGTCCCTATTATCCCCTGGGCGAGCTCACCGTTACCGTGTCCTATGCGTGCTCCCATGTGAAAAACATCAGAAAGCTCTTATTCAGGGCACAGCACCATTAAAACTTCGGTCCTGAAGGCTTGACCCCCTGACAAATTAGGAAGGAGCCACAGGTCACTGCTCTGAAAGTAGCCCTTGTTCCAAGCAAGAGAGCCCAGACAGAGTGCACATACTCTGGAACGGTCCACGACCACTTTTACAATGTTTGGTCTGTGCTGCTCTTCACAGCCCCAGAAGCAGCCCTGCAGCTCCCCGACGAGCGTGCTCCCCCTCCCCCGCGCCCCCCCCCCAACAGTCTCTGTTGGTAGGAGTCCCGAGCCCCGCAGCGGGCACAGAGGCTGCGTCTTATTTGGTCTCAGGCTTTCCTGTTTACATCTTTGCCCTTAAGCATCAGAAGAGGCTGGTTTCCCGGGTGGGAGGTGCCTGCTCCTGGGACAGTGCGTACGGGCCAGGGGCGCTGTCCCATCTCTCAGGTTCTGAGCTGCGTCGGGTCCTCAAGAACAGCACCACCCCGGAGTGGCACTCACCTTGACTCACCTTGACTCACCTTGACTTCACCTTGACTTCAACCCCCGAGGCAAGGGTGGAGCTCAAACCCGGTAAAAAACGAGTCTAGAAGACCATCTGTGGCTAGTGAAGGGCGGCAGCATTTCGGTTCGGCTGTGAATCTGGAGGACCCAGGACCTTGGGCTTTGCTGGACCTTCACCCGGTTGCACATGGCTTGTGCCATCTTTGCTTGGCCTCCCACAGACACATCTATCAGGTCCCATGGAAGCATTACCTGATTGTGAATGAACGCCACATCAGCCAGGCCACCTTCTCCTCCCACCGGGCAGTCAGGTCCAGTCCCAGGCATCTGGGCATCTTATCTCTGCTTCAAAAACCCACGGTAGCCACAAAGACCACCTTGACTCTCGCTTACTATGCCTTTCTGCTATGGACTGAATGTCTGTGTCCCCCCAAGATTCCCACCTTGAAACCGCCTCCACATTGGGGTGGTTTTAGAAGATACAGACTTTGGGAGGTAACGAGGTCTGGAACATGGAGCCCCCATGATGGGATTGATGTCCTTACAAAAGAGGCCCCAGAAAACCTTCTCACCCGTCCCGTGATGTGAAGATCCAGCCAGAAGATGCCACGGGTGACCCAGGACATGGGGCGTCTCTGGGCAGCGGATCTGCGGGTTCTTGATCTCGGACTTCCGGTCTGCAGACAGTGAGTAATAAATGAGTGTGGTTTGTAAGCCACCAAGTCTGGAATGTTGCTACAGCAGCCCAAAAGAACAATGACAATTTCTCTCTGACGTTTCTGATACTGGATTCCATCTACAGAACGTGATCAGCTCTTCATCCTCCTGCGGGGACACACGTTCACTTTCTCGTGAGTTAAGAAGAGGTTCTTTCTCCGTACACCAAGAGCACCTTATTTATTTACTCATTTATTTATTTAATTTTATGCCACGAGCACTCTAAAGATACTTTATTAATTGCCTTGTGCTGTATATTAGAATGAACTGCTTATATGTCATTTACCCCAATAAATAGTGACGTTCTTAGACATTCGTATGTTTATGTTTTAATCCTAGGCCTTCAGTGTAGCCCCTGCTATGTAATCAGTCATGCCATGTTTGTCAAAGGAAACTATGAATCAGTGAGTGTTGTTCTCCAGTCTTTACTCCCCCCTTATAATAATCACTAGCGTTTGTAACTTTCGGCAGGGGCTGGTTCCAAGCGCCACTCACCTTTTGACTTTCAATCCCCGTTGTCGTCTTTGGAATAAGAAGCTTTTATTGTCCCCCGTTTTATAGATGTGAAAGTGAATCCGATCGAATCACTGAATTTAAGTGCCCTGTTAACAATTTTAAAATCCACCTGTCGAGGGACACCTGGGCGGTTCAGTCGGTTAAGTGTCTGCCTTCAGCTCGGGTCGTGATCCCAGGGTCCTAGGACCGAGTCCCGCATCGGGCTCCCTGCTCAGCAAGGAGGCTGCTTCTCCCTCTGCTGCTCCCCTTGCTTGTTCTCTTTCTCTGTAAGGTAAATAAATAAAATCTAAAAAAAAAAAAAAATCCACCAATCGAACCACTACACCCTTTATGCTTATTTGTATATTCCCTTTCTCTCTCTGTACATACACATACATACATACATACATAATTAAAGCTCCTGGTGACAGCAGGTAAATTGTATAGTGAACAGGACTTGATTCAAACATGAAATACGTAAGGTAAAAATAGATCCGTATGTGCTCTACGTCATACCACAATGGTGGACGCACGCCGTGATACATTGATCCAAATCCATAGAGTGTGCTACACCCAGAGTGAGCCCTAATGTCAGTCGTGGACTCTGGGTGATGATGGCGCGATACTGTAGGTTCATCAGTTGTGACAGACGTGCTACTCTGGTGACGTGTTGATCACAGGGAAGCCGCGCACATGTGGGTCGGGGGTGCGTGCGGGAGCTCTCTGGACCTTCTTTTCAGTTTTGTTGTGAACCTAAAACTAATCTGAGAAATAAAGTCTATTTAAAAAAAAATGGACCTTTATAACCACTAGTTACGATCATGTAGATTTTCTTTAGAGATTTTAAGATATTCTTTTAAGACCCTCCAGAGACAGGTATACGAATAAATGAAATGACTTGTTGAAAACACAGACACCCTCGGAAACAAAGGCAGTCCCATCAAGGAAACAGACACAAGACACGCATGATGCTACAACAATGGTGAATCACGAGAAAAGCAGTAGCGATATTTTGAGTCTAGAATTCCTAGCCTTCATCTACATGTGATCGCATCTGTGTGACTTAATACGCTTTTTTTTTTTTTTTTTGAGCTACAACCAAGATCCTTTCAAATCGGCAATTTGAAGCCTCAAGACTGAATGCTCTTGGTTAAAAATATTCCACTCTTCTTAGTCAAAAATAGAAGCATCAAATTTGTGTCAGGAATATAGTGGCATTTAAGGACAAAATAGAACTCGGGGAAAATTTTTAAATCCTTTTAAAAAATTATGCTTCCATGTCGATTCAGTACAATGTTTTGAATATTTAACTTGATCTTCAATTTTGGGATTGCTGCTACTTAGGCTTTTCTGTAATTTAATTCCCAAGACTGCCTTGATGTCGCATTCTAATTTCTGATACGCCTAGTCAAATTACTTTCTTTCACAATATTTACCTATATTTCAAGATCTCATTAAAATCTTACCTCTTCCATGAAGACTTCTCTAGCAATTACAACCGTTTCCCAGCATCTCTACTACGTTTGTGTCACACCAGCTAAAATCAATCTGGTCCTCCCACCAGAAAGGGGGTCTGCTCTAAGGTAAATCTATTCTATTAGAAAATAGCCCTATTTTCTGGGGCTATTCCAAGGTAAGGATTATAAAAATCTCTGTCCTCACAATGCCTAGTACTTTGCTAGACACACAACTTACCAGCACTTACCAAACCCATTTGGTTTCCAGAAACAGCTACCTAACGTCTGTGCCATTCTCAGTTTTCTCAGTTACCTATTTCCTGGTGTTCCATGCACCTCCCTCCTGGTAGCTGCCCACCAATACTCTTTTTTAAAAAAGTTTGTTTAATTTTTTATTAACATACAATATACTATTAGCCCCAGGAGTACAGGTCTGTGACTCGCCAGGTTTACACACTTCCCAGCACTCACCATAGCACGTACCTTCCCCAATGTCCATAACCCAACCACCCTCTCCCTACCCCACTCCCCCCAGTAACCCTCAGTTTGTTTTGTGAGATTAAGAGTCTCTTACGGTTTGTCTCCCTCCCGATCCCATCTTGTTTCATTTTTTCCTTCCCTACCCCCCACACCCCCCACATTGCCTCTCAACTTCCTCATATCAGAGAGATCATATGATAATTGTCTTTCTCTGACCGACTTACTTCACTTAGCACAATACCCTCTAGTTCCATCCCCATTGTTGCAAATGGCAAGATTTTGGGGTTTTTTGATGGCTGCATAGTATTCCATTATGTCTATAGACCACATCTTCTTTATCCATTCATCTGTTGATGGACATCTAGGTTCTTCCCATAGTTTGGCTATTGTGGACGTTGCTGCTATAAACACTCGGGTGCTGCCCACCAGTATTCTTTACCCTTGATTATTTGTCTCCCGTGTTGCAACAAACTCTATTTCTACACATTGCCACGAACTGAAGACTTCCTAGAGGCCAAGCACGATATAGCCCTTCACACAGACTCATAAAGCCCTTTCAGCTCCCTTAAGATATATTACTATTTGTCCCATGAGAAACGAGGAAATGGAGGATGGACAGTGCGGCCAGTTTCCCAAGACTGCTCTGCTGGTAAGTGGCAGAGCGGGGACAGGACTTGGGGACCACCAGCCGGCCCCGAAAGTGCAGCGGGAGCAGCAGCATTTGTGTTGACCTGTCTGTTGGCTGTTTGCTGCTGCCATGTGTGTGTGCGTGAGATGGCGTAGACTCATGGATTGGACATCTGGCCCTGGTTCTGAGGTCCACAACCTGTGTGCTCCCGGCATGTCTCTTAGCCGCCCGGAGGCTCAGCTCAGGGTTGTCTCAGTAGGCAATTCCACTGCTCATTGAAGTATAAACTGTGCAGAGGGACACAAACACAATTTTGTTGTGATGATGATGATTATACAATAATACCAGAATAAGGACATTGCTTTTCACATTTACTATTGTTTTCCGTCAACGATGTGGCGTTCTGCGTGTGTATTCATCTGCTCGCTCAATGAATGTCTGCTGATTAGATCACTGGATCTTCATGGCAATGAATTTTTACTAAACAGCTCTGTATTATAAGAGAAATGATCTCATTTTGAACATTATGTTTTCCTTAGGAAAAAAGAAACAGATTTCAACAACTAACCTAACAAAGTGGCATGTTTTCTTTTTAGCAACCAAATTACGCTTGAATTGTGAAACCCTCGACCTATTGTCAGTTAATGCGAGGCCTAGGACTAAGTCCCATAAAACGCCTGTCTTCCCGTTCCCGGGATCCCAGCCCCAGCCCAGAATGTCGAGCTGCTTCTGGCTGCCTATGCCTGTGTTCTCCCTTAGGAGGAAGTCAGACCAGGGCTCCGTTTCTCTGAAAGGCTGATGTGAGTTCTTAGCAAAAAGCCACCAGAATGTATGCCTGCGGGGAGGCCACAGATTCCCTGCAAATCTGGGGAACCGATTTGCAGACCAGTTCCTCCGTAGCCTGCTGCCCACCTACTTCTCCCCTTTCTTTGCTTGTTTTCTGGTTCAGCCAAAGTTATGTTGTACTATTATGACCTGATAGCATTGCAATTCTTCCAAACTTGCCGGAACTTTCTGGAATATACTTAAGGAAAGTAGTCACTCTGCTTCTTTTTAGTTGGCATTCATTTGAGGTGTTTGTTGAGCTGGAATCAGTGAGTCACACTTGCTGATCACAGGGGAGATTTCGGCAGAGGAAAAGGTTTTGGAGGCTCCCCCTCACTTCCTTCCTAGAAAAAGCTTTTAGTCAAATGCGGATGCAGAGGCTGGGTGACCAGAGGCTTAAACTGCACTGACCATTTCTCAGGACATGTTCATTTACTTGGAAATCCTGAGCAAGGCACATGCGCAGTGCAATGCATTTTCTTCCAAAGCTGCATCAGGAGGTGAATCTGAAGTAGGAAAAAAACAGAGCATGGTAGAGAGGAGAACTAAACTACCGTACACGCCACCAGTATGCACAGAGCTTCCTGGCAGCTCTCAAGCATCTGGGGGTCACAGGTACTTTATGAATCTGAGTGAAAGTTCACATTTGCTGCTATCTTTCTCGACACAGCATTTCAAAACTCATGTCGGAGGGTGCCTGGGGGCCTCTGCGACTTGGTGGGTCTGGCTTCAAGGAAACAGCCCCAGAGTGCTGACTGGGGGAGCTACACACGAGGGCGCTGGTCCAGGGCCCACCAGCCACAGAGAGACCATGTGGCTCTTTTCCTCAAAGTCCTTGGTGTGGGATCTGAAATGGACACGGACAGAGGTGGGGAAAGTATTACAATGTCCTGTCCTTCTGCTTCTGACACGAAAAATACATGGTCAGCCCTTCTAATTCCCACATCTCCCTAAACTAAACAGGAACACCATCCACTTCTGGGGCAGGGCCAGAGGTCAGCGCTGTCTTACGGGCAGTGATGGCTGAGAAGGCAGGAGACGGAGCGATCGGAAAGTCAGACTTCCCCGGCAGAGTGGGGCTGACGGACGCGTGGCTCCGAGGTGGGCGCACTGGTTTCCGAGGGCCGCCATCGCCGTGTCTCCCACGTGCCTCAGCCAACGGAAACCCATTTCCCCGCAGCTCCGGAGGTGCGAAGTCCAGATGAAGGTCTGGTTTCTAGGCTCTCTCCTTAGCCTGCGGATGGCCACCTTCTTCCCCCGCTCACCTGCTCTTCCCCACTCACCTGCTCGTCCTCCTCGGAGGACCCCAGCCATGTGGGGTCAGCCTCCACCCCGAAGACCACGGTTTGCCGTAATTGCCTCCGTAAAGACCCCGTGTCCAAATACAGTCGCAGTCGGAGGCTCTGCAGGTTAGGACTTCAACACAGGAATTTGAAGGAAGAGCTGGGACTCAGCCCGTTACAGTGTGTGTGTCCGTGTTTGTGTTTCCTTTCCACGTCTCTAGGGAGTAGTATTCAGTTGAAGAGCTTGGGATTGACCCTTCTAAGCCTGACACAGTCTTGTGTTGCCATTTATACATTCTGTGTTTGTCTTGCTAGAATGATCCATGAATTTAGCAAAGTCCCGGGATCCAAAATCCATGTACAGAAACCCAGTGCATTTCTGTACACCAATAATGAAGCCCCAGAAAGAAAAATCAAGGCATTGAGCCCATTTACAATGGCATCAAAACCATAAGATATCTAGGAATAAACTTCTTTTACCAAAGAGGTAAGAGATCTGTACTCTGAAAACTATAGAACACGTATGAAAGATAGTGAAGAGGACACACATAAATGGAAAACATTCCATGCTCATAGATTAGAAAAACAAATATTGTGAAAATACCTACATTACCCAAAGCAATCTATACATTTTTTTAAAGATTTCATTTATTTATTTTAGAGAGAGAGAGAGTGAGAAAGAGCATGAGAGGGAGAGGTCCGAGGGAGAAGCAGACTCCCCACAGAGCTGGGAGCCTGATGAGGGACTGGATCCCAGGATTCCGGGATCATGAACTGAACCAAAGGCAATCGCCCAACCCACTGAGCCACCAGGCGCCCAGCAATTTACACATTTAATGCAATCCCTATCAATACCGCCAGCATTTTTCACAGAGCTAGAACAAACAATCCTCAAATTTGTATGGAACCACAAAAAGACCTCAAATTGCCAAAACAGTTATGAAAAAGAAAAGCAAATCTGGAAGCATCATAATTTCGGACTTTAAGCTATATTAGAAAGCTATAATCAACCACATTGAGATATCACCTTACACCAGTTAGAATGGCCAAAATAACAAGACAGTAAACAACAGTGTGTTGGAGAGGATGTGGAGAAAGGGGAACCCTCTTACACTGTTGGGGGGAATGCAAGCTGGGGCAGCCACTCTGGAAAACAGTGTGGAGGTTCCTTGAAAAGTTAAAAATAGGTCCACCCTATGACCCAGCAGTTGCACCACTAGGTATTTACCCAAAGGATACAAAAATACAGATTTGAATTGGCACCTGTACCCCAATGTTTATAGCAGCAATGTCCACAACAGCCATGTGGAAAGAGCCCAGTTGTCCATTGACAGATGAATGGATAAAGAAGATACGGTCCATGTGTATATAATGGAATATTACTCAGCCATCAAAAATAATGAAATCCTGCCACTTGCATCTCTGTGGATGGGGCTAGCACATATTATGCTAAGCAAATAAGTCAGTCAGGGAAAGACAAATACCATATGATTTCACTCATATGTGGGATTTAAAAAACAAAAAAGAAGAACATAGCAGGGCAAAAAAAGAGAGGGAAGCAAAGAAGCAAACCACAAGAAACTCTTAAGTACAGAGCACAAACTGAGGGTTGATGGAGGGAAGCAGGTGGGGGATGGGCATGATGGGGAATGGGGATCCTGGGCGACACTTGTGATGAGCACTGGGTGTTGCATGTAAGTGCTGAGTCACCAGCTTCTACTCCTGAAACCAACATTACTCTCCATGTTAATTAACTAGAGTTTAAATAAAAATTTGAAACAAACAAAAAACATTTCATGCTCGTCTTCAGAATATCGATTTACTGGATGATGAGCAGTTTGAAGCGCAGTTTTCATTGTTTCTCCGAGTTTCCAGCACAAGGCTGGGCACACGGCAGGCGCTCACTCTAATTCTAACTCAACTCGGATCATTCTAACTTTAGCTTGCCGCCGTTCTCTTCTTGCACGTTCAAGAGCTGTGTCCGTCGGGTGATCCCTCGGTCCCGGACTGAACACTAAGTTTTCTGAAACCTCACTCTGTAGTCTGGCTTCTCTGGAACAAACCTGACATCGGACGTGATGCTTAAAAGCAGAAAAAACCTGTAATAAAGATACGTTTATACCCGTCTTTTTTTTTACCAACATCTGCCTGCCCTCAAAGTCTCCACAGACACACTCACAGGGGCCCCTCCTCCCTGAGGGCCTTCGGCACAGACACCCCACACGGGGGAACCCCTCCGCTCTCTGGGTCTTCTCTCCTGCCAAGGTTCGGTTTATGTTCACTCCCCGTTTCAGCAGAGACGCTTGGACTCTGACCCCCTCCCTGTGCCTTCTCACACTGGGCAAAATGAGACATCCCTGGGCTCCTTGAAAAAGACAGAAATGAGACCAAGGGGGACTTTCACGGGCCCAACCTAGTTCATCACCGCAACCTCATCTTAGAAATCTGCGTATTGACACTTTTGCTGAAAATGATAAATGAACGGTCCTTTGAAGAAAGCTTGAAAATATGGGCAAAACCCATAGGAGGAAATAGAACTCATTTATGTTAGCCAAACCCAGCAATGCCTACCGCTATTTTGGGGGTGCACTGTGTACCCCCAGTCTTTGCAGCTAGGGCAATGAGAGGCGACAACCCTCGCTGTTTGTTGCATCAAATAAACGTTCGTTTGCATGCCACGGGACAGGGGCCCTACTCAGAACAACAGCCCACCTCGTGCGCTCCACATTTCCAGCGGATGTCAAACGGGCTTAGCCCATGTTAGCGACTGCACAAAATCCTATCGTAACAACAGACCCAATGGTGGAGTCAGTCTCTGAGTCTTGAACACCTCTGACGTTAACAGTCCTGCACGACCTCAGGAACCACGGCGGCCCACGGACCGTTAGGAGAAGAGCCAGTTTCCGTATCACGGAATGTTTCTAGGAATGGAGCTGCTGGGCATGGAGGGCGTTCCGTCTCTGGTTATAGACTGAGAAACTCCTTCCGGGAATTCTGCACCAATTTAGACTTTGGCCAAGAGTGAATGAGATGGTCTGTCTACCAGAAATTCTAACAGAAATGGCGGTTTTATTAAAAGAAAGAAAAGAAACACTTGCAAATTTGTTAGCCAAAACAAAACAAAACAAAACAAAAAGGAAAAAAGAAAAAGAGAAAGAAAAAGAAAAAAGAAATCTCAACATTTTTAAGAACTTGAATTTCTTTTCATTACTAGGGAGGCTGAGGGGCTTTTCCCGTGTCTCGGGCCCCGCAATTCCGGTTCCTCGAGGAAGTCGGGAGCTGTCTTGCTGTTGCAAGCAGTTTGCCTGTAATCCTTGTAGCATACGGTTCCCTTCCTGCTTCTTCTTCTTCTTCTTCTTCTTCTTCTTCTTTTTTTTTTCTAAGATTTTATTTATTTATTTGAGAGAGAAAGCGCACAGATGGGCAGAGGGAGAAGGAGCCTCCCTACTGAGCAGGGAGCCTGACTCGGGACTCGATCCTAAGACCCTGAGATCATGACCTGAGCAGAAGGCAGATGCTTACCGGACTGAGCCACCCAGGCGCCCCCCTCCTTCTCTTCTCATGCACCTTGCAATGAATGTTTTTTGACTTACTGATGGTTTTCGCTTTCTCCAAGTGTCTGCAAGCCCAGGGTGACCCATAGATGGCCAGCTGGCTGGCAGCAGCCATGCGGGGCTTGGCTGCGGTGGCTCCCGGGACAAGACAGGACCAGCCCCCAAACCTCAGGAAGTAGAGGAGAAAGCTTGCACCTTCGTAACGTCGTGGCAGATGCTGAGTATGAATGAATCAAATCTGTCTGTATCTTGCTGGTAACCTCTTTCATTGATTTTCTTCTTGGAAAGTCCTCTTCTCTTCTTGACATAAAGGTTCCTCGATTCTTTTAAATTGTTGTTATTTTTAGTGTTCCGGCTTTTTATATGTTTCACTTAATTCCTCTTTAATTTATTTTTATATATGGTATGAGTTAAGGGTCTGAATTGATTTTTTTTCCCTCCAACCAAGTCTACACATTTTTCAACATCATTTATTGAATTAATTGTCTTTCTCTGTGACCCACTAACTTGCTCTCTATCAGCATTTGTTTCTGGGCAAGCTATTCTCCTCCTGCAACGCCCGTGCAGGGGAATGTCCTCTCCCGCAGCTCCAATAGCACTGGCTCTCCTCCTTGGCTCACTCATCGTTTTCTTTCTTTTTCTCCTTGAATCTTCCTTGGAAGTTTGTGTTTCATCTCTGAGTCCTTCAACGGTGGGAGACCATGGCTCAGCTGTCTGACAGCAGAGAAGAATTTTGGCTGAGGGCTGGTGGGAACAAGGTCTCTGGGAGGAGGTGGCTGTGCAGGGGACCCGGCCGAGGCTGTGGGGCGATGCCGTCGGGAACCCTGCTCTGGGGGCCCTGCTGTCGATTCGCTCCCCAGGCGCTGAGCACCTGCGACGACGCGGATCTGCACCTTGGTGTCTCTGGTCACTTGGCAGGGCTCCCGGGTACTGACTCAGAACGGTCATGCCCGTGTCCGGTCGTGGTCCTCAAACTTGTCTAATGACTTCTGGGCGGCTCCCTGCATCCAGCTCCGTGCTGGTCAGGGGGAGTCCCTGCAGATGGGAGGCACACAGTCTGGGCCATCTTGAACTGGGGCCACTAGCCACTTGAAACACGGTAATGCCCCTGAATGTCCCTGACTTTAATGTCGACTGTTTTCATTTACCCTTCAACAGTCACAAGGGATGAGTGAGCATCTTATGGGTAGACGTGCTGTGAAGTCAACCGCTATCCCAACCACACTGCCCGGTCTCGACACAGAACTCAAGCAACGTGTCTTCACGTTCGCCTGGTCCTGCCATCAGGGCTGACGGGGGCAGCTCCCCTGTGGACGCGGACAGAGTCCCCAGCTCGGCTTGCTCAAGCATCCCCACCCTCCAGGTATGCGCCGGGCACCGGCTGACTCACAGACACACGCAGACGCCCTCGTCCACCTCCAGCACTGTCCACAGCTGCCCAGACCACCATTCCTACGCCAGCATCTCTCCCCAACTCTCACTGCTCCAACCGCCCTGAGACCTTTGCCAGTTTTCTTTGCTAAATCAAAGATGTTCGTCTTTACTTCAATGGCCCTCTCAGCTGTTGTGTGACCTGCTGACCAGTCCCTCCTTGAAATGGGACCTAACCAGCTTGCAGGCAGTGCTGATGCCATGCTCCTTCTCCCTTTGCCCTGCCTCCCTGACAGCCACCTCTCTGTGACTCTCAGAGACCTGTCTCGGGTTCTGGCCCTCTCCCACGATCTCTTCATGAGGTCTCAACTTACTCCACATCTGCCTCTCCTACTCAGATCCCTCCTTGAAATCCAGCCGTAAATATCAGCTACCTCTTCGGTACTCCAGGCAACAAGCTCAGCTCACACATCCGAGATAGAGTCTGTCCTTCTTGCTCCCAACATCCCGGGGCCGTGGAGACTCACTGACATCTCTGCCTCATATCTCAACCCGTCCTGGGTCCCCATGCTCTCTGCCTCACATCCGGACCCCATCGTGTGTGTTCTGTCCTGCGTCCTCATATCTGAGCACACATACGTGTGTTGTGTTATCCACTGCCTCCAGGGTCTCCCCCATTGTGCCAACATCGGTTTTAACCTCCGCCCCACCCCAATTCAAGGCCTTCATAAGTTTCCTGCTGCGTTTGGAAGTAGACGCTGCTCTGCGTGGCTCAGGGCCCTGCGGGATCTGTCCTTCCTCCCCTGTACTCTCTCGTCACCCTGCTGGCCCCGGGCCCGGGGAGCCCAGCAGGTCCCGCTCCATCCCCACCACCCCTCTTCCCACCCCTCAGCCCTCCGGTCTTGCAGGTAAAGTCTCCTGCCCGCGGCGGGTCCTCACACACAGGCTGGTCGAGGCCCAGAGCCCTCCCGCCCTCGCGCTCACCCTCGTATTCCTCCCAGACAGGCGGGTCCCAGAGACCCGGCCTAAATGAGGCAGGGAAGGATAATCTTTTTTTTTTCTTGTTTGCCCGTGAGATTTGGTTTGGTCTGATTCAGAGACGAACACCCGACAATAGCCACACCATAGTTTTTTGTTTTGTTTTTGTTTTTTAATATTCACAGAACCTTCACACAATCCTAAAATACCTGAGATGTTTATAATTCCGGGCATATGTTGACAAGAATGGCCTGCAGGTGGCATTTACAAGAAAAGGTCTACAAGTCGGATAGGACTCTGTGATGCATTTGCATTGAAGACATACGGAGTCCTGACGGACACCCTCCGAGGGTCGCTCATCCGCCTGCTGTTTTCAGCTCCCCCTGGACAGACACAGGACGCCCCCCGCAGGTTGGCCCGGGCTCCTCCAACAGGGCAGGGGGGGGGCCATCGGTCTGCCTGGGGAGGACATTTTGTCTGACTGGAGGTGTCAGTGACTCCTCTGGCACTCACCTAAGACTCCTTGATGTCATTGAAATACACCGAATGTAAAGCAATTTAAAAATGATCTCATGTCTTAAATTTTAAAAGGAAATCTTTCCGTTATGTGGATTCTGAATTGCTGTTACCCTCCACTTGGTGACAGTGAAGGCGGTTTTGCTTACCCTTCATGTTTCTTGGGTTTCAGGTCAAAAATGTGTCAGATACAATTTAAAAATGCATTTTCTAAATGGAAACTCTTATGACATCCTTGGGTCCATCTGAACTGGGTCCTTTCTTTCCAAGTGGGTTTTAACAGATCGACACACAAACTCTTCTCAGAATCAGGGCTACAGGTGTGGACACTGGCACACCTGCCAAGAAGTAGCTCTGGATGGTTCATTTGTGGGGGTGCGTTGTAGGGCATCCGAGTGAGCTCTGTTGAGTGATTTCAGTTCAGACACCAGGTCCAGCCTGGGGCAGCTCTGAGAGCCCCAGTGGACAGAGGACGCCCACCCTCTGTGCATTCAGCCTTGTCGGACACAGCACAGGAGGGATGAGGAGCCCTGCCGTGGGTGCACCACTTTCTCTTGGGCTCGCCTCCCTGTTCCTGAAGCTTCCACGTTGCCGGAACCCCGCACAGAGCATTCTCATGTACCGTGCCAGTAAACCGGTTTGGGGATAAACATATTTTAAAATGTCAGCCTGCTTATTTGGTCCATGGGATGAGAAAGGCAAGATTCTCAGAAAATGCCATGTTTGGCTTGGACTTTGTCCCTGGAATGTGGAATGGAACACATGCTAGATCCTCCCAGAGCATCGCAAGGATTAAAAGAGAAAGTGTGAGCAAAAGCAGTCGGCGAACTCCCATATGCCACATTTCACCAAGTTTCATTAGTCATTATTTGCCATACGTGCCATGATTAGAACGATCAGACTGTATTGTCACATATCCATGGAAGGGAGAGGATGTAAAATCTTAAAAATAAGAACTTGTACCTAAAGTCCGAACTCAGGGACTGGTATAAACACCTCCCGTTAAAAAAAAAAAAAAAAAAAAAAAAAGAAGGAGGGAAGGAGGAAAGAGGGAAGGAAAACGATGCCCTCCACCTCAGATGGCACAGAACCACATGAGGGGACATGAAAGGTCAGTAAGAAAGAGGCCATCCGGCTCGGGGAGGCTGGCTGTGGCTGAGTGAACGGCCAGGGGTCTCAGCTCAGCGTCTCCCAGGCTGTCTGGTTGGAGACTTTCCCGGGAGGAAAGCCTCACCTGTGCCCTTAGCTCCCGCAGTCCGCACTGGCCACCATCAGACGGTGCGGGAATGGTCTGACACCTGGCTGGGCCCCCCACGTCTTGGGGCCGCTCCACCGTGCACACTCCGCAGCAGCGGCAGCTTCCTGGGAGCTGGGCAGAAAGGCAGGGCCTCGGCCAGCCCGGCCTGTGCGCTCAGCATCTGCTTGTGGCTGTGCGAGCCGGCAGGGTTGTGCACTCTTTGACGGGTGAGAGGCCCCACGTCCACCAGCTCCCACCAGATCGTTGGTTCTCAGTGTGTCGTTCCGTGCCCCAATGTGGCTGGGCCCTCCCGGGGCTGGTCCTGGCCATCCCCCACTGCGACCACCGCCCACGGAGATAAGATCGCGTCTCCTCGCCATGTCACAGAGAGCCTGGGGGGCTCCTCGGGGGTCCCTGCAGCCCCCACGAGGGCAGCCCCATCAGTTATTTCCTTTCCCATCTCCCCCTGCACTGTGTGCAGTGCCCCGGCCGACCGGCCCCTCCTCCATCCTTCCCTCCCGCCTCCGTCCATCGGCATCGCCATTCAACACGTGTCTCTCTTGATAAGACGGACTTTCCAAAAGGAGATCCGGGTACTTGTTGATTTGTTTTAGTTTGCGTCTTCATATTTTCCTCGAGTACGATGCCAGGCATTGGGATCAGCAGGAAAGGGGAGAGGGACCCTCACCGTCTCACCCGCGGCCCTATGGAGAGGCCCTTAACATGCAAAGGGAATCCAGGGTGAGCAAGTGAGAGGCTTTTGCTGGCCGAGGTTTTTGGACTCAGAGACTCCCCACATTTCCAGACCAACATATTTTGCCCCTGAGGGCGCAGAGGCTGCCCTGTGTTACCTTCCCGTGGACAGTCCTCTGTGTCCGTGCATTTACCCCCCTGGCATCTTTCTGCCACGTGGACAATCAACATTGTTGGGAATGGGCTGCTTGCAAGAAACGTTGCTTCAGAAAAGAATATTTCTCTTATTTTATGAGCGTTTTATGTGCGCTTATTTGTAATAGTCTTAAAGACATAGAAGTTGAATTTTTCCGTCATGGAATTTCAGGAGTAATTGAGAGAGACCCCAAGACTCTCCCCTGATTGCACATTTATACCAGTGTTTTTCTTCTGTGATCACGAGCAACCCCATGCACCCATGCATGGTGTGTTTTCTGTTCAGGTGGTCTGGAAACATTTTTTAAGTAGAGACAAAATGTGTTGTTGTGTAAGCATGGACTTGAATGTGCCTTCCCTGCCTTTTGTGACTTGAAGCAGGTTTGTTTAGAAACTGGAACCAATTTAAGCCTCTTAAACTTGACAGAAAACCAAATAAGTACTATTTCCCACTTGTTAACATGGGATTTCCCCCATTCAGCTGTGGGAGAATCGCTCCATCAGGGAAGAAGAGAAATGCAGCACTAAGCGATCTGAGATCCCATGAGGGTGGCCGGAAACCCTGGTGTGCAAGCCCTCCGGTGCACGGCTGGATGGGCAGAGTGCAGGGTCCCCGTGCCCGCGGGGGAGCTGCGGGGGCAGCCGACAACCACACCATACAGGAGGCGTCCAAGGCAGAGTGCTTGTGATTACAATGCAAGAGGATGTGGAGAGGTCGGCAAAATGTGGTGGGTCCTTGAGCCAACACACCTGGGCAAGAGGAGCTAGAATTTGCAAAGGGCACCAGAGGAGGAGGTGTCCTGTGGGGCATCCAGGGGTTTGAGGGACCTGGGAAGGTACCATTCACACCTGTGACCTGCTGGCTCGTCCTGTGGGGCATCCAGGGGTTCGAGGGACCTGGGAAGGTACCATTCACACCTGTGACCTGCTTGCTCAGCCAGCGAGAATGAATGCCTGAGCGACTGAGCTCATGGCCAGCGTGAGCTTTGATAACTGAAGCGACCTCTAACATAAAGCCGCGCTCCCAACCCGCACAGGCTCAAGGGCTGGTGCCCGAGATCGTCCCCCTGCCCACCCCCTGTACCCCCACCACGCAGCCACTCAGAGTTGGAGAGCCATCAAAATAGAAAGCACGTGGGATTTTGATCTCAAACTCCTGACCTCAGGCCCCGGCTTCAGGTTTTCAAGGCAGGGAAGCTCGACCACTCTGTAGGGAACCCCTGACCTTTTCAGAACCCCAGCATCACTTATCAACAAAATCGTGATAAGGATAAATGTCGTCTCACCTCAGAGTTTCACGAGGACAAAATCATGAGCGGAAGTGTCTTGGGAAGTCTGCAAAACCGTGCAAACGCTCCTGGTTGTCAGTGACCCGTGGGCGAGCAGGAGCAGGCAGGGTAGTTCAGAAACTCTCAGAGGGACCCCGAGCCCTGCAGGGCTTGCGTCAGGTCATAAAGGAAGATGCTGTCAGTAAGGGAGGAATCACTCCAACTGGATGGAAGCCTGGAGTGGAGGGAGGTAAGCTGTCGTTGATGTCTGTGATTTCGTAATTTCCGAATTCACTTCCTTGAGACCTTGACGCTGTGTGGCTGGGCCACTCTGCATTCGTGGCTGGGGTCGGGAGCCCACTCTGGGTTCTCAGTTATTCTAATGCCACCAGGGAGCGCGGGCCCTCAGGGTGCAATGGGCCTGTTGCCCCTGCTCCTGGATGCACAGCCTCGAAAAGATGGCAGTTCCGGGAAGCAGCTATGCAAATAACGTCCGTGGTGCCTTGAAATTCATTCCCAGATAGACCAACTTCCTCATTCTGGAAACGGTAGCAATGCACATCACATGAGGGAGATACGCTTGCCTTTTACTTGTAACGCCAGGTAGAGCCTTGCCGTTGTCACCATCACAGCAGAGACAATACCATTAATGCAGCGACACAGGCCCTTCTAGGCGCCGTCTTCCAGAACCTTCCATTTTCCACGAATTTCTTCTCAGGTGCACCCCAGGACGCACTGTGGGTGAGTGTGGTTTTTCCAAAACAGAAGACATCATCTCCTCCCCTTTTTATTTAGGACGTGAGGGGGCTTCTCCTTTATTCAGGGGATTCCACAGATCGGAGAAGTCTGTACTATGCACTGCGTTGGAAATCTCCGCCAAGCGTGAACAGGGAGCTGGTGTGAGCCAAGCGTCAACACAACCCAGGAGGCCGCTAATCTGGCTGAGGACTCGAGGGCCCCAGGGGAGAGAGGTGGCATCGTGCCGGCGTCTTCCAGCCAGTGTGCTGGTGAACCCAAGCTTTACGTTTCACAGTTCACAGTTCCAATCTGTGAAGGGCCCTGGGTACCACAGATCCCTATTCGGTGTGTGTGATGTACAGGCGGTACCGGAAACTGTAACACGGGGTGGACACGGTGTCTTCCATCCTCCTCGCTGTCAGGATCTGAGCAAGGAAGGCACACTCAGGATACCACATGAAAGTGCAACAGACGTGGGCTTGTGGGTGTCCCAGTACTGAGTGTCTGCAGAAGCCGCAGAAACACGACGAGGGGAGGAAGCGTCACCTGGAGCCACCGATCCACAAGCGCCCCAGCTGTTTGGCTCACTTTATGCCGCACCAAGCCTTGCCTTGAGCGGCGGGCTGGGGGCGTCTCGAGGGAGAGCCTTCGGGCTGCAAGTGGGAGAAACCCAACCCGAGCTGGACACTGAAGGGACCTCGTGGGCTCCCGCAACGGAAGAGCGCAGAGTGGTTCCCACACGCCGGACGCTGACTGGCCCAGAGGTCGCATTCTGGTCTCTGCTCTCCAGTCCTGAGTCCTTTCTTGATGACCGCCCCCTCCCCACCCACCCGTCCCCTTGGCCCTGCTGGGACGGAGCAGCGGCTACACCCTCACAGCGCCAAGGGGCAGGAAATACAAAACAGCCACGATGGCTTCAGACTGAGCTGTGCTCGGCCTCGGGGCAGCTTTCCCAGCCGCAAAGTGCTGAAAGCAGAAAGGGAAACCATGCTTTAAAAATAAGCTTCTAAAAACAAATGAAAATAAAAACAAGCTCCTTTGGGCCCCTGGGTGGCTCCGTGGGTTAAAGCCTCTGCCTTCGGCTCAGGTTATGGTCCCAGGGTCCTGGGATCGAGCCCCGCATCGGGCTCTCTGCTCAGCAGGGAGCCTGCTTCCTCCTTCTCTCTACCTGCCTCTCTGCCTACTTGTGATCTCTCTCTGTCAAATAAATAAATAAATAAAATCTTAAAAAAAAAAAAAAAAGCTCCTTCTACCAGGGTCTTCTGTCCACATCCAGCACTAACCTGTGGATTGCATCAGGTCCCTCTGAAGGGACTTCCAGAAAGACTCTCCTGCCTCCACTTTCTCCCCCATTGGCCTTCCAGTGTCCAAAACATTGACTATTGGGGTAGCAGAGTAATACTGATGGGAGAAACTTATTAAAACCACAGCAGCCTATTGTCAAGCACCCGTGTTCCATTTTGAATGGGTTTCACGGATGAGCCCTCTAACATGTAGAGGCTCAGAACAAATCCTGAAAGGCAGAAATGGGAACGAGGCGGGTGGATACCGGCGTAGCTAACAGACAGCTCGCAAAGCCGGTCACATTTGACCAGGGTGCCAGCCTAGTGCGGGGACCAGGGAACGCCAGGGATTCAATGGCTCTCAACCCCATCTGAGTCCCCCGACCTGGCGGATTTGCGACCCTGGCTTCGGCTCCAGCCCCTTCAACTTCCCTGCCTGTCCAACAGCCAACAGGGGAGTCTTGGGACACAGAGGTGAGATGAAGAAATAGAAACACACACACCTCCTGCTTTCTTGCCCGGCCCAGGCCCGTACTGCCCTGGCCAGCTCCCGCAGACAGACAGCTCCAAACCTCACAGGAAGAGCCACAGGACAGGGCTTCTGGGTGGCTCCGTGGCTTAAGTGGGTTAAGTGGCTTAAGCCTTCAGCTCAGGTCATGATCGCACCGTCCTGGGATCGAGCCTCAGGCTAGGCTCCCTGCTCAGTGGGGAGTCTGCTTCTCCCTCTGCCCCTCCGGATCGCTTGTGCTCTCTCTTTCTCTCTTTCAAATAAATAAATAAAATCTTAAAACAAACAAACAAACGAACAAAAAACCCACAAGACAGACCTCTTCATCAGGGAGCAAGAAAGCCTTCTCGCTGGGGACTTAGAGAACCTCGAGTCCAGGAAAATTGTCACTACGAACTGGGAGTCGTAGCTGTTGATTTGTCCGTTTTAACACCTCTTGGACCTGGAGGAGAGAAGGCCTTCACACAGTGCGCTTATAGCAACTCCTGGTAGTTTCACTTTTTTACTCCTGCCACATGCGGGAATTGCTCTTGTTTTTATAAGAAATATGTCACTGGTATCCCATTCTGGCAACTCAGAATGTTAAATTATGA
The DNA here is from genome assembly GCF_963455335.1 of Martes martes. Taxonomy (NCBI): domain Eukaryota; kingdom Metazoa; phylum Chordata; class Mammalia; order Carnivora; family Mustelidae; genus Martes; species Martes martes. Next base: position 139,324,403 of record NC_137895.1, on the reverse strand, counting down.
ATACCTCCTTGTTGAAAAACATCTACTGTGCTCAGCGGAAAAGGTGCATCTTTTTGTTCTAATCAATGTCAGTCTCAGGCCCATAAAAAGTAACAAAATATAAAAGGTGCCTTAGATTTGGCTTCCAAAACTTAATTAATTTGGTCCATTTTGGAGTAGGTGACAAGGCTTTTTTTCTTCATAAACCTTCATTGATCCTCTTAAAATAGCGCTGACACAGTGGAAGTAATTCAAATTGATGGCAGGGAAAGTCATAGCCCAGGTCGAGATTTCTGGAACAAGGAAGGCTGTAATCGGCATTAATCCACTTGGATTTAATGATCCCCACATGCAGCAGTAGTAAACAAACCTGGACGTTGCCTTTAATTGGAGTATTAAGGTAAGGAGCATAGACTTTTCAAGTCATTTTTCTTGGTGGGGCCTTACGAATCCTCAGCCGGGCTCAGCAGAGCACATACACGTGCAAGTTTGAGGAAGACAGCCTAGAGGTTCAGGTAACAGCAAACCCAAAGCAAAGAGCCTTGAGCTGTGACCCCTCGTGGAGATGCCCGATCTCATATATCTCTGAATACTCTGGCCACAAGCTGTGCTCTCTCCCGACCCTCCCCCACCCCGATGTGTGAGGGCTCATGGGCCTTGTGTCCTGCTGGGGAGACCCTCATGAGATGCCGGGGTGCTGAGCCCTGCCCTGGGGCACGGGGATAATGGCTCCGACACCAGGGATCAGGGATGTCCTGGTGTCTCCCCCCTCCCTCACCATCATTTCTGGAAAAATGGGAAACCAAGTCTAAGATGTCTTATGATTTCATGTTGGTTGTACATAAGAACCCCCCATGTCATCACACGCCATTACACCTGACCAGACTGTCAGCATTAATATTATTGGGGGTGCTGCCGATTTTACAGTAACCCCCACATCCGCAACACCCAGTTTCAGCAATATGAACATATGGTCAACTCGTTTCACCAACGAATCCCCCACATTCCTTCTTTCTCTCCTCAGTGTCATTTCATTTGTAAACTCAGTCTGTGTCTCTGCCAACGGGCCTTCTATCTCTTAAAGGATCGGTACAGTACCAGGATCAGTAATAACAATAATTAGCAAAAACTCAACTCCATTAAATAGGTGTTACATTTAAATATATAATTCCAATCACCTAGTTGTTAGTATCTGTTTATATCCACATGTATATATGTGTCTGTGTAAACCAATCTGTGTACAGCTGGCTGATTTGTCAAAATCAGGACCTAGCACATTCCAAACATTGCATTTGGCTGACAAATCTCCTAAATCTCTTTAATCTTCTGGTTCTCTCTCCTTTTATTTATTTATTTTTTTTTTAACTTGCAATACATCGGATTCCTTATCCTGTAGAGTTTCTCACACTCTGCATGCCTGTGATGTGCTCTCGTTTTTGGAAACTTGCATGCTTCTGTGTTGTGATGGAAAGTTCTACAACTTTCTGTGCAAGAGAGCTGCCACTTGCTTGTACGTACAGTCGCTGAACACTCCAAATGTAGCTTCTGTGGATGAAGAAAGGAATTTTCAATTTAGCATCATTTAATTTAATTTAAATTAATGTAAATTTAAACACCATTCAGTTATCGGAAGAGCTTTGTATGACTGGAACAGCTTTGATATGTGAATCTACTTGTTTAATTGTAAATTTTATAAAATCCGAATACAGACTTCATTTTCCCAATGGAAATTCAGCAACCAAAGTAAGATATCTTGTAAGTATAAAATAGACACCAGATTTCAAAGACTTGGTATGAAAAGAAGAATGCAAAAGATCTCATCAGTAGTTTTCCATTGGTAAGATTATGAATTTAGAATATTTTGGACACATTGTGTGAAATAATACTCAAAATTAATCCTCACCTTTTAAAAAACCGTTTTAAGGTATGTCCTGGAATAGGGGTCTATCTGGGTCTCATATGTCTACTGAACAGCACTGATGTAGAGACCATCAGGCAGGGGCTGGTTCTGGGGCAAGAATGCTACGGAGGTTGTGGACCACTCATAGCATCCCACTGACACCCAGGATGCTGCTGCTCTCCCCTTGGTGTCGTGAGGCCAGGCCATCAGCCCGTTTCTATCACGTTCTGTACCAGCTCTTCATTTAATGGTGTTGGCCACACTGATGACTCTTCCCCTGATGTTTGTGTCATTACAGACTGGGAAGTTGTGACATTCTAGCTCTAGACTCTTCTGTTGCCCAAATATCTTCTATAAAGAACTTTCCTCAGCTACATTTTTTTTAACCCAGAAGCACAAGTCACACAGGTGACGTGGGATAAACGCCTCTTTTGTTCTGTTTACTAGTGTTCCAAAGACTAGTTTAGTCTGAAACAAGCTGTGAGACTGTTCCCCTTCCAAGTGTGGTGTCGGTTCTGTAGTTAGTGTCTGTGTCGTGTTCTCATGGACCGCGGCAAGCAGGCCACCATCCGTGGCAGCATCTGCTTCTGGGGCCGGTGGGAATCCTTGTATGCTGGCTTCAGGTTCTTTTGGTCCTGACTCTAGTCATTCAGAAAGAGTTCTCCCTTTCTGGAACAAGAAGCCAGTCTAGCTAGATCGGTGTGCATTTCCTGGCGACCCCTGGGAACAGCACTTTCTCCAAGGAAAACAGGTTCCTTTTAGTGGGAAATGGTATTTAGAGATCACAGTTAGGATGCTGGTATTGCTGATTGTTTCTGGATGAGACAGTATTTCTAGAGTTTTTCGGGGGACAGAGCTAACAAATTTTTTTAAGAGAAAATCCATCATAAAAAAATAAAAAAAAAAAGAGAAAATCCATCATAAGTACATGTGGATACGTTTGGTTTACATTTGTAATGATGGAGTTTTTAATTTTAATAATTTTTATCGGTATCATCTCTTTTTCTTTGTCCTAAAATCCTTGCTTTTTTGTCTCTACCTATGAATACATAATTCTTGTTGATTCTACATACGAATACATAAAAGTTTAAAAACATTAACACCGATGTTGTTACTGAGGCTGTCATCACTGAAGAGCTGAGGGCCCTTTATGTTCTTTTTGACCTGAGTGCTCGAGCCCAGTAGTGTTGATCAGTTAGCTCATGGGTTGAACTTACTTGAAATTGTACCTTATTCGCAGGCTAATGACCACCTTAATACAGAGTCATTTCTTTTCTTTTTCTTTTTGGCATTTGGGGATTGCTTTTTAAATTTTGGGTTAAGTTTGTCTTATATGAAAACATGCACCGTTCTGAAATCAAATCAATAAAATAAGATATAGTCAGGGAAGTCTACCTTCGCTCCCTGATCCCTCCAACTATTTCTTCCCTCCACGATAGCATACTTTATTGGCGATGTTTGGTTTTTCTTACGATTTTAGCACAAGGCTTCCTGGTCTCCTTTCCAAGGTTGGCAGGGGAAACTTCGGTGTTACCCATTGTTGAAGATGTCGATTTTTAGACTGTGCACTCCTGATATTTTAAGCCTTATCTTGCCTAACTATAGTTCCATCTTCTTAGCCTTCGAACCAGTTTGGGAGTCTAGAGGAGACTCGTAAATTTGCTCCCCACCATGACTGTGGGCCAGTCTAAGTGTTTTGTCCCTTCTTTCCGCCATGTTGTCAGCATGGAAGGAAGGAAAGCTCAATGGGACATGAAAAATAAGGCTTTATATTTATCCAGTTTTTCTGCTTCAAACCCTTTCAGGTTCTGCATATGCATGAACAAGAAGAAATCCCCATGGTCTCTAAGACCAAGGATGTGCAGGCATCCCAGAGAACTGAGCTGCTCTTCTCAAGGACTCACCCTTCAGCACGGAGGCCACCTAGCACTCCTGGATCCCAGAGCCTTCTGCTCTCTTGAACAACAGAAGAACCTCTTAGAAAGGATCCTGGTATTGTCACAAGTCTGCAGAATAAAGGCAATGGCATGGGACCAGGTAACACTGCAGGACTCTGCAGGACCTGGCAGAAGAGAAGCAGATGGTAGTGGTGGTGGCAGTGGCCATGCGCTTGCTGGAAGGAGGGGAAAGCTGGCTTGTTGGGCTCCTGGCTGCACTGGGCCCTTACCAAGTGCTTTGCACACATGATCTCATTTAACCTTTATATGACTCACAGCCACTTTGAAAGGTTGACAGAGTTGTCCCTTTGTTACAGATAAAAAACAAGGGGCACCTAGGTAGCTCAGCTGGTCAAGTGTTTGACTCTTGGTTTCAGTTCAGGTCATGATCTCAAGGTCCTGGGATCGAGTCCCACATCGGGCTCCATGCTCAGCGGGGAGCCTGCTGGAGATTGTCTCTCCCTCTCCCTCTGCCCTCCCCTTGTGCTCTCTCTCTGTGAAACAATAAATAGATAAATAATATCTTAAAAAAAGAAAACAACTGACGTTTGGAAATCTGTTTAAAAGTGTTGGTTAATGGAAAATGCTGTAAAAATATTGTCAACTGACACAGTGAATGTGGAATATTTATTGAAACGCCCAGAAAATCTCCTCAGGTCATCATTACACTCAAGGCACAAGTGCTCTGATGAACTGAGCTGTTCATCTTACTTTATTTACTTAATTTTACACTCTAACACCTGTACTGGGCAAAACTGCGCCTGGGAAGAGGGCAAACACCTCAGGTTTCAGAGAGATTTTCAAACTCGTGTACGTGCTTCGTGAATTGTTTCAATGACGGCAGTTCTGAAGGCTGTGATTTCGTCTCATTGATAATAATGTAAGTTTATTATGTGTATTAAGTGTTTTCAGGTGTACCTAAGGCATAAATATTTCCACAAAGTGAAATCAAAACAATATGGGAATATGACCGAGGGGCTCAGGTGTCCCAAGTCTGAACACAGGGAAGCAGGGGAGACTTGGGCACCGCACAGCAACCACCCGCCATGCTGAGATCGGAGGACTTTTCCCTCAGTAGGTTATCATTCTTCCATCTCAATGATGACACTCTCTTAATAGCAAAACTAATTGACCAAATTAACTAATGTTAATTGGAATTTACTGGTTTTAAATCTTATACTCAGGTATAAATTTGTGTTTCCATTTTATTGGATTTCTAAGCATGAAATATTTATGGCTGGCTTGGAGTTTATATATATTTATATAAGACCACAGTTGTTTAGATCAATATGGTGAGTCTGTGAGAACTCTGACTTTCTTTAAATTCATGTTTGTATGACCCAAGTTGGAGAAATAATGAGCTAGGGAATTCATTTCTAGCTACACTCAGAATTTAGAACTGCATTTTCAGAAACAACACACTTTAGCCAAGAAAAATGTAGTTCTGGTAAGCAGAGCCTTCACCGTGATCATCCAATTATTTGTCCAACAAGCATTAACAGATGTTACCGGGTGCAACGCGTCCACCCATCTGAGGCTGGAGATGCCACAGCTCTGATGAATAAGACATCGGAGGAGAGGGGTTTGTACGGGGTGCCACAGACACGCATCTTATGGGCAAAGGGCTTAGATTGGAAAGATAAAAGTATTCAGTGGGTGACCATGATGGGAAGCATGTTCCACATGCACCAGCCATAGACAATATATAAAGACATCAACCCATGACTTAGGCAAGCAGATAACACAAATAAATTCCATAATTAATTTCCATTCTCATCACCAAAAATCCCACAGGGGAAGGAGCAGAAGCTGCTTATGTCCTTGAGAAATGATAATATTTCATAATGTTAGGAGACTGGGCTGAAATAGAAGATGCTAAAATTAGATTTGCATAGTAATTGCTTAATTGGAGAGGACTTCTAAGATTACTAATAAATATGCAAATGTGAAGTTAGAGTTGGTTCTAGACGTCACAAACATCAGCACAAGGCACAACTAGAAGTCAGAAGAGGACATCAGTTGTCTGGATTCCAATTAAATGGAATTAATGAATCCCTTTGCATATCTGGTCAGTCCGGCACTGTGAGTGTTTTCTTTAAGTAGGGAACAGAGCAGTTACAGTGAACACCCCAGATGCAGGGCATCTTCACACAGGAAAATAGCACAGCTATGGTCCTCAACAGGGCATCGACAGGACGAATACTCTTGTATTAAAAATACTCTAACACTGGGAATTTTAACACGCTATCCCAGAAAAGATGCAGTCCAATGATAAAAGAGATTGACTTTTTCAATGGGGAAAACGTTACCATTATTTTCTCTGTTTGGAAATTAAACTCTCGGGAGTAGAGTAAGGCACATAGACACCCTGCAGAAAGAAAATGTTTAATTTTTGTGAAACCCCAGTCTATCTCACACTTTTAGATCATGAACCTTCATCCTCATTATTTTTAATACATTTTTTAACACCTACAACTTCAGGAAACATAGGTCAAACGTGTAATGTGCTGTCCTCGGTGAAGTCCCGATAAAACACGGCAGGCTAGCTCTCGGTGTAGGTGCCTTGCCTGGCATCGTATCTCCCTGAGCTCATTTCTCTTTGCTGAAGTATATCAGTCATATAACGTATTGATACATTTTATAGTAGGTGGCAAGTTATCTCACCACAGTAAAAAATAATCTTAAATTAGGTTGCTATCCTTTATGTACCTATAATTGTATACATGCATACACAGTTCAGTGTTACACACTCACACATATTACACACACATACACGGAAAATGATATATTTTTGAAGGCTATGAATGTGTATGTGATACTATGAAACACACTTAGAATCTTAGAATCTTCTGAAAGATTTAAAGTCAATTTACTAACATCTTAACAGCTGTACTTCTGAAAATGTTATCCTTTATTTTTTAAGAGAAACCACATTTGTCACATATATAAAATCACAGACAGTGCAAGATTAGACTCTTACAACTAGGAATTTCTTGAGGAAATTTGGTATTTCTCGTAAAAACATTTCCCTTGAATAACGGGAACTATCCAGTGTTTGGAGGGAGTAGAGAAATCAGAACGTCCAAGAACCACTGGTAGGCTTGTAAACTAGTATAAACTTTTTGTAAGAGAGATTTGGAAACATCACAGAATTACAAAATGCATATAAACCTTTGACGCAGATAGCACACTGCTAGGTCTCCTTCCTGTGAACGAATGCACAAATGCAGAAAAGATCTACGGACAAGGGTGTAAGAGACATTTGTCTTTTCCTGCTTCTCTAGCTTCTCAACCTCCTTCCTCCATCTGGGGAAATAACCCAGGTCTGTGTCCTGGTGGAGTCAGAGTGCACAATCAAGATCAAGGCTGAAGGTTCCAGGGTTCCCCTTTCCATTGGTCACCATCCCTGCACCATCATGCCCTGCGGTCACTGCATGGGACAGTGATCAAGGCTGAGACGGTTACTTTTATGTGTCGACTTGACGGACTGAGGGACGCCCAGTAACTGGCAAGACATTATTTCGGGGTGTGCCTGTGTGTGTCTGTGAGGGCATTTCTGGAAGAGATCAGCATTCGAATCTGCAGACTAGTAAAAGGGACCCCCTTTCCCAACGCTAGAGAACATCATCCCGTCCAGAGGACAGGAATAGAACCAAAGTCAGAGGATCGGCCAACAGTTTCCCTGCTTGAGCAGCAACACCCACCTTCGGGCTTCAGATATCAGTGCCTTTGGACTCGGGCCGAATGATACCACCGGCTCTCCTGCTTCTCCAGAGTACACATCAACCTCCTTCATGACAGACCCTGTAATAAATCTCTGTCTCTCTCTCTCTCTCTCCCTCTCTCTATTTCTATGTATCCTATTGATTCTGTTTCCCTTAAGAGCGCAGGCGAATACATTCACCTATATTTATCTGCCCCAAAGTGAGAAGATTCATGATGGGACCTGCCTGAAATCGTGCCCACTGGGGCTGAAAACATCTGGGAAGGGACAGCAGGAGAGCAGAGGTGCTCTTTTAACGGCATCCTGCCAGATCTGTTTCACTGAACACACCGTCTGATAGGTTTGGTCTTTTCAAAGGGACCCTGCGTGGGGGCCCCTTCCACTCACTGGAGAGACAACCGACCAGTCTTCGGTGGAAGGTAAGTGTAGGGTCTGCGTGGTGTGAAGACACGGTATGGAAAGACCTCACAAGCCCCCCGCCCCAAATCGTTGACGACAAACCGGGGGCTTCCTCCCTTCGTTTTAAAGCGAACCGGAGCACATCTTCTGGGCCCTTAGGAAGCCCAGGGCAGCAGGGCAGCGGCCCCACCAGACAGCTGCGGCTCCGTCAGGGGTGTGATGAGGCCTTGGTAGCCACGAACCTCTGTGCACCTTTAAAAACCCTTCTCTACAGCTAGAGCGGAAAGGGACGAGAACGGGAGCCCGCCTACGCCCGGCCGAGGTGGGATCAACTTGTCCACCGAGGGTGAGGACAAGCAGGGGCCGAGGGCACGCGCGGGTCAGCCTCCCGCAACCCACGGCCAGCGGGGCCGGTCCAGGCCTCCGCCCGCTTTACCTCGCGGCGAGCACTCGGCGCGGTCCCGTGCGAGCGCGGCCGGGGCGGCTCCGTGCTCCGGCGAAGGTGCGAAGGTGCGGAGCCGCCGATCCGGAGCCCCACGGCCCGCGGCCTCCGCTACCGGTCAGCGGGCGCTCCGCGGACACGGGCGCCGGCTTCCGCGACGGGAAGCGGCAGAGGCCGACCCGCAGGGGCTCGGTGAGGGCGGAGGCGGAGGCGGAGGGCGGGCCCGACCCCGACCCCGACCCCGACCCCGACCCCCACCCCCGGAGGCGGCCTCCCGTGCTGCGCTCCGAGGCGGTGGCGGCGCGACCCCTGACTCGCCGGCCGCCGCCTCTCGGACGCGCTCACGGACCCGCGGAGCCCCACGACGGGAGCCGGAGGAGCTCGCAGTCGCGCCCGGAACGAGGACCGCCCCGTCGGGGCCCGGCGCGGCGAGACTCCGAAGCTGAAGGAGCCCGCGGGCGCGACCCTGCCGGGTCTCACGGCGCGCGGGCGAGCGGGCCTCCGCGGGGCCGTCCGAGACGCGGGCCGTCGTGGGGGGGCGGGGCCGTCGCGGCGCGTGCGCACTGCGCGGCGGGACGGCCGTCCGAGAACCCCGCGGGGCCGGCCGGGCACGGGCAGCGCGCAGGCGGGCGGACGCGCGGAAGCGGCTCAACCACTGCCCCGTCGGCCTGGTTCCGGCTCGACCCCCGCCCGCCGGGGTCTCTCCGGAGTCGAAACGGACGTGGGAATCAAGAAGTAAGTAAGGAAAGTAAAAGATAAAAACAGACAGAGGCACACACGTGTGTGGCCGCGCACGCGCACGCACATGCGTAAGACGCACACACACGTGCGCGCACACACACGCGCACGCGCACACACACGCGCGCACACCCCTTTCCGTCCGAAGCAGAGCACCGGTCCCGAGCATCGCACAAGGGAACTCTGGGAATTCGGCCGCAAGCGTCCGCGCTGGTGCGAAATCGCCGAAGCGCTCGGCGGCGCGAAGCGGAAACGCCGGTCCCTTCGGGAGAGACCAAGAGGTCCGCACGCGGATGGCGGACTACAGGACGTTGCGTCCCAAGCCCCGGAAGTCTTAGGGATGGCGTCCTCGTCCTGGACCCGCCTCCCGAACACGTGACGCAGACGGAGCCAATCCGCAGAGAGCGCTTCGCGGCGTCGCCGTGAGGCCGTTGGGTGTCCCGTCTGCGCCTGCGCCGGGACGCGTCCGCGCCTGCGCCGGGACGCACCTGCGCGGCCGAGCGGAGGGCTTGGGCGGCGAGCGCGTGGTCTGCTCGGGGGACACTTGCCGTCCTTGTTCTCTGCCGGGACGTTCGCTGCAGAGTGGCGCGGGGACCCGCGTCTCCCCGTCTCGGTTCATGTGTCTGCCCGAAGCTGAACGTCACGACAAACACCGTCCTCCTCACTCACGCGTCAGAGGCCGCAGGTGAGCGCCGGCTGCCTGACCCCCGACCCCTGACCCCCGACCCCCGGCCCACGCGAGACCCGCGCCCCGGGAGCGCGGCGGCCTGGCCAGCGCCTCACCCCCTCCCGCGGCAGCGCCGTCCCCGGGAGCGCTCCCTGGGGCCGAGCGCGGCGCCCCCTGCCAGGAGCCGAAAGGCCCAGGGGCCGCGGGGAGGGGACGTGTCCGCGGAAACAGGCGCTGCGGCCTCTGACGTCCTGTTTCGTTTTGGGGTAAAAAAGGAAGAAGACCATCCGGCTCGAGGGGAAAATGGCATCATTGTTCTGCCGCGGAGGACAGGGTCGTGAGCTGCGGCTGCCTGAGCAGTGATGTCACGGCGGGGTCGCGGTCCCCGGCTCACCCCGGCGGAGGCAGGGCGGGGGCCGCAGACAGGGAACCTCATTCAGCACAGATGCTCCTGCCCAGTGAGCCCGAGCGCCTCCGTTCACGGGAGTCGGACGTCCTCGGAAGTGCGAGCGAGCGCTGTTGGCCGCTCACACCCCGTCCTGCCGCTCAGCCGTCGTCTCCTGAACGCCGGGCCGGGGCCGTCCGAGGTCCGCGGGAGGAAGTGAGGCTCTAACGGAAAAGCACCAAGTGGCTGTGCTTTCCCTGCTCCGGCTGGAAACCCTGCCCTACCCTCGGAGACGCCTGCAGCAGGGCAGTAACGCAGGAGACCAGGCCTGCCCTCCCCGGGGCACGTGGCGATGGCACGTCACCAGCAGCAGCAGCAGCAGGGTCTGCCATCGGAAACCCGGGTGTGACCCCCGGACAGCCGGCCGCGGCCGCTTGCTGGCCTGGCCCCTCCAGAGACACGCGCGAGCTCTCCACTTTGAGTGCGGCTTTCTTCTTCTGTAAAGCGGGGATCAGAGCACGTTTCTCCAGCAGCAATTACGGAATAGTCAGAGCCGGTGCAACCTGGCAGCACGAGGCCCCGCGAATGGAAATGGTCAAGAAGGCGCAGGCAGTGACACGAGTGCGTTACACAGCCTAGCGCAGAGCCCTTCCAGGCGTGCGGCTGCACTAGGAAGTCACCCCATGCACCTTCCCAGGTGGCTAGAAGGAGGGACGAGCCCCACGTGAAGGCAGAGCTGTGCCTGGATCAGGATGGAGCCTCAGAGAATGCTTTTTCAAGTCAGACAGATGGCAAGGGCAGAAGGAAAGGTATTTCTGCACAGATCATCTAAATCTGGAGGCAAAATGCATGTGTGAAATGAATGTGTTGTTAAGAAGCCGTTGTTCACACGCAACGGCATTATAACACGAAAGAAGAATAAAATGAAATAGGAGTGGCTTGTCCCCTCCCCATCCCAAGGGGAAGGAGGAGGCTTGATGATTCTGATGTCCCGGGCTGGAGCTGAAGGTCCAAAGACAGTAAGAGGTCAAGCCTCTGCAAAGACATTCCATTGACCCCAATTAGAGAACACTGATTTCTTCCGGAAGGAGGAATTTTAGAAATCGTAGTCTAATTGGGCACTGAATGGTGACATCGTAGTATTTTTACACTGAGTCCGGACATGAAAATTCATTACTGAGTCTGAGCATCTTATAACAAGTAAACTTTTCTCCACATACATTATGATTGAGAAAGTAAAGTGGAAAGAATGCTATAAAGATGGTGACTTTCTGTTACCTTATTACCTTAAAAATATACCTATTACTAAAAAAACCTTAAAAGTTTTACATGTACCCCAAGCTTCCATAAATAAATCTTATACAGATCTGTCATTCCCCTTGAAAATATTGATACAGTATTTTCAGTCTGGAACTTCATAAAACTTCCATAAATTTCCTTATCACTCAATGAGAGTACTTCCTTTCATCTGTCTTAAAATCACTCCGAACAAACTTCAAAGACAACCCTATAGTTCAAATAGTCTGAAATTTGGTTAACAAGTCCATGATAACATTAGCAAGGGCTTTCATGAGATTTATAAACTTTGATCATATTTTCATTCAGCCTTCATCTTCTCTCCGACAGGGCCCCGAATCTTCTAGTCTGTTCTTACACGATGACATCGGCACCCCAACCCTTCAATATCATATTAGTGTATCTGTCTATTCATCTGCCCATCATGTGTACCATCAAGAATAGATATCACCCATTACATTAGCATTCCACATGCAGATAAAATATGTGGTTTTGAAGAGTAGGAAAATAAGTTAGGCTTTTAAACATCACATTTCCATCATTCAAAGAACTATTAACCTTTTCTCCTGAAGTAGTGACACATCCAGCCAATTTCCTGTGAGTGTGTAGTACAAGCCCTTGACTCATAACATTTGAAGACCATAATCCAAATTACTTGTTCCAAGAACCTTGCCTCCACCTGCCCACACCAAAGGTACAGACCACTTTTTTATTCTTGCAATGAAAATTTGCTTCTGATAACTTGTGAGCATTTTATCCTTTAGTTTAAAAATAGAAATATGTTTATACTCAAAGAGAAGAAACATTATTTTATTTTAAAAACTACTGTGTATCTGCGCTATGTAAATGACACAGTTGTAGGCCCTGAGAGCTAATGTGAGGGATGGAGACAAATAGGAACATGAAACATGTTTTACCTGGTCTCAGGACTCTTTCACAGACTTCTGTAACAATACTTGAATTCCATATTCTTATTCCCACTTGTTCACACAGGAATTTTGGCACCTTGGATATCTTCTGGGGGACCTCTTATTTGTGACCACAAAGAAAGCTTTCCCCCTTTAGCTGATGCTGTTCTCCGCAATATTAGGGATCTGGCAGAGGTTGATCATTGACCAAATAGTAGGAGAAAAGCCTTTCTCCCTTTGTATTCTTGTCTTTTTGAGCGGTTCCCAGTCAAAAAGTTACTTGTGCCCTGATGTGTCTCAAAATCTTCACTTTGTTTCATATACTCACTCACTTTTTTAACATAGAGCCTGTTCTTTTCATAAAATCCAGGGAACAGGAGCTCAGAATGATCCCTGTGCCGTTAATGAAAAGGGCCTTTGTTACTGGAGTGTGCATCTCTCCATGCTTAGGAGGCCCCTTTCCCAGAGCACATCCCCACTTGGGTCCTACTAGTGGTGAGAGATGTTCAGATACACTCACACACCATCATTTGACACCTCTTCAGCCGACACTTCAACCCCTGACCCCAAACAAGAGTTTAGAGCTGGGGGTGGACAGGTGTGCATCAGGGGAGCTGTATCTAAAAATAGCTTGAAGAAATAAGAAGGAAAGAGTTAGGGGGTACTTCTACTTCACACCTGCTTATTCTTCTTTTCCAGATGATGGCATTCGGGCACAGGAAGGTTGTGTTTCTTCACTGAGTTTACACAAAATTTTAGCGACAGAATCTGAATTAGAAGTTTGCATCGGGATGCTGGTGTGGCTCAGTTGGTTAAGCAACTGACATTTGATTTCAGCTCAGATCATGATCTCAGGGTGGTGAGATCAAGCCCTGCATACAGTTCCACACTCAGCATGGAGTCTGCTTAAGATTCTTTCTCTCCCTCTCCTGCTACTTCTCCCCAACACCACTCACACTCTATGTCTTTCTAAAAAAAAAAAAAAAAAAAAAAGGAAAGAATGAAGTTCTCTTACACCAGGTAATTCATAAAATACACTTAAAATACTGATCCACACATGATTCTTAGAAAATTCTTCATATTTCAACCAGAGAGGATCCCATTTTTCTCTATCTCCATCCTTTGCTTCTGCAAGAAGTCTGTGACAAAACCCCCCTCTAACCTGCAACTATTCATTTTAAAATATGAGCTTTAACATAAAAACTTTAATTAAAAGAATATTTATTAAGCACCAACTGTGTGTAAAGTAGGATGTGTGTGCTGTGGAGACCGCAAGGGTGAGTGATTTTATTTGAAGGTCAAAGCAAATTCTGTAGAGATGGGACTAAATTTCGTCCTTCCTTCGATTGCCTCTCTACATAGAGCTTTCCAAAACTGTCAATTAGTTATGCGAGATACTCCGATATAAAACCACTTCGGGGTTTGTATTTCTCTTCAGCAAGTCTAACTCTTGTTTTGGTTTTTATCAGTGTCACATGGCTGGAGCTGAGATTCATCTACTTGTAGTTACCAGAGTTTTCCACTACTTCTTAGTAATGTGGTTTACTAGCGACCAGTTACTCCGCGGGATGTCGGACGTTGAGGCTTCTGAGGGACACGTTTTGACTGGAGGTTGCAGCATCATTTTTGAGTTCCCATTACTGGTCTTCGGGGGGCCTGCCCACCACGAGAGGCTGCGTTCATGTGTTCACATCGAGTCTGTCAGTTCCACCAGCCGTCCTGAGCATTTTGAGTCAGACTGGCTAACACACCTGTGGGAGGGAATCGTAATCATTCTGAGAAGGGAGTTATTTCTACCTCATCAGTCAGTTTCTAGACCTAGGAATAAAGACCAGGAAAAAATTCCAGATTCTGACTTAGTGGTCCTCAGTCATCTGGTCAACTGGCTTTTGTTGTTGTTGTTGTTTTTTTTCCTCCTAAAATACGAATCAGCTGATGACAGGTGACTTGGACAAAGTTATGCTCAGGAGAAAGTGTCTAAACCTCATGCTCAGAAGACTGGAGTTGAGTCTGAGTGATCAACTTTCTTAATGTCTCTCAACCACCCCATATGCAAAATTGGCCAATAATTCCTGTTTTTCTTGCCTCATCACCAAGTTTTTGAGAAAACAAGATAAAGTAGCAAATGTTCAAGTCCTTTATGAAATATGAAACTTACAATTATTTGGTCTAAAATATAAGTGAGCAGCCAGTTTAAATAATTGCTTACAACAGCTGCACATGTTGGTATTAATAAAAGATTTAAAGAAGAAAAGACTCTAAAAGTAGCTTTTCATGTATTCTTATAGAGTCAACTGTTTCCCACCAGTGGAAAAGCCAAGAAGTGAAACATAGCTATCAAAGACATTTAATATTTGAAGTATAACAATGTATCAACATAGGTACACAAATGTATCAGCTCTTCTAAACTTATACTAGAGTTCCTTGCTAATTTGTCTATTTCCTATTCATTCAAAGATGCCTTCCCAAATCCTGAAGCCCAAATAAGAATGAAATTTCAGCACCCTATGTTTATAACAGCACTGTTTAAAATAGCTAAGATATGGAAGCAGCCCAGGGTGTCCAATGATTAATGAATGGATAAAGAAGACGTGGCATACATATATGCAATGGAATATTGCTCAGCAAAAAAAAAAAAAAAAAGGGATGTTATCTTTCCATTTGCAAGGACATGGATGGCACTAGAGAGTATAATGCTAAGCAAAATAAGTCAGTCAGAGAAAGACAAATATTAAATGATTTCACTCATAAATGGAATTCAGGAAATAAGACAAATGAGCAAAGGGGAAAAAAAATTAAGAGAGAGAGAGGTAAACCAAGAAACAGTCTCCTAACGGTAGATAATAAACTCATGGTCACCAGAGAGGAGCTGGGTAGAGGGATAGGTGAACTAGGTGATGGGGATTAAGGGACTCACTTGTCATGATGAGCACTGGGTGATGTATGAAAGTGTTCAATCACTATATTATACACCTGAAACTAATAGAACAATGTATATTAACTATCTAGAATTAGAATTAAAAAATAAAAAGATAAAATTTCAAATAATCAATCAGGCTATATCCATTTCTATCTTGTACTGCCATGTTCATTATTGGCCTAGCATTTAAGGAAACAAAAAATAGAGGATTAAATGAATAAAGAGTACAGGACTGAAAGTGAAGAATAAGTTGAAAGCAGAATAATAACACATATTAGATGCACAATGGCAATTTTCCAGAATATTTGGGTCTTTTAGGCTGTATAGTAAGAAAAGTAACTAGGGTAAGATACATTCATTTTATTTGCCCATCACATATTTGTTAATATCTACTGAATGGCAGAAACTATGTTGGGCATAAAGTGGGTTTTGACCTCACAACCTTCATGTCTACTAGGAGAGAGAGAAATATTATCAAAGTATAATGACCAAAAGGCTATAAAAAAATGTATCTTGGGGCACCTGGCTGGCTCAATGGGTTAAACCTCTGCCTTTGGCTCAGGTCATGATCTCAGGGTCCTGCGATCGAGCCCCGCATCGGGGTCTCTGCTCATTGGGGAGCCGGTTTCCCCCCCTCTCTCTCTGCCTGCTTCTCTGCCTACTTGTGCTCTCTCTATCTCTGTCAAATAAATAAATAAATAAAATTTAAAAAAAATGTATCTTCTATAAAAGCCCGCAACTATTAGAATGCAAATTTTCATGGGCACAAATGGAAAATACGCATTTCCCAGTTCCAGTTATAAGAAGAGATCTAACCTATGATGAGTGTTCAACAAATATTTGTTAAAATTCAAAGTCCATTGAATTTTCTTTTTTAAAAAAATATTTTATTTATTTATTTGACAGAGATCACAAGTAGACAGAGAGGCAAGCAGAAAGAGAGGAGGCACAGAGAGAGGAGGAAGCAGACTCCCCGCCGAGCAGAGAGCCCGATGCAGGGCTCAATCCCAGGACCCTGGGATCATGACCTGAGCCAAAGGCAGAGGCTCTAACCCACTGAGCCACCCAGGCACCCCAGTTCATTGAATTTTCTTAAGAAATCTTGCCATTTGCAATGACAGAGATGGATCTGGAGGGTATAATACTAGGTGAAATAACTCAGAGAAAGACAAATGCCATATGATTTTTCAAACTGACAGTTACCAGAGAGGAAGTGGGTTAGGGGATGGATAAAATAGATACAAAGGACTAAGAGTACACTTACCTTGATGAGCACGAGAAATGTACAGATTATGTTGTATACATGAAACTAATACAACACTAAATACAACACTGTACATTAATTATACCTCAATAAAAAATCACTTTTTAAAAGAGAAGTTTAAGAAAACTTTCTGAAGGACGTCCCATGTGTTTTGAGATGTCATTTTAACCCAGTTATTAATGATGGGAAATTTGCAAGCTATCTGCCATTCTTTAGCTAGAAAACAAACAGAATATTTATTTTGACTCAGGATGGAAAAATAAAATGTGAAGGAGGAAGTGAGACTATCCTAGAGTCTAACACTGTGGTTATGTGTCTCAAGTAATTATTTTTAGCTGGTTCAGTAGTTCTGTTGAAGACAACAGTAATCTTAGGGTAAACTAATATTGGAAGAGGGGGCATTTGAAGAAAAACATTTTTTCCTAGTATGGTAGCACAGACTTGGGTAAGAATATAAATTCAGAAAGTGTATAATTTAACACAAGAGGCTGGAGTCAGACTTGGAGAAACTATGTTTAAATAGAGTTAACTTCAGTGTATTACTAGCATTTTCTAAGATTTTTGTTCACACAATACAAAAAAAAAAGCAGTAAACCTATAAGTCAGATAACTAATTCAATGTTGTGAGTGTGTTAAATCTGTTTTATGGCATATATAAACGGAGAAGAAAAAAATGTAACGGTTTTGGTTATATTTAAAATATTCTATTCAATTATTGTAACATTGTATAGATATATATCAACTGGTGTTAAACTCATTAGGAAAAAGCCAGGTGAAAAAGAATGCTAGGAAATTATTTTAGAAGTCTTCACTGAACAGGTGAAAGAGAGCCTTTGGGAATGCAATTGGAAATTGAAAATCAAAGTAGATCACGAAATTCATAAGAACCAGGTATAGTATTATAGATTTTTTTTATTCTAGAATTTTGAGTTTTTTGTTTTTTTTTTTAACCTGATGGACGACATTCATTGTTTTGGCGCCTCCCTGACACTTTGCCTTTTTCTGGTGGTACAGTACTATAAAGGAGATGCATGAAAACATCATCAAATTATAGTATTGAAGTTACTCCTAATTATAATATTAAAATTACTTCTAATTTTAGCCAACGTTATGGGGATAATAGAGCCATAAATTAAGAAAAGATAAAAAATAAGAAAAGATAAAAAATTAACATAAGTTTTAATATTAAGTGCAGTTGTCATTTCTGGTGATACATGAAAAGTGCACAGTAAAATTATATATCATGCCTGTGTGATGCATTCATTCGACTTATTGAGAATTCATCCAAATTTCCAAAAAAGAGAAAATAATTTATTATACAGTTTAGTCAATATAGCTAATTCTGTTTGCCATTCCATCAGTGAATTTTTATCTTAATAAGTATGACTATGAAGTGTTTTGGTATATATCTACTATTTCAATCATGTAAGTTCTTATGTGTCTCTCCTTTGGAGAGGATTTTACTGTATTGCTGTACCTTTAATGTCTAAAAACAAAAGATAGGGGTTTTTTTGGTGGTTTGTTTATTTTTTACATAGTATTATCCTCTCCGTGCTACCCAATTGCTTCACCTGGTGCCCAGTTAAGAACATGTACCCATTCAGAAGTGGAAGGGGAAACTGTATCCGTTGGAGTGATTAGTGAGCTCCAAAACAGTGCCCTCCTGAGGAATCAGTGTACACGATTCCTTGTACCATAACCTTGATTAGAATGAGAAGGTGAAAACCATTCCAGATCAACTCATATGTGAATCTAAAAAAGCCAGTGAGTGAACAAACAGAATAATCAGACCGATAAATACAGAGAACAAACTGACGGTTGCCAGAAGCGGGGGATGGGCAAAATGGGTGAAGGGGAATGGGAGATCCGGGCTTCCATTATGGAATGAGTAAGTCGTAGGAACAAAAGGCACAGCATAAGGATGTGTGTGATAGTGTTGTGTAGTGACACACGGCAGCTACACTTGTGGTGAGCGTAACAACGTAGAGACTTGACAAATCACTGTGTTGTACACCTGAAGCTAATGTAACATTGTATGTCAATGACACTCAAAAAATTCTTTAGAAAAGAAAGACGTTTTCATGTCTATGTCTCTGTTTCATAAATAACAGGAGCTTCATTTATGCGCCATTCTTGGTGTTTCAGATCTGAGAACACCCACCGAAGTCAACAGTCGATTTGGTTCATCTGTAGCATGTATTGGTCCGAAAGCAACGGCAGGCTTTGGGTCCTCTCTGATTTACTCTTGACACATTTTCCAAACCAATTGTATTTCTAAATCTATTTGTTCCACTATGTTTCCTAAGTTGTCTTTAAAAATAGTGTGTTCGTTGTCATTTAAGTTGCAAGGCCCAGAGCCCTTCTCCTCCTGTAACTGTTTTGACTAGGAAGTCCTTTACTGTAAAAGGTAGTGGGTGTCTCACAGAGTTCAAACCAAAATTAAACAACCAACTTCACCCTAGTGAGGTTGCACTTAGCCTCAGGAACAAACAAACCTGCACTCAAATGTCATTTGGACTCCTTCCCACTCATCATCCCCCAGTGTTTCAGAGTCATTCTTTCTCCAGAACGCTGCCTTTGCATGGTGCAAAGCATGGCTGCCGGCACATCTGGAGTGTCACTATACCGCCCTCGCATTGCTATTCTGGTGTTACTATTACAACTATGGTTGCTCCTTGAACAAGCCAGGGTTAGGGGTGCCAAACCCCTGTGCAGCTGAACATCTATGTAACTTTCAATTCCCCCCAAACTTAACTTCTAATAGCCTACTGTTGACCACAAACCTTACTAATCCCATAAACCGTTGATTAACACTATTCTGTAAGTTATATGCATTATAAGCTGTATTCTTAAAAGAAGTAAGCTAGGGAAAAGAAAATGGTATTAAGGAAATCACAAGGAAGAGAAAATCCACTTACAGTTCTGTATTTATCAAAAAGAAATCCACATACACTTGGACCCACAAAGTGTGGTTCACACCCATGTTGTTCAAGAGTCAACCATACTACTGTCGCGTTGTATTGTACTGTTACTACTACAGTGGTACTACGACTAGTCATGCCCTTATGTTGCCATTCCAGTGTCACTATTGCTGATACCATTCTATTGTTACCATCATCACTTGAGTGTTGCTATTGTAAATTCAGGCACTGGTGAGACACTTGTCTGAGCCCCAGATCCAAAGAATTGCTGGGAAAGATTCACTGGCCCAGCCCAGGGTCAAGCAGCCAGCTCTAGACCAATTAGATGTGTCTCAGCATCAGATAAGCAGAGAATATGGGAACTGCCTGGATTGGGGTAGAAGCACTGTCTTTGAGAGGTGCGGTAGATGGGTTGAATTGATAGATGATAGCTAGATAGATGGATAGACAGGTAGGAAGAAAGAATACCCACATTAAATTAAAGTAGAAGAAAAAATAAACACTAAGTAATTATCTAAGTAAATTTCTACAGAAAAGTCTGGAAAGGAAAAGCTACAGCCAAGAGTGAGTTTTACAGAAAGCAACTAAATTATTGCCCTATCTGTTCATTAGCAGAAGTGGGATAAGAATCTGGCCATCAGTTTTCTGGCAGCCTCTGCAAGATGTAAATAGAAGAGGAAATGATTCTCAGTCTCCTAATTAGTTGCTCTAGAGAAGCTCAGCTATTTCAGTACCAAGACAAGAGAAAATTTGTCCCTCAGCTCCAGAAGGAGTCAGAGTAGAGTGTATTAAATGCCACTAACAATGTCGTAAGGGTGAGCACAATAATCCGGGCTGAAGGTTTGAAGGCACAAAGCAATTCCATGAAAGTCAGTCAACCAGTGAACCCAAGTGTCAGGGCGCTGGTTCTCTGCTCCCTGTTAGTCTGACTTTGCCCAGGCATCCATTTTGAACAGCTAGAGCAGGAACGCTGTCAGAGGCAAGCAGGTAATGGGAACACGCGGAGACGCTGGGTGTCAGCGACGGTGTGCGGAGCGTGGAGAGTGCGTGCTCTGCCTAAAGATGCGCAAAGTCACTGCTGCTGTGTTTGAATTGTTCTAAATACCAGGCTGTCCGAGTGGAAGTCAGCTGCAGGGGACAGGCGACGGCTGCTTCTGGGTCAAAGGACTTCTGTTAATGACCTCTGAATGGGCAAAAGGATTACTACTTCAGGAAATTCTCCCTATATGCATCTTTTCTCAAAAATTTTTTTTTCTTTGACACGTGAACAGCCATGAATTTGGCAAATGATAGAAATACACTCTTCTGAAGAATGTTCTAGAAATGTTTTCTTGTAACTCTTCTCAAGACCTCTCATGAGTCAAGGGTCTAAGTATGGCAGCATTGGTGCCTTGAAATACCCTTGAAATACCTAAGTCAACCCCTTGTTGGGTGGTGTGAACCATTTATGACACCATGAGTTCAAAGTCTAGAGCTGCACGTCCAAGACGGCCACCCCACAGAATGAGATGCGCTGTCAGTATACAACCCATGCTGAGTGTCAAGACCCAGCATAAAGGGAAAGAACGGAAACCATCTCCCTAATAGTTGTTTGTATTGATCCCAGGTGAAAATGATAACATTTTGGAGATATTGGGTTAAATAAAACACTGCTAACATAAAGACTTTTCTGCTTCAATTTTTTTTTTAATGTGGCTACTAGAAAATTTAGAATTCCATACATGACTTATGTTGTATTCCTAGACACCGCTGGACGCTATGGTAAGAGGAAGGGGCAGTGCTGGCTGGTGGGGTCTTTCCAGTCCTCTTTCCAGGCACAGTAGTTTCTCCCCTGAGAACAAACCTCAGAGCCTCTTTGCTTCTTTCTCTCTTGTTTATCTCCTAGAGTCAGTGGGTCCCCAAGCCCTAACATCTCATCTCCGTGTCTGTTTTTACGATGATGGCAGGCGATGGAAACACAGTGGGTGCCTCTGGTTCATCCACTGGTCTCCAGACGTTGGTTTTTTCCTTTCAACCCACTCTCTTCATATGGGACCAGATTCACTTTTTTCTTCTTAAACAGCCATTTCCCATGTTTCTCCGGGTTACAAATTTCCAACAAGGAGTGAACAGCAGTGAGATTGACAATTAAATAAATAATAGAGAATAGCCCCCCTAAAATGTTGAAGAATGATTTCTTAGAGCCTCCCCTGCTGATGGAAAGATTCCAAATTCCTTGGCTTAGTCATCAACAGGCTTCACAATCGGGTCTCTGTCCAGGCCTCCTCCGTCCCAGCCGGCACTCCGGGGCCTCCAGCCTTGCGCATTCATCCTGGGAGCCGCTCACCCTGCTTTTCTTGTTCACCAGATCCTGACCCACCCCCCACCACCCATACCCACTCTCTGCCTTTCATCAGCGCCCTGGCACGGGCCCCACCTCCTTAGCTGTCTTGTTATCTTCTCCATTATGCATATCAGCACTTGCTTATGAACTGTTTTGCATTTTTATCTCAGGTAAATCTTTTTCCAATTACCTTGATGTCTGCTTATAACCAAACCCCCTCCCCATGTCCCCTTCTTTTCCATCTTCAGGGGATGACCAGGACACAGGGGGGGTCAGCAGGGGTCTCAACTCCCCTTCCATGATTTTGTCTCCACAATGCAGAACTGGTGCTGGCTGCATGGCCTGAAAGGTGTGTGTGTGCATGTTGCGGGGTGGGGGGTGGAGGGGAGGGGGTCCTCGTTTACAGGGTGTGGTGGGTTCTGATTTCCACTGGAAGGACTTGTTTGCAAACAGGCATTCAGCTTCTCGCCTCTATGACAACACAAGGTCCTCGCCCAGAAGTCTATTGTCCAAGCACCCTGATGAGAAGATAAAGCCCCCCGTGTCACCTGTACCCCCCAAAGTTTCTGCAAGTCTACAATGTCCACAGAAGTCCTTCCAAGGCAGAGGTCTACCCCCTGCCGGCCTCAGGGCAGTCCCCGGCAGTGCCTCAGGTGAGCAGACGTGGCCTGCTGGACGTCAGTCTGAGGTCTTAATGTGGTTAATTCACCAATGAGCAATGCTGTGAAAAGTTCAACAAATAATTTTCCTGAGAATAGAAAAATGAATTTCCATTTTTCTAGAACAAAAACATGTTACATTATCAGATTTAAAAGTCATTTCCAAGCAAAATTATGGGTGAACTTTTTTCGTCTAAAGCATCAGTATATTTCAACGTCCTAATTTTGACATTCAACCCTGTATTTCCCTCCCTCTTCCCCTCCATTTCCTTCATTTCTCTCCTTCTACGTAGTAACATTCGAATGAAATAAATTGCTCTTTCAAACTTATAATCATTTATACACATAGGTTAGTATTAGTTTTTTTTTTTTTTCCAAAATCCTCTCAGAAGGCCATAAACTTATCTTAAAGACTATCATTAGTAAAAATAACTTTGGAGGGGGACCTGGGTGGCTCAGTCAGTTATGGGTCTGCCTTCAGCGTAGGTCATGATCCCAGGGTCTTGGGATACAGCCTCGCATCGGGCTCCCTGCTCAGTGGGGTGCCTGCTTCTCCCTCTCTCTCCACCATTCTCTGCACTTGTGCTCTCTGACTCTCTCTAACTCTCTGTCAAATAAATAAATAAAATCTTTAAATGATAATAATAATATTTTTGGAACTTCCGTTTTTAAGTTCAGCACTTGAATAATGTGATCTTAAGTTCTTCAGCTTATGAAGTTTAGAAGGTTAGAAGATCACAATGATATGACCTTAAGTTCTTTCTCAGTTAAAAGTGGTTTTAATAAAGAAAATACAGGTCAGCTAGAAACCCAGTCTACATAAAACACTCAAAATACAAAAGACTTCCCAATAGTTAAGAGAAAGTTAACAGTCTTTCCAGGGAACTTTCAGAACAAATTTACCATATAACATTTATCAAACTGTATTTATATACAATATCATGTGTGATCTTATGTTTCTGGAGAATAGAATCTATTTTTAAAGATGCTTTTGTATACTTGCTAGCTCTAGGAAAGTCCTTTATATAGACCAAGCATCCCATTATGGTTTGAAGATAAAAAAGACTAGGAATGAGATGGGGACATTGTCAGTGAACTACCTCTCATAAGAAATTATTTCAGAAAGAGATGGGAAACAGCACAGGGGCAAAGGGCTCAAAATTCCCAAGAAGAAACGCGTGTTCGGAAGGAACTTCAAGGGGTGCCTGGGTGGCTCAGTCAGTTGAGCGTTTGCCTTTGGCTCGGGTCATGATCCTGGGGTCCTGGGATAGAGAGCTGCATGGGGCTCCCTGCTCAGCGGGGAATCTGCTTCTCCCTCTGCTTTTGCTGCCCCCTGTTTGTGTCCTCTCTTTCTCTCTCTCTGTCAAAAAAAAAAAAAAAAATCTAGGAAGCACTTTAAGAAAAGTTCATTGGCTTGGACCATCATGAGAAAGTCAGGGGCAGAGAAAAACCGTGGAGAGGCAGGCACAGCTTAGAGGGACGTCGGAAGGTAGGCAGCAACAAGGGGAACAAGATTTGATGCGAGGTCGGGCGCACTCATTTCCGGGGGCTTCCCAGCCCAACGCCAGCAGGACAGACCGTCTGTGCAGCTCTGCGAAGTGACAAGCGTCTGATATGTCAGGAAACTCATCCACACAGGACAGACCACCCCAGGTTCTGAGCTCCAGCCGGCCGGCATCGGCTGCTCTTGAGTTTCAGAATTCCCTTCGGCACATGACAGACGGACATGGGTTTGTCTCAACTGTGTGACATTTCGAAGAAGTAGCGCAAGATGTTTAAAATGGGAAAGCAAAGACACTTACATGAAGTTCTCCTGAGCACCCCGCAGCAGCGGGTCCTGGGCGTGGGGGCTCCTCCCTGGCCCCGGGAGGAGCTCATCAGGGAGGGAGGGCAAAGAGAAGGCCTCTCTGCAGCCTGTGCTCTGCCCCCCCCATCTGTTCCGAGGCGTCTATTAATAGTTCCGTTGCGTGTCGACCAGATTCCAGATCTGCGTGATGTATAACGAGGTCGGTGCTCCCGGCTGAGGTCAGTGTCAGGGTAGGAAGGGGACGATGGACTTCAGGGGACCACATCACGTGACTGGGGCTAAATGCCAGTTTCCCATTTTGCATCAAACGTCAGCCCACGTGGTCCCGTTCTCAGTCCTGTCCTCACTTCTACGGTGTGTGAGAGTCAACCTCCAACCGCAGGCTCTCGCCCAGAACTTGTCGGTGGATGACCCTGCCCTCCCTCAGCCGTGTTCCCGATGCACGCACAGCTCCTTCCCCCCAGTAAAACAGTAAACATGACAGAGACCTACCCCTGCTCTCTGGTTACCACCTTGAAACATCTAGTAGGATCTTCTGCACTGAGTACACTTAAGAACAGAGTGCAATGAAAAAAACAGTGACTGGGTAGTTCAGGCATTTGAGCGCCCAGCTCTGGATTTCACCTCAGGTCATGATCTCAAGGTCGCAGGATCGAGCCTCATGTCAGGCTCTGTGCTCAGCAGACGTCTGCTTGGGATTCTCTCTCTCTCTCTCTCTCTCTCTCTCTCTGCCCCTAGCCCTACTCACACTCTCTAGCTTTTTAAAGTAAATAAAATCTTAAAAAAAAAAATAGCTGGAAAGAAAAATACCCATCATTTAATCCTATCCTTACCATTTTATGAACAAGAGAATTCAGACTGGGAAATTCTGTGACCTGCCCAGGGTCTGTCAGAAAGTTAATAACAGCAAGGTTGTGACTAGAATCTAATGTCTCTGACTCCCAGAGCCGTGGCTCCTTTTATCCCCTGCGCTCCGTCCATAAGCACAGGTATCCGTCCCGGAACACTGACAGCCACTAACCGCATTTGTCTTCGCAACTGCTTTAAGTGGAAGACGGGGATGCAATCGCAGCTTCAGTAGCAGACGCGACGTGTCTCTTCCTGGAGGGAGGTACAGCATAAGGAATGGTTGCACCCATTTTTATTCAAGTTCGGCTGCATGGGTGAACGTATTTTCTTTTCTTTGAGGGTCTCTGAGCTGAAGATAATGCAGACGTCAGCTCCGCGCAATGTCTCCAGGAGGCCAGACTCACTCCGCGCAGGGACCCCAGGGCAGCCCTAGTGGCTGAAGGACTCGATGGCACCAGATGGCACCGAGCGGAGACCAGCCCGCATGAGGGGAGCTGGAGAGACAGGCAGGATCTGTTGACCC
The DNA here is from genome assembly GCF_963455335.1 of Martes martes. Taxonomy (NCBI): domain Eukaryota; kingdom Metazoa; phylum Chordata; class Mammalia; order Carnivora; family Mustelidae; genus Martes; species Martes martes. The sequence goes on along the minus strand of NC_137895.1, from coordinate 139,298,762 downwards.
TGAGGGGAGCTGGAGAGACAGGCAGGATCCATGGTGACCTGGGGAGCCAGCAGGCAGCAGCAGGACGAACACTGCTGTCTGGAGCCCTCCTTGATGGAGAAGCTCACGTACAACCACGGTGTGTGGAGCCCACCTGCTTGTGGTCCCCTTGGCTCCATAACTTCCTCTAATGTCAGGGATCAGAACACTGTGGGGTATCACCATCCCCCGTGTGATGGGCTAAGGCATGTAGGCAGTTGGGCTGGATCCATGGGCCACACCAGACCACAGCAAACCAATCTCAATTAGCATAAGAAGGACACTTTATAAAGAACTGAGCCCTTCAAAGACCAGATCTCTGCAAATATGTATGACCAGGCTCACTGATCACCAAGTGGGATACCATCAAGGGAGAAAGAAACTCTGGTCTCTGGAAACATTTATGAGGCCAACATTGTCTGATTCTGACTCTGAGTAGGACTCACAGTAAACTCTGGCTGATTTTTTGTTTAAAGATTTTATTTATTTGTTTGAGAGAGAGAGAGAGTAGGAATGGTGGGAGGGGCAGGGGCAGAGGCAGAGGGAGAACCGACTCCCCGTGAGTCAGGAAGCCCATGGTGGGGCTCGATCCCAGGACCATGAGGTCATGACCTGAGTTGAAGGCAGAGTCTTAACTGACTGTGCCACCCACTTACTTTTTTTTTTTTTTTCTTAAATAAAATCCATCCTTTAGAATATAATGACTTCTGTAGAGTTTAAAATAGGCTCACCATTTATCATTGCAAATGATGATCTAGCAAAGTTCCAGATGCCCCAAAATTATAGATACAAAAAGAATAATTCACATACATACAACTCGCCACATTCTCTCCTCAAGCTCTTTTTATAGGTAACGTTGAAATTCCATTTAATTGCTTCTGAGTTCATTTGTGCACTATGTCAGATCTAGCTAAACCATATTTTATTGTGATATTTGAAGATACACATTACTGCGTCGTCACAGGTACTCCTTTCTCAGAGGAAAAAAAATCAAAAGAGAAAGTAATGATATAGAAACTGATGTTTATTTAAAATCAGGCATGGAACATGTTAATTGGGACCCTTGCTGTTATGGTATCAAGCATGTTATGTTTCTGAGTTTATGACAACTGTAAAGACCATTTATAGCAGCATAAAAATCAGCGTCTGAGCCGTCTTAGATCAGCTTCACAGATTGGAAAGCTCCCTTGCAAAACACTAATAGGAATTTTCTAAGACAATGAATTAAAATATTTTATTTGTGTATCTGGCTGGCAGCCCACATTGTAGGTGTAATCACAGCTTGTCACATGCTTAGAGTTACTAATATGATGATTTATTAATTTGTGACATTTCTAAACTTCTTACTTGATTTCTTCTTTTTCCCCTTGACAGGTAATTATCATTGGGAATTACTGATTCTTAACGGAAATGTTGCTTCCTTGTATTGGCATATCCCTTCATGCAACCCACAAATTCCTGCCATAAAATTCATGTATTTGTGTCGGTTTGATGTAAATCAAGATCATGACATTGAAACCCCACATGTTCTGGTTAAGGAAAGCACCATTAAAAAAAAAAAAAAGTCTCAGGAAAAAAAAAAGGCAAATTCAAGTCCTGGGATATGAATGTGCTTTCTCTCTGATAAATAGGATTTAAAAGAGGAAAGGCATGCCCGGAAGGGGAGGGGTTGCTGGTTGTTGTTGCAAAACTCAGAGTGAGGCCGTATAAATGTACTTTGTGATTTATCATTCTAAATATGGAGGCTATGCAGTTTCGTGCATATAAAATATGCCTCATAAATAACACACTCACTGTGTCATCCTGCTAGTGGCCACCATGAATCTGGGGTGGGACTTACTTAATGATTTATTGCTAAGTCATGGTCGAGTCTACCGAATTCTTTCCATCGTTTCCTGCACAGAGCTCTCTGGACGTGAGAACAGAGACACATCAGCTCTGGACGACCCAGAAGGATCCTAGACAAACCGTTGCTCCCTGCTTTTTCTGCAAGGACTTGAAATGCCCCTTCCTCTGACCAGCCTGAGCCCACAGATCCTACAGGAAACTACAGGTGGGCTTCAAGGTGCGTAAGACATCCAAGGACCCCAGCGGAGCCTGAATCCCTCAGTCCTCGAACCGTGGTGGTCCCACGTGATCACACGACACTCCTCCGTGGCCCCCAGGTCCTATCGCCCTGGCTCCTGGCTCCCACTCTCTGTTCTTCCAATCCTCGTTCTGGGGAGAGGTCCACCTGATGGCTTTGCCCTGGGTCCCTCGAGGGGTCACTCCTCTCTACCGCTGTTCTATCATCTTTGCCATACTACCCCTTTCCAATGACTCCTTTTCCCAGCCTTGAATTTTATCCATTAAGCACCCCTCTGTGGCTTTTTAGACCAAATTCAACCTCACTTCTCATGTCCCTTTGTGGACATGAGATTATCGTCTTTTACATGGATTTTAATGAGTGTGCATTGCACAAGAAAGAAATGTTGCTTCTACAGAGTGGCCTTTTTCTACATTTCAAATAGCATCATTGCCATAGAAACTGAATACTCTGGAACTAAAATACACAGAAAGAAGGTTAGCTAACCGCAAATGGGAGAAGGTGTGCCAAACCAAGCCTGTGAGCCAGAAGGGGCTCTACATGATTAGGAGCCTATAGTTAGAATCAGTTTGAGACCTGCAGTGGGAGAGGTCAAATGGGTCTTCTCCACCCTGGGTATCTTCCCTGTTAGCTCTGAGCAATGCCCACCGCCCCCACCCCCATTCTCAGCCTTCCAGCCCATACTGCAGGTAATTTGGCTCTTGGCTGACTTTACCTCTGGCTACTCTTATCTAACAATGAAAATGTTACTTTGAGAGAAGGCATTGTTGGCTTTTAAAAAGCATGGTAAAAAAATAACTTTTATTACTTTTTTTTCCAATTATAAAATTGTTATACGTGCAGTGTAGATACTTTTAAAAATTAAAACAAACTTTTATTCCCACCACCCAGGATAAATCTGTTTTCTCATATTGGTCCCCACCCTCCATGAACCCCTGGGTATGGTTGATGCTTGAACTCTGTGGGGTCCACTTAAGCACAGATTTTTTTTTTTTCAATAAACACAGTAAATGCTGTAAATGGACTTTCTCTCCCCCCACGATTTTCCTAATAACATCCTTTCTCTGGCTTACTTTATTGTAAGCACACAATATAGAACACATATAATATGCAAGATAGGTGCTAACTGACTTATTATACTATCAGTAAGGCCTCCAGGCAACACTATGCTATTGGTAGATAAGATTTGGGGGAGTTGAAGGTTATAGGCAGACTTTCAAGTGCACTGGGCTCAGCGTGTCTAACCCCTGCCTTGTTCAAGGGTCAGCTGTAGCAGGAGACAGTGTGTCACGGTGTAAGGAGACAAGCTCGGCCACTTTGTACTGTTCATCTCTGACAGGTTCCCCCAACTCTGTGTGCCTCCATCTTCTCATCTGTAAAATGGTAATAATTTTAGTCCCTAATCCATGGGATCATCAAAAGAAGTGAACGAATTACTTCATATAAAAAGCCTAATAAATGTCAGCTTTTATTATTATTGTATTTGCTTTTCACTTACTATTTGTTTGATATACCTTATCTTCTTTTTATACCTTTGTTGTGATTAACAAATACATGTCATATAGAGAACATTGACACCACAACAATAGATCATTCTTAGAAAGACAAGCTGCAGTCGAAACTAAGAGGATAATTTCTGTGGACAGAAATAGAGGGGCATGTTGCCTGGCTCATGGCTCATGATAAACCGAAACCAGATTTGGGCCATTAGGACTAGGGCTTTAATTCCTTTATAGAATGCCAAGGAGCTGGAATTGAACTTCTGGAGGGTGGCTATTGGTTGAGACCTCAATCTTTGCTTGAGACAAAAGCTGAAGTATTTCTGCCCAGTCACTGAGGCTCTGGCCAAAAACATGTGCTTGCGGAGGAAGAAAAAAGCAAAAGCACTCAGGAATGGACAAGGCATTTGCAAACGCAGCATCTTTGCAGGCTGAAAGCCCCAAGCTACTAGCAGAACTGATTCGGGACCATATTCCCAGTAGGTTGCAAAAACAACAGCCTTGCCTGGAAAGGAGGCTCACTGGTGTGGGAGGATATATTCACCCAAAACAATGCTCCATCCAGACGGCAGCCTGGATGAAGAATTCCACAGCCATGAATAGGAACCGAGAGACTCAGAGAAGGATCAAAGAGACAGTTGAGAAATCTGAAAAAGATAATCACACAAGCATGTGTAAAATAAACAGATGATAACGGACATTCGTAGAACAATAGCAAGAAGAGACAACAATGAAAAAGAATCGAGTGCAAAGTCTGGAAATAAAAGATCTAATAATTTTGTGCAAAAATTCAATAGGTGGGAAGAAAAGTCAGGGTGGCACAACATGGGATGTAATCCTGAACACTGGTCAGAGAGATAAATAGGTGGAAATGGAAAAAAAAAAAACAACTGGGTTAAAGGACATCAAAGATAGATGAAGAGGGGCGCCTGGGTGGCTCAGTGGGTTAACCTCTGCCTTCGGCTCAACTCATGATCCCAGGGTCCTGGGATCGAGCCCCACATCAGGCTCTCTGCTCAGCGGGGAGCCTGCTCCCCACCCCCTCCCCCGCCTGCCTCTCTGCCTACTTGCGATCTCTGTCTGTGAAATAAATAAATAAAATCTAAAAAAAAAAAAAAGATAGATGAAGAAAGTTTTGAAGAAAGAAAACTGAGCACATAGGAGGGGCAATATTTAAATTGATAATGACAAAATTTTCAGGATTGAAGAAACTCATAAGCTTTAGACAGAAACATGCTGTCAAGTGTTCAGCACTTGTAAAACCACAAGATCCATACCTGCATTCATCATGGTAAACCTAAAATGTACAGGAGATAGACAGGTTATGTTTTAAAATATATGATGAAAACAGGGGAAATTACCAAAAAATATAAAATAAAAACAATGCCATATTTGATATTTGATTTCTTGTCAGTAATGAAGGATTCAGAAGCCAAAGAAAAACACATATTTTTCAAGCGCTAAGGGAAAATAACTGGAAAGGAACTCTATAGTGAAACAAAAATATGTTCAGACATTCAAGGATAGACAATTTACTACCAGGGCACCTGGGCGGCCCAGTCGGTTAAGTGTCCAACTCTTGCTTTCGGCTCAGGTCATGATCTCAGGGTGGTGAGATCGAGCCCCGTGTCGGGCTCCATGGTTGGTGTGGAGTCTGCTTGAGTCTCTTTCCCCCTCTCCGTCTGTCCCTCCTCTCTCTCTCTCTCAAATAAATAAATAAATATTTAAAAAAAGTTAGTTTACTACCTACAATTCCTCAGAGAACAAAAATAATAAAGGAAAAATAAAGCTTTTTCCTTCAATGAGGAAAGAACAACTCAGAACTAAAAAAAAAAAAAAAAAAAAGAATGTAAGAGCCGAGAGTGAGTGGTATAATCATGAAGAAGCATGGTTGGATCTGGGTTATTATTGGGAAGTAAATGATAATGGTGATTATGATGGCAACGGTGACCACTCGTGTTAGACAAACAAGTTCTAATTAAACCTGAGATGACAGGAACACGGAGATGGGAAGAGGGCTCTTTGGAGGAAAGTTAAAACAGATAATGGTCTTGTTGAAGAAACTAACTTTGAAAGTTTTTAGGGGGAAAAAATGAAGGGAAGTAATTTAAAAATTTAATTGTAACTAGTCAATTAATAGCACTGGTAGAAGGAGGAAAGAGAATTAATTCCATCAACTCAACATCAATCAGGGAAGGAGACCAAATCTTTTAAAAGTGAAAGGACAGCATGGAAATTACAAGACAACATGGCAGAATTAACTTCAACTACCAATAATAGCAGGATTAAGGTAAAGTCACATAATGAAAGACAATGTCTGTCGGGTAGGGCAACATGATGGTCGCCCCAGATCATCTACTTCCTAACCCCGGAATGAGCAGATGTAATCCAATTAAAGACCTTGAAATAGGAGATTATCTTGATTACCCAGGTCAGCCGAAGATCATAAAAGGAGTCCTAAACATCAGAGGGCTCTTCCCAACAGTGTGCAGTGTATCTCCCTTCCATCTCTTAAGAGAGGCCTGAGAATTCTCACGTATTTCGAAGCAGGATCAGGAGGTTTTTAAAAAGGAACAGAATGCCCATACCCCACCTCCCAAATATTGAGACCTGTTCTTATGAAGATCATCACCCACGGCTACCGTGTTGCTAAGACCTGAACCCTGTCACTGTGTGTTTTGATGTGGGCAGTAGTCTGGACACAGTTAAAATGACGACTTGTTCACTAAGGGATTCTAAGATGCCTCAAGGCAGCCTTTGCCCCACTAGCTTTACAAAACCAATCATTTATTACGTTATTTCTGTACTGGTTTCAATTGCATTTCAGGTCAGGGAGCCCATGAAATAGTCGCCCTGGATGTGGATGAAGTGCCTTGAGCAGTGTTAGCTGTGTGTGCCTGCGTGTGTGTGTCTGCATGTGTGTGAATGTGTGTATATCTCTGTATGTATGCCCCTGCGTGCATGTGTGTGTACTTCTCTATGTATCTGTGCCTGTGTGTGTGTATGCCTGTCTGTATCTGTGTGCACGTGTGTATGCTTATTGGTACATGTGTGTGCACATATCTATAAGGTGGGGGATCCCTGAACTTACAAAGCAAAATACCGTTTTCCTCAGATAAAAACTTAGGATTGCATGGAGCGGTGGGTGTGGTGAAAAAACAATGAATACTGTTACGCTGAAAAGAAATAAAAAATTAAAAAAAAAAAAAACTTAGTGTTGCTGCAGTGCACGAGGGGTAAGGGGAGGTGAGCGGGGCTATAAGGTCCCCAGGAACACAGGACAGGACTGAAACAGCATGTGGTGGGAGCTCAAGGTCCAGAAAAAGAACAGGGCACTGTAGGTTAACAAGTCAGAGTCATGGGTCAAGAGCAGACCCTTGGAATAGGAACCTGTCAGATGAGCTCAGAGTAAAACCAACGTCAAGCCCAGGTTTAAGTACATGAAAACGGGTCATTTTTAAAATCATTTCCACCTCTCCCAAAATGTTTCAGTGTTTTAAAAAAAGTGAAAATTGCCCTTTCAAAGAAGTGTTGAAGATATTGTGTGGAATAATTGTCCATGGCTATTATAGTTTCAACCAAGATATGTCAACTTCAGTGTGGTTCTCATTAAATGCGGCTTGCACTGACATTTTTGTAAAACAGTACTTTGCTCCCCTCTAAAATGAAAAGAGCAAATACAGTTGAAATTTATATTCTATCTTCTTTCTTTACTCAATATTACCCTTTCCCTTGCTGAAATTAGATACTGAGAAGGCTTGAATATGATAAAGCTATTTCTACAATTTTTCTTTACCAAATTATTTTAAGAAGAGTGTTTATTATCTTTGCCAAATTAGCAAAATGTGATGAGGAACACATCACTATTGGAACATAACTACCATTTATTTCACTGATGTTGGGGTTGCTTCCGAATAAGATGTAGTTTGTAGAAAAATAATTTGGGTTTCTTTAGAAGCAGAGATGCTATCGTCAAGAAAGGAGCAAGTGAGAGACTTCTGGGAAATGGTGGAGTAGAAGGATCCTAAGCTCACCTTGTCCTACGGACACACCTGGATAACAGCCACATCAGAGTAGCTAACCTTGACAATGACCCAAGGACCAGCAGAACAGACTCTAAACAGCTAACTGTAGAGAGGAGACCACAATGAAAAGGGTAGGAGGCGGCACAGATGTGGTCAGGAACCAAAATCCTTCTGAGACTCACCACAAATGGGAGAGGCCACAGCACGGAGAAGGGAGAAAAGCAGTCCCCACACCAGTCACCTCAGGCACCCTGCACTGGGGAGACAAGTCCCCATAACATTTGGCTTTGAGAACCAGTGGCACTTAGCTTCATGAGTTTTTACAGTTAGTGAGCCTTAACTTTATACTTAAAAAATCAATGGGCTTAGCTCGGAGAAATTCTGAGGGTGATAGGAAACTGAGGCTCTGCCCTTAAAGACAGGGTAACAAAAAACCACCCATCCATACAGACAGCATAAGAAAGAGCAGTTTGAAAAATGCCTAGGGCATACTTAGGAGTTTCATTGGCTGATCCCAGAATGTGTACCGGAGGCACATGGATCTTTAGGAGACTCCCTCAAGAAGAAAAGAGCTGGCAGGCACCAACCCTCTGCCCCACCAGCCTAGACACCCAGGCACTTTGGGAACCAGAGTGAACACTGTCGACCAACTTTGCAAACACCTCCCACCCCACCCTGCAATCCTCCCCCGGATCTGCCCATCCAACCTGCCCCACTTAGCAGGCGTCCCTCCAAAGCTGCTGCTGCTGCATCTCATCCTGCAGGCAGCCCTGGGCAGGGGCCAGCATCACCCCAAAGTGACACCTGCCTTGGGGAGGGGAGAAGGTGATCACACACACTAGTCTGACTGTAGCCACAGCAGCCACAGCTTGTCACTGGTGATGCAGAGAGGGTGCCTGCTGATCTATAGTGTGCCTATAGCCCTGCCTGGCCAGACAGTGTACCGACACCCATCTGATCTCACTGCAGCCTTGCCCACCAACAAAAACCTCTTGGGGGGATGCGGGCAGCACAGGAAGAGAACCTTGCAGTTCAGGGTCATGACAGCCTAGACAGATGTACTGGAGGCAGGGACAGGTAGTTTGTGAGCAGGTCTCACCCACTAACAGAAGCCTCCCAGGGGACAAGATGGGGGCAATCATCTCGTAGTTCCCAAGGGACAGCAGCCCAGACAAACAGGCTGAGGGCAGGCACCTGGTCTAACTGCCAACACTGCCCAAGGACAAAACCACAGCAGCTCCAGACTAGCACAGCAACAGCACAAGGATCAAATCCTGCTGACCCCAGACAAAGCAGGTCATTGCAGTCAACTTGACTGAAGACAAACATGGCTCAGCACACAGGAGGGTGCACACAATATACACAGGAGATATCCCTAAAGTGTCAGGCTATGGGGAAGAGGGGATATTACACTGCAGGGCACTATAGGACCTCTTCTTCATAAGGCCACTACTTTCAAGATCAGGAGATGTAATGGACTCTCTCAGTACATGGAAACAAACACAGAGAGTTAGACAAAATAAGGAGAGAGAGGAATGTTTCCCAAATAAAAGAACAGAACAAAACCACAGCAAAAGAATTACGTGAAATGAGGATGAGCAACATACCTGATAGAGAACTCAAAATAATGGTCATAAAGATAGTCACTGGATGTGAGAAAGAATAAAGGATCTCAGTAAAACCTTCAATGAGGAGATAGAACATTTTTATATGAGTCAATGAGAGGTGAAGAACTTAACTGAAATTAAAAATACACTAGAGGGAAATAAATAGTAGACCAGAGAAAGCAAAAGAATGGATCAGTGAGCTGGAAGACAAAGTAATGGAAAGCAACCGTGCTGAACAAAAAGAAGAAAGAAGAATAATAAAAATGAGAATAGGTTAAGGAAACTCAGTGACTCCCAACAAGCATGATACCATTTGCATTGCGGGGATCCCAGGAGAAAAAGAGAGAGAAATGGGGAGACAGAAAACAGTAGCTGAAAATAGTAGCAGAAAACTTTGTGAATCTGGGGAAGGAACCCGACAGCTAGATCCAGGAGGCACAGAGAATTCCTGTCAAAATCAACTCAAAGAGGTCCTCACCAAGACACAGAATAATTAAAATGGTAAAAAGTACTGATGAAGAGATAATTTTAAAAGCCACAAGATAAGACAGTTACATACAGGGGAAACCCCATGAAACTATCAGCTGCTTTTTCAGCAGAAACTCTGTAGGCCCAAAGGAAGTGGCATGATACAAACAAAGTGCTGAGAGGAAAAAAATTGCAACCAAGAATACTGTATTCAGCAAGGCTATCACTCAGAATAGAAGGAGACATAAACAGCTTCCGAGGCAAATAGAAGTTAAAGGAGATCGTATCCACAAAACTAGCCTTACAAGAAATGTTCAATGGGATTCTTTGAGTAGAAAGGAAAGACCATAAGCAGGAGTAAGAGAGCTAAGAAAGGAAAAAAATCTCGCAGGGAAACACAAACATCATAAAACTGGTAGATTAGTCACTTATGAAACCAGTACAAGGTTAAAGCACAAAAAGAGTGAAATAAATTATATCTATAAAAATCAGTCAAAGGATTCACAAAATTTAAAAAATATATAAAATATGACCCCCATACATAAAATGTGAAGGGAAAGTAAAAATTCAGTGCTTTTAGAATGAGTCCAAAATTAAGCAAGCATCAACTTAATACAGATGGCTATATGAATAAAATGTTATATATGAACCTAATGGTAACCTTAAATCAAAAGCCAGTAATAGATACACAAAAAATAAACAGAAAGGAATTCGAGACTATCACTGAACAAACTATCAAACCACAATGGGGGATAGCGAGAAGGACCGAGAAGAACCACAAAAACAGCTGGAAAACAAGTAACAAAATGGCGATAAATACATACCTATCAATAACTACTTTGAATGTCAACGGACTAAAGCCCCAGCTGAGAGACAAAGGCTGACTGAGGGGCTAAGGATGTACGACCCATCTACACTCTACCTGCAAGAGAGTCACTTCAGATCTAAAGATAAATGCAAACTGGAAGTGAGGAGACAGAACAACATTCACTATGCAAATGGACGTGAGAAGAAAGCTGGGGTAGGGATACTTATACTGGACAGCACAGACTTTAAAACAAAAATTTAGAGGCACCTGACTGGCTCAGTCAGTAGAGCATGCAACTCTTAATCTCAGGGCTGTGAGTTCAAGACCCATGTTGGGTGTAGAGTTTACTTAGAAGAAAATAAAGCAAAGATGTAACAAGAGACAAAGGACACTACATAATGATAAAGGGAACAATCCAACAAAAGGATGTAACAGTTGTATATCCTACTTAAGTGAGACCTGAAACCATAAATGTGAGACCTGAAACTATAAACTTCCTAGAAGAAAATATTGGCAGTAGCTTCTTTGACATCAGTCATGGAAACATTTTTCTAGATTATGTCTCCAAAGGCAAGGGAAACAAAAGCAAAATTAAATTATTGGTACTACACTGAAATAAAAAGCTTTCACAGAGTTAAAGAAGCCATCAACAGAACAACAAGGCAACCTACTGAATGGGAGAAGATATTTACAAATGACATATCTAATAAAAGGTTAATACCCAAAATACATAAAGAACTTATGCAACTCAACTCAAAAAACTAAATAGTCCAATTAAAAAATGGTCAGAGGACCTGAATAAACATTTTTCCAAGGAAGAAATGCTGATGGCCAACAGACACAGGAAAAGATACTCAGCATCACTCATCATCAGGGAAATGCAAATTAAAACCACAAGGAGATACTATCTAACACCTGTCTGAATGGCTAAAATCAAAAGCACAAGAAATAACAAGAGTCAGCAAGGCTGTGAGGCAAAAGGAACCCTCATGCTCTGTTGGGGGGAAAGCGAACTGGTGCAACCATGTCGGAAAACCATGGGGAGTTTCCTCCGGAAGTTAAAAATAGAAATACTGCATGATCCGGCAATTCTAGTACTGGGTATTTACCCAAGGAAAATGAAAACACTAACACAAAAATATGTATGCACCCCTATGTTTACTGAAGCATTATTTACAATAGCCAAAACATGGAAACAACCCAGGTGTCCATCCATAATAAATGAGTAAAGAAAATGTAGTATATAGGTACAATGGAATATTACTCATCAATTTAAAAAAATCTTGCCATTTGCAACAACATGACTGGAACTAGAGAGTATATTGCTAAGTGAAATAAGTCAGACAGAGAAAGGCAAATGTCATATGATTTCACTCATATATGGAATTTAAGAAACAAAGCAAAGGAACAAACAGAAAAAAAGAAATAAAAGAAATAAACAAAAAACAGACTCTTAAATAGAAAGAACACACTGGTGGTCACCGGAAGGGAGGTGGGTAGGGAGATGGGAGATATAGATCAAGAAGATTAAGAACACACTTGTGACCAGTACTGAGAAATGTACAGAATTGTTAAATCACTCTATTGTACACCTGAAATTAATATAACCCTGCATGTTAACTATGCTTGAATAAAAAAATAAATAAAAAAGTAAGCACTACTTCAAGAAAATTACTCACATTTTCATGACAGTTAAAGAGACATTTAAAAATAATTCTCAATACTATTTTGTTCTCTATGGAAAAATAAAAAGCAATATGGCCCCTTTTTCCACCTGCTAGGGAGAGATTACAAATTCTCTACTCTCAACAAACGCTGCTAGTTCAAAGGTTAATTATTTTGTCAACCAATCAATTATTTGACTTTAATATAACAACAATCACATGGCTTAATAATCGCACGTGTGTGAGAGAGAGAGAGAGACAGAGACAGAGCGATTTATTTTTATTTTTATTTTTTTAAGATTTTTGATTTATTTATTTCACAGAGAGAGACACAGTGAGAGAGGGAGCACAAGCAGGGGGAGTGGGAGAGGGAGAAACAGGTTTCCCACTGAGCAGGGAGCCCCATGTGGGACTCGATCCCAGGACCCTGGGATCATGACCTGAGCCAAAGGCAGTTGCTTATTGACTGAGTCACCCAGATGCCCCAGAACAATTTATTTTTATTTATTTTTTTTATTATTTATTTATTTGACAGGCACAGATCACAAGTAGGCAGAGAGGCAGGCAGAGAGAGAGAGAGGAGGAAGCAGGCTCCCCGCTGAGCAGAGAGCCCAATGTGGGACTCGATCCCAGGATCCCGGGATCATGACCTGAGCTGAAGGCAGAGGCTTTAACCCACTGAGCTACCCAGGCGCCCCAAGAACAATTTATTTTTAAATAACATTTTTATTCTAAACAAAATAATGCTTTGATCCTCATAATCAACCTGTAGGAGCATATCTAACAATTGTTTTGAGTAAATTTCTAAAAGCACTAAGCAAGTAGTATAACCATTTAAAGATTCTAATATAATTTTCCAAAATTGCAATCAGGATCCTAGAAAGTGAAAGTGCTTCGCATGCACAAGTACTTGTTAACCGTTTAATCATCAAGGAAGGAATGTAAATGAGTAACGTGGAACCCCTTCAGCTTTTCTGAAATGTGATCAATTTCCAGAATTTGAATTGGACTTGCCAATGATGAGTCTCGCTGGTCCCCCCCTTCACCTCCTACCTGACCAGAGAACATAGGCTCAGACTCCCCGGGCTCCCGGCGCCCCACCCCATTCAACAAGCCCCCCCAGCCCGAGCCTTCTGCCAAGGCTCTCTGGAAAACAGAGCCGTACTGGTCTGGAAAAGACCCGTAGTGCAAGATGGAATCGATCTTTAAGTTCCTTAGTGTAAGGCAGCGTAAGCACAAAGTCTGAGACTGTTCCCAGATCAATATCGAGTCACATGCATAGGCAGAATCTAGATGATGGTGTCTTCGACACAGTGCCTGAGCCAAGGATGGTCAATCTCGTCCCCTCCCTCCCATTTCTGGGCGACGAAATGCAGATTCACAGTGAAACAGTCACTCCACGGTGCTGGTTTGGTTTCTAATCTCTGCTTTCTGGTCGGTTCTGGGGTTCCTTTCATCAGAACCTGGGTGGGAGCCCTCATGTTTGCGCAGCTCCGAGAGGGCTGCAGTGCACCGGGCACCTGGTTCTGCACTGGAGGCCCTCAGGGATTTCACCCCAAAGTCCTCCAGACTCAGGGATCCTTTACGTACGATGGAATCTTCCCCGCGCATTTTATGTATTTTGCAGTCCCCAGTGCAAAAGAAAAGTAATTTCAGAAACTCTCCCAGGATGATTCAGGACATGACACTTTCATTAGAGGCACCGCTTTCAGACTTTTTCAGCTCTTGCCCTGAGACTTGAATTTGCGCGGCAGAGGGCGGGGAGTGCCGAACATCACAGCCACACCAGGAGGATGAAGCTTGGCGACCGGGACCCTAGAGAGGGCTCCAGCAGCTCTTGGAGGATTCCCTGCAAGCTCATTCCCAGACAACCCTCGACGCCTGTGGCTGAGCCCATTCTGATGAGCATCATGCTCGGAAGGCAGGCCTTGGAGCACCCCAAACCAGGATTTGGATCATGGCTCCCCAAGATGTTAGCTGCTGGCGAAGCCTTGTGATCTTGCTAACCCTCAGCCCCCTCATCCGCACACGAGGAAGAAGAATGCCCATTGTTCAGAAGTCTTCAGCCAATAGTGTAGGTGGAGCCTATCAGTCCATTCCCACGGTGAGCAGTCGAAAAATAGTGATTGTTAGGAGCCTTACTACGTGACTAATGCTTTTGCGTTTTACTCAGCATCCTTCCTTCAGGCTGCCAACTCAACATGTGTGTGTCGTCTTCTCTTTTCATCCAGGATTAAAAGTATGATTATCATCATGGTTAAATATCTGTAGCCAGAATTTAAAGGGTGAACATGGATAGTACTCATTTAAAAGGAATTTTTAAAAGAAAACAAGAAAGTACAATAACCCATTAGAAAAACTGGGGATAGAAAAGCAATTTAACTAAAGAAGTATAACCAGTCAATACATGTATGATAAAAATTCTGACCTGTTCAACCACCCGAAATGAAATTAAAATAATAAAACAATACTATATATAAATTATTTTAAGAGGAAAGTTTTAAAAGAAAATTATAATGCTGTATTCAGGATTTTCCAGGGTAATTTGGCAACAGACATAAATAATATTTAACATAGTTATATTCCCACTATTATAATTCTTGATGTGTCTTCAGAAGAAATTACCAGAGATATATGCAATATTTATTTATAACGATGGTTCCTGCGGCATTACATGAAGCACTGTGAAATAGAGATGTCTTAAATACCCGAAATAGGGAAATGACTCAACAATATATAGGACTGTTAACTGTTTGTGCTTCTATCCTACTGTCAAATTTTAATACTATGCTTTCAAGAAATAATTAATAGCATGGAAATATAATCTTCATATTTTTATGTCAGGTAAAATGTGTGATCCAAGATGATATTATGTAACTACCAACTTTGTTTAAATATATACATATGTGTAGATACACATACACCCAGACATGAATAAAGAGAAACACTGACATGGTAAGATTATTTAATTCTGTAATTTCCTTATAACTGTCAATAAGTTTCAGATTTATCACAATAAACATGTGTTCTTTTTTACGGTCAGAAAATAAATTAGGGGAAAAGAGAGTAGGAAAGGCTAACTGGTTTGCAGAGGGCCAGACCGTGACTTGGCTCGTGGACCAACTGAACGTGCCTCCCCACATCAGGGAGAGTTAGAGATGACCTTGTTGGGAATATGCGATGCTTTTCAGCCTTGGGTTTCAATTCTAACTTTCAAATCAAGTATGTCCAAGGTTATATATCACTTAACTGACAACCAACTTGGTTCTTTTTTTATTTTATTTTAAAGATTGTATCTATTTATTTGACAGAGATAGAGCATACAGGAGCAGGGGGAGCAGAAGACAGAGGGAGAGGGAGAAGCAGGCTCCCCACTGAGTAAGGAGCCCAATGCGGGACTCGATCCTAGGACCTGAGCCGAAGGCAGACGCTTCACCAACTGAGCCACCCAGGTGCCCCAACCAACTCAGTTCTTAAACGGAGTGTTTAAATCCCCAGTTCTTATTAAGGGGCTGTATCCTCTAGTTTGATGTTTAATGTTACCGAACTAAACGTGGTGAGTGCCAAGAGAATGGGCATAAATCCAGAGCATTTGGTGTTAACACTGATATTTGCCTCTGAAACAGGTTGTCAAATGAACACCAGGATGTGTTGCAGAAAAAGCAAGGGGGCTGGACCCCCGAGCCCCAACCCATACACCCCAGCCACTGCATGTTCACCAAATCTGAATCCAGGTGCTGTGTTCTTAACACATGCAAAACAGACCGCCCAGCTTCCTTGCTGTTCGGGGAGGTTCTGTGGTCAGTCCTGGCCTGTGAGAGGGGAGCAGAGGTGCCCTGTCGGTCAGTCCTGGCTGAGGGAATAAAGAAGCCCCATGACACTTTGCAACTCCTCCTTCCCCCAGTGCCAACCAAGGAGGCTGCCATTGCCACGGCTGGCTTGGCGACACGCTTCGGAGAGCCACATGGGGAGCCCCCATACCCGGAGTGGATACCCTCCAAGCAAGACACGACGGTGGCTGTGCGAGGCGGTGGGGTTTCAAAACCAATCTATTATGCGGCAAACCCTAGTCTATCCTGAAGGATACACCCCACAAAGTCCTGTCCTTTCAGAAACCTTACCACCATGTCTCTCCAACAGGAGTGACTCATGTGGGCACTTAAAGTTGTACTTCACACAGTCCTCGGAGAGAGAAAATGGAACGTGAGATGGGATAAGGTGAGGTGCGGGACACGAAGGAAGAGTTTAATGGATGGGAAAAAAAAAAAGAAAAATTAAAAATATTCAGACAAAATTATATAAAATTCCCCTTCTAGCCCTGGGACTGAAATCTATGACCAGTAAGTGTACATTTACACTTACTGGTCATAGTTACTATGAACCATGGCAGCTTCTGCAGAGGGGACCAGAGCAGCGGCCAGCACTGCCCACCACGGCGTCCAGAGTGACACCGGCCAGCACGCCACGACGAGTAAAACTTGAACGTGTCTCCGGGATGAAGAAGAAGAGACCCTTTTGTCACGTTTTTAAACTACACCTCGTCGGAAATTATTGAGTAATTACAAGCCAGGGAACAGCGGATGGATGGGAAGAAAACGCGCTCGTGCTGACTAGCTTTCTATTTTCTGGCTCCTGTGGTTTTTTGAGTCCTATTATTTAGCCCTATGCCCTTGGCTGAGAGGACGTTTATGGGACAGAGATGCCCTCGGAGAGCAGAGGAGTGCCAGTCCCACGGCGAGTCTGTCTTTTCGATGAGAGGAGGGTAATGAGCGTGTGCCGTTTGGTCTCCTTACGACATTTCTGTTGAATCAACCTGCTGCTCTGAAATCCATCTGAGATGTTTACAAAAGACACGTGCTCTTCACTGAGTTATTAATGAAAAGGGAGATTGACATCGTTACAAGAATAGGATTTATTACCAAGTGTGGCCACGTTTTCCTCCCAGAGCTATGGCTGTTTGAAGGATAAATATTCAAAGGCATGTTTGCTGATAATATGAAAATCGCCTGTAAGTCTTTCCTATCAGGGAGTTGAAGCAGTCCCCCGCACATCAGCCCGCGCTGCAGACAGTAAAGGACGGTGGCTAGCAACTTGAATCGGCCATTAGAGCTTAACCCGGTACAAACGGGCTTCCAGGCCACGCATAACGAAGGGAACATATTTGGGAGCCAAAAATGCTGTGCTTTTCCTGGAAAAATAGGATTAGGGTCGTGACAGATGTGTCGCACCCTTCATTCTACACCTCAAGACACTCAAAACAGTCATGGTCGTGCCATTTAAGGAAGGAAGTGGGGGATGGGGTTGTTGATGAAATAACTTCAAATGCGTGTCAGACAAATTCACAAGGATTTCGAGCCTTTCACAGAAAAAAAAAACAGTTGGCAAGGCTATTGTTCATCAGTAGGCGTGCATAGTCACAGCGTTTTTGCATTCGCGCTAACACGGTGTGCAAATGAATAGCAGAAAACCCCAGTGACCACAACATAACCTCAAGAAAAACAGATTACGTTGCTTTATCTCCCTTGGGTCAAATTTGCTGAGGAGAAGAGAGGCACGGGCTCCCAGGTAATTTCATTTGGGGTGAGTCGATTGCGTGTTTTTCCCTCACAGATGCACACAGGGCAGGAAGTAGCTGAACACTAACCCCCCGGGGGCTGTGCCAGGGGGGAATTTGGCAGCATGGGGACAGCTCCCACTGGCAGCGAAGACATTCTCAAGGATGCTCCACACGAAGGACGCGTCCGTCCTGCCCAGAGCCAGACAGGCTCCGTAGATCTCTCGTCCTCAGAAAACTTGAAACCACCCTCAGTAACCAAGGACAAGAGAGGCAGGCGTTTTGCATCACGTTGAATGAATGAGGCGGCAACTTTCTGGGTCCAGGCATTTTACAGGACCAACAGGAATGGGGTGGGAGCAGACAGGGGGAAGAGCCTCGTGCCTGTCCAGCCCTCAGGGTGTGCAGAGCAAGGGGGCTCGACGGTGGACTGGACTCAGAATGCACCCGTTCATATGCCAAGAGTGGCCAAGAGAAAAAAAAAAAAAAAAAAAGGAAAAGAAAATGGCGGTTGGTGACCCGTGAAGAAGATGGGGATGAGCCTGGGACCCCATGAAGTCTACCAAGAGGAGAGCCACAGCTCCACACCTGTCGATGGCTGCTCTACGGACGGAAACACTGGCCTGGGTTTCCTGCTGTTTCAAAAGAAACTGGAAATTTCCTCTTAGTTGAAATACCCTGCTCTTTAACTTAAGAAATCGTTCACCTTTCTAAAATAAAGTGTGTTGTGGGACACACACACACACACACACACACACACACAAGAACATCTTCAGCCATAGTCAGCCATAGTCAGCCTGCAGCTCGCCACTCCCTGCTTCTGCTCTCTGGCTTCAAGTCCCAAACATAAAGACCCATGGTCAGAAAGGCCACAAGAAGTCTCTTTAATGACCATAATGGCCTCGGGATGAAGGAGAATTCTGTGAAAATGACAGAACAGCACGAGAGGGGCACACAGAGCAAGCGTGAGGAGAGGAGAGGACCTGACCCGAGGAAGACGCTCGCGTTTCCCACAGCCGCATCCGACTTCGGTGGCCCGTGCCTGAGCGAAAAACGCACATGGCGGCTATGTGCACGGTGTCTTACTTGCTAGGTATGTCTAGAGACATAATCATACATATGTTACCGTCTATCACATAATCCTTTCTTTCGTCCCCATAAAACACGAATTAATAGCCAAGTGGCTTCCCATGGGTTTTCCTATGTTAAAAACCCAATAAACAGCAACAACCAGTTAAAAACCCAATAAACAGTTAAAAACCCCAAACTGGCCGTGTGGAGGGGGCCGTTCAGGTAAGAACGCCCTTCATGGAACCTTGGGTGGGTAAGGCCAGATCTGTGAGGTTGTCTCACACAATTCACACTCAAGACAGACATTGTCGAATTTAGGAACTATAGGGGAAGACACATGCCTTGATACTGGAGGTCATTTTTTCCAAATTGCTATTCTACTGATATTTGAGACGATCCCATATGTTTAGGGGAGATCCCGTATGTTTTCAGGAGAAGGTTCGTGTTTATTTTCATATTAATGAGGACATACTGGGCTTTTACTTGAAACACAGCATGAAGGCAGGTAATGTGGAGTTACGTAGGAGCAAGGCTGTGGGGATACAAGAAATACATAAAAGAGTATAAGAAGTTTACAACGGCAGGTGAGAGTGAAGACTGCTTCTCTGGGAGAGGGAAGAACGTGGAGGTCATGGGCATGCAGGTGGGCTGAAGCCACCGGCACTGGCTGACAGAGAGTGCAGGGGGAGGTGAGGGCACTTGGTTGCTGCAGCAGGGGGAGGAGAGGGAGGGTAGCAGAAGCACAGCGCATCAACTCTCCCAAGGTCTCCTCCAGAAAAAGCCACGCAAGAGTGGGGTCTGCATCAAGGAAGCTCTGCTGCACTTTGGGACAATACCTGGGAGAGCGGGTTTGTCAAGAGACAGGAATGACCCTTGGAGGGAGGGGTAGACTGAGGACAGAGAGAGGCCCAGCATGTGCAGTGGTTCGAAGCCGAAAGCTGGTCCAGCCTGGCCGCACACAGAAGCCCCCATCTCGCCCTCCCCAGCAGGAGGGCAGCGTGCATGCTGGTGGGGGTCATGGGAAGACGAGGCTGTTCCTTTTGAGGCTGTTTCTGTGCTGTGAGTCAAGGGGGATGTGCGCTTCTAGGATGACGGACAAAGCCTTGCTCTGTCTGTAGCTTTTTGGAAAATCTCTTCATTAAGTGCTTGGTATGTGTGGTATTTCCCTGGGTATACTCTCAAGGTCTGACGTTCTTTTTCACTGAGGGCCATCTGACCCTGTCCGTGGTTTTGCAACGTCCCACGGTTTGATGGCTCACAGTGACTCTATGCTCACAGTCTGAAAATTCTTTCCCCAAGGTCTTGAAAGCCACACTTGGGTGTTTCCCCAGGATGTAAAGAATGGTCATCCTGTTTCTTAGTAAAGATACCTGGAGTTGCTTCTGGACAGACACTGAGCACGCTACCGGTGGGGGACACTCAGCTCAGACCCATGGGCCTCCGTGAGCATGGAGGAGGCCTTCCCTGGGGAGCTTTGTGTCGTTCCCGCCAGCCTTGGCAGAAGGCCGTGTGCAGCGGCAGCAGCAGCAGCAGCATTCTCTTTCTCAAGTCCTGTGTACCTGTGCAAGGTAAGTCTTTTTTTCTTTTTCTTTTCTTTTTTTAAATAAATAGGTAATATATAAAAAAAAAAAAAAGAGAGAGAGAGAGAGAGATGACTTTGAAATGTCACAGAGTCATGTCCCACCTGTATCACCTACTGACCAAGTCACCTGGAATATTTCCCCCACACCTCTGAGCCAGTAATGTCTTCTTGTTGAGAGAAGGTATTTGTAAGCATTGATCCACACCAGGTAATCATCAATAAGAGTTTTCTTCCTTTTTCCATCAGCTCTACCTGTCAATGGAAAATTGGTAAATTTTGTTTAGAGAAAAGTGCTTTCTAAGTTTTAAATAGAATACAGAAGACAGGAATGGAGAGTCCTCCAGAGAAGACATCGAGATGGCCAGTAGACACCTGAAAAGATGCTCAACATCACGCATCACCAGGGAAATACAAATCAAAGTTAACATGAGAAACTACACACCTGTCAGAATGGCTAAAATCAACAATACAAGAAACAACAGTGTTCCTGAGGACATGGGGAAAGGGGAACACTTTTGCATTGTTGGGAACGCAAACTGGTGCTGCCATTGTGGAAAACAGTACGGAGTTTCCTCAGAAAGTTAAAAATAGAACTACCCCACAAGCCAGCCATTCCTCTGCCGGGTATTTACTCAAAGGAAACGAAAACACTAATTTGAATAGATACGTACACTCCTACATTTATTGCAACATTATTTACAATAGCGAAATTATGGAAGCAGCCGAAGTGTCCGTTGAAAGACGAATGGATGAAGAAGGGGTGAGCTATCTAGATTTATATAATGGAATATTACTCAGCCATCAAAAAGAAAGAAATCTTGCCATTTGCAATGACATGGATGGAGCTAGGGGGTATTATGCTGAGGGAAATAAGTCAGAGAAAGATTAAGTACCATATAATCTCACTCATATGTGGAATTGAAGAAACAAAGAAAAAAAGAAATAAACCAAGGAACAAACGCTTTGCTCTAGAGAACCAACTGCTGGTCACCAGAGGGCAGGTGGTGGGGAATGGGGGAAACACGTGATGGGGATTAAAAGTAAACTTATTGGGGCACCTGGGTGGCTCAGTGGGTTAAGCCTCTGCCTTTGGCCCGGGTCATGATCTCAGGGTCCTGGGATCGAGCCCCGCATCAGGCTCTCTGCTCCGCGGGGAGCCTGCTTCCCTCTCTCTCTCTGCTTACCTGTCTGCCTGCTTGTGGTCTCTCTCTCTGTCAAATAAATAAATAAAATCTTTAAAAAAATAAAAGTACACTTATTCAGGAAGAGCACTACGTAATATATGGAAACATTGTATCACCATATTGTATACCTGAAACTAATATAACACTGCATGCTAACTATACAGAAATTAAAATAAAATAAAAATAAAAACTTAAATAAAATGCAATGTTAAGGAAAAAAGATTCATATCTCATCATGAACACACTTCAAACATGCAAGTAATTAAGGCGTTCATTTAAAAGAATTAAACATATCTTCAGCAGAACATAAAATCAAAAGTGCAAGACTCTGCCCTCATTTCAGTAGCAACTTCCATTCCCTGAGGACAAACCACAGCTTACAGGTTCTAGTTTTGTCCATAGGGGAGCGAGGCAATATATAAATTTACTTATGCATGTATTCATATATTATCTCCTTATGCTAAAATAATTATTGGCCTTTTACATTTAAGAATATACGTGTTTGAAGAACAGATTTGCAAGACTCAAACTGCCTGATTTCAAGACTTACGGAGCTACCATAATCCACAGAGCATCGTGTTGGCATAAGGTTAAAAAGTAGATTGTAGAGAAACAGAACCCCACGAAGGCACCTTGACAGTACAAGGTGGAAATAAAAGAATTTCCACACACAGTGCTGGACCACTGGATGGAAACAACCAGGGGGGAATGAATCCCAGATGTTAGCTCATCCCGTGGAGAAAAACGTGCAAAAAGAAACATAAAGCTTCTGGAAGAAAACATAAGAGAGTATCTTCACAGCTTTGGGGTAGGCAAAGATTTCTTAGGACACAAAATGCATCGACTCTTAAAGAAAAACAATAAAACAGATTTCATCATGATTAAATCTCCTAGGTGTCAAAGGTTAAGAAAATGGAAAAGTAAGCCACAAACTAGAAGAATACATCACAATACATAAGTCTGTGAAAAGACTTGACTCCAGATTTATAAAGAACTTCTCCATGCTGGTAATACCAAATAAGTAATACCAAAAAATACAAAGAAAGAGAAAAATCTTGAAAAAATAGAGGCAAATTTATAACGAGCATTTTATTTGTTTTAAAGATTTTATTTATTTATGTGACAGAGATCACAGGTAGGCAGAGAGGCAGGCAGAGAGAGAGGGGGAAGCAGGCTCCCTGCTGAGCAGAGACCCCCCCCAATGTGGGGCTCGATCCCAGGACCCCGGAATCATGACCTGAGCTGAAGGCAGAGACTTTAACCCACTGAGCCACCCAGGCGCCCCTCTAACAAGCATTCTAAAAGGGTTTCCACATCATTAGCCATCAGAGAAACGTACAGTAAAAGCTTACTGAGTCATCAACTCTGTAGAACGCTACTATCCAGTGCCAACAATGAGGATGAGGAACAGGGAACTCTCTTACGCTAACGATGAGCATGTCAAGTGGTACGACCAGTTTGGAAAATCGGCATTTTCTTACAAAGCTAAACGTGCTCCTACCTCATGACCCTGCAATTTTATTTCTAGGTATTTACTCAAGAGAAATGAAAACAGTGTCCACAGAAAACACTTGCACAAGACTGTTTTTAGCATGTTTTCATTCCTAATAGCCCCAAACTGAGAACAATCCAAATTTGGTCAACAGGGGAACAGATTAACTTTTTGTAATCATCTCACAGAACTCGGATCAGCAATAAAATGAGTAAATTGCTGATACAGGCAACAACACAGATGAATCACAAAGACACATTGCTCCAAGAAGCTGGACACAAATGGAGATGTTTTGTATGATCTCATTTATAGCAAGTTCAAGAACAGACAAAACTAATTGTGATGATAGAGATCAAAATAGTTGTTGCCAATAGGGAGTGGGAATTTACTGGAAGGGACGAGAAGAGGAGTTTCTGGGATGATGGGAAAGTCTCATGTCTTGACTGAGTTACTGGTCATCGGCGTACATATTCATCAAAATACATGAGATTGGGGGCACCTGGTGGTTCAGCAGGTAGAGCACATGACTCTTGATCTTGGAGTTGTGAGTTCAAGACCCGTATTGGACATAGAGTTTACTTTTAAAAGTAAACTTTTGAAAAGTTACATGAAGTTATACATTGAAGATCTGTGCATTTCTTTTTACATAAATTTAAACCTCAATTTAAAAAATACATCAGATAAATCTTTCCACATCCAGACAAAGACATTGACTTCATTGGTTAAAGCACTTTTTTTTTTTTAAGAGGTGGAGAGAGGGAGAGAGCGAATCTTAAGCAGGCTCCATGCCCATCACAGAGCATGACGTGGGGCTCAATCTCATGACACTTGAGATCATGTCCTGAACCAAAACCAAGATCAGACACTAAAGCGACTGCACCACCCAGGCACCCCAGTTAAGGCCCTTTTTAAAGCATCCTCTAACATTAATAACAAGAAGTTGGTTTGGAATCAAGTTGGTAAGAGTCCTTTCCAAATCTCGTCCCATCCTTTTCTATGTCACACTCCACCGATTCCTTCAGAACATGTGATGTTTTCTTATTTCTGTGACCATGAGTAACACATTTTGCAAAGATGCACCTCGGTTCTGAAATCAGTGCCTCCTTAGAATCTGGCAAATACACAGAAGGGAAATATGTAAACTCACTCTGTTGATACGCCCTTCGTCTCGTTGGATACATCTGCCTTGGCCTCAGGAAAACACGGGAAGAGTCGTGCAAGCGAACATCAGCTCTTCCTTCTAGAAAAAAAAATGTGGTAGGATTTGTGGGATGAAATGGACACAGAATGACAAAATGAATGGCTTAAGGAAGGCATCAACCCAAATAAAAGCATTTGGAGTAGGGTGGCTGCTGGTCTGCCTTTTGTGCTGGATTTCGAAGGGTAGATACTTGCTTAATTTCAGGTGGTTGAGGTGAGGAAATGCGTGAGAGACCGGGAGAAGAATCATAAAAGTGAGAACAAAATAGAAAATGCAAAGTCAGGGCCAGATGCTTGCCAGTATGAATGGAATTACAGTAATCATTTGGATGAGTTGGAGGCCAAAGATAAAAGCACAATAAATTCCCAGAAAACTAGATTACAGAAAGAACCATTCAAAATTAAAAAGCTACAGAAATCACAAATTTGGGATAAAGGGTGTCTGTTTTTTATTAAACTTATACATTGCATTTGCATTTATTTTAAGGCCCTCACTTAAGAAAAAAACAAGAAACTTTTATATATACACACATATGTGTGTGTATATATACATATATACATATATACACACATATAATTTTGAGTCCTCCTAAATTATGCTCATTTTTTTTATTTTTCTAAGTGTTTTCTCTCCCAGTGTGTTTAGTGGTTTTGTTGCCATGACAACATGTTGTAGGATGACTCCTGTTTGTGTGTGTGTGTGTGTGTGTGTGTGCGGGACAGTGTGGTACGGAAGGTTTGTTGAGAAGACACGGTAAAATCCGTCTTCCGTTTGGTCATAGAGACCCGTCTTCCCTTAGGTCTCAGGGGTTTTTAAGAGCCCGTCATGGGTTAGCCAGATTGCAGGGATAGGAGCCCCACAGCCGTGTGACCGCTTTCTCGATGCGGGAGCTTTGCTCCGAAACATTCTCTGAGTGAATGGATGACAAGGCATTTGCTGCTAGTGTGTTAAAAAGGCGATGCCGCAACTACCTCCTTTAGGACAGAATCATCCCCGAAGGGAAGGAACACTTGTCCGTTGAGCCAGCAGATCAGTGTGCGGTGCGAGGGGAGGACGTTTCTGAAAAATACCATCATTCCTGGGAAGGACAAAGGCACCAGGTGAATAAAATGGGAGAATCATCATATTCTTACATCTCGCTATCTTCTCTCTGAATCTGAGATAGGATTCCATAAAGGAGAGGTGAAAAACAGATTATTAAACAGGAGAGATGGCTCTTTGCTGGTTCATCCCGAAAAAAAAAAAAAGCACTTCTCTGCGCAATGCTGTCGTTTTTCGTAAGCAGCAGGAATGAGTCAGAAGGCTGCAACCGGGGCATGGGGAGGGCAGTGAAGTGTGGAAGCCTGATGATTCACAGACCTGTGCCCCTGGGGCAAATAATACAGGATGTGTTAGTAAAAATAAATAAATAAACAATAAATTAAAAAAATTAATTAATTAAAATTAAAATTAAAACATACTATAAATAAAAAGAAGGCTGCAACTCGATTTCCCACTTAACTGACCAGTGACTATGAAATCCAGATGGGTGACCTTGAGCGCTTGATGGCTTTTTACAGAAAGACCTTTGGAAAACCATAAATGAAACATTAAGGTAGACCCCGATGGCCGCAAAGAGCATTACCATGAAACCTCCGGTAGAAGTGCAAGTGCCGTTTGCTCTGGACTTCCCTCCTGCTCTGTGTTCTCAGATCAGACAGAATCTCTTTGGGAACATTCCAAGTTTGCTTCCGGAAAGTGCAAGGTTAGGGAATTCATAACGACCACGCGTATTTAAACATTTTCCACACTTGAAAATGTGGCTTGTTTCTTTATAAAAAGGAACATATCGCAGTTTATAATACATCTCTTTGCCTAAAGTTCTGTTCCATGCTAATGAATCAAAATACACGCCAATATGTTTTGAAATTTAAAGTGCCAAGTGGCTGTGTTGTATCCCCAAGTTCCACAGACGGGAGAAAGTGAGTAAACACGGAACTCTCGTTAACGTATAGAAGTCGTTTCTCCCCTCCCGTTACCACAGGTGGACTTGACCTGATCTTCTGATGGGTCGTGCACATTGTTACATAAAAATATTTTACTATTTCCATGGGTGTCTTTTCATTAGGAAATGAAACCATTAAGTGACAGCCGTAAGAGAAAAACGGTGCCACGGAGCCAGACTGAGATGCATTTTGGCAGCAACGTTCCAGAAGTCCAAACTCCTCTCATGGTGTCACCTGCCTCTGTTGGACCGTGGGACACAAGGACATATGATTTGGGAGGACAAAGAAGACAATGAAATCCTAGGGGACTTAGTGAGTGTCTGAGAGAGGGAGGGAGAAAGATCCAGGGTTTCCATGACAAACTGCCGCCTTTCCTTCACACTTCGGACCCACACTGCCTTTGGATGACGTGTAAATGGTGACCTCCGGGTGTCCTACATCACCATATACTCAGCCCATTAAAATCCACTCAGATGCTTCAGGGACCTTACTGAAATACCCCCCGTCTCCCCGCTCCCGTTTCTTCTCATCCAGAGCCACATGACTTGAAGGAAACTGATTCTTACCCAGCAGTCCCATCAGAGACGTGCTGAAACCGGGGGCACACACGCCGGTAAATTCCCGGGACCCAAGAACTCCCCGGTAGCTCCCCCTGAGCTGGACGTATGAATCCTCAAACGCAAACACGGGATGCTCGGTTGAATTCCTTTTATCAGGCCCCGTTTTCAACAAACGACAGAAACTTGATCTTGGCCAATTCAGGATGATTTCAGCCAGTGTTAGCTGGGATTGCGCCCACCTTTCAGAGACACAAGACTGCCGGAGTCTGGGGTGGGAGGGAGGAATCTGGTCCTCGCACAAGGCTTCCCAGCCACACTAATCCCTTGTGAGATGCCTGGACTCCCCTGTATCTCAGCCGGTGGGTCCCACACATTGTTGTCCTCATCCCTGCAAATGCAAAGTATCTCCTTTACAAATATTTGCCCGTCCCTCCTGGATACCGAAGAAATACTGGCTGCTCGTTGCACTTTGCTGGGGACAGTGAGTAATCTAGGCTCTCCTTAGATGACCCTCACCCCAGACGCAGGCCAAGACAGGAGTGTTAGGGAAGCAGGGCAAGGGCTCTATCTCTGGAACACCCACAAATATCCACATCTCCTCCCCTCCCCCTCCCTTTTTCTCCCTCCTCTCCTCTCCTTCTCTTTCTTTGCCTCTGGTACAAGGAGGTTTAGATCCACTTTTGAAACCAGCTCTAAATAGCCAGGTACTCATGTATTTTTTTACTTAAATGTCATAAATCTTGAATTTCAAACAATATTTTCTTACTTTATTAAGTCTTTATAAAAAAGATTTTATTTACTTATTTGAGAGAGAAAGCACAAGTGAGGAGGACAGTCTGAGGGCAGAGGGAGAAGCGGACTTCCCACTGAGCAGGGAGCCCGATGTGGGGCTGGATCCCAGGACCCTGGGATCATGACCTCAGCTGAAGGAAGATGCTTAACCAACTGAGCCACTCAGGTGCCCCACTTTACTAAATAATGCTAATACTCTAAGAGAGAAACACACGGGTGAGTGGGCTAATGTGAAGAAATCTTACTTTTATAAGAGAATTAAGAAACCACTAAGACGGGGTGCCTGGGTGGCTCAGTCAGTTAAGCATCTGCCTTCAGCTCAGGTCATGACTCCAGGGTGCTGAGATCAAGTCCCACGTCGGGTTCCCTGCTCAGCGGGGAGTCTGCTTCTCCCTGCTTGTGTTCTCTCTCTCTCTCACTTGCTCTTGTTCTATCTCAAATAAATAAAATATTAAAAAAAAAAAAAAGAAGGAAAAGAAAAGAAACCACTAAGACAGTACCCGGTACGATCTCTAGTGATGGCTCCTGACATTTACTCCAGGACCCGGGGTCATTTACTTCAGCCCCGACCATCACCACCGAAGCAGCAAATCCCTGCTGGACCCTTTTCAGTAATGCACCGGTAAAGAAGTACCGTCTGCAAAGCCACTACGTATCCACGCATGCGTCCCTTCTCCGGGCACCTTTTTGGGGTGTCCCGTTTGTCTTCACTGGCGTATAATCTGGAAGAGCTATTTCACTGTGGCCGTGCTCACATCCAGGGTCACGTCCCGGGGCATGTCTACTGCCGTCTGACCTCTCAGGGCTGCATGGTCACTTTTTAAAGTCAGAAGCCAGGATCTCATCTCCCTGAGGTCAGTGACCATTGAACATTCTATGGCGACCTGACCAGAGCCACACTTCTCCCCCAGAAGTCTCTCTGTCCCCTAAACCCTGTCCCGCTCCAGTCCACACACTCTGAGAGGGTGGGAAGCAGGTGTGTGTCAGCAGCGG